>NC_050580.1:190091628-191291628 GCF_011100635.1 Trichosurus vulpecula | reverse complement strand
TTATTGGGGTTTTTTTGCAAAGATATTGGAGTAGTGTGCCATTTCCTTCTCCGGAAATAGGTAAATACAGGACAATTTAAGGAGAAAAAGATCTCTAACAACCTGAAAGATAAGGTAGGGCTTCCTTGTTCTGTGGCACCGTAGCTGAACCTTGAAGGAAGGTAACTATTCTAAGAGGTGGAGATGAGGAGGAAGGGTAAGAAAGGTAAAAGACAGTCCATGTCCTCAAAAAATTGGCAATCTACCGCTTAGCAGAAAGTAGAATTTTTTAAAAAAATTTTTTAGATTTTAGGAAAAGAAAAGCTTTGTTAACAATGAAGTTGAGCAAGTAGCACATTAGTGTCACAAAGCATAGTAGAACCCCTTGTAAGATTGTTATTGTATATTTTAAAATATTATTAAAGTGATATCTCTGAATCTTAAACCATATAGTAAAATACTGTTATACTATGTCTAGCCCATTGGGCCTGTTTTCGAAGGCCTCATAAACATATACTAACTTTAGAGAATGAAATGATTATATCCCCTCTTTGAATTAATAGAACTGTATTTCCCTTATTGATATAAAGCCTAATATTATATAGTATTTTGTTGCCTACATTCAAAATGCAAGGGAATGCTTGATTTCAATTAGAGGCAAGTGAAAAATAAAGGTGCCATTTTTTTCCCATCCATGTTAGCCATGAACTCCAGGCTAAGAATTCCTGCTCTAGAAAAAAGTAGGATTTTAAAGAACTTGAGCCACATGGAACAATTTTGATGAGAAGGAGAGTCAGGAAAAGTTGGCAGCATGAAGAGTTTCTATTGAGGGCAAGCCCAGGGTGGTCTGGGGCGGGGCACTGCAAGAGGGAGGACCTTCGAGGTTGGAGTGACATGAGGGTACTAGATGTCTGGGTTTCAAAATAGTTCAAAATGTGAACATTTCACACTTATAAAGGAAATGCACACATGTAACACTTTCTGCCTTGGTTTCCTTGTCTGTGTAGGAAGGGAGAAGTCCCAAACATTTGCATAAGACTGCTCTTTGGTGGAGAGAATGATTACTCTGTGTAGTGAATATCTGAAATTAAGAATAGTCTCTAAGGTTCCTCTATCCAGTCCTAACATTCTACAACTCTGGCTCATCCTAATTCTCACTTAATTTCTGTTTATTTTAATCTGGTATTCTTCCTGTTTGTTTATTTGCTTTTTTTTTTTCTGATTAGAAGACTCTAGATCTCCAAATTTCTAGTCTTCTTAAAATTCTGTTTTTGCAAAAATGTCTACCTTCGCTTTCAGTTTTTAACAGTAGTCTCGCTGTCTCTCAGAACTGTCCTTCCTCATAGGAAGGACCTAGACGCTGTGATTTGGAAAGTGAGAGTGGCACCTGGTTGAAAATTTTCTCCATTGACTTAACCTAGTGGCTGAAATTTCTACCACTAGATAAACTTTTTTGGGGTCCCCTTAGTTCCACTGTTAAAATGTAAATATCTCATTTGGAGGTGGTAACACCTTTTAAATTATTTTTTTGAATAATATCTTTTATATAGTGCCTATTACATGCCAGGTACTGCA
Source organism: Trichosurus vulpecula (assembly GCF_011100635.1). Classification (NCBI taxonomy): domain Eukaryota; kingdom Metazoa; phylum Chordata; class Mammalia; order Diprotodontia; family Phalangeridae; genus Trichosurus; species Trichosurus vulpecula. Next base: position 191,290,074 of record NC_050580.1, on the reverse strand, counting down.
CTAAGTGCATTACCAATATGATCTCATTTCATCCTTACAACAACTTTGGGAGGTAGATGCTATTATTATCCACATTAAAAGTGAGGAAACTGGGGCTAACAGGTTAAATGCTTTGCCTGGGGTCATATATCCAGTAAGTGTCTGAAGTCAGATTTGAACTCAACTTCCTGACTCTAGGCCTAGTAATCTATTCATTGCTCCACCTAGTGGTCTCATCAACTCATCACTATCAACAAAGACTCTTTAGTCATTGCTAACTCTTCATGACCCCATTTGGGGTTTTCTTGGCAAAGATACTGGAGTGGTTTGCCATTTCCTTCTCCGGCTCATTTTACAGATGAGGAAACTGAGGCAAACTGAGTTAAATGACTTGTTCAGAGTCACCTAGCTAGTTAGTGTCTGAGGCTGAATTGAACCCAGGGAGAGGAGTCTTCTTGACTTCAGGCCCCATGCTCTCTTAGCTATCCTTCAACATGGATTAGATGATCAAATTAGCTCCAGTGACTGAAACAGAGAACAGGCAAATCCATATAAGTTTATAAGGGGCAACCAGGTGTCAGGGGCAGGTTTGCTAGACTTAGTCAGGAGGATCTGGGTTTGAATTCTGACTCTAATGATATGACCATGGACAAGTCAGTTAACTAAGTGGTATCAATTTACCTATCTTTATAATGGCTATAATTATCTGTATTACTCACCTCACTGAGTTGTTATATGGCTCAAATGAGACAATGTATGTCTTGTGCTTGTCACACTTTCCAGTGCTTTATAAATTTCCAGTCATTGTATGGTTCTGAGGAGGGGTTAGGAAAGGTCTAGAGAAGGAGAAAGGATCTATGCTGTAGTTGGATGTCCTGATTAATTCTTAGGATTAACATAGATTTAGAGGTGAAGGAAACTTTAAGAGGCCACCTAATACACCAATTCTAAATCTACCCAATTAAAATCATTTTATTGATGAGGAAACTGAGGCCTGTTTAATATTGTATTGAATCCAAGCCCTCTGACTCCAAATATAACAACTTTTTCCTTTGTATCATTCTGCTTCCTAATGAAGGGATAACAGGAGGATATGTAGGAGGGAGCCAGGTGACACAGAGGATAGAGTGCTGGGTCTGGAGTCAGGAAAACCTGAGTTCAAATCTGACTCAGACACTTCCTAGCTATGTGATTTTGGGCAAGTCATTGAACTTCTGCCTAGGAGGCACCTAGGTGGCTCAGTGGATAGTCTGGAGTCAGGACAACCTGAGATCAAATCCAGTCTCAGATACTTAATAGCTGTGTGACCTTGGGCCTCTGTTTGCCTTAATCCACTGGAGAAAGAAATGGCAAACTGTTCCAGTATCTTTGCCAAGGAAACCCTCTATGGACAGTATTGTCATGCGATGGTCCATGGGGTCATGACAAGTTGGATATGACTGAACAACAAGAGTTTAATAGACAAGTATGTAAGGGACAAACTGGGGTGAGAATGTTTGGGAACCTGGGGCCATGACCGCAAGATAAATCTACTTCTCATTTAAAAAAAATTTTTAAAAGTTTTTTCTTAACACACACACACACACACACACACACACACACACACATTTTAGTTTATAACACTCAGTTCCACAAGTTTTTGAGTGCCAAATTTTCTCCCCCTTCCTCTCCTCCCCCCTCCCTCCCAAGATGGCATTTGATGGGGTGCTTGGGTGCTTGTACTTGGACCCTAATTCTAACATTTCTCCTTAGCCTCTGCTTGGGTGCCTGTACCCCAATTCCAAAACCACATCCAGTTCCAAAATCACATCTCTCCCTAGCCTCAAAATACTGCCTGAGGCAGTCCCTTTCCAGTTCAAGCGCAGCATGACTTAGCAAAACACTTATCTCTCCTCCTGATACTGCGGCCAGATGCACCTATAGAATTTATTAGTTTGGATTCCCTGTGTAGTGCTAATTGGCTGTGCACTGGACCATAACAATATTTACTACTTATTGACCTTTCTGATATGTATCCTAGACATAGTCAAATGTATACTCCCTTACATTCATCTTGTCTAACAAGACATTTGATGAGAGCCATCTGGATATTCCCAGTCAGCCCTGACCATTAATTGACTTAGTGACGTTTCACAGTCAAAACCACACCTCCAGGTCGCCCCACCTTGGGTTATTTCCCAGTGAACTCTAGTTAAGACACCTGCTCAGTAGATACAAAAAGTGCATGTTCCTTTAAGAACTGACCACCCCTTAACCACTCCCTAATCCCACCTCAAAACACCTAATTGACATGTTTCACCCCCAAATCTTGTATATAAACTTTCCCTGTAGCCCTGTAAGGTTGCAGATTCCCTAAGAACTCTTGCCCACTGTAAAGCATAATAAATCTTTGCCACCTTGACTTAAAGAATGCTTGAGATCATGAATTCATTCCAGATGGCCCCGAGCCTCTCCAGTACTCAGGTCCTTGAGGGGCACTCCCCCTCAATGACCCCATCTGGGAACTCCAGTCTTGGGGTTCCTGGACCTTGTCTCCCTCAACCCTCAACAGCATGTAATCTGATACAGGTTCTACATAAACCTTCACATTAAACTTATTTTCCCAACAATCAAGTTGTTTCCCATTTTTTCCTAGTCCTTCTTGCCTTTCTGCCCAAGGTGTGATTCAGGCTTTACTCAGACTGACTTCCTACAGCTTCCACTGACCTTTTCCATGAGAAAGCTTGCTCATTGTTGGAATGATAGCTTTTCAATGTGTATCTATGCTAACAAAGTGATTACAATGTACATATCTTTTAACTCAAAGATCTCACTACTAGGCCCAGTGAGGATAACAATAGATGAAGAAAAGTATTATGTATATAAAAATATTTATAGCAGCACTTTTTATGGTAGCAAAGAGGTGGAAGCCAAGTAGACTGTTTGGGGACTGGCTAAATGAATTGTGGTTCATGAATGTAATGGAATATTATTGACCCTTAAGAAATGGCAACTATGAAGCAGGAGAAGATGTATAAAAACTGAAGCAAAGTGAAGTAATCTGAATGAGGAAAACAATACACAGGGGGTCCCAAAAGTTTTGATGCCATTTAAAGGCCTACAATAAAGTAAATGGAACAGTAGCAACAACATCAAATTGAAATTGAATGTTGTGTAATTATAGTGATCAAGCATGGTCCCAGAGAAGAGAAGAGAAAACAAATCTCCTTTCCTTCTCTGCAGATTTGGTGGACTCTGGGTGTGAAAGTCTGCATATATTGCTAGACTCGTTTGATGTGTTAGCTTTGCTAAAATGTTCTTCCTCTGTCTCTCTCTGTCTCTGTTTCATTTCTGTCTCTGTTTTTGTATTTGTCTCTGACTGTGGCTGTGTCTCTCTGTCTCTCTCTCTCTGTCTTTGTCTCTCTCTCTCTCATTCTCTCTCTCTTTCTCTGTGTGTCTTTGTCTCTCTCTCTCTCATTCTTTTGAATGCCTTGTCTCAAAAGCTTCTCTTACAGAGGCTGTAAAAATTGTTGCTGGTTGTGATTGTTTAGAAATCTATTGTTGTTCAGTCATTTCAATCACATCTGACTCTTTGTGACCCTATTTTGGGGTTTTCTTGGCAAAGCTACTGGAGTGGTTTGCCATTTCCTTCTCCAGCTCATTTTACAGATGAGGAAACTAAGGCAGACAGGATTAAATGACTTGCTCAGGGTCACATAGCTAGTAAGTGTCTGAGGCCAGATTTGAATTCAGGTCTTCCTGACTTTGGGCCCGCACTCTCTCTGCTGGGCCACCTAGTTGCCATTCTTAGAAATAAAATGTAGTATATAATTACCTACGCTTTTATTATTTATTTCATTGTTAAGAAATTGTATATTTGGTAACGTTAATCTAATGCCAAGTTTTAAAAAGATTTAATATAGGGATTTAAGTAACTACCATTGAAAAAGTTTTCTCCAGTTTATTAAATTATATTTTAAGAACTTGTGAGGACTCTAAATCTAGTTGATTTAGGTATGTTGAAATTTTCTTAAGTGAAAAAAAATATGTGACGTATCTCTGTATTAGAGTTCAGGATGACAAGATTAACTAAGAAATGAGTCACACTGAGGGTGACCTACACTGAGGGTCATCCTACTAACTCTTTTATGCTTTGTATAAGAAATAGCTTTCTGGGGGAAGTGGTAAGAACTACATCTGGGAAATTAAGGTGGCATAAAAGCAAGATATTAATGATTTTTTTAAAGTAATTCTAAATTCTATACTTTCCTTGTTTACACCCTCAGGCTTTGTAACTTCCCTCTAATTCTCCTTCTTGTTTCAGGGTGGAGCATCTTGAACCCCATCTCTCTTAGAAAGACAATGGGAATCCAGTCTGAAAGAGCCGGCAGCATGCTGAGTCCTCCCTTAGGCTACAGAGTCAACAGGAAGCTTTTGGGTTACCTGTTCCTATTAAACATGACAACATCCTGAATCAATTGCGGTAGGAATTTAGAAAGGGGCCAGTTCAGTCAGAGATTCAACTAGGAAGCTGATTCTGTTTAGTGAAACAAAGATTTTAGACAGCTTTAGGAAACAACAACTATAAAAGTTCCAGCCTAGTGCCAGATATGGAACCAGCTACATATTCCCTAAATATCTATCAAGAGCACATCTGCCACCCCCTTCTAGCTCTCTGTATAGCTTCGTGGCTTGAAATGCACTCAGAAGGAGGAATGATTCGTTCAGGATCACTTGTTCATCATATCCTCTGGTAAGGCATTTTCTATGAATAACATGCCTTGGTTTCCCCATCTATAAAACAAAGATCCCCCAGTGAAGAGGTAAATCTAAGGAGATGTAGCTTGCATGTCAGGAAGTATTGAAATCTTCAGAATAAGTATTTAAATTATATCTACTTTATTACGTTTTTTAACTCAGAAGACTGAAGTAATTTTATAATTTACAGTGAAGACCTAGCTTAACTTTTAAATCCCACATGCATCAACGTACATGTTTTAAACACCTTCTTGTTAGTCAGTAGACATTTATTAGGTGCCTACTGTGTACCAGACACTGTGCTCTGTGCTAGGGATACAAAAAGATGCAAAAGATGGTCTCTGCCCTCAAAGAGTTTACAACTTTATGAAATCTGTATGCAAAATACTGTGCAAATACACTGAAGAGGATTCGAAGTGGGAGGCAGTTAGAATGGGACAGGTGAGCTCAAGACTCTGAGCCTACAGAGCCCTCTAACATTTCTCAACACGGGATGGGGGAGGGGCAGGCCCCAATTCCTCCTGGGCCTGGAAGCCTGCTAGACTTGACACTTCTGTTCTCCCTCACCAAGTGCTGACCGCCATTACCTTCTATTTTGTATCATTAATTTCTCACACAATGCCTTATGCAGACAAGGTGCTTAATAAATGTCTGTTGAATTAAGTTGGCTAAATTATATGGCCCTTGCTTCTAGAAAGGTCAGATGAATCAATTCCTCCATCCCTATGATTTTCCAAAACCAAAGCATCTTTCTCTGGCTCCCACCTTTCTCTATGCATCATCTCCCTCATTAGAATGTAAAAACTCTTATAATACTTAATGAAGGCAGGATCTGCCTCCTTTTGTACTGATATCTCCAGTGCTTAGAATAGTTCTTGGTACATATTAAGTGTTTAGTAAATGTTTTTCATTCATTTACGTAATCACAGGAGACTATGGAATCACAGCATTTGGAATTGGAAGGAAATTTAGAGATTACCTAGTCCAAATTCTCTCCTTTACAAGTGAGGAAAACGAGGCCCAGAGAAATTGAGTTACCCAAGCTCATGCAGCTGGTAACTAGTGGAGAATAGATCTTGAACCCAGTTCTTGGAGATCAGAACCAGGTTATACAAATTTAGGGTTCTTCCTACAATACCATGCTGCATTGCCCTGTCCTTCAATCTAGTTCAAGAAATAATTTTTAATATTTAGATAGAAAAAATGAACAGTATCAGGTGAGAGGCAGCCTGATATAAAGGGTGGATCGCTAATCTTGGAATCAGTTAGACTTAGGTTTAAGTACTACTTCTGATACATCTACTGGCTGTGTTACCCAGGACAAAAATCCAGGCATCTAAGATCATAGTTATCTGTTGGTTGCTGCCATCTATGTGATTGGAGGAAGCAACTAGGAATTCCTTATAACCTAGACAACAGTGCTCGATAGTTCTGTTATCCTTTCCATATTGTGACTTTCCCCATTGTGGTTTTGATATATCATGGGTCAGAATAAGAAATTATAGGGGAATTTTTGGGGAGTGCTACAGATAGCACAGAAAAAGTTTAAAAACTCAGAAATGCATAAAATATATGTGTAGTATTTTATAATAACAAGAAAAAGAGAAGGAAATCTGTGAAACCAGAAGACTTCTACACAGATTTTGAAGATTACAGGGCAGGGGAGAGGGGGAGGGGGGCATGCCTTTCACACTTCATCTCCCTATTTCCAAAATGTGGAAGAGACAATTGTAAATAATTGTCAAATGAATGAAGAAGTTCTGAGTCAAAAGATAACACTAGGTTCTTGGATAACACAGGAGAAGCTTTTTATAAGGAAGAAAGACTTGAGCCTAGCCTTTGAAGTCGAGGTAAAATTCAGACTGAAGACAACAGTATCAAAAGCTGGGATTGAGGGAGCAAAGAGTGTGGGTGGAATGTTGAGGGACAAGGGATAAGTCAGGATGATTGTAGCAGAGGTGTCCAGGTTGTGAATTTGGGGGCTGGAAATCTCCTTAGGTTATTGCAAGTATGTACAAGACACTTAGTGTGTGAAAGGTCCTCTGAGCAGAGAAATCGACACATCTGTGATAAAGATTAAAGGGGAACATGATCAGGTGCCCAAGCTTATTGTTCTCCTTCTCTCTGGAGGATTTCTGATGCCAGAAGTGGCTGGCAAACAGAATAAAGTTGGCAAAGAAAAGGCCATCTTTGATCTGTCATATGGGCCAGGACCAAGCCTCCACCCCCAGAGTAAATAAACTGTCAGCCCCTATATCTGGTCCCTGATTGGAGTAGCAATTTCTCTACTTCCTTGTTGTCATTTTTTCCCATGTGTTCTATTGGCCAGTTCTTCCAAAGCTGCCAGGCAGGACCCCAGGGTTCTAATGGAGGAAGCATGGTTATTGAACCTTTACCTGTTTGAGTCATCTACAGAACCCTTTCCTTTCCCCAGGCTGTTCTGCTCCAGTCACTTCTGGCTTTTGGCTCTCCCATTTTAGCTTAGTGTCATGTTTGCAGCATCAGATGAGAGGGATCTTTATTTCATGGCCTTTTATCAGTTCTTACCCATCTTGAAACGTCTTCAACTTTTGACACTGTTGTCCACCCACTCCTCCTTGTCTGTCTCTCCACTGCTTCTGAGACAATATTCTCTAGGTTCTCCTTCTGATTGGCTGACCATCTGTTCTCAGTCTCTTTTGTTGAATAATCATCCTCATGATTACTAAACACAACTATCGTATTCCCTAAAAGCTCTGTCCAGTGTTTCTCTCTGCCTTGGAGATTATAATTTATATTATATATAATTTATATAATTATTAAGATTATAATTTATATTGTACACATTTATATTATATATAATTTATGTAATTATTAAGATTATAATTTATATTATATACATTTATATTACAGTTACACATATTATTATGCTATTATCAGCTTTATGCAGATCATGCCCAAATCTATATATCCAGCCCTAATCTCTCTCCTGACCTCTAATCTCAAATTACCAATTGCTTGCTGCTGCTAGAGATCTCTGCCTTATGCTTGTCTGGCATATGCTAAGCCAGGAGTCAGGAAGATCTCAGTTCAAATCCAGATTCAGACGTTTACTGGCTGTGTGATTCTGGGCAAGAAACTTAAACTCACAATCATATACCACAGCTTGTTCAGCCATTTCCCAACTGATGGGCATCTTACACGATAAATTTATTATATGTTTAAAAGGAATAGCAAGTTGTATGTAATAGATTTGCAGTTTCATGGGCAATCATCTTTTTTTTTAATTATTCTATGTTATGGGATAAAAAGAAACTTAACTTTTGTCTTCCTCAGTTTCTTCTATTGTAAAGTCGAGATAATAATAACACTGACCTCTCATAAGATAAAATTTAAAAAATTAAAACAAAAATGTTTAGCATAGTACCCGGCACACAGTTGGTACTATACTGCTTATATCCTTACCTACCAAAGAGATATTAAACATAGATCCAACCATCTTACCCTTTCTCCCCTCCCTCCCCAACTACCCCCTACTGCTAAATTGTCAATGATTTTGCGCTTGCCTTTTAGATAAAATACAAAAGCCTCAGCTTGGCTTACATAATCAAATTCCTCCCTACCTTCATAGTATTATTTCTTATTACTCTTTTTTTCTGAACTCTGTTTCAGTCAAACTGGCCTACGGGCTGCTCCTCATGCACAACTTGCCATTTCAAGAGATGTGCTGGTGAATATTTGACAACTGGCTCTCCAAAGTATACATGACAGCACTTTAAAATTTAATCTGCATCATTAACACTTTCTCCATCATTTTCTTAAGTCCAGGGTTAGACGATCTACAAAACAACAAATCAAACCCTGATTTGTAGTGTTTGTCTATTTCTGAGGTGTAAATGCTCACACTCAAGATTTACATGGATTCTCAGGAGCCAATGTGAACTGGCTTCAGGTATGCCTTCATACCAGTCATCCCCTATGTCTGGAATGAACTTCTTTCTTACCTCTGCACTTGTAGAATACTTAGCTGCCTTCAAAGACCTTCTGTGATGCTGCCTCCTTCAGGAAGACTTTCTGGCTCTCCCTACTCCCTCCTCATTATTTGAGGTCTTTCTTTACTGAAATTACTTTGTAAATACCCTTTAATTATGTACTTACTTGTATATGCATCACACTCCCCCAGTAGGACAACATCTACTCCTCAGGTGGCCTGTTATTTTTGTTCTGGTATGCCCAGTGCCTAGCAGAGTGCTTTGCATATAGTAGGAGCTTAATAAATACTGTTGAATTGAATAGAAGGAAATTGATGGGAAAATAGGAAAACCTCCAGAATTGGGGGACCTGTTCCATGACTTTCTGACATAAAATGACTGATTTGGAAGGTTTGGCGCAATACTATTTTTGGCAGAATTGATCCAAGGAATAATTTATGCAATATCCCTTCCAGTTATATCTTTTTTTTTGGAGGGGGGAGGGAGAATGTAAGTTCTGTGAAGGCAGGAATTATTGTTGTTTGTTTTTTTGGTAGCTGTATCTCTAGTTCCTGACATAGTGGTTTGCATGTAGGGGGATATCCCAAAGAATCTGTGATATTACTGTGTTGTCTGAAGCACATTGGTAATTCATCACTTACTTAGTGGGCAAGATCTAGGGAGCTGCTTGAGACATATAGAGGTTAAAGGACTTGACCAGGATCACACAGTTAGCAAATGTTAAAGGTAAGATTAGAATTCAGGTCTTCCTCACCACAGTCCAGTATTTTATCAAACGTATCACTCATCTCTGTGCCCCATGTCCTACACTGGGGGTGGGGGTGGGGGAGAAATGCCACATACTTGGCACATATTCAAATATTTAAATGGATCTGTAATCTCATTAATGTGGGTATGCCTCCCTACCATGAAAAATGGAACCTTTACATGCCTGCCTCATTCTCTAAGACTGCTTCTGGTCCTCCCTTGTTTGCCACAGAGGTCCAGATGATGCTGTAGAAGCCTTCCTTGCTTTGTCTTGACATTGGGAGGAAACCAATGAAATGTATGGGCTATCTATCTGTCATCTCTCCCCCTCACCACGTGACCAGGTCGTCTTCTTTCTTCTCTCATATGTTTCCTTGATGGCACCCTTTACTCCACTTCTTCACAAATCCCTTTATAATGTGTCACAGTCTGTTCACACCCATCATTTGTCTTTCCATTGCCCTTTGGGTGATTTTTAATTTAAATTTTTCGAAGACTGCGGAGTTCTATAAATTGTAACCATACGACAACACAGGCATTAAAATTCATTTATGGGAGGGGGGTGTCTTTATTTCAGTAGAAGCTTAGAGTCATGCATGTCATCTGCAGCTTCTGAAAAACTCCCCTGAAAATTCCCATATAATTTCTTATGCTAACTGGTGAGATATCAAAACTGAAACCATGATGAGGAAAGTCAAGATGTGGAATGGATAACTGTTTACACACACACGTATGCATGCACACACGCACATACATACATACATACAATATATGCGTGTGTATACACACATATGTATATATATTCTGATGAATGAGCACTAGACACTAACATGCAAACCACTGTGCCAGGTACTAGGGAGACAATGACAAAAAAAAATAGTTCCTGCCTTCAAGTAGCTTATAGTTTACCAAAAAAAGACACAAAAGTTATAAATAGAAGGAACATTGGACAAATCATTCCTTGAATTCAAGTCTATCAAAAACACCATTGTACTGAACACCTCAAATCAATGATTTTATGCCAGAAAGTCATAGAACAGGTCCTTTCTATTCTAAGGATGAATGAGAGTGAACAGGCTTCAACACATGCACTTGATTTTTCCTGTGTAGATAGTTAAATCAAACTCTATTGAATGATTATGGATCTCACCCAGGAGATGCTGCAATGTTGGGCTTAATGCCATATGTAGAAAAGCTATACGCAGAAAAGGGCACCTGAAAGACCTCCCATCCACAAAGAATCCCTCTTTAACTTGGTCTCACGGAATCCTCAGTCCTGCATATAATAAACATGATACAAATATTTATGCAATTGAATCATTTCCAAGAGAATGGTAAATTTAGGACAAATGGTCTCATTTGGATTGAAAACAATTTTTTTTCTTTATGTTTTAGAAGGAAGAACAGAAAAGAAATATCTGATTTTAAAGGATTTGTTCAGGCTTGAAATGATAAATCACAAAATTATACAATTTCAGAGCTGGAATGAACCTCAGAGGCCATCTAGTTCAACTCATATTCCCAAATAGTACTCACTATAACATCGTAGGCAAGTGGTTTGCTTGAAGATCTTTAGAGGGGGGAATCCAGGACCTCCTAAAGCACCTCATTCAACTTTTAGACAGTAAAACTTGTTAAGGAGTCTTTGCTTAATGTGAAGCTTAAATCTACCTTTTTACATCTTTCACCCATTCCTGTAAATTTCTTCTGCTGGTTGTTGTGAATCAATCCTAGGTTTTTAAAAAATTAATATTCTTTTATTTCTAGTTTCTTGTAAAATTTGTTTGGCATTGAAATGCTGAAATTTAATTTCTACATGATTTGGAATTTTGTATGTAGTTTTTCCTCTGGTGGCAATCTGTGGAGTTATCTAATTAGTACTTTTTTTTTTACCTATATTCAAAAGTTCTGAATGAGTTTGTAATGTTATTTCCTAATAATGACTTATGTTTTAAAATTATATTTTTCTGATAATTCTTCAGTTATTACTTGCTATCTTATCATCACTTTGTCTTACGTAGAATTCATTCATTGTTGTAAAGTTTGGAATTCTTTTTTTTTTTTTGAGGGAGGAAGGCAGGGCAATTGGGGTTAAGTGACTTGCCCAAGGTCACACAACTAGTAAATGGTCAGATTTAAACTCAGGTCCTCCTGACTTCAGGGCTGGTACTCTACTCACTTCGCCACCTAGCTGCCCCTAAAGTTTGGAATTCTTTTATTTCTTTTCTGCCAGATTTTCCTTTACTTCTGTATTTTTGAGTATATAAACTCTTGCATTCTCTTTTACAGAACCTCTATTCATTTGGAGAGACTGTCATGTAGCACAGTAGATAGAGTATTTGACTTGGAGACTTGAGTTAAAACTATTGCCTCAGACCCTTACTAGCCATGGTTGTTGTGATGATTAAATGAGTTAATATTTGTAAAGTATTTTGCAAACCTTAGAGTGCTGTATAAGTCCTAATTACCACCACCATCTACTCTTTTGTTGGTTTTTATTCATTTTTAGATAATTCTGATTTCTAACCTAATTTTTGTCCTAGTAACTTATTTTCCAGGTGTTAATTTTCTTTTGAGTAATCCTAGAGTTGCTTGCTATTTTTTTCCATGGCTTCTGGGAAATCTTTAGAACCTTCTTTTTCATTGGGAGTTTTTGGTTCATTGCTACAGTAGAAGGTGTACTGAATCTAGAACTGGAGAATCTACCTCTGGTATGACCTATAAGATATTAGGCAAGTCATTAAACCTTCCCAGGCCCCAATTTCCTCATCCGTAAAATGAAATTAGACTAGATGGTCTCTGAAATTCCATCCAGCTCTATATTGCTTATCCTATGATAATTTGTAGTATAATAATAATTAAATATTTTATGGCCTTAGCTTTTAAAAAATATTACATAACCCCAGCTGGTCTGGGTCTGCCCAGTTTGAGTAACATGGAGATACTCTTGAGGGACCTTTAGAATATGTCCTGATTGCTTAAAATGGAAATCTATTCATCCCTTACCACATGGATGCAGGTAGCCTTCTTTGATGGTCTGTCTATGTCTTTAAAACTGATGAATCTGAGTCATTTTCTCCCTTTTTGGCTACTCTTTTTTCCACCATCCTCCTTCTGCTGTGCTCTTTTTGGCAACTTTTTGGTAACTCTTATTTGCTTCACCCAATATGGCTGCCATAATACTGAACAGTGAGTGGGGAAGGACTCTTCTTGTTTCAGTTGTGTTGTTTGTCCTCAATTTCAGGTGCCAGAAGTCATCCCCACAAACTAGGAATTCAAGCCCTGGAGACCTCAGAGCCAGAATTGCAGGCAGATTTGTATAGCGAGCCAGTCAAGCATGGAATCCCTAATTGATCTCTACCAAAAAGGAGAGTCCCATACCAATGGCTGGGGGCTTGGGTTACACTTTTATCTACTTGAGTGCTAGGATTATATCAGGCTTTCTCTCTTGACATTTTTGTCATTCAGCCTTTTACTTGTATTCCCAATAAATTGTTGTTGGCATAACCCCTCACTCTTTAGCATCTTCTCCTTTGACTACTCTCCTTTCACTCCTTTGTACATGCATGGATCCCTGCTCACCCTACTCTTCTCTCGCCTCCCCCCCCCCCCCGCCCGCCCCACACTCAGGCTGACCATCCTTGGTCACTTTGTGTTCTGTGAGTCCTCAAGTCTAGCTGGTTATTTAACTAAAGAAAACTTAGTAGAGGGAGGACCAACCAGATGTCTGGTTCTCTTTCCCTTGGGCATGACAGCCCCTTTCCTTGTAACTAGTGCTGTTCTGCCTTATCCTCCTCCCCTTCACTTCACCAGGTACATTCTTTTCCTCAGTAGTACAACTGCTGTAGACACAATCATTGTTTTCTTTTTCCTGTATTTGTGTGTATGTGTATGGTGGTGGTGGTGGTCAGGGGATGGTTAGATTGGGTCACTGCCTTGAGGAAATCTAGAAGGGGCCCCCACAGTTAGACTCTGAAACACAGGCCTATAAGCAGGGATGTTCTGAAGTCAAGTGAAGCCAGCTAGAAGAACTGATTGTGTGTATACATTCTCTCTCTCTGTCTCTCTCTCTGTCTGCCTCTCTGTCTCTCTCCATCTCTCTCTCTGTCTCTCTCTGTCTCTCTCTCTGTCTGCCTCTCTGTCTCTCTCCATCTCTCTCTCTGTCTCTCTCTCTGTCTGCCTCTCTGTCTCTCTCCATCTCTCTCTCTGTCTCTCTCTGTCTCTCTCTCTGTCTGCCTCTCTGTCTCTCTCCATCTCTCTCTCTGTCTCTCTCTCTCTGTCTCTGTCTGTCTGTCTTTCTCTCTCTCTCTGTTTCTTTCTCCCAGCCCCACCCCCCAACCCCCTAAACTGTTTGTTTAACACTTGCCAGCACACCACTGCCTATAAGGTTGCTTGTGCTAGGGTATTTCCAACTTCTTATCCTATGGCTTCAATTTAATTACTACAGATTTGATGCGTATTTCTTTCTGACAGCTGAGCAGCAGGAAGTGTTGCCATCATTGAACCCTTCCCCCCCTTACTCTTCTTCACCTTGTCTCTTCTTCTGGCCCTGGGCCATCCCAGAACCCATTGGAAGAAGCTGGGCTGGGGGTTGCCACCATCAAGGACACATTATTCCCTTACTTTGTCCCTTGTTTGGGATGCTTGACTGCTTACAGCTCTTGAATGAGATGGAAATCAATGACTTCATTCCTTCAGAGGAGATAGAGAACCACCAGATCTTACTTAACCATCTGCCCTGCTTCATGGCAGTAAGTCCCCCAGCAGCCCAGCACTGTCATTTGAGCTACCTGAATAACCTAAAGATTTCTGGGCTTTGTCATCCACCCCACCCTGTACCCTTAGGACTCCAGGGCTTTTCTTTCTGCCCTGAGGTTGAACTTCTTTTATTTGTTGCTTCTCCAGACTATGAGCTTCTCGAGAATAGGGACTGTCTAGTTGCTGTTGTTTTGTGTCCCCAACACTTGGCATAGTTCTTGTGACATAGTCCTTAATAAATGCTTTTTCATTCATTCGTTTTAAGTTAGGGAATCATATGAAAAATAATACACACACACCCACTTCTCATATTGCTGGTCACCACATTTACTTTTTAAATGAATAATTCAATTGCAGTGTAAAGTGTTTGGTTTGTCTTTATTTTCATAAACCAATTAACCCTGAAATTCCCCTTTGTCCCTCATCTCCACCCCATTGAGATATTACATATTCACTATGAATTAAGTGATGGATCAGCGTAGTTAGGCTTATTTTAGACTGGGGAGACACTAGACTGGATGTCAGGAGACCTGCATTCAGGTCCCAATTTTGTAACCTTGAATATCCAATTCAGAAAACCTTGTGGAACCTCTGTTTTCTCATGTTAAAAATGGAGGGTTGGGCCAGGTCCATTGTAGCTCTAGAATGCTCCAACTCTCTAAATTGTCTTACAAACTGAAGGTTGAAACAATTGTTCTTTTCTGTCTTTGTAACAGTTGCAGTTGGTCTTTCTAATAAAAGCTATTGAGGGTAACAAGTTGGTGCAATGGATGGAGCTCGGGCCTGGAATCAGGAAAAATTAGGTTCAAATCTGCCTCAGGTACTTACTAGTTGTGTGACCCTGGGCAAGTCAGTTAACCCTGTTTGCCTCAGTTACTTCATCTGTGAAATGAGCTGAAAAAGGAAACGATAAACCACTTCAGTGTTTTTGTCAAGAAAACCCCAAATGGTATAACAAGGAGTTGGACGCAATTGAATGACAACAACAGGACTCTGAACCAGTGAAGTAACTATGTATACCCCTGGTAAACTTCTGCTAACACTGTCTGGTAAGTGGTGTGTGCCACAGCTGAGCACTGAAGGGATGATTATTATTATGAAAGCAATTCTAACCTTTTTCTTCAAAGTGCAAGATCCAGGGAATCATGACTTAATAGCAATTGTGTGATACAGATTTAATGGTTTTAATGAACTACAAGCTTAGTATGTGTCAACAATGTTGCGAGAAAACATTAATGTAGTCTTAGGTTGAATTACTAAAAAAGTTAATGGAAGCTTTAATAAGAGATGAATTAAAACTGGATAGCAGTGTAGTCCAGTGGAAGTTCTGCTGATTATAGTCATGAATATAATATTTCTCTCTCTCTCTCTCTCTCTCTCTCTCTCTCTCTTTCTCTTTCTTTCTCTCCTTTATTTTCCCTCTTTTTCTCCATCTCTCTATCCGTCTCCCCATTTCTCTTTCTTTCCTTCCCTCTCTGTCTCTATCTCTTTGTGTCTCTGTTTCTCTCTCTTAATAAAGAACATTTATACTCTGAACATTGAAATTTCTCTTAGATTTGCTAGACAGTACTTTAGCTCAGAGAAGGTACTTCTAGGTTGTTAATTGCCTTTTTTTTAACCTGTGTCATCCTTATAACTATATATTCACTGATGAGTCGCTTCACTTCTTTGGGGACCTAAATTTCCTTATCTGTAAAATGGAGTTGGATTGGATAGAGCTCGAGGTCCCTTCCAGCTACAAATCTATGATGCTTTGTATTCTTTGGCTTTGTAACAAAGGAAGATTGTTCATACTTCTAGAGTTGGAGGGGACCTCAGAGGGCATGAAGTTCAACCACTACATTTTATAGATTAGAAAACTCAGGCTGAAGGAGATTAAGTGACTTGCCCAAGGCACACACTAAGCATCAAGAAACAGGATTTGAACCCAGGTCCTTTAATTCCAGAGGTAATTCTCTTTGAACTGAACAACCGTTCCAAATGATATTTTATCACTAAAACTGATGTTAAGAGTGATTGCCTTCTGGATCCATCTTGAGCCATTTTCTACTCCTCCAGGAATGTGCTGGAACTACTACATAAATACATTTATTGCTTCCATCTTATTGCTTGAATTGCGGTTGTTTTCTTTAGCTTTTCTTTCCCTGTTCAGTGGCAGTGCTTGTCAACTGCAGTAATCCTAGAATTACAGAATTCCCCTCATACAAGTTCTTCAATAATTTGATTTTTATTGAGAGTAAATGCTTCTGCCACCATAGACTGACCTTTTACTGTTCATATTTACTTGCATTTGCCAATACCAGATATCTAACAACTTTATACTAATAATTTCCCCTAGTTTGTGAGTTTGACAAGTTGACACCATAGAAGTCCTTCTTAACCTCGTTGTGGCACAGAGGTGATTGATTCTGGGCTCTCAAAGGCTGTGTTAGCCGGATGAAAGCTCTGTCAGGTCCTGTTAACCTGTAAAAGTTCTGAGTAGGGGCCCCATGATGTATGGTGTGTCTGTCATTCAAAGACTAGCCTAACTATGTTTGGAGAGACCTATCACCAGAGAGCTGTATAGCAGATGGTGGATTTTTTTTGACTGGCGGTGGGGGTTGGGGGTGGGAAAAGGTTGTTACAACAACTCATTAAACAGTCAGCTACAACATGGAGGTGTATTCATTGTTGGGAGTACCCTTGTACTCAAGTTCAGTCCAAGTCAATATGTTATTTATCAAGTGCCAGGCACTGTGCATTGGGCTGGGGATACAAAGATAAAAAGAAGATACAGTTTCTGCCCTCAGGGAGCTTATATTCTATTGGAGGAGAACAATATGTTCTCAGTGAAGTTTTAAAAAAAGAATATGAAATAATAACAAATTAATTACTTGGAAGTAGAAAGAATACTAGAAATTATGGGGAATTAGCCCAGGTCCTCCTATAAGAAATGTTATTTGAGCTGAGCATTCAAGATAGCTAGGGATTAATTCCAAAAGGCCTCAGAGGTAAGGAGGGAGAACATTGCAGGAATAGGGGAAGGGAGGATTAGCAAAGTTATGGAGGCAGGAACTGAAATGTTGTGTATAAAGAACAGCAAATAGGCCAGGGTGATGGGGATGTTAAATATACAAGTAAAAGAAAAGTGAGGTCAGTTTAGAAAAATAGATTGAGTAGTGGCAAAGAATTAGAAATTGAGGAGATGCCCATCAATTGGGAAATGGCTGAACAAGTTATGGTGTATGATTGTAATGGAATATTACTGTACTATAAGACATGATGAGCAGAAAAACCTGGAAATACTTATGTGACTGATGCAAAGTGAAGAGATCAGAACCAAGATAATATTGTACACAGAAGCAGCAATGATGCATGATGATCAACTGTGAATGACTTAGCTATTCTCAGCAACACTGATCCAAGACTGTTCTAAAGGCTTCATATTAAAAAATGCTCTCCACTGCTACAGAAAGAACTGATGGAGTCTGAATTGAAGCATTGAAGCACACTATTTTTCACTTTCAGTATTTTAAGCATATTATTTTTCACTTTTTGTTTTTCTGTGTTTTTTTTTTGCTCCTTTGGGTTAGTGTCTTCTTTCACAACATGACTAATATAGTAATATGTTTTTTATAATTGAACATTATAAACTATATCAAATTGCTTATTGTGTCAGGGAGGGGGGGAAGTGAGGGAGAGAGAAAATCTGAAAATCAAAATTTAAAAAAAATTGAATGTTAAAAATAGTCTTTACAAGGAACTGGGGAAAAATAAAATATTATTCTAATTAATTAGTTAATTAAAAAAGAAAGCTAGATTGAAGTCAAATTGTGAAGTGAAGGGCTTTAAAATGCCGGAGATGTTTTCATTTTATCTTAGAGACAACAGGAAACCATTGAAGCTTCTTGAGCAGGGGAGTAACATGGTCAAAACTGGGAATCAGCTGTTGTGTAGAGATGAATTGGAGAGGGGAGAAACTGATGAAGGGGTGAGGAACCTTTGGCCTTGAGGCCACATGTGGCCTTCTAGGTCTTTGGGTGTGTCCTTTTGACTGAGTCCAAGTTTTACAGAACAAATCCTTTTATTAAGGGGATTTGTTCTGTGAAATTTGGATTCAGTCAAAGGCCAGCACTTGAGGACCCAGAGGACCACATGTGGCCTTGAGGCTGAAGGTCCCCCACTCCTGGACTCTTGGCAAGGAGAACAATCAGGCAGCTAATGTAAGACTTCAGGTGAGACTTGATGAAGGTTTGAACCAAGATGGTAGCAGTGTGAATGGAGAGAAGGAGACAGGTGTGAGAGATTTCGAAGAGGCAAGACTTGACAAATGATTAACATTTTTGAGAAAGGATGAAAAGTAAGTGACCAGGAGATGACTTCATAAATCCTTGCTGTATTGAAGTATGAGGATGCTGACCTCATGTTTCATATTAGCTAGGGGCATGTTCAAGAACAGCCCCTCTATATGTGTTCCCTCCAACTGCACTGTTGTTTCTTATTCATAGATTCAGCCCCCAAACCAGAGTGCTAAGGAAGTCCCCTTTCCTACATATAAGCTTCAATGAACAGTCCTTTTGCTAATTCATTCAACATTTATTGTGTGTACTCCCATGCAGAGAACAGTGCTAGATAGTGAAGGAAATAATCATCATAACTTATAACTGCCATTTTTATAGCTCTGTAAGGCTTATAAGGTGCCTTCTTCACAACAATCTTGAGATGTAGGTATTTATTGCATGTGTCATTATACAGAAGAAGAAATTGAGAGGTTAACCAATTTGCCCTAGGATACACGACTAGTAAATATAGGACCTGGGAATCAAACCTATGTCTCCCTTGTTCTTACTGAGAAGCAGTGTTGCAGATTGGATAGAGTGCTGGACCCGGGGCAAAGGATCCGTGGGACTAAATTCTCACCTCTGACTCTTTTTTTTGTGCTTTTTGGAGGGGGGAAGGCAGGGCAATTGGGGTTAAGTGACTTGCCCAAGGTCACACAGCTAGTAAGTGTGTCAAGTGTCTGAGGCCAGATTTGAACTCAGGTCCTCCTGACTCCAGGGCTGGTGCTGTAGTCACTGTGCCACCTAGCTGCCCCCACACCTCTGACTCTTAACTGGCTTTTTGATCTTGGGCAAATCAATTAACTTCTCTGAGCCTCAGTTTCCTCTTTATGTAATAGCTATAACAATATCTGTAATGTCTACCTTACAAGATCATTTCCAGGTTCAACTAAGGCAATTAATGGAAAGTACTTTAAAAACTTTGAAGTAGTATCTAAATGGCAGTTATCAATCAATCATTTAGCAAGTTATTATTATCGACTTAAATTCTAAAGGTCTTTTTCATCCCTGCCTTCTTGAAGCTTGGCTATAAGATATTATTATATTTATTTATCACATGCTTCAAAAAAGGTCAGTCTTAGACAGCTACAAACTACTATCTATTGTCATTACTAATATTGATAACAACATTATTGCTATGCCCAAATCAGCCCAAAGCCTGTTTGCTGCCCTGATGAATTGCTTCTGCCTTCTACTAGTGCTTATATTAAGAAATCTATTTTTAAGGGCATAGTAAATTTATGCCCAAATGCCTGGAGCTGGTACCTAGGTTAATTTTAAACAGAAAGCCTTCTCTTCTAGCAGCACATTTATCCCACATGAATAAGAAAGAAAATGTGATAATATTTTCTTAAACTTCCACGTCAGCAACAAATTCAAGGGGTCTGCATACACCAGAGTCCACTACTGGTCAGAAATGGTGACCTTTCACAACTTCTCTGAACTTGGGATTTACTGAGTTCTTCAGAGAACAGGTACTGTGTTAATCAAGGTCGTATTCATTACCACCATCCCCATGTTTAATTCCACATGCTCAAGTGCAAATAAATGCTGGATTCAGAGTCTTAGACAGTTACACAAATAAACACCAAGTCACACAAATGTTTTACCAGTCACGGCTCCTGGTCATAAAAGGTAGTCAATATGTTTTAATTTCTCAAGGGATATGGACTGTTCCTGTGGTCTAGTCTTCATTGGTCTAGGGCAGTGATTCCCAACTCTTTTGTTCATAAATCCCTTTCAACAACAAAAAAAATGTGCTGTGAACCCCCAAGCTAATTTAATATACTACTCAAAAAACTCTGCAATTATATAGGGTGTCATGAAAGAATTTTACCATGAACCCAAGTTTGCAAACAACTAGATGGGAACCACTGGCATAAGGAAATCACTGGTGAAAAAACTTCCTCTACCAATTCAATCTGGCAGTTTCTTTGTGATGTATAGTCTTATTGCCAAGAGTATTGGGAGATTAAGTGATTTGCCCAGGGTCACATATGCCGTGTATGTCAGAGACTTTCAACTCAGGTCTTCCTGGCTTTGAAGCTATTTCTTTTTCCATTACAACATCTTTTTGGCCTTGAGGCTAACTTAATATCCACTATGGCACCCAGCTTCTCATCTTAATTATTTTCCTTGTATAGTTCTTATTTTGCTGTCTACTGGTCACATAACTATTCAAAGGTTTGTATTGTTGAATATTGAGAGATTAAAATTCTCCTCTGCTCTAAAAGATCCATGAGCTCTTTGGTAAAGATATTTCCTTCAACAATGTAGCTCACAACTCTTCAATGCCTGCCCATCTTGCCCAACTCTCTCATTTTTGTAGGAGTCAGTCATTGGGGTGCAGTGAAAAGGATGAAGAAATTAGTGTGCTAAATTTGGAGACACTGAATCTGAATTCAAAGACCAGCTCATCTCTTTAGCACCTGTGTGACCTTGAGCAAATGACTTAACCTTTCTGGGCTTCATTTTTGTCATCTATAAAATGGAATGGTTGAATCAGCCAGTTTCTAAGGTCCTTTCCAGCTATACATCTGGATGTTCTGCTATTCATCTAAGTTTGCCACAGGTGGTGGGCCCAATTTGCTGGGGTCCTTTCTCTGGTTCTCTTTGTATTTCAGGTATATCAGTGGAGCACGCAACTCATGAAACAAGGTATAGATAGCCCTCAGACTCATGATAAAAATCTATCTTTCAAAATAGTCATTTGAGGATTTATCACTTCATGAAGTGAGGGCAGAGTGACTTGGTGACTTAACAGAAACATCTTGGAAACCAAGGGTTTATAAATTACAATTTTGGCTATTGCTCTCCTAGTCCTCCCAAAATCTTGAGCAAATTACACTTTGAGCAAATGAAATGGATGCTACCCACATCTTGCATAAGTTGTCACGATAAAAACAATTCAATAGCTCTTTGAAAGCCAAGGCAGAATACATAGAGTTAGTGCCCTGTTAGAGTGCTAAACTTGGAAGGAAGAACTGCATTCGAAATCCTACCTTTGACACTTAGTAATTATGTGACCCTGGGCAAATCACTAAACTACTCCAAGCCTTGGTTTCTTCATCTGTAGAATGGGGCTAATAATTATGTCTTCTTCATAGCCTTATTGTAAGGATCAAATGAGATGATGTATATAATTAGCAAAACTTAAATGTAGATATATAAATAAGATACATATATATTTGTCCTCACTACAGCCCTCTGTGGTTGATGTTTTTTAACCCCCCATTTTATAGATGAGGAAACTGATGCTCTGAGTAGTTAATATAAGCTATTTGATAACCAACTTTGAGCAAATGTGCTGGTCTAACATTATCTACTTAACATTAAGTCTCTATTTGAGTGAATTAGCTTTATTCACTTTATTCTCACACAACATGCTTGCTTTGGCTTCTCTGCCTTTGCTCATGCTGTTCCCTCTTTAGAAAAACCTTCCCACATTTCTCTAAGTGATCCAAAGCCCACCCCATCCTCCAAATCCTAGCTTAAATTTCTCATCCCCCATAAAGCCTTCCCACAATGATCTTTTTCTCCTGAAGTCATCTTTTCCTTCTATGAACTTTTAAAATACTCATTTATAGTCATATCATACAGTTCAGCACCTAATTGCTCTCTAATTGCTTTATGTGTCGTGAGCTCCCTCATCTTCCCTCCTCCATACCTCACAACCTCTCAATGGCCTCTCCTGTTTTCTCCTCCTCTACAGTATTAGAAGATGAGGCAGTCCTCCTCCTTGCCAAGGCAAGCTTCTGTACTTGTTCCCTTTCTCTTTTGGGACCTTGCTTCATTCATCATTCTCCCCTAGTCCCTCCTGTTCGATCTCTCCACTGTCTTTGCCTCCTTCCTACAAACATGTTCAGGTTTTACTTATCCCCAATATAACAAAGCCTTCCCTTAACCCCTTAAGCTTTCTCACCTCCCTTTAACTGATAAACCCGAAGAAAATGCCTGTATTTTCATTGTTGGTGAAATTGTGAACTGATACAACTATTTTGGAGATCAATCTGGAATTATGCAAAAAGAGTTATTAAACTGCCTATATCCTCTGACCCAGCAATACTACTACTTGGTCTATTTTCAAAGATGATTAAGGAAAAATGAAAAGAGCCTCTCTGTTCTAAAATGTTTATAGCAGATCTTTTTCTGGTGGCAGAGAACCGGAAATTTCAGGGATGCCCATCAATTGGGGAATGGCTGAACAAGTTGTAGTGTATGATTGTGATAGAATACTACTATGCTATGAGAAAGGATGAGCTCAACGATCTTAGAAAAATGTGGAAAGACTTGCATGAAATAATGAAGAGTGAAATGAGCAGAACCAAGAGAACACTGTATACAGTAACAGAAATGTTGTTTTAAGAATGACTCTGAGTGAATATCATTTTTACTCTTATAAATACCCAAATTAATTATAAAAGAAATATTAAGAAAGACACTATCTCCATCCAGAGAAAGAACTGATAAATAGAAGTATATGTAGAATAATTTTACACACGCATACATACACACACACACATATATATACACACACACCTATTTGTGTCTAATGGTAACCATCTTTAGGGTGGATGGAAAAGGGAAGAAAAAAAGGAAATTTAAATGATAACTTTATTATATATTTATAAGGAATAGCAAGTTGTACACAATAGGTTTGCAATTTCATGTGAAATCATCTTTTTTATTGTACTGTTATAGAAATGCTTGTTTTTGTCCATAAGTTAAAAATAAAGTAACTTAGCAAAAAGAAAATGTCTACATTTTCCACCTCTGCTTCTTCACTAGCCCCTTCTTCCTCTGTCCCATGAGACTTGGCTCTAGACTCCAGTGGTTGGCTTACATCACATTTCAAAATCACCAATGACTTATTACTGATATTTTTTGTTTTTATATCCCCTTAAGTTGTGTAATTATCTCTCTTCTCTTTCCCACTCAAAGAACCACTCCTTATAACAAAGACTTCTAAAAGGAAGAGGAAAAAAAGTTCAGTAAAATCAACACATCAACTGAATCTATGCGAAGTTCCCCTTATTTGCAAAGAAAGGAAAGAGATTTATTTTCTTATTTCTTATATAAGAGCAAGTTTGGACATAACAATTACACAACATTCAACTTTAAAAAATTCAGTGCTGTTTGCTTAGACCTCATTGTCTTCTACTTTTCCATAACCTTTCCCACTGAGGACCACCCTTTCTTTCTGGATATTCTCTTCTTTGACTTCTAAGACACTTGTTTTTCCTACCTGCTCAAGACTATCTCACTATTCCCCGTACATCTTCTTTGCTTGTTCATTGACCTCCTCTCATGAACACATGAGAGGTGTCCTTCAAGACTGTGTCCCCCTACCCTTTTTACCCTTCATTCTCTGTAATTGCATCCACTCCAGTAGGCTCAATTATCATCTCTGTGCATATGATAGAAATTCACATACATGTGTATATATGTGCATGTACAGACATGTTGCATTATACATATATATGTGCATATATCTATATGTGTGTATATGAATATAAATATATACACATATGCATACACATATATATTTCTTCCTTGACCTCAGCTCCTGCATTGCCATCTTTCTCCTAGAGATCTCCACCTAGAAG
This sequence comes from Trichosurus vulpecula, assembly GCF_011100635.1. Classification (NCBI taxonomy): domain Eukaryota; kingdom Metazoa; phylum Chordata; class Mammalia; order Diprotodontia; family Phalangeridae; genus Trichosurus; species Trichosurus vulpecula. The sequence goes on along the minus strand of NC_050580.1, from coordinate 191,265,957 downwards.
TCTCACTGGCATCTCAAACTCAAAATATCTAAAATTGGATTCACTTCCCTCCCTCCCACTAAAATCACTCTTACTCCCATCTTTCCAGTTTCTCTTAATGGAATCATTATCCTCCCAGTCACCCTAGTTCTAAACTATAGATTCATCTTTGACTATTCCTTTTCCCTGATACCTCATATCATCCTCCTCCTCCTTTTCTTTCCTCCTTCTCCTCTTCCTCCTCCTCCTCCTCCTCCTTCTTCTTCTTCATCTCTTGGATTCCATTTCTTCCACTGAAATGAAGAGGTGGAATAGGATGACTTTACAGTGGCTTCTATCTATTGTAAGTGTATGATGCTTCCATTCATGTTGGTTGTTTTCTATGCTTAGAACACATTTCCTCTTCATCTTTATCTGTTAAAATCCTCATCTCAGGTTCTACCTTTATCATGACATTCTCTTAATTTCCCAGCTGAAAGTGATCACGCCCTCTTCAAATGTTCCTGAAGTGCTTTGAATTTTGCTTCTATGATATTCAACCAACAAGTCAACATATGTTTATTAAGCTTGTACTATGTGCCAGGCACTGTGCTAGATGATGGGGATGCTAAGAAAAAGGAAAACATAGTCTGTGCCCTCAAGAAGCTTACATTCTAATGTGGAAGACAACATATTTGTAAATAAGTATATACCAGATATAAACTTAGCACACACCATGAAACATTGTAGGGGAAGGCACTAGCATCTGGAAAAACCTCCTACAGAAAGTCACATTTGAGCTGAGTCTCAAGGAAAGTCAAGGATTCTAAGAGGGAGCAATGATGCAGGAGAGCATTATAGGTGAAGAGGACAGCCAATGCAAAGGCAGAGAGAAAGGAAACGCAGCGTTGTGTGTGAGAAATAGCAAAGTAGACCAGTATGGCTGAATCAGAAGGTGCATGGAACTGAGTAATGTATAAGAAGATTGAGAATATTGGGAGGGGTCAGGTTGTCCCTCCCCCCCCCCCGAAAAACACCCTGTTAAATATCAGACAGAAGAGGTATTTGATCTTAGAGGTAATAGGGAGCCACTATAGTTTATTGAGTTGGTGAGAGAAGAATGACAGTTAAAAAAAATCACTTTGGCAGCTCTTTGGAGCATGGATTATAGAAGAGAGAGATGAGGCAGGGAGACAAATTTGGAGGCTATTGAAGTGGTATAAGAAAGGGATGATAAGGGCCTGATTAGGGTGATATATTATGTGAGTGGAGGAAAGTGGATATACATAAGAGACATTGTGGAGATAGAAATAAGAACATTTGGCTATTGAATGAATATATGGAGTGAATGAGAGTGACGAATTGAGGATGATGCTGAGGTTGCAAACCTGGGAGATTGGAAGGATGATGTCATCCTTGATAGTAATAGGGACATTCTCAAGAGGAGTGGGTTTTTGGGGAGAGGTAACGAGTTCGGTTTGGACTTCATGAGTTTGAGATGTCTATTGGACATTCAATTTGAAATGTCCAAAGATATAATTGGTGATGGGACTGGACCTCAGGAGAAAGACCAGGGCTGGATATATAGATCTGAGAATGATCTGCATAGAGATAATAATTGGCCTAAGATCACCAGCTGAGAGTGAAGAGGAAAGAAGACCCAGGCCAGAGACTTGGGGTACATTTAGTGGGTATGATATGGATGAGTATCTGGCTAAGGGGACTGAGGAGGAGTGGTCAGATAGGTAGGAGAACCAAGATGGCAGGAGAAGGTGTCCATGTTCTTAAATGCTGCAAGGAGGTCAAGAAGAATGCGGATTAAGAGAGCATAGCTTTATGGAGGGCACAATGGCACGGTAAATAGAGCACTAGGCTTGGAATTGGAAGACTCATCTTCATGAGTTTAAATCTGGCCTCAGACACATACTAGCTATGTGACCTAGAGAAGTTATTCAGATCCTTTATGACCCCATTTGGGATTTTCTTGCCAAAGATACTAGAGTGGCTTGCCATTTCCTTTTCTAGCTCATATTTACAGTTGAGGAACTGAGACAAACCTGGGTTAAGTGACTTGCCCAGAGTCACACAACAAGTAAGTATCTGAGACCAGATTTGAACTCATGAAGATGAGTCTTCTTGATTCCAAGCCTAGTGCTCTATTGTGCCACTTAGCTGCTCTTATATATAAACTCTATAAACTTATAGAGTTTAATCTCAGTTTAATATTGAGGTTGAAAGTCAGATTGCAGAGGTTTTAAAAGAGAGTAAGAGGAGAAGTGAAGGCCCTGATTATAGATTACATTTGAAGGTATTTTAACTGAGCAAGAGAGGAGAGATATAACATGATAGCTAATGGGTATGATAAAATCCATGGAATTTCTTAAGAATAAGAGAGATTTGTAGGTATCATGGAAAGAACTAGTAGACAGAGATGGAAGATTGGGGGAGAATCATGGTGGGGATAATCTGCTGGAGAAAATGAAGGAGATGGGATCAAGGGTACACGAAAAGAGATTGGCAATGGCAAGAATGGCTACTTCATCAAAGACTGGAGTGAAGGAGATAGTAGAGGATGATATCGGGGGAATGTGAGAAGAGGAAAAGAGGGATCTTGTGATGAATGACCTTAAATTTTCAATGAAGTATGAGGTGAGATCCTCAGCTAAGAGAGTGAGGGGAGGGGTTGCTATGGGAAGCTTGCGGAGGGAAAGTTTGGAATAGCTACTGTGATGAGTCAAATAGAAAATTTATTACATAGGAGGATTGCCTTGCTGCAGTGAGGGCTCAGCTGAGATTAGACAGTGTAAATTTTTGGTGCACACAGTCAGAAAGATTTCATGACTTTTTATAGCTCCATTCAGCAGGCTCTGAGCAGGAGTGAAGGAGGTGGATGCTGACAGTGAACCAGGGCTATGTTTTGTAAGGCACGATCTGTGATAGGACAAGGGAGCAAGGAATTCAAGATTAGAGCATAGTTTAGACCCCAAATGCTTTATTAATCTTGTATATTTATGCCATTCCCTCCTATGAGAATACAAGTTTCTCTAGGGCTAGGCTGTGCTGTTTTCTATCATTATATACCCAAGTCAAACACAGTGTCTTGTACTTAGAAGAGCTTTAGTAAATGTTTGTTGAATGGAATATCTGTTAGTTTTGTCTTTCCAAATAATAACTCATGAGCTACCCAAGGTCAGAGAATTTCTATTTCTTTTTTACTCTTCATTTCTTTTATTTTTAATTTATGGAATAAAGCAAGTATTTCCATAACATAACATAATTTAAAAAAAGATTGCACATGAAACTACAACTCTATTATATATAATTTGCTATTCCTTTTAAATATATAGTAAAGTTATCATGTAAATTTCTTTTTTTTCCCTTTCCCTCCCCCTCCCCTCCTCTATGGCTACCATTAGATATAAATAGGTGTATATATGGAAAATTATTATATACATACTGCTATTTATCAGTCCTTTCTCTGGATGCAAATAGCATATTTCTTCATATGTACTTTATAGTTAATTTGGGCCTTGAATGAGGTGAAAGTTGAGGTGAAATTTCTTGAGATCTAATCTGATAGAGCTGCACCAAGGCTTGCTGTTTGTTGATTCAGTGGTGTCTTCTATACTTCTATACTTCATAGAGCAAACCTCAGGCCCTGGAAGTCCTGTCTTTTCTGAGGTCCTCTCAAAGTGTCTTAGGAGGACAACTGCTTTACCCGTTTATTTTTGCTGCTCTACATTCATTTCATGGCAATTTTCTGTCTGTTTGTGGAGGAAATCTGGGGAGCCTGGAAATTTCTGACCTACTCCACCATCTTCCTGGAATGCCCTGCCCCCTTTTACATAATTATGAACTGGATTCATTTCAATGTAGTTAGCCAACATTTATCGAGTGCTGTCTAATACACAGGGTAGGCACGCGGGTTATAAAGACAAAGAACAATCCTTTCCCTCAAGGACTTATATTCTGTTATAGTTGTTTACCTTCTACTGGGATGTCTTCTCTAGCTCCCTGAGGTCTTGAATTAATATTCCTTACAGTGATGGTCATACAGGAGGTCTCCAATAAATATTGGTTGCTTAGTTAATTTCAGAGAAGAATTTCCTTCAAGGAGGTAGTTATAGTCAGGGAACATTAGAGCTGAACATTATCTTGGAGATGCTCTAATTCAACCAGGAGTGTGCTGGACTCACAAGAGTCAATTGTTAAATTTTCAGTATGAGCATTGACATCTTGGAAATAGGCTTGAGTTATTGTTTTATTGATGGTCTAGAATTAAGAAAGTGGTGGAGGAAATGTTAATAATGCAGATTTAACTTAAAAGTGTGTTGTGGATGCATTTTTTTCTCCCCAGAGAGCTGGTTGTTAAACATTTTTACTGGTATATTCCTGAGTTCAACTCCTTCATTTTACTTAATCAAATGGAAAACAGTCCTTCCTGTCTTAACTGGTTGCCTAGCTATGGCTCTTTGAAGTAAAATGTTTCCCAATTTTTGACAAAATCTGCAGTAAGTATTGGTATTCAACTAATCTTCCTCAAAGGTAAATTCAATTGTAAACTTCTTTTTCTCTACTCAGGTTGAAAACTATTAAAAACTGGATTTATGGAACCTTAGGTTCATTCTGCACAATGTAAGTGAATCGGGGGCAATACTTGCCTTCATTCTTACTACTCTCACATTTTTATATGAACAGCTACAGTTTATCATTAACATCCCAACCTTCCCCTATTGTTCCTGTGAACAATTCACAGCTTTTAGGCTTATAGCTACATTCCATAAATTGAACTCCGAGGCAGTTGGGTGGCTCAATAGAGTGCTTGGTCTGGAGTCAAGAAGACCTGAGTTCAAATCCAGCCTTAGATACTTACTAGCTGTGTGATCCTGGGCAAATCACTTCATCTCTACGTGCCTCGTTTCCTCAAGTGTCAAATGGAAATAATAATAGCAGAGTTGTCATGAGGACAAATGAGATAATAGCTATTAAGCACCTGGCATAACGTAAGTGCCAATATTCCTGGACTGCTTTTTTCCCCCTAATTTTTCCTGCACACAGAGAAAGAAGTGATAAATGGAAATATGTAGAGAATGATTTTACATGTAAATATATATTTGTGTTTAATGGTTGCCATCCAAGGAGGGGGGGGAGGAAAAACAAGCAATTTACATGATGACTTTATTATATATTTGCAGTTTCATGTGTAATCATCTTTTTTTTAGTAATGATCTTTTAAAAAAATACTGTTATAGAAATGCTTGTTTTATTCCATAAATTAAAAATAAAGTAAAGAAAAAATAAAGAAAAACAAAATAAGCACTATATAAATGTTAGCTGTTATTATTAAAATGTTTAGCACAGTGCCTGGCACATTTTAGTGGCTTAATAAGCATTTGTTTCCTTCCTTTCTTAAGGAAAAATATTCCTGGTAGTGGAGTGTCTTTCTGTAGAGTCACTATATTCTTTCAAATGGTTCTCAAAAGCTCCATACATCCTGAAGCACTAGCAGTACAATAGAATGTATAGATTTGGAATCAGAGGTCTTGGGTTCAAATCCAGACTCTGCTACCTACTTACCTGTGTGCCTTTGGGAAAGTCATTTAACTTCTCTGGATCTCAGGTGCTACAAATGAGGAGGTAGGACCAGATGACCGCTCAGAATCCTGGTACCTAAGACATAAGCCCGATACTACTTTTACATTTAAAAAATGTACTGCCAAGTTTGCAGCCAGCAACCATAAGACCCAGATTTCTTCTCGTTCAAACTTGGGAAGAAATTAGAGCTATTAAGGTAGGCTAATTCATTTTCAATGAAATTCAACAAAATAACACACCAAAAAAATAGGGACTAGGCCTCTGATTTAATGGACGTAGGGAACTCCCAGGTATGCGAACTTCCTTTATTTCCCGTATGGATTGGCACCTTCTCTGCAGCTTATAGAGTTACAGTTGTCTAGACTGAGCACTGGGAAGTTGTTTTAGAAGTGACTTGCCCAAGGTCACACAACCAGTATGTGTCAGAGGCAGGACTTGAACCCTGGTCATTCTGGCTCAGTGGCCAGATCTTTTTCCAATACGCAATACTGTCCCTGTAGTTAATGAGTGCTAGTTGAGTTAACAATTCCTTTAAGAGCCAGTACTATGTGCAAAGTGCTATGTAGGCACCAAGGCAGATATAAGGATAAATAACATACGGTCCCTGCCTCCAAGAAGCTTAGGACGTAGTAGAAGAGAAAATAATAATTATTTTACGTAAAAGTAGAAAGCAGGGAAAGTAGATTTTATTCTGAACCCCCAAAGAATCATACTTCTAGACTTCACGTATGTGATATGTAATGTTGTTGTGCCGTTTCAGACTCTTTGTGAGTCTGAACTCGTATGGGGTTTTCTTGGCAGAGATACTGGAGAGGTTTGCATTTCCTTCTCCAGTTCATTTTACAGATGAAGAAACTGAGGCAAACAGGGTTAAGTGATTTGCCCAGGGTCACACAGCAAGAAAGTGTCTGAGGCCAGATTTGAACTCAGGAAGATGAGTCTTTCTGATTCCAGGCTCAGTGCTCTACCCTGAGCCACCTAGCCGACCTTTGATGTATCATAGATAGCTATAACTCTAGCTTAAGACTCCCTGAAGACAGCAGGCAAGGTAGTGATTGCCCATCCAGGACAATCCTTCTACTCCCTACAAAGGCGGAGCTCCAGTCTCTTCAGATATGTGAGATGAGGCATCTCTAATCTATGTATATATCCCAGTTACATGCAAGTCACCCCATCTTTGTTAACATGATTTTTGTTATATATGCAGCAACGTATATTTTAGTTGTCTATGGTATGTTCTTATTTCCCACTAGGCCAAAAGGGCAAGAATCATGACTCATCTGAATTTTTCCTTCCCCCGTACCTAACACAATACCTTGTGCCCATCGGGTATGTAATAAATGATTGTTGAATAAATGAAGGAAAAAGACACTAAGGGAAGATGTAGAAAATGTTTGAAGAGTATATACAAGATGAATTAATGAAAAAAGCACTTATGAAGCACTTATTCCATTCAAAGTACAGCACTAAGTGCTGCGGATATAAATAAAAAAGCAGGAAAGCTTTTATTCTCCAGGAATTCCTGTTCTAACAGGGGATATGCCACATATAAGAGGCTTCAGCTGTAAGTCATAAGGAATGATCCAATCACCCAGCAGCAAGGCAGATGGTAATGTAACTTCTTCAATTTCATATCCGGTGACAAGGTCATATGCATTTCTATTGTTGAACCATCTTGTAATGCCAAAGATTATGGTAGCAAGAATTTCTTTGCCCTGGGTCTTCAGTAACTGTAGCTACCACGGAGATAGTCTCAAAACACAAACAAAACAAAAACTCAAAGTAAATGGGGCCATTTAGTGTAGGGACAACTGGCTTGACATAACACAGCACTTCCTGAAAGCATATCATATTACTTTATGGTATTCATACCAGACCTACCATACTGCCAGAGTTATCTTTCTTATGTACAGATTTGATTATTTCCTATCATTGATATTCTTGAGTAGTCCAGAGTTATCAAGACAAGATTAACATAGCCTTGGTATACTGGGAAATACACATTTGAGAAAGTTTTCCATCAAAATCTGTTTTAAAACCCATAAAGAGCAGTTAAAAGGCCTTGCTTCAATTATCTGGAAAATTCATTTGTGGAAAATATTTTATTACCTCATTGTGGCAGGTAAATGAAACACTTCTACTTGTACATTTGTAAATCTCTTATTTTGATGACCCTGAATCATAGCCATTTCTTGAGTGCAATGCAATGAGGTTTGCTATTTATTATTTACATGGTTCTGAAAACCAGATTTAGTGTGATACACAATGGCCCAGGAAAGGAAGTGAAGGAGACTACCCTTGCCAATTAAAATGAGAAAGGGATTTTTTGCAGACAGATGGTAATTACCCAAACTGGATCTGGGCCAATACACTAATACTAAAATCTCTCCTCCACAAAAAAGTTCTCTGGGATCTTTCATGTGCTGGAGTTCTTCTATTTCACAGTTTTTAATAATATGGTGCTATTACAATAGATTACATAATTTGTGCATCTTTTAAATTCTTAAGCACTCACCTAGCATTTTATCAGCTCAATTTTCAAATCCTGGGATCAGTTGTTGTATTGTTATAAAGGGAGGGAGGGAGGAAGGGAAACCCTATGGAGTTTTTGTGCCTGGGTGTGGAGAATTGGCCTTCTCCTCATACAGAAACAGTAGGAAAAGTTGTTTCTTCTCTATACTATTGGAGGAGGCATTATTATTGCCTGCTATGGCAGAAGGAGATAATTGGACCAAATATTTATCTCATGAGCATTTTCTTTTGTTATTATGTCAAATAGTGGTTTCTTCTTTTCATGGCCATATTAACTGCTGGTCTATATCAAAGGATCATGGTAAGAAACCTTAGAAGTCTTCTCATCAGCCCCCCTCATTTTACAGATGAGGACACCAAACTATAGAGAGGTTAAGTGATTTATCCAAGATCACACAGATAGTAAGTGGTAGAGCAGGAAAATAATCTCAGATTCTCTTACTCTGAGGTCAGCACTCATTCCATGATTTTGAAAGCATATGTGTTCATACACATAATTTTGTTTTTGTTTTTGGAGGGGGAAAATGTTGGGGTTAAATGAGTTGCCTAAGGTCACACAGCTAGTGTGTCAAGCATCTGAGGCTAGATTTGAACTCAGGTCCTCCTGACTCCAGGGCCAGTGCTCTACTCACTGTGCCACCTAACTGCCCCATACACATAATTATTAACATGGTCTTGGACACTAGTGGAACCTTGGGAGGCTTAACTGTCATATTCCTGTAATACCAATTACTGACCCTATGGAACAAACCTGATGAAGTCTGAGTTAACTTAGCCCCAAGGTGGATTGATTTGAGACGTAGTTGTGGGCCCTTGGGGGGTGCAGGTGGGTGGAAAGAGAATATGAAAGCAATTTTAGAATTTTGGCAGGGACCTCATTATCCTGAGATACCAGGGAAATCCCCCTCCCTACTATTTTTAATTTGCAGAAGTTTTAACTTGTTTTTATACTACACACATACACATACAAACAAATATATATATATATATATATATATATATATATTTATATATATATGTACATATACATGTATATATATTTTACCACCTTGTGGATTGCCTTTTACCTGGGGGGAGTTGGATATTTTTGTTAAAAAAATTGTTTATCTGAACCCTCAGGCTGGAAGCAATCAATTGGCTACACAACTACTTTTGTGACAATGAACAAATCCCTCAGTTTCCCTAGGCCTTGGTTTCCTCATCTCTAAAATGAAAAATCTAGTGATATAAGTTCTCTTTTTTATGTTGAATTCCATACTTTATTATTTAATATTTTTTGGTTTTCAGTGTTGATTTCCATAAGATTTTTAGTTACAAATTTTCTCCCCATTTCTACCCCACCCCCCACTCCAAGATAGCATATATTCTGATTGCACTTTTTCCCAGTCATCCCTCCTTTCTGTCACCCCCCTCCCACTCCCCCCAATCCTTTTTCCCCTTACTTTCTTGTAGGGAATGATAGATTTCTATGCCCCATTGCCTGTATATCTTATTTCCCAGTTGTATGCAAAACAACTTTTTTTTTTTGAGCATCTGCTTTTAAAACTTTGAGTTCCAAATTCTCTTCCCTCTTCCCTCCTCACCCACTCTCCAAGCAATTCAACATAGGCCACACATGTATCATTATGCAAAACACTCCCACAAATAGTCATGTTGTGAAAGACTAACTATATTTCCCTCCATCTTATCCTGTCCCCCTTTATTCAATTTTCTTCCTTGACCCTGTCCCTTTTCAAAAGTGTTTGCTTTTGATCACTTCTTCCCCCTATCTATCCTCCCTTCTATCATCCCCCCTTTCTTATCCCCTTCCCCCTGCTTTCATGTGGGGTAAGATACTCAATTGAGTGTTTATGTTATTCCCTCCTCAAGTCAAATCTGATGAGAGCAAGATTCACTCATTCCCTCCCCTTCCCTTCCAATGAACTGCTTTTTTCTTGCCACTTTTATGTGAGATAATTTACCCCTTCTATCTCTCCCTTTCTCCCTCTCTCAATATATTCCTCTCTCATCCCTTAATTTTGTTTTTTTAGATATCATCCCTTCATATTCAACTCACCCTGTGCCTTCTCTATGTATGTATATTCCCTTCAACTACCCTAATACTGAGAAAGGTCTCATGAATTACACACATCATCTTTCCTTGTAGGAATGTAGGCAAAACAGTTCCACTTTAGTAAATCCCTTATGATTTCTCTTTCTTGTTTACCTTTTCATGCTTCTCTTAATTCTTGTGTTTGAAAGTCAAATTTTCTATTCAGCTCTGGTCTTTTCACTGAGAAAGCTTGAAAGTCCTATATTTTATTGAAAATCCATATTTTGCCTTGGAGCATTATACTCAGGTTTGCTGGGTAGGTGATTCTTGGTTTTAATCCTAGCTCCATTGACCTCTCTGAAATGTCATATTCCAAGCCCTTCTGTCCCTTAATGTAGAAGCTGCTAGATCTTGTGTTATCCTGATTATGTTTCCACAGTACTCAAATTGTTTCTTTCTGGCTGCTTGCAGTATTTTCTCCTTGATCTGGGAGCTCTGAAATTTGGCAACAATATTCCTAGGAATTTTCTTTTTGGGATCTTTTTCAAGAGGTGATTGGTGGATTCTTTCAATTTCTATTTTACCTCAGGCTCTAGAATATCAGGGCAGTTCTCCTTGATAATGTCTTGAAAGACAGCCACGCTGGGCTGTGCTCTGCTCTGCTCCCACCTCTGTGTGATAGATCCTTCCTAGCAACCATCCAGGCTGTCCTGGGCTGGAGGCCTGCTTCCCTCCACTATTTTGTGGGTTCTGCAGCTCCAGAATTTGTTCAGAGCCAATTTTTACAGGTGTTTGGAGGGACCTGGGGGAGAGCTCATGCAAGTCCCTGCTTTCCAGCTGCCACCTTGGCTCTGTCCCCCACCCTAGATATAAGTTCTCTTTCAAGACTATGAGAGAAAGAGAATAATTTTTTTTCCAGAGGCATAGCTGTTGCTAGAGTCATTTTCTTGCTCATATGGGCTAGCTTCATGGTGGATTTGGTGTCTCAGATATTAGGTCAATCTCCTGTCCAAGCTGGACCAAAGAAGTCACCTAGCTGCTATGCTGACTCCTCAGAAGACATGGCTGCTGCTGCCACTTCCTCTAGGACTCTGGTAATTTTATTATATTTAAAAGGAATAGTAAGTTGTACATAATAGATTTACAGTTTCATGTAAAATTGTCTTTTTTATTATATTATGTTATGGAAATATTTGTTTTATTCCGTAAGTTAAAAATAAAATAAAATTTTAAAAAACACATGGTACTGCTGCCACTCCCTCTGGAACTGCTTGTTAAGTAGAACTTTGGATGGATTTCATGAATCTCCTGGTCTCTCTGTTCTCTGAGTGTTGCCATCTCAGGAAACAAATTTACCTAAGATTAGGGAAGAAAAAGCACAAAAAGACAAAATAAGCAGAGGCAACGGGGGTTTTTGGCTATGTAGCCCCCAGTTGGGAGAAGTGGCTCACTGCCCATCTCCTACCCGGTAGTTCTCATCAATTCTCCTCATTTAAAAGCTATCAGGGTAAAAAGGGAGACATTATCTGTGCACTCAGTGACAGCTCTAATCTTTCTGGCTCCTCAGACAACCAGAAGTTATTTCATTATCACACCAAGACTCCTTAATCTCTCATGGTAGGGAACTGACTCCTCAAAGTCCTGTGTGATGTATTGGATTGGCAGCAGGTGGAGGATATTCTGTATAACCCACCATCTCCACCCCTCTGGAGCCTATAATCCAGTAGGAGGATAAAATACAAATAGTAATTGTAATACATGCTAATACTCAATAAATGCTTTTATTGTTGTTGAGTAGTTTCAGTCATGTGTGACTCTTTGTGACCCCATTTGGGGTTTTCTTGGCAAAGGTACTGAAATGGTTTTGCCATTTCCTTCTTCAATTCATTTTACAGATGAGGAAACTGAAGCAAACAGGGTTAAGTGACTTGCCCAGAGTCTCACAGCTAATAAGTGTCTGAGGTCAGATTTGAACTCAGGTCTTCCTGACTCCAGGCTCTATCCCCTGCTCCACCTAGCTGCCGTACTTAACTTCTATGATCCTCAGTTTCCTTAACTGAAGAATTGGGGGCAGGGGATGGACCAAATGGTTTCTTAAGGTCAGCCTTTCCCAGCTCTGAATCTATAATCTCATGATTTTCCCACAGTTATACAGGTAGTCAGTGGCTCAGCTGAGATTTGAACTCAAGTCCTCTGATTCCAAGTTTAGCAGCCTATGTGCCTGTACTCTACTTGTTACATAAATCATCTTAGCATATCTATTTTTTCTGACTTGTGATTAGCCAATCAGCTCATCACACAGAGTTAGGACCATAAGATCATGGAGATGGAGCTAGAAGGTGTCAGAGGTCATCTAGTTCAACCTCCTCTCTTAACAAATGAGGAAACTGAAGTTCAGGGAGGTAAAATGCTTTGTCCAGGGTCACGCTGCTAGCAAGCATAAGAGGCAGGATTCAAACTCAGGTTTGCCAGGGTTCTTTTCACTATACTGGTGGTTTGTGTATTTAGCTATCGATTAGCTCAGGAGAGCTGAGTTTTACACAGCAGAATTTTGACATTTAACGCAGAGTGACTTTTCTTTCTTTTGAATTCCTAGAAGATTTAAGCATGCAATTCACACTGCCCAATTGCTTATATATTGCTTTAGAACTGTTTTCATAGACACAAATCTTTCCAACTAGGTTGAAAGTTCTTGCTCTTGAGGGAAAAAAGTATGTTTTGTTTTTTTTTTTTTTGGTATCTCCCAACAGTACTGGGCACGCACATAGTAAAGATGTAACAAATGTTTGTTAAATAAAAGCATCTTCAAACCTCCTTTTCTAAAATATAGCCATGGTGAAATGAACATAAAACATAACTATAAACCAGTACTGGGAGTTTTGGAGATGTAGTCATCAAGAAGAGACAAAATTTTTTTTGGTTTTTGAAAATACCTAATTAACATAAACACAACGTATTGAGTTGACCCATGAACTACCTTTTCAGGAACTCAAATGGGATGCAGTTTATTTGGTTTCTCTTTCCTCTTTCTTAACTCCAGAGTTCAAACACTATCTATGTGTAATTTTCACAATACTGTCAGTCATTTCATATGAAGTAAGAGGGGAAAACCAAGAAGGAGATTTCTTCTCTATTCAGGTTTCTGTTTCAAGAAACGGATTCCTAGGTGGAGAAAAATTTCCTGCCACTCTTTTCTTTCTTCTCTGTGGTACTGAAAGGGGGAGCTCAGGCTTCCTGGGGAGATTTTCTCAGCCTATTTCACTCCAGTGACCAGGCAAGAGCAGGAAGAAAACTTGTGCTCCCCTCATAATGAACAAGTATTTCTGAACTGAGGATAGATGGAAGAAGAGAAGCTCATCAGTGGCTGTTATTAGCCCTCTCTAGTCCAAAGAGTTCGGCCTGACTAATTCCTGTCCTTATCTTCTTACCCCTCCCGCCAAAAGAAACAAGTTCCTAGTGTGTAGATTTAATGTTCTAAAGGAACAAAGAGGTTCCTTATTTTACAGATAAAGAAACTGAGGATGGAAAGATGAAATGACATGTCCAATATTTACACAAACCCTGTTTATTCTTTTGTCTTTTCCCCCTGCCTAGAAACTTACCCTCCTCTCCTCTGCTTATTAAATCCTACTTATCCTTTGGGTTAAATTCCATTTCTTTCTCAGCATTTTAATTCAATTCAATTAATTCAATTCAGTCCAATAAGCATTTATTAAGCACTTACTATTTGAAAGGCATTGTGCCAAGTTCTAAAGAGACAAAAACAAAAGAAAAACCAGTCTCTGCCTTCAGGTATCTGACAATCTACTAGAGAAATGCAACACTTAAACAGATAAGTATATATGTTGTAATTTATTGCCTAGGTACAATATATCCTCCTAACAATTAGGAGGATCAGGAAGGCTCTCCATAAGAGGTGGAAAGCTGAGCCTTGGGAAAAAGCAAAGGATTCTAAAAAGTAGAGATTAATAGAAAGTGCGTTTCAACCATGGGGACATCCTGAACCTTTAAAGGTATGGAGATAGGGAATAGAATACTGTGTTCCAGAGTCTAGCACACTGGTAGGCACATAGTAGGCACTTAAATTCTTGTTGATTGATTGATCTGGAAAACAGTAAGAAAGTCAGTTTGTTTGGAACTTAAAGTGCCTGCAGAGGAGCTTGAAAAAGCAAACTGGAGCCACATTGTGCTGCACTTTAAATGCCAACCTGAGGGAATTCACATTTTTTATATTTTAGACTAGAAGCAATAGAAAGCCAGGGCAGTTTGATAACACAGTGAATAAGAGTGCGGGTCTGATTTAGGGAAGATCTTCCTGAGTTCAAATCTGGTCTCAGATACTCACTAGCTGTGTGACTCTGGTCAAGTCACTTCATCCTGTTTGCCTCAGTTTCCTCATCTACAACATGAGCTGGAAAATGGCAAATGGCAAACCACTATAATATCTTTGTCAAGAAAACTCCAAATGGAGTCATGAAGAGTTGGCCATGAATGAGCAACAAAAAATACTCATGTTTCTGGAAGACAATTTTGGCAGCTACATGGAGGATGGATTAGAGGCAGAAGTGACTAGAAGGCAGGAGTAGCAATGGCCCAGGAATAGGGTGATAAAAGTATAGATTAGGGTAGAGGTTGTGTGAATGTTGAGAAGGGGATAGATGTGAGAAAGGGTTTAGAGATAAAAGGATGAGAACTGCTGACAGTATTGATATCCCTTCCGCAAGGTCCTATTCTACTTATAGTAGAGGCAGCTACCACTTAATTGCTGGTTGTGTCATAGTGTCAACTCTGCCTGCCCACAGTGCCTAGTCTAGTGCCTTATACTTAGAAGGTGCTCAAGTAGGTACTGAAATGAAAACTTAAAACCAATCTTGTTTGATCAATTAATTATTGATTGGTAGTCTAGGAAAAATTTGTAATTTCCTTGATTGGATGATATCTTGAAATTTCAACGAGTTCATCCCCATTGTTTCTGATCAGGACCACCTGTAAAGGATCCCAGCCAGATGAGAATAGTTTCATGAAAAAAAAAAGCCCCTCTGAGAAATAAATTCCATAGCTGCCCCAGTCACCTAGTCTAGTATCTCATCCATACGGTTGATCTGTCCTGAGCCTTCTAAATGCTGTTATAATGGGAGACGGGCCACTGATGAGCAAGCATGGAACTTCTAATGCCAGCTATCATTCACACGTAGCAAATACTCGGACCTCATTTTTCTTGACAGAGGCCACCTACGTGCCCTTTCAGTGTTCTAGAGGTATGATAGAGGTGTTAGGGTGTCTCTGATTCCACTCACTCAAGGGCTTATTCTGGTGCGCTGTTCACATTGTTAACCACCAGTGACCAGCATCTTCCATTTAACCAATTTATTTTAATTAGCTTTTACAAAGGGTTATTTGCTTCAAAGATACAGCAAGAACAGGAGCATAGACATTTCCCCCCAACATCTCAGTGTTATATCTTGGTCTCTGAGGAGAGTGCTTACAAAATTAACACTAATTTTTACATGGCATTGGTTCCACTAAGTTAATGTCCAAATGAAGCATCATTGCTGGATAAGTCCTTTTTTTAGCTACTGGTGGTCTGGGTCCCAAAGGCTGTTCCGTCTCCTTGGGTCTTCAAATCTTGACAAGGCTGCAAATCTTAGCACAAATTTCACTCCCAGATCTATTGGCAGTTCATTAATAGGACCTTTCAAAACTTATAAGGTCGTGTCTTCCAATCTCTTTCACCTAAAATGAAAGGTCAAATGCCAAGGCAAAGAATCAAGGCCTATATTCACATGTTTGACTTTGAACAGGGAAGGCCCAAGGTCTCTTGCCTTATAGCATTTTTTTTTTATTAAAATGCCATCTTCAGGAAGGAAACAACTAAAGAAAAGGGCTGAGACTAGGTTGGCTAGTACCTTCTGAATGCACCTGCAGTACTAGCTAGGAAGCTATCACCAATCAATGAGGTTCCTATTCACCATGTGGTTACTAGGCCAGAACCAGATGTCTATGTGTAACAATAATGCTGCTTGCAGCTGCTGTGGAGGTGTAATAACACCAGCACACAGGAGGGCTGCTAGCACAGGTTCTTTGATCTGCTTTTCTAAGGAAAGCAATTTAAAGGGTTTATAATCTCACTTTAATTATATATATATATATATATATATATATATATATATATATATATATATATATATATATATATATATATATATATATATATATATATATATATCTCATTCACTTAATTCAGGAGAAAAAGTCAGCACCATGAACTTCAGGGAAAACACAAACAGAAATTACAAGCAGAAATTATATAAACAGAACAAATAACACAAATCAGCAGATAGGGCTTCTAACTCCCTGTCCATGGCAATACATACATAGTTACCAAAGAGAGAAGCACCAACATCTGGGTTTTCAAAGTTGGGGGGCTCCTTAACAGCTGCCCAGAGTCTTTTCTGGCCAAATCACAGGAACACTCTTCCAATGAGTGAGTCCCCAAAGCAAAATACTAACCTCAGAGTATATATACTGTTTCCAACCAAGGACTCTTGATTCAAAGACTCTTGATTGAAACAAAGGCAAGACTCAGTCAAAGGCAGTTGATTACCTTAGTGCTGAGAAGCACTCCAAAAGACAAGACAGCAAAAAGTCCCACTTCACTTGCCATTACCCTATGCCATCTTCCCAAGGAACTTCCATTATCCAGGCTTTTCTGTTGCGGGCCGAGTTAGAGCTGAGCCCTGCCCTCCTCGGACCTCCAGGCCCAGGGGCCTGCTGAGATAAACTCAGGGCTTTGGGATGTGGGTGGAGCCAGGAGGAGGGGTCTCGCCTTTGTTACCTCCCTGGCAATTCTAGGTCTTTGCCCGGATTTGCCAGAGCACATGGAGTTTCCTGTTCTTTGCCTGGACTGCCTGACTGCAGGGAGCTTCGGGTTAGCGTGGGAAGAGAAGGGGAGGAGAGTAGGCGGAGTCGGGGCGGTCCTAGGACCCAGGTGTATTGAATTTTACCTGTCCTTCACTCACGTAACCAAAGAATGTACCTATGTCACTAAAGATATAAATGTGCTGCTTGCTGAAATAATAAACGGAGTCCTTCACCATCTTTTTCGGCTCCCGCCCCATTCATTGTCCGCGGGATCAGGTCCTTTGCTTAGGCAAAGGCCTGGGGCTTGGGGGGAACCCCGAGCAAAGTTACGAGGCTTCGGGATCCCGTAACACTTTTCCATGTGGGGAATTGTATTAGTGGCTCTCTGTATATACTCATAAGGACTAGCTTCAGTGGCTAGTACCTCCTTATGATGTCTTTTTGCTAAAGTTTTTATTGTTTCTTATAAAGACTTTTGAAAGCTTAGTATTAATAAGGACTTGTCCTTCCTTGCCTAGCAGCCCCCCTCCCCACCATTTCTACAGCCTCTTCTCTGACATCAGTGTTACATTACCACCTGGTCAGTTCGAGGTGAGAACAAATACAGGGAAAAACAGTAAGTTAAGAAACTGGAGACAAAAGAAAGCAAATTTGACTGAACAGACAAATTTAAAAGCATTTTTTAGTTTGTTTCACAGCATTACTGAGAAACATAAAGAGGAGAATGTAAGGTGACTGACTGATAGATACCTTTGCAAATAGCCAGAAAAAATGTGTCAATCTCAAAGACAATTTTGTACTGGTGGTCACGGTCATGGATCTCACCTGCTTCACAAAGCCTCTGAGAAGCTGCCAGTGACTGTGTAGCTGAAAATAGCTTTTGCAGCTTTTAAAATGAGACCAAACACCCACAGCGCCTGATGCACACTCCTGATGTGTTATACTGAGGAGAACGAGAGGCATTTGTGAAGGACAATGTGTTTCTCTTCTGATGTTCAGTTTTTTTTTTTACTTCTGAAGTGCATTTCCTACTTACACCCACCCCATTTCCCAGTATTTCAGATTCAGTTGTAATCTTCTTGAGAATGGGAGTGATGTTTTCCATCATCATCATCACTACAACATCGTCATAACCATTGTCGTAGCTGTAACCAGTCTTTAATTTCCCCATCACCACTGCCATTGTTCTACCATTACTATCTCCTTCATGATCAGCACCATCACCTTTACTACCATTATTAGCACCACCACCATCGCTACTACCACATCATGACCATCATTGTCACCATCACCCCCATCATCACCATCACTATCATTGTAGTATCTTGGACAGTGTGTTAGACTTGGAGTCAGGAAGACCTGGGTTAGAATCCTGCCTCAGATACTTGCTAGTTAGGTGGCCCTGGAAAGGCCAATTAATCTCTTTCAGTCCCTGTTTACTTGTCTGTAAAAATGGGATAATAATACCTGTGGCACTTTTCTTATAAGGATCAAATGGTGTGGCTAGGTGGTACAGGAGACAGAGCATTAGGCTTGGAATAAGAAAGTCATGAATTCAATTCCGGCCTCAGACACTTGCTACCTTACTAGTGCCACCTTAGGTAAGTCACTGAACCTCTCTGTGTCTGTTTCCTCATCTGCAAAATAGGACAATAGTAACCTCCCAGGGTGGTTATAAGGATAAACTAAGATAATATTTTATAAACCTTAAAGTGCTATATACATCTTATCTATTATTATTATGTTTGTTTTTGTTATTTAGTCACTTCAGTCATGTCCAACTTTTCATGGATCCATTTGGGGTTTTCTTGACAAGGATACTGGAATGGTTTGCCATTTTCTTCTCCAGCTCCTTTTACAGATGAGGAAACTGAGACAAACAAGGTTAAATGACTTGACCAGGGTCACACAAATGACTGAGACAGTAAGTGTCTGAGGCCAGGTTTGAACTCAGGTCTTCCTGACTCCAGGCCCAGCACTCTATCCACTGCTCCACCTAGCTGCCCCTATTACATATTTTTATTATGTTATTATATTGCATATTTTATATGTAATGTCTTCTATAAACCTTAAATGACTGTATAAATGTCATCTATTATCATCACTATCAGAAAGGCATCATGGTATAGAAGAGTTGTCCTTGTAGTCAGGGAGACCTGTTTTTGAGTCTTACTTCTGATAATATACTAGCCAAATGATACTGAACAAATCTTTTAACTTCTTAGTCAGTCAGTACACATTGTTAAAGCACCTGCTATATGCCAGGCACTGTGCTAAGCATTGGGGATGCAAAGGCAAATAAAAACAAAGACAGCTTCTGCCCTCGAGGAGCTTATAATCTAATGATGCACAAAAGGAAGCTAGAAGGGGATAGAAGAACAAGGGGAGGAGGAAAGGCAGCCAGTGGAGGGGGGAGGGTACCCAGCATGGGAGCAGGAAGGAGAAATCCAAAGAAATCTAGAAGTCCAGTGTAGTTGGTGGGAAATGTGGAGAAAATTAAGCTGAGCCTCTTTCTCAAATAGAAGCCCTAGAGTCCGTGGCTCTGCCCTCCAGTCAGAGGGTCCAATCAGAGAGGTAGAAGATACCGATGAGATATGAGTACCAGGCAGATTCAGTCTTGCAGGATAGTGAGATTATTCCTCCTGGACAATTTCCAAAGATTGTAAATTGCTGAATAGTTACAGAAATGCATCGATAGAGGGGCTTTCTGTATTGAGAGTTCCTTACATCAATGAAATGATGCACCTGGACCATCACCACTTTCATCATCATCACCACCACTATTGGCAGCACATTAAACAACACTCACCTGTCCATTGGGACTTTCTACTGCAAAATGGAAAGATTACAGATACACCGATGAATGTGTATAGTACATGATAGATTAGAGACACAAAAAGACATGAAGAGTAGGAAGCTCAGTGTTTACAAGAGTAAAACTAATGTTTGACCGAAAGGCTATACTGTATGTCAGAATTGGAAGGGAAGCAGCAATCTTTCAGACACTTAGAAGGGGAGGGCCCTGGAAAGGTCATTCCATGACAAAGAGCATAGAGCTCTTTGAATGAAAAAAGGAAAACTACCACTTAAGGTGCCAGGTCAATCTCTCATCTAAAGGTAACTCAAGGACGGAAGTTATGATGTAATACTATATAGTATATGCAGTATTTGGGCTGACCCTGAGATAGAGGTGGGGCCAAATGATGAAGCAGGATTGAAAAAAAGAGAGAGGAATCTTTTTCAACAAGAGAGAACATGACTTTTCTTGGCTCTGACAAAATGTTCAAGCAGCCAGCGGGTCTCATCAGCAGAGGTTTATATGAGGTGATGATGGTATTCCAGGTGGCATCGCATTATATGCTGGAGTAGTAATGACTCGTGCAGACCTTCCACTTCAACTGAACTGGAGGTGATGCCTTCAAAGCTCTTGGACCAAACATTTGCTTTTGGAGGTGAAGATACAGCAAGAAGTCTGCCATCGGATCTAGGCCCTTCTAAGGTGACATCTATTATGAATGATCTCAGTTAGGGGTTATTTATGAGGAATCAGCCAGGAAGACTCCAGGGGAGAAGCTGGCCGCAAAAGCACAGGGAGTGACTGAACAAAGGGAAGCTGTTATTCAGTACAACTTGGAATTGGCTCACAGTACAGTGACTTTGCACTTTTGTGACTGCAAGAATTGTGCTGCTCATTGAAAGCTTGTCCTCTCCGGAAGAGATGAAAGAGTAGGGGTTAGCAATGCAATCTCCGAACCAATCAATCAATCCACCAAAGAGGCGTTTATTAAGCATTCAGATGGCTGTATTGTAGTGGGAATACAGAAAACCTGGATTCAAATCCTGCCTCCAACATTTACTAGAAGCGTGACCCTGGGCAAGTCATTTAACCTTTCTGTACCTCAGGTTTTTTATCTGTACAACGAGGAGATTAGACTTCAAGACTTCTTAGGTTCCTTCCAGTTCCAGATCTGTAGTCCTATGTGCTAGGCACTGTGCTAAGTGTTGTTGATGCAAAGAAAAAGCAAAAACCCCAACCCAAACCAAACAATCTCTACCTTTAAGGAACTGACATCCTAATGGGGGAGACGGTATGTACATACATTGGCACCTACTATTCAGCCTAATGTTAGAAAAGAGGCTTCCATAGTTTCTTTCATTGGATCTTCCCAACGATCTTGTGAGACAGGTGCTACTATTATTGTTCCCTTTTTTACAGAGAAGCACACTGAAGCTTGTAGACATTAAATGACATGAAGTGCCCAAGAAATGAAAAATGAAAGGAGAGAAAATTGTGATAAAGAGGAAGAGGGGGAAAAAGCAAGCATTAGTTTGTTAAGTGCCTACTATATGCCAGACATTGTATTAAGCAGTTTATAAATATTATCTCATCTGATTCTTACAACAACCCTGGGAGGTATTATTTCTGCTTTATAGATAGGGAAACTAAATGCCTTAACAGAGGATAAGTGACTTGCCTAAGGTCTCACAGCTAGCAAGTGTATAAAACTGCATTTGAACTCTGGGCTTCTTGACTTCAGGCTGAGTTGTTCTGTCTGCCGCATCACCTAGCCAGTGATGGAATAGTAAGATCAGGGAAAAAGGAAAGGCTATATTTAGGTTCAAAAATATAACTAGCACTTTAGCACCTGTTTTAGCTGTCCTCTTGCTCCTGTGGTCACTACCACATCCTTTTCATTTTTTCCCCCAGAGTATCCCAATGCCTCTACTTGTCTGTTTATCTAAGTCTTACTATTTCTTCAAAACTCAGCTCAAGTGCCACCTTTTCCACCAACTCTTTCTTAACCATTTCCACCCTTAGGAGCTTTCCCTCCTCTGAAGTCTTCTAATACTTGGGCTTGGTACTCTTAATTTGTCACTTAGTCAATGTTATCTTGTGTTATTACTTCTCTTTCTGTGCATATGACTTCTCCCTCAATTGAGCTATAAAGCCCCTTGAAAACAGAGGCTGAGTCTCCTACCCTTTTGTATTTCCTACAAAATGTCTTTGGCAGAGTATGTGCTCAGTAAATATTTATTATTGACTATACTGCTGATGAGATGCAGCTTGGCATAGTGGAGAGAGAGTTGGCTTCAGTCGGTGATTGTTGTTCAGTTGTTTCAGTAGTCTCTGACTCTTCCTGACCCTATATGGAGTTTTCCTGGCAAAGATATTGGAGTGGTTTGTCATTACCTTCTCTAATGGATTAAGAGGGTAAGTGATTTGCCCAAGGTCACACAGCTAGGAATCAGGTCTTCCTGATTCCAGGCCGGTGCCTTATTCACTGAACCAGGCAGCTGCTCAGAGTCCCAGATTGACTCTCTTGGGTTTTGTGATGGAAAGTAAATCAATTAGTCCCACAGTGCCCTGAGGCAGCTCTCTAAGACTATTAGTTCTAGAATAGGTGCTTCTCTGCACTAGGAGGAGTTTCCTTCTGGAGGAGTTTCTTTTACCCATAAAGTCCCAGGTCTGGTCCATGGTTAGTCCTGTGTGTCTGGCTGACATGCATCTGCTCCTGCTACATGCTGCCGTCACTCTCAGTTGCAAATCCCATAGTTGTTAAAGGCTGAAGGCTTCTAGATCCAAAGATTTAGCAAATAACTTCTCGCTTATTTGAAAAACTCTCCAAGTCACTGCTATCTAGTGCCATGGTTGGCAGTGTGTCCTAAAAATTCTGCCTCCTATATTTGGTTGTAAACACAAAGAAACCAGGGAAAACAGTTAAATATTAAAACCCAAGAGGTTCATGGAGGAAATATGGAATTCAAGGAGAAAAAGGAATAGGTTTTTGTTCTGTAGTAAAGGGAAAGCTGTTCCCCAGCCTTCATATAGGGGTGAGGACCTGGGATCCAAGGCTTACGTTCCCAGTGAATTTGAGGTTTTGTCATGAGGACCTGGTGGAGGTCCCTCACTTTGGCAGGAGTTGATTGATTATCAGGGGGTGGCAACCTTTGGATGGGGGCCAAAGGTGACATGAAAAGTAGTTTTGAGTGAAGGGCCAGCTCTAGACAGAATTGTGAAACCACCATTCCTATTAGTGTCCCTGTTTTCTTTCCTAATATCCTACACCATCAACCCACCACGCCTGGTACACATTTTATGCTCCACTGTTTGACAATTGAATTTTGTTGAGGTGTTAACTACTAAGGAGGCTGTTAGCTAACAACTTGGTAAAGGCTGAGTCCTCCCAGGGGGGTGGACTTTTAAAAGGGGATTTCTGAAGACAGAAAGGTATCATAACATAGCTCTTCATGGATGGGATACAGGGGCAGAGAGTGTAATCTACGACTGGATCCCACTTTCTTACCCAGATGAAAAAGAGACTAAGTGAAGAACGGGATATATCACATCTGAAAGGCTGTTAAGCCTTACTCTAGATTATGAAGAGACACTTTGCAGATAAGTACCAAACGTTAATCAGCCCCTGAACATTTCAGTGACCCATTCTTCCTCTCGGAGGTAAGAATAGAATAAAAGGAAAATTGTCATCAATCAGTGATCTTGTTACTACATATCTCTTTTTGAAATGTATTTTCTTATCTTTTTATTTATTTATGTATGTATTTATTTATTCATTCATTCATTCATTCATTCATTCATTTACTCACTTATTTATTTATTTAATATGTTTAGTTTTCAGCATTGATTTTCACAAGAGTTTGAATTACAAATTTTCTCCCCATTTCTACCCTCCCCCCACTCCAAGATGGCATATATTCTTTTTTTTTATTATGTTTTTTCTCCCCATTTCTACCCTCCCCCCCACTCCAAGATGGCTTATATTCTGGTTGCCCTGTTCCCCAGTCAGCCCTCCCCTCTATCACCCCCCTCCCCTCTCATCCCCTTTTCCCTTCCTTTCTTGTAGGGCAAGATAAATTTCTACGCCCCATTGCCTGTGTATCTTATTTTTTAGTTGCATGCAAAAACTTTTTTTGTTTTTGAACATCTGATTTTAAAACTTTGAGTTCCACATTGTCTCCTCTCTTCCCTTCCCACCCACCCTCCCTATGAAGTCGAGCAATTCAACCTAGGCCACACATGTATCATTATGTATAACCCTTCCACAGTACTCATGCTGTGAAAGGCTAACTACATTTTGCTCCTTCCCAACCCATCCAGCTTTATTGAATTTTCTCCCTTGACCCTGTCCCCTTTCCAAAGTGTTTGTTTTGATTACCTCCACCCCCATCCACCCTCCCCTCCATCATCCCCCCCTTTTATTTTTTTTTTTTATCTTCCTCCCTCTTCTTTCCTGTGGGGTAAGATACCCAACTGAGTATGTATGGTATTCCCCCTCAGGCCAAATCTGATGAGAGCAAGGTTCACTCATTCCACCCTCACCTGCCCTCTCCCCTCCTCCCACAGAACTGCTTACTCTTGCCACCTTTATGCGAGATAGTCCACCCCATTGTATCTCTCCCTATCTCCCTCTCTCAGTATGTTGCTCTCTCATCCCTTAATTTCATTTTATTTCTTTTAGATATCTTCCCTTCATCTTCAACTCACCCTGTGTCTGCTCTCTCTCTTTTACATATATATATATATAAAAACACATATATACATATACACATACATACACATACATACATATACACATAGATATATACATACATACACATTCACATATATATACATAAACATATATATATACATATATGCATATTCCCTTCAACTGCCCTAATACTGAGGTCTCATGAATCATACACATCATCTTTCCATGTAGGAATGTAAACAAAACAGTTCAACTTTAGTAAGTCCCTTGCAATTTCCGTTTCTTGATTACCTTTTCATGCTTCTCTTGATTCTTGTGTTTGAAAGTCAAATTTTCTATTCAGTTCTGGTCTTTTCACTGAGAAAGCTTGAAAGTCCTCTATTTTATTGAAAATCCATATTTTGCCTGGGAACATGATACTCAGTTTTGCTGGGTAGGTGATTCTAGGTTTTAATCCTAGCTCCATTGACCTCCGGAATATCGCATTCCAAGCCCTTCGATCTCTTAATGTAGAAGCTGCCAGATCTTGGGTTATTCTGATTGGGTTTCCACAATACTCAAATTGTTTCTTTCTGGCTGCTTGCAGTATTTTCTCCTTGATCTGGGAGCTCTGGAATTTGTCAACAATATTCCTGGGAGATTTCTTTTTGGGATCTATTTGAGGAGGCGATCGATGGATTCTTTCAATTTCTATTTTGCCCTGTGGCTCTAGAATATCAGGGCAGTTCTCCTTGATAATTTCTTGAAAGATGGTATCTAGGCTCTTTTTTTGATCATGGCTTTCAGGTAGTCCAATAATTTTTAAATTATCTCTCCTGGATCTATTTTCCAGGTCAGTGGTTTTTCCAAGGAGATATTTCACATTGTCTTCCATTTTTTCATTCCTTTGGTTCTGTTTTATAATATCCTGATTTCTCATCAAGTCACTAGCTTCCACTTGTTCCAATCTAATTTTTAAAGTAGTATTTTCTTCAGTGGTCTTTTGGACCTCCTTTTCCATTTGGCTAATTCTGCCTTTCAAGGCATTCTTCTCCTCATTGGCTTTTTGGAGCTCTTTTGCCATTTGAGTTAGTCTGTTTTTTAAGGTATTGTTTTCTTCAGTGTATTTTTCAGTATTTTTTTGGGTCTCCTTTAGCAAGTCATTGACTTGTTTTTCATGGTTTTCTTGCATCCTTCTCATTTCTCTTCCCAATTTTTCCTCTACTTCTCTAACTTGCTTTTCCAAATCCTTTTTGAGTTCTTCTATGGCCTGGGGCCAGTTCATGTTTTTCTTGGAGGCTTTTGACTTTGTTAACTTCTTCTGTCTGTATGTTTTGGTCTTCTTTGTCACCAAAGAAAGAATCCAAAGTCTGAGATTGAATATGGGTGCGTTTTTGCTGCCTGGCCATATTTCCAGCCAACTAACTTGATCCTTGAGTTTTTCAGTGGGGTATGACTGCTTGTAGAGTTTAGAGGACTATGTTCCATGCCTGGGGGGATGGGCCAGCTCTGTCACACCAGCACTCCTCCTTCCCCAAGAACCCCCAACCCAGACTGGATTTAGATCTTCAGCAGGCTCTTCACTCCTGCTCTGATCTGCTACTTAATTCCTCCCACCAGGTAGGCCTGGAGCCAGAAGCAACTGCAACTATACTTCTGTAGCTGCCCCACCTCCTCTGCCCCCGGGGGTGGTGGCCAAACCAGGAACTCCTTCCACTCCCACAGCTTTTCCCACTAACCTTCGTGTGGGATAGACCTCACCCAGAGACCATCCAGGCTGTCCTGGGCTGGAGCCCTGCTTCCCTCTGTTGTTTTGTGGGTTCTGCAGTTCTAGAATTGGTTCAGAGCCATTTTTTATAGGTTTTTGGAGGGACTCAGTGGGGAGCTCACGCTAGTCCCTGCTTTCCAGCCACCATCTTGGCTCTGCCCCCTGTATTTTCTTATCTAATAGATTGGTAGAGTTCTGCAAATGCATCAACAATCATAAGAATCGGGAAAAATGTTTTATTCCTGAAGACTCACTAGAGAGGAGAGAATCTCCTGGTTTTTCATACTTGTTTGCTAGTAAACTTTTGTAGAGCAGTTCAGAGCCCAAAGGGCTTGCTGCTGGTTACATGTTCATAATAAAGGCAGAAATTTGGAACAAAAGATTGAGATTGTAGAAAATGCCTCTATGCAATTCCACTTGTCTATCTTTTTGTTTTTACCACTGTCTACTTCCTTTCCTGTGCTTAGGAGACCTTAAGGGTTTTAGTGCAGTAGGAAAACTGTGGGGAGTGAGACTCACATAGCTCTAATGGGATTTTTTGAGTAGAGACCACACTGCTCCTTTTCCAAAATGAGTTTGAAGGCAGAGGATGTTCATAAGGGGTTAAACAGTGAATTAAGAGGAATTTCTAACCCTAAGTCAGATACTTGCCTGGGATGACACCGAAAAGTTCAAATGCAGATTAAATGCTGGGGGATCAACTATCTGATTGGCTGTTCCATATTCCAAAATACTTAGCTTCTGAAGGCAAGATTTTTTCTGTAGAGAAAAGATATATACATACTCTGAGAATGTATAATTTCTTATCCTTATGAAAACTGTTAAAGGTTTTCTCCTAGTCTGGTATCTGGTGTGGAAGGGCTTATCTGCCTCACTGAAAGAGTTAAAGCTAAAGTCTCTGGGCTGTAAGACAGATAGATGGCAGAGCTCATTCCTCTTCAAATGAGGAAAAGATAGCATCTCAGCTGACAACTAGAAGTGAAGCCAGAAGATGGAAGCAGAACAAACCTACACACCTATGAACCCTAAAAGTTCCTATTCTCTTGGATCCAGTGAGTTTTCTTCTTTTTGTTTTGACAAATCCATGCTATGTTATTTAGCAAGATCTTTAGGACTATAAGTGGGTGCTAGAGAAATTAAATGAATTAATAGACAAGCCATCTGTGGAATTGTACAGTTTTTTTATATCACATTCTCTAGCTCATACTCTCACATAGCCCTATAGCTCTTCTCTAGAAGTGTCTGCATTGCTGCCCTTTGTATTAGGAATAAATTAGAATTTAGCATTATGTAATGATGATCTATTTATTACATAGTGCCTTTCACTCTTGATTTACCAGCATCTCATGGGATGTAGCTCATTAGTTTCTACAATATAACTGTTAGAGATCAAATATGTTTTATAGATAAAGAATAACAGGGGCTCAGTGAGATTTGCAAGGAATCATAGAATTGTAGAGGTAGAAGGGACCTTAAAGTTTCTCCTGTGCACTTTATTTTACAGATGAGGAAAATGAAGCCCAGAAAAGTTAAATGACTTGCCCAAAGTCATATGGTTTGGTAAAGTCCAAGATATAAGAAAAGTCCCATTTTCATAAATGATTTTCAGAAAAGAGAATTGTAAGTGACCCAAAGGGCTATGGAAAGACACATGATGGATGTAAGGTGACCAAGGCATATTATTAGTGATGACTTATGTGCAAGAAATAGTTGAAAAAATACAATCCAGGAAACATATGACTGGAAGAAGAGGAGGTAGGCCTGTCATGTAGTGAGAGTGAGGGATAACAGATGGGCATGCTAGATGTTGCACTGCCACCCACAAACTGTTAAAAAAAAAACAAGCAAAACCCAAATCTAAGGAAAATATTTATGATGCTTGATATAGGTCCACTATGGAAGGTTTATAGGAAAATTAATATATGAATTACACAGGATGAGAAGGTGGGATTAGATGGGAACTATACCATTGGAATGAGTACCCACATTGATTTGATACCTGGTCCAGCTGTTGGAATAATTCATTCATTTAGCTAGTCAATCAGTAATTATTTTTTAAGCACTTACTATGCACCAGTATCCTTTGCTGTATCCTCATCTAGGTCATACCCATCAATGAGGTGTCCCACTGGACTCTGCCCTGGGTCCCCTTCTCTTCTCTCTCTATCCTACTTTACTTGCTGATCTCCTTAGCTCCCATGCATTGAATTATCATCTCTATGCTAATGATTTTCAAATCTGCAGGACCTAGCCCAACTTCTCTGCTGATCTCACATCTCCAACTGCCTATTAGACTTCTTGAATTGAATGTCCTGTAGACATCTTAAAATCAATACATCAAAAACTGAATTCATTATTGTTCCCTCCAAACCCTTTCTGCTTCCAAACTTCCTTGTTACTGTTGAGAACACCACCAGCCTCCCAGCAACCTAGGCTTACAACCTAAGTGTTATCTTCAACCACTCACTGTCTCTCACCCCCATATCCAATCTGTTGCCAAAGCCCCTTCTCTCCTTAGATATCGACACCACCCTTGTACAGGCCCTCATCATTTCGACAAGACTATTTCAACAGCCTGCCTGTTTTTCCCCTCCAGTCCATCCTCCATTCAGTTTCCAAAGTGATTTTCCTAAAATTCAGGTCACTTCCATATTCAATAACCTCTACCAGCTCCTTATCACCTCCAGGATTCAAATACAAAATTCTGGCATTCCAGGTTCTTCTTAACCTAGTACTTCCCCTCTCTCACCATGCCTTTCTAATCTTCTTACACTTCACACCCCTCATTGACTCTTCAATCCAATGACAAATGACCTTTCTGTTCTAGGCACAAAATGTCTAGTTCCTTGGCTGGGGAACTTTGTCTGGTTGTCCCCCATCCCTGGAATGCTCTTCCTCCTCCCTCTACTTTTCTGGTTTCCCTAGCTTCTCTAGCTTCCTTCAAGTTCCAAATAAAATCCCACCTTCTTTCTACAGGAAGTCTTTTTTTAATCCATCTTAATTCCAATGCCTTCCCTTTGTGAAATTATTTCCTATTTGTCCTCTATCTTCTCTTGTTTGTATGAATTTGTTTACTTGTTGGTTCCCCCATCAGACTGTGAGGTCCTTGAGAGCAGGGACTATCTTGCCCTTCTTTGTGACTCCAGCACAGTATCTGGCACATTGTAAGCACTTAATAAATCTTTATTGACTCACCTACCGACAGTTCAATATTTGTTCAATTTTTACTATGTCTTTTATATTTCACAGTAATTCTTACCTAGTATAATTTTTAATCCTTTTCTTTGGTCTTCATTTGAAGAGAAAACCCTTTGTCCCTTCTAAATCCTTCCTTTGGTGTTCAAACCCTTAGGCTTATTAGATATAGCTCCTCATCTCTGTGGGTTCACTTGGAGTTAATGTCTTTATAACTTCCTTTGCAGTTAAGAATTATATCTTCTATCTCAGTCTTTCTCTTGCAACTGTCCAGAGGGGAAGAAGAGAAAGACAACAATTATTTTCTGGTTTCCTGCTTCTAGCTTTCCTTTTCTTCCATCCATAAAGCAGAAGCCAAAAGAAGGCCAAAAAGTCATTGCAGAGGGACATGGCTAAGTTGAATGACAGTTTCTCTGCCATCTTACTATGGTAAGAGGCATAAAACAGCAACCCTCCCCTTAAACCTTTCTTTTATCCTTTGGTAACTTAAAATTTAAGTGGACTAGCACAGCTCCAGAAGTTTGCAATTGTCTTTTGATGCAAATTTCTTACAAATGATTTCTAAAAGAAGTTGATCCCTGCCAGAACAAAAATATTGTAAAACAATAATTTAAAGGAAAACAATAAGATCCTAAAAGAGAATTTACCAGTTTTATAATGGTCCCATTTGAACTAGAATTCTCAACAAATAAGCAAGGACTAGGAATTCAAGAGGGATGTCCATGAGGTATAAAGTGAAAAAATGCTTTTTCACATTCTCTGTTGAAAGGTTCCTGGGCAGCTAGATGGTATAATTGATAGAGTAGTGGGCCTGGCATCAGGGAGACTCATCTTCCTGAGTTTAAATCTGGCCTCAGACACTTACTAGTTGTGTGACCCTGGGCAAGTCAATTCTATTTGTTTCAGTTTCCTTATCTGTCAAATGTGTTGGAGAAAGAAATGGTAAACAGTTCTTGTATCTTTTCCAAGAAAACTCTAAATGGGGTCATAAAGAGTTGGACACACCTGAAACAAATGAATAACAACAAAAATGGAGAGGCTAAATTCAGTTTAGCAAGTGTGTTGTTTTTTAACACATCATTCTCAGGGACACCTTAAGGAATTCAAAAGAAATATATGGCTGCTTTTAAATTTGTATTGTTTTATTGATGCTGTTTATCTTAAACACCATACTCATTTTCTGATATGCCACCATTTAACTCTCCCTTGGAAGCAAAGATAGTTAAATGAAACCAACCAAAACCAGCATTCCACACCCATAGTTGACCATCTCTCTAGACAGAGGGGAACTGTGATTCATTTGTTCTCTGGGCCTGCCCTAGTATGGTAGCTATGCAAGTGGAAAGAAAGCATCAGATACAAGAACTGTTGTAAAAGTAGAAACAGCAAGATCTGGCAACTGATTAGATGTACGGGTTGAGGCAGAATGGGGTGGCAAACATAATGCCGAGGTCATGAACTTGGGAACCTGGAAAGATGGCAGTGTCCTTAGGAAAGTCTGGAACAATGGTGAGTTTGGGGGAAAATGAGTTCCCCTTTAAATCATTTTGAGTTTCCAATGTCTTTGGGATATCCAGTTTGAAATATTCAGTGGCTAATTGATGATGTGGGGTTGTATTCATAATCTTGTCTGGGGCTGAAGGAGACTGGATATATCAATCTAGGTGTCTTCTATCTAGAAATGATAATGAAACCCACGGGCTTTGATGAAGATACTGGGAGAAAGAACATAAGAGGAAGATGAGAAGTGGGCACAGGACAGAACCTTGGGAAACACCCACAGTTAGGGTGAGTGATATGGATGACAAATAAGCAAAAAGAGATTGAGTAGGATTGGTCAGACAGATAGGAGATATACCAGTAGAGATTTTTTTTTTAAATCTAGGAAATATTCTCCAGGAAAAGGAGGTGGTCAACAGTATAAAATGCAACAAATAGGTCTAGAAAGTCTAGGACTGAGAAAAGACCTTTAGATTGTCAATAAGGAATCACATGGGACAGAGTTAAGATAGTAGAATAGCAGGAAGAAATACAGTGAGTTTTTCTCAACCACAAGTGCCTTCAAACAGATCTAGAAAATGCACTTGGCCAAATTCTGATCAGAAAACCTGAGGAAAAAAAATTGTGAAATTTTTTTTTCCGGTTTAGGTCAGCATAAGGAAAGACATGGAGTGGCCTGTGGACCCTGGGGACTGGGACTAGCTAGGATTGCCCACATGGAGCATTATAGCCCCAAGCAGTAGCTGTGCATTAGGGCAAGAAGATGTCCTTGATCCAGTTTAGAGATGCTTAAAGTTGTGCAGAGAGCAAGAAAAGGTGCAAACTAGAAGCTGTATAGCTCACTCTCTAGTTCTGTGTCACAGATCCAAGATGGACTAAGGAGGAGACTTGTACCTAGGGCTGTCATTCCAGGGTGAAGAATAGCTGTAGGCCCTAGGCTGCATACCAAGTAAGGAGCTGTGTGGCTTGGACCTCAGCAGAGGAGTAGATCTTAGTTGCAACTTCCAGCCCAATCTGAAACTTGTAGAGAAATGACTGGGTCAAAAATCCCAGACCAAGGGGGAATTTGTGTTTCTATCACTCTGAGCCAGCTGAGCTTTTAAAAAGGGCTGAGCCCAGCAACAGTCAGCCTGCAAACTCAGACCCAAATGCAGGTAAAAAAAAAAAAAAAACTTGCAGTAGTCAGACCAGGAGGGCAGAAATCAGATGTTGCCCTGGAATAAACCATGTTGGAAACACTGAAAGTTTTCTTGTCCCCAGCCTGAGCTGTCCCTGAGATTCTAGAATAACAAACACTCAAAACCCCTAAGAAACAGAAGCAGGACCAACCAAGAAATTCCCTCCATAGCTGGATAGAACCTGATCCTAACACAAAGTCTAAAGAGAGGAAGAAGGAAAGAAGAATGAGAAAAAAAAAGAACCCCATCTTAAAAAGCTGTCATGGTATCAGGGATTCTCAAGACCCAAACCTGGAAGAAGAGAATGACTTTAAAACACCATCAACCATTTCAAATCAACAATTTCATTACTAAAATTCCTGGAAGAGATGAAAAAAAAAGTTAAACAAGAGATAAAAATGATTTTTTTTTAAATAAATGAAATGAGAGAACTAGAGGGAAAAATTAGAAAAGAAATGAAAGTTATGGAAAAAAGAATTGGATGGGAAATTGAGAACTTGGCACAAGAAGCATAAAACTTTCCCCAAAGAACAATCTCCCTGAAAATTAAAATGGACCAAAGAGAAGCTAATGATAACAAGAAATATTTTTTAAAAGTCAAAATCCTGAAAAGGAAAAGAAGAATATGAGATTTCATTGTAAAAACAACTGACCTGGAAACAGGCCAAAGAGAGAGAATTTAAAAATCATAGGATCACCTGAAAGCCATGACCAAAGAAAGCCAAGACATCATATTTAAAGAAATAATTAATGAAATCTACCTAGATCTCTAAGAATTAGAAGGGAAAGTGGAAATAGAAAGAATTTGCTAATCCTCTCCCAAAAGAAACCCCCCCCCCAAAAAAAAAACTCCCAGGAACATGATGGCTAAAATCCAAAGCTTTCAAATCAAAGAAAAATACTGCAAGCAGCTAGAAATAAAGAATTCAAGTCCTGAGGAATTACACAGGATTGATCACACACAAGCTAGCAGCCACCATCACAGAGGAGTAGAGATCTTAGAATACAGTATTCCAGAAGGCAAAAGATATAGGTTTACAACCAAGAATAATTCATCAAGCAAAATTGAGTATACTCTTATAGGGGACTTAAGGGATCTTTAATGGAATAGAGAACTTTCAAACATTTCTTGTGAAAAGATCAGAGCTGCATAGAAACTTTGAAGTGTAGACACAGGAGTCAATAGGAAATGGTAAATGTGAATGAACAATTATGAGACTACACAAGGATAAGATGTTTACATTCTGGTATGGGAAGATGATACATGTACTCCCTCAGAGCATCATCAGAGATCATAGAGAGACTCTAATTACATCCTGATGATCCTTCTTTTTGGTTTACAAGGCCAGTGCCAGAAGGTGGAAGGGGATAAGCTGTTAAAACATGGACACTTTCCATAGGATGAGAATTCCAAGCTAAGTGAAAGAACTGTTTAAATGCACAGAGTATACATTTTTTAATGAAAGGGAAAAACCCTAATAAATAAAAGTTGTCTAAAAGTGGACTGAGCTGCCTCAAGAAGTAATGAGTTCTGATTAGGTATACAATATACAGTAGCAAATGACAGTAGTAATCTGGAGTTTGATAAAGTTTTTAAAACAAGAACTCACTATTTGATAAAAATTGCTGGGAAAACTGGAAAGCAGTTGGTAGAAATTAGGTATAGATCAACATTTCACACTGTATAACAAGATAAGGTCAAAATGGGTACATGATTTAGACGTGAAAGGTAAGATAAGCAAATTAGAGGAGCATGGAAATTTTACCTGTCAGATCTATGGATAAGGGAAGAAGAATTTATGACCAAACAAGAGATAGAGAGAATCACAGGATGTAAAATGGATAATTTTGATTACATTTAATTAAAAAGTTCTTGCACAAACAAACCCAATGCAGTCAAGATTAAAAGGAAAACAGGAAGCTGGGGGGAAATTATACCAAGTTTCCTTGATAAAGGTCTCATTTTTTAAATGTATAGAGAACTGAGTCAAACTTATAAGAACATGTGTCATTTCCCCAATTGATAAATGGTCAAAGGATATGAAAAGAAAGTTTTCAGAAAAAAGAAATCAAAGCTATCTGTAGTCATATAAAAATGCTCTAAATCATTATTGATTAGAGAAATGCAAATTGAAATGACTCTGAAGTACCACCTTACACCTATCAGATTGGCTAACATGACAGAAAAGGAGTAACAGATGTTGGAGGCGATGTGGAAAAATTGGGACATTAATGCACTGTTGGTAGAGTTGTGAACTGATCCAACTGTTCTGGAGAGCATTTTGGAACTATGCCCAACAGGCTATAAAACTGCCCCTTTGACCTAGCAATATTTACTAGATGGGTATCCCAAAGAAAAAGGAAAAGAACCTATAATGTACAAAAATATTCATAGCAGCTCTTTTTTTTGTGGTGACAAAGAATTAGAAATTGAGGGGATACCCATCAATTGTGGAATGGCTAAACAAGTTGTGGTATCTGAGTGTGATGGAATACTATTATGCTATAGGAAATGATAAGCAGGATGGTTTTGGAAAAGCCTGGGGAGACTTACATGAACTGATGCAAAGTGAAATGAGCAGGACCAGGAGAACATTGTACAGAGTAACAGCCATATTGTACAATGATCAACTGTGAATGACTTAACTATTCTAATCAATACAATGATCCAAGACAGTTCCGAAGGACTTATGATGAAAAATGCTATATACCTCCAGAGTGAGAACTGATGAAATCTGAGTACAGATTGAAGCATAATTTAAAAAATTTTTGTTGTTCTTATTTTTTTTGCAACATTGCTAATATGGAAATTTTTAAAAAGAAGTAATGAATTCCCTAGCAATATTAGTCTTCAAACAGAAATTAGATGATGGTTTCTCAGTATGGATGATGACTTGTCAGGATGTTGATGAGGGAGTTCCAGTTCAGGTATTAGTTAGCCAGATTAAAGAGGTCTGACTCACAGTTTCTAGTGCTGCAAAGCTCTGAAGAACTCCAGATTAAACTGTAATTGGGAAATTTTAACACAATAAATATAAATGCAATACAATATAGATAATGTTAATTTATGAGTTTCAAGTCAGTATGTGGCCAGTGGGGATGTGTTTCTGTTTGAGTTTGGTACCACTGAAATAGATGACTTTTGAGTTTTCATTCAACATTAAGATTCTGTGTGAAAAATGCATCAATGAAATCACACGTCTTTTGATATCTAGAAGCGTTCTTATAGAGTGTTTATAACCTTTCTCCAGGGTTGGATTACCTCTAAAAGCCTGGGAAGATTCCCATGATTGCAAGCAGTGAAAGGTAACTAATATCACCTCCTTTCTTTTTTTTGACCCAGAATTGTGATTCATTGGGGTAAAGCAGAGGTGTCATCTGCAGCCCATCTACAACACTCCCAAGTATGGCCTGAACCTGATTAAAATGTACTTGGGAAAAATTTAACAAAATGAGTAAAAATATAATGAAATATAGATAATGTTAATTTGTGGTTTTCTAAGTCAATGTGCAACCTGCCAGTGTCCATGTCCTTATGTACAGTTTAGTGGCCCTCATTTCTCTTTGAGTTTGACACCACTGGTGTAGAGAACTTCTCTTGAGGAAATACCCCCAACCAGTGTATATCAGCTCCTGTTCTACAATTTATAGTTTTAGAGACCTGCATGGGGGTACTGTGAGGTAAAATCACTTGCTTAGAGTTACATGGTATGTGTCAGAGCTTAGATCTGAATCTTCCTAACACCAAGTCTAGCTTTCTATCCTCTATTCTCATGCCTTCTCTTTTACCTTTTAAAAATACAAGAAGTATAGGTGACTTTGCAGGTGAGTGGACAAATGTCTAAATGACAGCTGGGATAGTCAATCAATTAATCAATAAGCATAAATTAACTACCTTATATATATCAGACACTCTTGTGCTACGTGCTAGTGATTCACAGATGAAAATAAAACAATCTCTGTCCTCAAGGACCTAACATTTTGTCGTCAAAGACAAAATATACAAAAAATAATTATGTATAAAATATATACAATGTAATCATATCCTGGAATCACTCTCCAAGAATGAGTTTAGCTACCTCTTCTTCTGAGATTCTAAGGGTGCCCCTAAGGGGCAGTGGATGACTTTATCTAATGCTAATGGTTAGAACCCTCATTCTTGTGTTTTATCCTCATGACTATGGATTAATTATCATTTAGGCAGCTAGACTCAATTTTTTTAAAGGGAGGTATTTATTAAGGTGCTATAAATGGCATAAAACATTCCCCCAAAAAGTCTGTGACACTCTCTCAGATATATATGCAGAGTCTAAGGGAAAGTGGGCTCAAGCTGAAAAGCAGTTAAGCTTTCTGCTTTTCTGAAAAGCAGTAACTCGTAGATTCTAGTTGTTGAAAATCTTTTCTTTTCACGCATGCTGTCTGCTTTGGCTCCCTGCCATTAGCTGATCCAGGCATGCTGATGGGAGGTACAAAATCCTTTGGACCCTTTGAAGCTCATGAGGTCCTGCTCTGCCCAAAGTTGATGGAGTGGGGGGGAGGGAGGGAGAAGGGAAGGAGACCTAGGCTAAATCTGTAGCTGAGGCCTCTCCTTCCTCTTCCCAGAAATGGTTCCTTCTGAGTGGTTAACTGAAACATTATGTATGGTCCAACTTCTCAAATGACTCCAATTTTTAACTCTCTTAATATTTTATAGACATCCCTTTTGGCTCTTACCAGATTTTCTCAGCCTATCCAAAAAAGTCTTTCCAGTTCAACGATTTTTTGCAGTTAGTCTAGAATCTCCAGTTGATTGAAATTAAACCCTGTTATTGGGAGTAACTTAGTAAGGTACCAGCATCTCATCTTATCACTAGGGCTGCAAGGTAGGGTGACTTCAATTGAGCATATTAATCGACCTTACTCTTACAATGAAATTAAAATGAGGCAAATTTTTGAGGAGGTAGAGGTCATTAGTAAGGAGGGGCATCAAGAAAGTTATCCCAGAGATGACCTCAAATACTTACTAGCTGTATGACCCTGGGCAAGTCACTTAACCCTGTTTGCCTCAGTTTCCTCATCTGTAAAATAAGCTGGAGAAGGAAAGGATAAACCACTCCAGTGTCTCTGCCAAGAAAACCCCAAATGGTGTCATGAAGAGTCAGACATTACTGAAAAAGACTGAACAAAATGTCTGTGAATAAAAGCAAGATGTCTAGTATGGCTGGTCTGGAGATAATGGAAGGGGGAGTAATGCATAGGAAGACTAGAGGCAGGGAACCTACAGCCTCGAGGCCATGTGTGGGATTAGAGGGCCACATGTGGCCTCAAGGCTGCAGGTTCCCCACCCTTAGACTAGAAAGATAGGTTGAAATCAGGTTGTGAAGGGCTTTAAAAGATAAACCATTCTCATTCTCTGTTCTAGTCAGTAGAACAATTTACTGTGCCCCAGTGAGCTTGTCACAGGTTCCAGAAGATTTAATTGCCAACTGCCTTCTCCCCTTTCCCAGTTTACTTCCAGGCCACTTAGCTCCAACTTTTCCTATGTAGAGGGTGAACAGAATTCATTACCAAGTCTCCTCCTGTGCTAATATCCTCAGGCTAGCTGCTAGAGGAGAGGTCCCCATAAAGGGTCTGTTTTCCCTCTCCAACGTCCACATAAGGCTGCCTGGAAAATAGAAGGTGGTTTCATATACAGTTCAGTAAATATCATAGCACTGGGCAGAGAGCAAGGACTTGTAAAAATGAAGAGGAAGAGCATTCTGATTCGTGTCTGGCTCTTGAAAAAAAATACCCTGGGCAATCTGTTCCTGTTTAAAACAAAAAGCAAAACATGTTTCCTTAAAATGGTTTAAGAGAATAGTGATGACTAAGGCAATATATTTGCTACAGCTGTCACAAGAGTCACGGATTCCTTGCTTCTTTTTTTAAAAATTCCCCTTCTGTATTTTTGAAAATAGCCTGTGACTCCCCACCTTAAGGGCTCTCAATTTTTTTTGTTGTTTGTTTTCTGGCTTTGTAGCTGTTGGGTTGAGAACTTTAATTGGAGGTGGGGGGAATTATGTGCACCCAAGTGGATGTGGGCGATGGGTAGGGGAACAGGTTGGTGGGTGGCAAAGGAGCAAGTGAGTGGGAGGATGAAGAAAGGAACAGTGTGGTATGTTCTATATTGAGAGCCTTGAGAAAACATCCCCCTGGGGCCTCACTGGAGGCTGGTAGTGAGCAGAGAATCTGCTTCCAGACCAACACACTTTTCCAATAGTAAGAGCCTGGCTGTGGGGAATGCCCAGATGTCAAAAGAGCAACCCTGACTTGGAAACTTCTTTCTTAGTGAGGAAGCCAGTAAAAAAGAACACAGAGTTGGGGATGGTTGAGTGACATAGTATAAAGAACCAAATGGAGGGCCTTGGGGAGAATTTGGGATATTCAAAATATACTCAGGTATCCCGTTGTCTGTATAAACCACCATCTTATAAAAGTCTCCTGCTCTCAACTCCTCAATCATTTTAGTGACGCTTTAATGGACCTATTTTGTCTTTTCTTTATATCCTCAGAACTTAACCCAGTACCTGACTCATAGAAGGGCTTAATAAATCCTCATTGACTGACTAACTGACTTGTTCCCACTCCATTAAGCCTTTCTTCTGTTGTTCTGGACCCCAATGACAGTGGTAAAGAGAAGAGCAAGGAACAGCTTCTCTCTTCTCACTGGCCTATTAGCTTACCAACCAAAAGTTAATTCCTAATCATAGGCTGCACTTCAGTGTCCTGTTGTAAATGCATGTTCAGAGGGGGATGCATGCATGGGTTTCTTTGCTAAGTGAAGTTGCTATTCTACCCACTGACCAAGTCGGAAGATGAGTGGTTATCATGGAAATGGCCATATCCATTCCCTCAACAAATATTGGTTGAACCATTTGTTAGGAGCTGTTAGATATTGTGGAGTGCTCATGACTGTACAGGTGAGGAGGACAGGACGTAGATAAAGGTGCTATTGGATAGGGTATCTGGGACAATGGTTCTTCATTTGACTCTGCACTTGTTACAATTCTGACACTTTGCAACCTTTGTCTGTCCTCTCTTGGTAACCAGGTGAGTTGAGTGATGGCGGGGAGAGGACTGAAGAATCGTCATGTGAATAGTGAGGTCAATCCAGTCCAGATGATGCTGAAGTTCCTGACTGGAGGCAAATCATTGGGAATTCAGTCATCTTACTAGTTACCTATCCTCTTATTGAAGAGAGCCAAGGTTCATTTCCATTGAAAACAGTTTTGCATTAATCATAAGACAGTTTGATTCTAAAAATAGTCATAGAATGTTAGCACTGGAACTTTTAGATGAGGAAATTGAAGGTCAGAGAAGGTAAGTGACTTGTCCAAAGACATACAGAATAATGACAGAGCAAGGAATAGAGAGAACCCAAGTCTTCTGACCCCAGTTCAGTGTTCTTTCTGCTACATAATACTGGCTTCACCTGAAAGCAAAAATTACAGCAGCTTTCTCACAAGATGTTTTCATATTTTATTCAAAAATTCATGATTGAAACCTGATAAAGCAGGGAGTGAGGAGTTGGAGCTCTGTTTTTCTTAATTGCTTTCTGCTGGATTGGTGACCAAACCCTGGGCTTGGAAACTGTTCAAGAGCCTTGTTCCTGAGGCTGGCACCATCTGTTACTTTTCCTACCTACATTCTGTACCCATCTCTGGCTTTTCCTGTGCGAGTTATCCTGGAGATTATGCTGTTGGAAATGTTCTCTCCGTATCTTTTGGGGATATCCCCACCCTGTGAATTTAAAGTGACAAAAAGAGTGAGCTTCAGGGATGGCTTGAATTATACACAGTGTACAAGATGCAAACATCACCTCTTCTTTGGCTCCTTCCTTTGCTAGGAGGGTTGAATGAAAGCAGAGTAAGATTGCCTCAGGGAATGGACAACCTTATGATGGCAGCCTCCCATTTGGATGGTCTAATTGTTAGACTATTAGCCTCCACCTGGACATATTGGATTACCTGCCCACCCTGCATTCCATGGTAAGCCACTTTAGTGCAATGCTCTTTAAAATGTAAGACTTACTGGCCCTTTTTAAATTTGATAATCCCCAACCATTGATTAGCCACAATGTCCACCACTTAAGCAGACTTGGCCCACTAGGCCTCAGTTTCTTCATCTTCAAAATGAGAGTATTTGCTTAAATTATCCTCAAGGTACAGTTAATCAAACATCAATCTACAAGCATTTATTATCATTTTATTATTAGTCATAATTATTAAGTATATAGTACATGCTATTAAT
Organism: Trichosurus vulpecula; assembly: GCF_011100635.1. Classification (NCBI taxonomy): domain Eukaryota; kingdom Metazoa; phylum Chordata; class Mammalia; order Diprotodontia; family Phalangeridae; genus Trichosurus; species Trichosurus vulpecula. The sequence goes on along the minus strand of NC_050580.1, from coordinate 191,225,601 downwards.
TATTATTATCTCATCTCTAAAGATCTACAATTAACTACAATTTGGCACTGGTTCATCAATCCCTCTATTTGTTCGTCATCTATTCCTTGGCAAATTTCCACAGTGACTGCTTGAAAAATATTTCTATCTATGAGAACCCCAAGTCTTTCTTCATGCTCTTCTGCTTACCTTAACACTAAATCACAGAATCAGACAATGGGGACCCTGGAAGCCATTGAGTCTAATCCATACCTGAACAAGAATATACTCCATAACATTCTTTTTGAGTGGTCAACCAAACTCTTCTCGGAAACCACAACCAATTAGAAAGGAACCCATCTGACTTTTGAACAGCTTTAATTGTTGGGAAATTTTTCCTTGTATCAGACCACTGGCACCATGGAGCAGGGGAAAGAGCACTAGCTCCAGTATCAGAAAAAACTTACCTCTGAGCGTTACTTTGGGCAAATTACCTAACCTTGCTGGGCCTCAGTTTCTCCCTTTGTAAAAAGAGTGGGGATGAACTGGATAATGCTTAAGGGTCCGTTGTTCCATGTTCTTCCAACTAGGGCCAAACAAAACAAGTCTAATCCCTCTTAAATATGGTAGTTTTTTCAAATATTTGAAGATATCTATCATTCTCTTCTCCAAGTTAAACGTTCCAATTTCCTTCAAGCAATCCTTATGTAGTGTGGTTTCTTTTATGGTATGCAGTTGATTTTTCTCAAATTTCTCTAAGCACTTTGCTTTTTTATTTATCACATTCCTTCTTGAATAAGTTACTTGAAGACATATCTTTCTTCCCCACCTCTCCAATAGATTGTAAGCTCTTTGAAAGTAAGACCAATGTTGTTTTTATCTTTGTATCCTGAGTGTCTAGCACAGTGTCACAAGTGTCTTGGTATACATTTGTTGAAATTAAGTAATTATAGATTCTTTTTGATAATCAATTTTGGATGATCTATGCTAACGAAATCTATTTGGTTAATATTTATCAACTATTATTTATTAACATTATTATTAACTATTATTATTATACAGTTTGCGGAACACATTGCTATGTGTTAGGTGAGTTATATAATATTTATATAAGATGAAATTCTGCCCCATAGAGATAGCAATCTAATAGGATAGACTTTCTTCTTGTTTCTTTGAGAGAATCAGAATTGTCTGGTGTAAGTACCACCATCTTCCTTCCTCTTTATATCAATATATATGTTAACTTACATACCTTATATCCCATTCTTTCCTCAGTTCACTGTATGTTACCTATATAAACTTGACTCAGATTGTTTCTCTACGATCCACATGAACTTCTGCTCTATCTGGTTAGTTGACCATTTGTCCTTCAAGAAAGTCATGTAACGACAACACTGTATGATGATCCACTGTGAATGATGTAGCTATTTTGAGCAACACAATGATATAAGACAGTTTTGAAGGACTTGTGATGAAAAATGCTATTCACCTCCAGAGAAGGAAATTATGGAGTATGAAGGCAGATGGAAGCATACTTTTAAAAACTTTATTTTTCTTTATTTTAAATTAATTTACTTTTAGTCTTCATTCACTTCCATAAGATTTTGAGTTCTAAATTTTCTCTCTATCTCTCCCCCTTCCACCCCAGGATGGCATGTAAATTGATATAGGCTCAACATATACATTCATATAAAATCTTTTTTCACATTAGTCATGTTATAAAGAAGAATTGGAGCCAATGGGAGAAGCCACAAGAAAGAAGAAACAAGGGGGGGGGGGCGGAGAGAGAGAGAGAGAGAGAGAGAGCAAATAATTTGCTTCTATTTGTATTCAGATTCCATAATTCTTTTCCTGGATGTGGATAGCATTTTTCAAAATTTTTTTTCCATCTTTTGGAATTGTCTTAGATCCTTACATTGCTAAGAATAGATAGGTCTATCAAAGTTAGTCATCGCATAATATGGCTGTTACTGTGTACAGTGTTCTCCTGGTTTTGCTCACTTCACTCAGCATCATTTTATATAAGTCTTTCCAGGTTTTTCTGAAGTCTGCTCACCATTTCTTATAGCACAATAGTATTCCATTGCATTCATAGACTACAACTTGTTCGGCCATTCCCCAACTGATGGGCATCCCCTCAATTTCCGATTCTTTGTCACCACGAAAAGATGCTATGAATATTTTTGTACATGTGGGTCCTTTTGCCATTTGCATGATGTCTTTGGGATACAGCCCTAGAAGTGGTATTGCTGAGTCAAAGGGCATGCACAAAAACTTTATTTTTCTTGTGTTCATTTTTTTGTCTATGTTTTCTTTTGCAACATGGCTAATATGTAAATATGCTTGGCAAGACTTTACATGTATAATCTACATCAAATTGCTTGCCCTCTCAAGAGGGGGAAGGAGGGAGAATTTAGAACTAAAAATTTTTAAAAATGAATGTTCAAATTTTTTTTTATGTAATTAAAAGAAAAATAACAATAAAAAATAAAATAAAATAAAAGCAACTAAAAAAGAAGGCCATGTTCATTTCCATCTCTGAACCTTTGGCTCTGTCATCCCTCCTTCCTAGATTGTACTCCCTCTTCCTTTGATTTTGTCTTGGTTCTACACTCCCCAGCTCATCCAGCCATCTCCTTCCTATCACAACAGTTTCTTTGGAAAGCTTGTTGATTCTCATACCTTCAGTCCTCACACTCATTCATACTATTGCCTCTGAAACCTAAATTTCTACCTTGAATTTCTCCCCATTACTTTATTCCTAAATTTTGTATTCTCTACAGAATATCACCATTTGAATAACATACCATTCCCAAGAGGCAGCATGACATAGTGAGTAGAGAACTGACTTCAGAGCTAGAAAGATCTGGGATCAAGTTATGTCTCTACCACATATTGTCTTCATCAGGGCTTGTTAAACTTTTTCCACTCTCTACCCCTTTTCACATTTCAGCAGTGTTCCTTGATGGTTGAGTGGCCTGAGGGCATGCACAGTGCAAAGTGTGCATGCTTTGTGTTCAGAAACAAGGGTGCAGTGAAATTGCTCAATGCAAGACAGGGAAGTGCTGCCAGAAACACCTTGAATTCATTATATGTTTGATTTTTAATTAATTTTTGGTCCTTGTGTGTTTAGAAACCTTTTACTTTTGCCAAATTTTTCATGACCCCATAAGGGGTCATGACCCATAGTTTAAGAAGCTCTGGTCTACATGACCCTGGGCAAGTCATTTATTCTCTCAGTGTTCCAGGGAACTCTATGTTGAAGAGAAGTTGCCAAGTGTGTTGGTGAAAGGAGTTTCTTCAGTCAAGAGTTCTCTATACAAAGAAATCCCAAGTCCCAAGCCCTACCATCACCTTAACTCCTTATCTTTAATTTAACTTATTACCTTCTCCAAACTGTGTCCCTTCCCAACTTTGTTATTTTTTCATGGCACCATCATTGCTCCAAAAATATCAGCATTTTTGCCAGCCTCCAAATATACCATGCTCCTTCCTGCTTTGGAGCTTTTTCTAATTCTAGCCCATGGATGACTCAACTCAATTTAACATTTATTAAACGTTTAATATATGAAAGTCATGGTGCTCAGTGCTGGGAGCACAAAGACAAAATAAGTCACGGTCTTTATCCTCAGGATCTGCTAGTGAATATTGGAGTCCAATAGAGAAGTTGATACTGGTATATAACTAGTAGAAATTAGATTATAAAGGGTAAAAGAGAGGTCCAAATAGACTGTTATGAGAAATTCAAGGAGAGAGAGATTACTTTCAGTTGAGATAATTAAGGAAGGCAGAGATGTAGGAAATGAGTTGGGCCTTGAAAGAAGGGAAGGATTTCAGGAGATATTGATGGTGGTGGTGGTGGTGGTAGTGGTGATGGTGTGTGTATATGTGTGTGTGTGTGTGTGTGTGTGTGAGAGAGAGAGAGAGAGAGAGAGAAAGAAAGAGAGAGAGAGAGAGAGAGAGAGAGAGAGAGAGAGAGAGAGAGAGAGAGTAGGGGAGAGAGGGGCTGGGAGAACATTCCAACCATAAGGGATGGCACAAGTAAAAGCAGAACAGAGATGGTGAAGAGTAGGACAAGATCAGAAAATTGAAATTAGTCCAGTTTTTACTAAAATTTAGTTTGTGGAAGGGAAATATGAACCCTGGGGACCAAAGGGAAGTTGAACCTAGATTATGGAGGGCTTTAGCGTGCAATAAGGTGTTTATGGGTTACATGGCACGCAATAAGAATCCATTGAAGGTTTTCAAGAAGAGTAGCGACATGAGAAGAGCTTGTTGATAAAAATATTACTTGAACAATAACAAGAAGAGAGGAGGAGTCAGAAGCAGGGAAATTAGTTAGAAAGCTGTCATAATAGTAGTCTGAGAGACTGAATGAGGATGGTGGTAGTTGGAAGAAAGGGGCTTGTTTGAGAGCTATTTTGGAGATAGAATTGACAGCACTAGGCCACTAACTGGATATTGGAGGTGAGGGAAAGGTCAAAGATGATGCTGAGCGCAGGTATACATATGGCGTGTGCCAGGTGTGTACTCTATCTCAAATAAGTGTATTTATTTTTCAATTTAATCCCATTTTCTTTTAGTTTTAAAGTATAGGATCCATATCTACATATAGATTTTTACATAGATATGATTTATATAAAAATTTGAAGTATAGATTTAAAATAGAGATTTTAGTTTTAAAATATAGATATAAAGTATATATATTAGGCATACATATGATGCTTAACTTTAAGTTTCAGTTTCTTTAATTGGATTAATAAAAACAACATCCTTTATGATTGAGCATTTAATAAATACTGGCCTTTAAAAGAAAAACAAAAAATGAATACAATTTCTTGAGTGTACATCCTAATGAAATGTGCTATACTTACCTAAGAGGCTTAGGCTTTGAGTGTGGGTGCCTTGAAGAATGGATATATAATCAGCAGATAGCCTTTGCTGTCTCTGTAGTTTCACAGCGCTGAGTCTTTTCCATTTGGTTATGATTGATTGACTTTACAACTAGATTGTAAGCTGTAGGGTAGGAACCACATCTTAACAATTTTAAAAAAATTTTCCTTCAAGATGTCTAGTTGGTTAGTAAAACTACTTATAGGTACATTAATGGAAGTAAGGAGAGGTCAGTATCCTAAAGAGGATAAGACCTGAGGAATTTTATCCACCTTTCCTTGGGGAAATCGTGTGTGTGTGTGTGTGTGTGTGTGTGTGTGTGTGTGTGTGTGTGTGTGTGTGTGTGTATGTGTGTGTGTGTGTGTGTGTAAAAGTATATGTACGTACGTGCATGAGCATAGGTATCTATCTTACTCATCTCAGTCATCTTCCTTCTTCCTCATAGTAACCACTGATATCCCTAACACAGCGCCTTTAGCCTGGCTAATCACTATTGCAATGTTGCAATGCTTCATTTTCTCCCTGATCAGCTCCCAGGTTGCTTTTGCACCTTCACACAGAGCTTCCTCCACAGCGCATGGAAGGGCCATTTTAGCTAAATAAATTTCCATGAATTAGCTTTATAACAAAGCTCTCAGCAAACCACTTGGCCACTCATAAAAACAACCACCTACGGAAAACCAGTGTGGATCTGCCTGTACAGTTTGCCAATTATCAGCTCCTCAACTGAGTAAGCCCTTTCAACTCAGCATATTCCCAGGAGATGTTTCTCGGAGCAAATCATTCTCTCTTCTGTTGGTAGCACCACTGTCCTTCCAGTCATCCAGGTTTGTGGCCTGGGAATGATCCTTGATTTTTCCTTCTCCCTCAATTCCCATACCTAATCAGCAACCAAGGTCTGTCCGTCTTCTTCCTAATTTCATTCACTCTTTTTCTCTCCATCACCATATCTATTCCAAGCTCTCGTTTCTACCTTTTTACATGTATGCTTTGTCTCCCCAACTAGATCACAATCACCTTAAGGACATGGACCCCGCTTCCTACTTCTCTGTTTCCATAGGGTCTACCACAATGGCCACAAAGAGCAGGTCTTTAATAAATATGCTGGCTAATGATTTCTTCACCTTTTCCAAATAATGCCATTGCTTCCCAGCATTTTCAGGTATTTTGAAGTCCTGAGACAAAAGGTGTGTCCATACAATTTTGATGATGTTATAAAACAGTATGACTGCATTGATGTCTGGTTTGTAATACAATCTCCGAGGAAGACAAGGACTATGTCTGTTTGTGTGCTGATGAATATCTCTATATTCAGAGGCTCATTAGAGCTGGAAGGGACCTCATAAGTCATTTATTATAACTCCCTTATCCTACCTATGAGGAAACCAAAGCTCGGGTAGTTTTAAGTGCTTTGTCCAAGGTCGCATAGGTAGGAATTGGTAAAGGGAGTACTGAACCCAGATCCTCTAATCCATGACTCATTCTGCTGCTTCATGCTATCTCTTTGTGACTTATAAGTTTGTTTTTTTTTTGATTATTCTTTAGCTTTTTCTATGTTTTGACTCTTTTGTTGCTTATTGGAACCCTCTTCAAATGAATATGGACAGGGAAAAAAAAAGGAAGAAGAGACAACTCAAACCAATACATTTTCCAGTTCTGGTAATGTTTTGGGGAGGAGGGAAAAAGAAAAATGTTCCCTCCTTTGAAAGCCTGAGGAAAGGGGAGAATAAGAGGAAATACTGTTACAGTCACTTCAGTAGTTTTTATTAAACTCTAGAGCACCCATTTTCTTTCCCCCTTCTACTCTTCCTCCTTTTCTCCCTTTCTTCTTCCTCTCCCCCTCTTCTGTTTCCCTAAACAGTCAGAACTGGGCAAGGGTGGGGCAGAAGAACCACTCCAGTTCCTTTTTTTTCTCTACCACAAACCCTGTTCCCAGGCCAGGTCTTCACCACAATATTTGTAATTCGGGCAAAAATAATCCCTCACGAATTTGGGGGAAAAGTCATCTTCTGTCTGAATTAGATATAATTAAGAAAAAAATGCTGGGTTTTTTCCACCCTTGATTCATCCAGGTAATTGCAGTCCTCTTCTTTACTTTCTTTTATCAGCAAAGATCTTTGCCAGTTGATCTGCATTGCATTTGGGAAATTGTGTATTGTTTCCAATGATTTCTCTTTGAAACAAACAAAAAAAGAACTTCTCTTCATCTTTAAAGGAAAAAAACCCCAATATTCTGGTGATACTCTATGGATGCAAATTATTAAACATTTTAATCTACGAAGAATAAAAATTGTGGATGACCCAAAGATGCATGGTGGTCTTAAGTTGATTTTTGCACATTAATGACAACTTGTATACAAGAGTTGGCATAAAAGATTTCATCCAAGATATATGTGACTAAAAAATGACGTAGACCAAACGTGTGTCTGGAAATAGGACTAACAGAATGACAGCCTGACTACTGACATGTTACCCACAAAATACTGAAAGAGCAACGGTTCCTATCTGAGGCTTCATCAAAATGATTCAGGGGTTATTACCAAAAATTCTTTAATAGTGCCTTAAGAAGTAAAGAATTTCTCAATTATTTGTACATTTTTTCCACTGTGACAACAAATATGTACATATTTGAAGCATTATAGTTTTGTTTCTACCTTGATCTGAAACAATTATGATCATGCACACAACAATTTTGGTTTCTGTGTAACAATTATATCAAACTCTGACCTCTTCTGACTCACTGCGAAGTGTTCTTACAATTTCTAGACCTGCCATCAAATTGTTTCTAAACTATGACAAGGGTTCCACATTGGAGTGCAAAATGATTCTGATTAGATGGTTCTATACATGCACACCCTCATTTGTGTACTAAACACTGCACCAGAATAGCTCCCCTGATCCCCTCTGTTACCCTGAAATTATACCTTGTCTGCTGTTAATCCACATGATCAAGGTTTTCTGAACATTCGTGTTCTTGAAGCACAAAGGTCAAGCTGTTTGAAAACCATGATCATGGCGCATTATGGGCAATCTCGAAGCCATCACTGACTATCACAAATGTTCTGCAGAAACACAATTGATGTTGCTTCTCATTGCATTATCAAAGTTATTTTTTCAATTTAAACTTATCCTCTGCTTTTCTTACTTTTCTTCTATCTGGCAGATTTTCAAACAAACTAGTTGGTAACAGTGGTCAGTTTTTCAGTACGGTTTCAGAGAGCGTATCCAGTCTGCCAATAGTAGAGGAGAAGAAAGTGATCTCCGAAGAGATTCATTCCTTAAAAAGGTTACTTCAAATATAAACATTGATAAAAATGAAGTAATATATGCAAATGAAATTTAAGTACATTTATCATTTAATATAGTGCTAGTCATTAGCCAGTAGAAAATGAAATAGTTTATATTGTAACTTGGTATTTATTTTTGTCAATTAGTTATGTGGCAATTTTTAAAGGAACAAATCTTTCAGCAAGAGAGCTTGTAAAATTCTCCTTCCAATTTCCACCACATATTTGTGTGAATGAGCATTTTCATTTTATTCTTATTTTAAATCAAAATACAGAATTAAACTTGATGCAGAACCAAATTTAAGACTATGTTTGTCTGATGTTGAGCCAAATATTTCAAACCTTTGTTCCAATAAAAAGTCCAACATCAAAATTAAGTTTATTTGTGTGTATTATATTGTTAGACATCTTCAAAGTTGCAACTGATTTCATTAAAATGTTATTTATATTCAAGAAAATTTGTATGAGAAAGAAATTTAATACGAAGTTTTGCAGATAATAGCAAATGTATGAAGTCTTGCTGAATTATTTTAATTCCTACAGAATGTCCCACATGAAATATTTGCAATTATCTTATAATTAGTTTTATATCTTATATTTAGAGTTTTAATAATTATTGGTAGAATAATATGTTATTATAATTATATAATTTAAATTTGTAGCTTTGGGGAGCAAAAGTTATCATTATAGTTATTGTAAGCACTTAATGAATAAATCTAAAAGACTATTATTAGTAGGATATTAAATTGCCATAGGGGTTCACAACTTTTTTTGTATATATTAAAGGGATTCAAGGATCAAAAATGTTGGGAATTATCGGCCCCTAGCATGCTATGTAGATATGCTATAGAGGATTTATGGAGTGGGGGTTTTTTGGGGGGCAAAGATAATGAATGTAATGAGGTTTGTGATGTAGATCATAACCCACCCACTGCAACCCGGGCCATCGCCAGTCTTCTTGACCTTTGTCTTGCCACTGGGCTTCAATGACTCTGGCAGAAAGAGTGAGGCTGAAAACTTCGTGCCACTTTGCCTCATTTAAATCCAATTCACACACAAGTCAAGATAGCACTCTTCATAAACAAAGGACCACCCCCACCCCCACCACTAAGCAGATTTGTGGGAGGATATGGGAGGCATCCATATAGGATGAGAGGGCATGAAGATTGCTATTAGGTCCACTGGAGAAAACAGCAAACTGAGGAGATCCTACTGAAGTACCAAACAGTAAGTGCATGGGAAAGGTCAAGAGAGTGATGGGACTCAGTAGAAGGGTGTGCAGGGACCCACATTTGTAGATAGGTGGCACAGTGGATGGAGTGCTAGACTTAGAGTCAGGAAGACCAGTGTTCAAATCTAGTCTCAGACATCTAGTAGCATGTGACCCCTAGTGTGTTACTCAATCTTTGTCTGCCTCAGTTTCCTCATTTGTAAAACGGGTATAATATTATACAGGTTTTTTGTGAGGATAAAATGACATGATATTTATAAAGCACTTTGCAAACCTTAAAGTTCCATATAAACGCTAGTTATAATTTTTAATATTTGAGTTATCAGGAATTAAAGGTTGTGAGCTCATCGGGGAAAGGAAAATTCTTTGAGTTTTCTTTGGTTCTAGAATTAATAATATGGGAGAATACAGGATTTTGGAAACAATATTTCAGTCTACTTTTTCCACACCCTCTTTATTCAAGAGTTCAACATCAAAAATGAAGGAAGCATGTGACAGGCTAGTAGCAAGAAAGTGGAGTAGAGGTAGTTTCCTTCAGGAAAATGCTTTTTGCTCACATTCATGGGGCTATCGGCCAATGACAATTAAATGATTCTGATTATACACATGAATAAAACAGCTTAGAGGAGTGTGGCATAATGGATTGGGCAAGATCTGGGTTCAAATGCTGACTCAGAAACTTATTGGTTATATTACTTTGGGCAAATCCTTTAATCTCATTGAGTCTCAGTTTTCTCATTTGCAAATTGGAGTTACTAATGGCATCTAGTAGATAAGGTTATTGTGGAAATCAAGTGAGATAATTGTTAGTATGAGGTTCTATCTTTGCTCCAATTTATACACAAATTGATTTATTGATTCAATTGGTATGCCTGGGCCTTCTGTGATTACTTTAATTGATTTGGGGTGTAACCCCACCCTTACCCTAAGAATGTTACATGCTTTGAAAATATTAAAGTACTATATAAATTTGAGCTATATTGTGCAGAGTTCATTAATCACTTTTGAAACAATACCACAAACTATTTTGATAGTGGTATATTTTACTTTTAGGGGCAGCTAGATGGGGTAGTGAATAGAGTGTTGGTCCTGAAGTCAGGAAGACTTATTTTACTGAGTTCAAATCCAGCCTCAGACACTTACTAGCTATGTGACCCATGGCAAGTCACTTAACCCTGTTTGCCTCAGTTTCCTCATCTGTAAAATGAGCTGGAGAAAGAAATGGCAAACCATTTTAGTGTTTTTGCCAAGAAAATTCCAAATGGGGTCACGAAGAGTCAGACACAACTGAAATGACAGCTACTAATGAGTTTCTCTTTACATTTAAAAGAGGCATTCTTTACCCAGGGTCCATGAACTTACTATTTTTTTTAACACATGTTAATAACTGTATTTCAATACATTTGGTATCCTTGTCAATCCTATATATTTCATTTTCTGCATTTAACAACATTATTCTGAGAACAGGTCCATAGATTTCACCAGACTACTAAAAGGGTCCATGATATGAAAAGGGGATAAGAATGCCTGGTTTAAAAGGATCTTTGCCATGGGGGAACATAGTTTCTGGTATTCCTAGAGGCATTTGTCAGAGGTTGCTATGGCAGATATATATTGGTCAGTTCCCTTCATAGCACCAGGAAGCTGGAAAGTAGAACTGAAGGAGAGGAAGTTAATTTTTACAGGCTTTTCCCTTCCAACTCAGTCTGGGCCCTAAGAGACATCTGCTGCAAGGGACACAGTCGCAGTTAATGTATGCACCACAAGTACCTCCTGCCACAGAAACAGCTTTGTAGGGTGTCTGAGCTTAGGGAATGTTCTTGGGCCATTGTCAAAACAACTAGGAATAAATATCTCTCTCTCTCTTTCTCTCTCTCATTCTTTCTCTGTCTCTGTGTGTCTGTGTCTGTCTCTATCTCTGTCCGTCTTTCTTTGTCTCTGTCTCTTTCTCTCTTCCATTCTCTCATTCTCTTCTTCTCTTTATAGTCTCTTTCACTCTTTCCCTTTTTCTTTTTCCTCTGTATAATTTCTTCTCCTCCCCCTTTCTCCTCCTTTTCATATCTGCTCTCCCTCTTTTCTCTTCTCCATTCTTTCCCCCCTCCTATCTTCTCTCCTTCCTTCTTCTGTCTTTTCTCCTTTCATATTAATAGTTTGCAGTACTTAGAATTTCACTCTCAACTCTCCTTAGTAATTGGGAGAACTCCAAGTATCCACTCACTAGTCTATTCCATTCTTGTCCACTCATCCCAACACCATAGGGAAGTGAGTAAGGCCAAGGATGAGTCAAGGCCCAGCTGTCACCATGGGTAGAATCCAGACTCAAGGTCACTTTTGACAAGAAAGGTCATTGGATGCAATACATTGGCTTTCTTCAGCTTCCAACTTCTGCAAATTGTTAACCTCTACTCCATGGGCTCATGCATGTCAGAGAGGCCATAGACATGAAGTTTTTTACTGCCTACTGTGTGATGTGCAGTACTACTGCAATGAACTAGGCAGCATCTTTTTGCTAGTTTTTCCTGAAAATATTCCTTTTTGTAACTTTGCTCAGGCATCGTTGCCTATCTTCTTCATTCCCATATTAGACTCACATATCTAATTGCTAGCACAAACTAAATTTTCCACACACAAGCCAACTTTTTCAAGAGGAGCCTTTTTCAAATCATTTGAAATGCATTATTGTATAAGTGGAAATACGAATGAAGTTGGAATCAGAGGCACTGGAGTCAAATCTTGTCTCTGGTGTTTGCTATATTTGTGAAGTGGGGGCAATTCACAACCTCCTTGGGCTTCAGTTCCCTCATCTTTAAAATGTAGAGGTCAGGCTAAATTATATCTAAGGCCCCCTTCTAACTTGTATGAAAACCTGACCACTTTAGCCCTCAGCTTTCCTCATCTCTAAAATGAGAAATTGGTCTAGATGACCTTCTAAGGTCCTTTCAAATCTGAGTCTTTCTGTGAGTCAATTCTATGAGGTTATTTTATTCTTCTTTTCCTTTTCTTGTTCTCCTAAGAAAGGATTTATGTAATTCAAACCGATTGTGCAATGCTTTTAAATACCCAAGTTTCTGGAAAGCAAATAACTTTCATATGTGGTCAGCATTCTATGCTCTCCATGGCTAAATTTCACATGCATGTTGTTAACAACTGAGTTCATAATATCCACATGTATGTATATGTGTATATGTATCTATGTGTATATACACATATACATATGCATGCAGTCACATACAAACCATTTATCCAGAAAGAAGAGCTCCAGCAACCTGAAGCATCAGGAACATAATTAAATACCAAGAACTTAACAAAAAAAGGCTTCTAAGGACTGAAAATAGCAATCATGAAGCTCATACATTAAAGTCTGCGCATTAGAGAAACTCTCATTCAAGGCCTACTGACTTAAATCAGAAATTTAATTTTATGCATTTTACAAACAAATGTTGGCAATTCCTAACTAACTGGTAAGGCTTTGAGTATAGGCCCAAAGAGAGACTATGTATCTTTGGTTCAAGGGCCAGGCTTCCTGAGATGGGAGAAGCCAATCAATAGGTTAGTTGCAGAGTGAAGATTTTGATGTTTTTGACCATAGCAACCCTAGAAGATCATCTCCTGAGTTGTAGAGGATTTGAACTTAAGTCAGTGGAGAGAATATTCATAGCAACAAAATCAGGCATTCTGAAAACACTGAAAATAATTTTAATCAAACACACATAATTATCTAGCTTTTCCAGCCCACAGAAAATTCAAAGCAGCAAATAAAAAGAAGGATTGGGAGCATGACTACTAGAAGGAGGCATACCACCAGCACTGAAAAGTCGTGCCTGGTAGCTTGACATGGAGAGCTGAGATAGACCCAAGAGCTATATATGCCTAGAAGTCAGGTATCACTTAGGCTAACAGTTCGATATGAGTCCAGCTCTTGGGTGGTGCCACAGTATTATGGTATAGTATTACAATAATAAATATCATAAATAAAGGGTTACATTATATTCTGTGTTTTCTATTTAAGAAGGCAGGTGATTGTATATCTTAGGAATATTTCTATAAAAATAGTAAATATATGAAAAGTGTCAGAGCTTAAAAGACTCTGCTTTAGTTATCTGGGGGAAAAATCCACTTACATAGTGCTCTATTTCCTAAGGATTTTAGATAAAGGAAATATTATTGTATGTATATATGTAAGTATGTATGTATGTACATGCAGTATACATGTATACATACAATGATAATTCCTTTATCTAGAATCCTTGGGGAAATGAGGCAGTTGGAATGTGTTTTTTTTCCAGATAACTGAAATACATATGTATACACACATGCAATATATATATAATATATATCTATGCATACACATATACTCATTATATATAAATATATGCATATACACATATATGGATTATCATATGTGATATGTTAGGGTTATCAGGGACACATGTACATGTGTATATATACACATACATATATGTGTATGTGTGTGTGTGTGTGTGTGTGTATGAAATCTCACCAGGTCCAGTCTCTATCAATACAGGTTAGTCCCTTCCCTGAGACTAAAAGTTTTAAAGAATTGCCTAAAGCACTGAGAGTTTAAGTGATTTATCTAGGACCACACAGCTAATTTGTGTCCGAGGTGATATTTGAACCTGGCATTTTTCTGACTTGGAGGGCAGCTCTCTGTTTACTACAACAAACCTCTTCCTTCCATATGTTTTGCATATAAATGAATAAATGAAGATACAGAGAGGTATCATAGTATAGACATCTAAGTTTAAAATAAGGAAGAGCTGAGTTCAAATTCTTCTTGTGACATTTACTAGTTGTGTACCCACAAGCAATTCTCTTAACGTTTCTGAACCTCAGGCAAATCTCCAAGACTGTAATTTATAGATGGGTTGTGATCCATGTCGGGGAAGTTGTTTCCATATGAGGAATTCCCACATTGACAAAATCATAGGCCCTTGACATATTGCCATATTATAGACATAGGCATAGATATGGACATGGTAGAAGAATGGGGAACCTGTGGCCTCAAGGCCACTCCTGGATATGGACATGGACATGGACATGAACGTAGACATGGGCGTAAACACATGCATATGATATACACTAATGTTTACGCAATCTCTGCATCTTTGGGGCCCTCCAGTTGGAGCCTTCTAGCTGTATATACATTAAACATTGAAAATATTAATGTACAGAAGAAAGGATAGGACAAAAACCATCCCACAACAACAATTATCTTGCTAGTGATTTTTCATACCCTGAAACTGTTGCTGATGAATCACTGTAGATTTTACAGAAACGACAAAGAGTGATGACTTGAAGGAGACATTAGAAATTCTTCTTTGAGAAGATACAGAGTAAGTACGGCTTTTCTGTAAAATTCACTAAAATTCCAAGGTTCCAGCTATTTTTGGTCTTGGTTTGTTTCTTTTTTTTTCTTTAAGTGCCAATGGCATGCTGACTAATCTTTCCCCTTTTACTAGTAGAATAAAGTAGGTTTGGATAGAAAGAAACTTTGATTCAATTTATCTAATGTAGTTTTTGCTAGCATATGTATCCAATAACTAAAAACTGTCTGGGAAACAAAACAAAACATCTCAAAGGTTATGAAGAACTCTGGTCTGTCCATCAGGAGATAAGAGTTTGTTCTAGTGGTAGCTCTACTATTAACTTAGTCATGTGACCCCAGGGCCATGTGACTTTGGGATAGTCATTTAGACCTCAGTTTTCTTATCTATGTAATGCAGAGTTTGGACTTGATGATTTTAAAAGTTTCCTTCAGATCCAACAGTCTATGATCACTGGAATTCTTAAAGATGATCATCGAGGAATTTCTTGATAGCTAATGAAGGTGCTTTACAGGTCTATATCCTACAAGACAAGATGAAGTTTATAAGCTGCTTTGAAGCCACCGCAGTTCTCTGGAGGTGACAGGAAGCCTTAGAAACATATGTTATGTATTACTCCATTTTAGAAAAACACAATAGATAACCAGAAACTTCTATCAGTCAGAGTACAACTAGGTTAAGGTGACCAGAGTTTTCCCCCAGGTTGCTGAAACTTAGAGGGTACTGCTATACTTATACTTCTTCAGCAAGTAAGAATAACTATGTTCCACCCCTAAGTAGCAAGAATAATTGGTTAAAATGGGAAGTTACCAGAAAAATTACCAGGAAAAGCCTTCTTCTTCCATGCAGTTGTGCCCCTAATAGGTGACCTCCCTGGTGTGGCTCTATTCTATGCCTTCCCTTGGGGCATGGCCTACTTAGCAGCTGGTTTCCATCCATAGGGAGTCTCCATAGGGTCTTGTGTCCACAAGTTGGATCTCTCCCCACGGTCACTATCTATCTTTCTCTCTGCATTCCCCTCTACTGCTGTCTCGGGTATGTTTCATTATCTGAGGTGCTTCTGCCCTCAAAAGCTCTGCCATCAAACAGATTTAGAATCCGTCAATGGGTTGCGCTACGTAAGTAGCATATACGATCAACTGCCAAGCTGATCAAATAACAGCAATCAAATCAAGGAGAGCATCCCTTGGTAGATTTGGCACACAAAACAGATTGAAAGTGTATGGAGTGGGGATTATATCTAGTCTTCTCTAGACTTAGCCTTGGCTCATATATCAAATCTGGTTCCTGGAGGAATTTAATCAAAACCACCTATGAGGTGATTTGAACATTATATGGTAAAATGGGAGAAACCCAAGGTGGAATGGAAGGGGGAATAAGCATTTATTAAGTGCTTACTATTTGCCAGGCACCATGCTAAACACTTTCCAAATGTAATCTCCTTTGATCCACACAACAACCCCATGGGGATTGATGCTATTTTGATCCCCATTTCACAGTTGAGTGACCTTCCCAGGGTCAAATGGCTAGTAAGTATCTGAGATTGGATTTGAATTCAGATCTTCCTGACTCTAGGCCCAGTACTCTATCTATTGTGCTATCTATCTGCCTACTTAGGGTTCAGGTATGTAACCACTTGCCCTGGATTCAATCAGTCAATAAGCTTTTATTAAGCACCTGCTATATGCCAAGTACTGTTTTGGGTACTGAGAACACATACATTCACACAAAGAATGAAACAATTTCTACCCTTGAGGAGCTCAAGTCACAAAACAGTTCTGTTGTACTGGACTTATGCAAAAGGGGCAAAGGGGAAACGAGCCTTCAGCAGTTGTTTTATGGGGAGGTTAAGTGGGGACCCAGATTGCAGGAAAGGCCAACAGAGATGCTGCTTAAGGGACACATTGAAGTATACCTTCAAACTAAAGAGCATAATTGTAGACTGAGGAATCCTCAACTGTAGATGAAACTGTCTAGCATCCACTAATTAGAGAAACAGGTTTAGGATCATAGGATCTAGAGCTGGACAAGACCCTGGAGGTCACTGAGTCCAACTGCCTTATTTTACAAATGAGGAAATTGAGGCTCTTTGAGAGAAAGGTCTTGCTCAATGTCAAACAGGTGGTAAAAAGCTGAACTGGAATTTGACCCTAGACCTCTGCCATCACATGCCAGGATCTCATGGTATTATCGGAGTCATTAGAACTCAATAAAAATTTTTATATTTATATTATTTACATATAATTATATTGAGTATGAATAATTTATATTATTTATATTTATAGAATATATTCCATCTCTTCTAGATTGAAGGAAGATAGATTTCAAGTTGGGCGGAACCTTATACATTATCTGGTCAAGAATCATATACCTGGAGTCTGTTGATGGAAAAGTACTTCAGGAACCATCAAATAAAATCATTTCATTTTACAGATGAGGAAAACAAGTAATTAAATAAAATAAGTAATTAAGTAGTTTTCCCAGGATTCATCTGGGTGAACATCAACTGAGGTTTGAACCCAGATCTTCTGACTAAAAATCTTGTGTCTTTTCCACTGTACCACATCTCTAGATTTCTTGCAATTGTCGTATAGGTTTCTCAACTGTCATACCTACAGGATTCCTAAGATCCCTGAGATTTAGAATTGGAAGAGTTGTTAGAGATCATTTAGTCCAGGGATTCTTAGCTTGTTTTGTGACATGGATCCCTTTAACAGTCTGGTGAAAACTATGGATCCCTTCTCAGAATAATGGTTCTCTATGCATAAAGAAAAATATATAGGAGTATAACAGAAAACAATGATATTGAAATAGTAAGTAAAATATTGAGGGAAAAAAAGCAGGTTACAAATGCTTATGTAGTCTAAACTCTTCATTTCACCAAAGGTGAAACTGAGTCCCTTTTTGAACCAATAACATCTACAAGAAAAATGAGAGCAGCCAACAGGGATGGACCTCCCCAAAACAGTGGCTGGAGGTACACATTGCAGGGCAATCTTTATACATATGTAGTGTGTGGTACAGAAGGTGATGATGGTGATCTCTTTATTCGTTGACACTTTGGTGGCACCCACACACATAGATGTCATCATAATAAGTAGAATGTCTTGGAACCAAGAGGAACATATATGAATTCCTTCTGAAAGATTACAGCATTAAAACAGATGGCACTTCCTTTTAAAAATGGAGAAGGGCTAGAAGACTAAACATATGTGAAATTACTTGAGGAGGGATGTCTCCCAGACTCTATGGGCAAAAAAAATGTGGAGCAAATGAGTCAAAAGCAGATCATATGGGATCATAGAATGTTAGAACTGGAAGGACCTTTGAGGGCATCTGTTCCAGCCCCCTCATTTTACAGATAAGAGCACAGAGGCCCCGAGACAAGAAATGACTTGGCTCATGTCATGTGTCTAATAAGTGTCAGGGTTAACACTAGAATCTGACCTCTGGTCTAGGACCTGTTTCATGATGTCACTTTGTGATTCCTGGAAACTTGGGAGAATTGGACAGACAGTAAATAGACTAATAGATTGAGACATGGCCAGTGAAGGAAATTCAAGAGACTAAGAAGGAAATTTACAAATATTTTAGAGGAAAAATAATCAATTTACAGGCAAGGGAAGGGCCAAGGGCTCTGAATCAAATGGAATAATTTGGAAAATACATCCACACACCATCAACAAGTCTGGGTACCCTGCAGTCCAAAGTGAATCGCCTAAAACTTACTAAATGACCTAGACAGATTGCTGAGTGCTTTTGAGGACGTTGGGAACTACTAAGAGATTGGCGATATTCAAGTGGGGGCAGATAACCCATCTAGGCCTACAGGTGACATGAGTGTCTATACCTTGGAGCATTTGGAATTGTTCAGGAAGAAGTTACAGCCCCTCAGACACTCTCTTCCAATAAACACAGAGAGAAGCGTACTCTCATTTTGCTTCCAACTATAATACCAAGGAATTTAGGGAAGAAATTTTAGAGGGTTGTCAGAAATCCTCTGAAAGCTCACAAACTAGCTTCCAGAGGACTGCTCACCCAGGATAGCATTCACAAAACATCAGGTAGATTTTCTTTACTTTATACCTAAGAATCATAGAACATTAGAGCTAGGACCTTAGAGATCACCCAAATGTTAAAAATGAGGAAACTAAGGCACAAAAGGATTATTCTCAGTTCATACAGCTAGTTAGTAGTAGAATCCAGCTCTGTTAAACTGCCCAGCTAGTGTTCTTTCCATTCAACTTGCTTACCCTATGTGTTTTCCTGGGAAATGTGTTAGGATGGCAAATTGGGGGTATATATTTGCAAGGCTATCAAATTTTTAATAAAACAATAGGTATAATGTTGTCTGGCATTTGTATAGCACTTAAAGCTTTCACAAAATGTTTCAATTTCTTTTTCAATCTCTTTCAATTTAATACTCATCTCTAGGTGGGCTTTTTATATTTTTTAAATGATGCCCTCTTAGTGCTCCCTCAGGTAGTGTGGATCATCCCCAGTCATCTCCTTATTAGTAGCTGGAAGTAATGATGACAGTATGTCTCCTCTTCATCACATTCCTTCTTTTATTCATTTTTGGTCATCACAAATGGGGTCTTAGATTATTTACATTTCCTCTTCATCACCCTCTTTCTCCCCCCATTGTGAGGTTTCTCATGTGATCTAAAAAAACTTTGCATCCGGCTAATAGAAAGAGTGGTCTTTTTGGAGAATATTTCTGTTTTGAAGGTTATGAATTTTTTTTAAAGAGGTAGAAGAAAAGAAAACCCCAGAATTTAGCAGCTCTTTCTGTTAATAGATGACTGTCCTTGGTCTAGTCACTTCCCAATGCTGGGCCTCATTTTTATCAACTGTGAAATGACAGAAATAAACTTTATCATATCTAGGGTCTTTCTGAGCTAAGATTCTATGATACAAAGATAGGGAAGCAGAGGAAAAATGAGTGAAAAAGAGCTGAAAAGGATGAGGAAAAAGAACAAGGGAGGGAACAGAATTGTAGAGGGAGAAATTCTCACGGATTATGTTACGTAAATTGTAAGTGGCAAAGCTGCAATTAGAAAATGGTGCTCTCCACATTTTGTAATAAAATGCAGGATGAAAGATTTCTTTCTATGCCTGGCTGGAGACGTTCAGAGACAAGACAAAGAGGACAGAGATTGGGTAGCATGATATGTTGGATAGGGTACTGCTCTTAGAGTCAGAAAAACCTAGACTCAAATCCTGCCCCAGACATTCAGCTGCATGACCTTGGGTAAGTCACTTCACATCCTCTATGTTTAGATGTGTTTCCTCATCTATAAAACAGGGAGTTTTGACTTAATACCCTTTAAGGTCCCTTTCAGCTCTAAATCTATGATCCTATTCTCCTTTGTTACTTTTTAAAAAGCAACATTTCATCAAGGTTGGCTCTCTTACATCTCCATGCCTTAGTAGATTGTGGCTCCAGCTTAAAAAAGTCCTAGTTGCTAAGCTATTATTGACTTACTGCATTTAGCTCAGTCTCCTGTCCCTGTGATTTGCACTGAGTGTCTTCCATAGTTGGAATGATCTTCTTTGCCTCTGTCTCTTGGAATTCCTGGTTTCCTTCAAGATTCACCCTCAAACACCACCTTCTGCCAGAAACCTTTCCTGGGTCCCCAGATGCTAGTGCTTCCCCCTTCTTGTATCTTTCTTTTTCATTCATTCATTTATCTATCTATCCACCTATCTATTCCTTCATTTACTTGTTCGTTTTTGTATAAACCTGCCTACATATGCACATGCTTTCTTTTCACGTTTGCCTTTGGAGTCCTAGGGCCTTGCTTAGTGCTCAGCACACAGCAGGGACTTGAGAAATATTTAGTAATTGGTTGAATGATTATTTCCCAGACAACAGACAGATATATATATATATATATATATATATATATATATATATATATATATATATATATATATATATATAATCCACAAGCATTTCCAAGTTAGCAGGGCCTCTTGAACTTGCACTACTCAGCCAGCATAACCTTGGAGAATCCAGGTCACTTCCATGCAAATTGAGGCACAGGGGCAATATCGTAGAGAACCTATCTACCAAGTCCTTCCATGGTATGTGCCAGGAAGAATCTTCTACCTCTTTAGTTGCACACATTTTAACATTTTGCAAAAGATTTGGCTGTCCAGCTGAGTTGCTACTGTGAGCAAAGAGAGGGATGTTTCCTTTGGCTGATGGGAGTTTGTTTAATATAAGCTGCATTCCTGTAGCTATTTAAATAAATGAGGATATTTGTAGCCCTGGGTGTTTTATTAAAAATATATTTTCCCCAAACCCTATTCATTTAGACACATATTCATAAGCTGACTCTTAAAACTATTTTCATCTTTTGACAATTATATTATGAAAATAAGCAACAATAAAAGCATTGATCAGGTATTAATTTGTCTATGGCATTGTATTAGATCATACAAAAAGAATACACCAAATATGCTTTCCCCAAGGAAACCAAGTCAGTCACCTGAGACTTGGGACTCCTGGATCTTCTCCATGACTCTAGTCTTGCTGGGGGAACCTGCTGGTCCAATAAGCAGAAGCACAATGTAGTGGCTAGCATGTTAGACCTGGAGTCAGGAAGACTTGGGATCAAATGTCATGCCTGGCACTTAGTGGCTATGTGATTTTGGGCAAGTCAATGAATATTTCTCATCCTTAGTTTCCACATCTATAAAGTGGGGATAATAAAACCAATGGTACTTTTTTCATAGGATTGTAGTAAGAATATATTGAGTTAACATATGAAAAGCACTTTCTAAACCTTAAAGCACCAAATGATTATCAGTTACAAATGTATGACCACTAAGAAAGCAACTGTGGAAACTTTACAGGGGAAAAGTGGCCCAAGGAATTATGATCCTACACTCATAGATTTAGGGGAAGATAGGGGGTACCTATGGGAAGAAGAGTGCTGGGCCTGAAGTCAGGAAGACTCCTCCTCCTGAGTTCAAATCCAGCCTTAAACACTAAGTGTGTGACCCTGGGCAAGTCACTTCACCCTGTTTGCCTCAGTTTCCTCATCTGAACAAAGAGCTTGAGAAGGAAATGGCAAACCACTCCATTATCATTGCCAAGAAAACCCCAAAAGGGGTCACAAAGTGTCAGACATGTCTGAAAATGACTGAACAACAACTACTCATACATTTAGAGCTGGGAAGGATCTCAGCAGGTCATCTAATTCAATTCCTTCATTTTACAGTTAAAGAAACTGAGGCCCAGGGAAATTTGGTAACTTGCCCAAGGTCACATAGGTATTAAGTGGCAGAAATAGGATTTGAACCCAGGTTCGTTGACTTCAAATTCATTGCTCTTTTCACTTTAATTAGATTTAATTAGATTTTCAGTGGGTTGTTTTTTTTTTTTTGCCTCTGTGTGTATGTGTGTGTGTATGTGTGTGTGTGTGTGTGTGTGTGACAAGGGGCAAAGAGACACAGTGAAAAAGGCCAATAATACTTTTAGTCCAAGGAAAGTGTGGTGATCGTTGTAACCTTAGGAATATTGCTCAACTTCTGGGTGCTTCAACTTTCTAGTGAAGGGCAGGGAGTATGACCCGACACTCCCGCCTAATGAAGGGGCTGTCAGGCCAAATATGTAGCTTCATCATCTACATTAGTATGGGAGCAGAGGCAAAAGTCAGGTCAACATGACTAATTTTTGAGTTCTTCTTTACAATGAGTACAGAGCTGGAAGGGGAGCCAGGCAATTGCAAAAACGAACACTGATCTGCACGGTAACAATTTAAATTGACTTCCACTCCTGCCTGAAATTTAGCAGAAGAGGAAATTCCTGTCCTGGCTCTATGCCTCGGATCCCTCCACCGCCTCCTCCTTCCTCCCCGCCACCCCCCTGCCCTTTCTTAAGGCTTCAGACTGCTCTCTTACAACATCTGTTTCTAAGTCATAGACTGTAGGGTCACATAGTTGGGCAATAGGCAGGATTAGCAAATAGCCGGAATCAGGGGGGAAACCTTTGATTTCAGTCCCTTGTCTTTCTCTGGGAGGAAGTGTGGTCTAGTGGTTACCACTAGTGGTAAGCCAGTCAGCTGAGAAGCAGGACTCCTGGGTCTTCTCCATGACTCTATTCTTGCTGAGGGAACCTGCCCCTCCAATAGGAACTTCCTTGTGCTATACCCTACAGTGAGTGGGCTTGAATTTTAGCTCTATAGACCTGGGGGTGAGGTGCATTATCAGCAACATTAAAAGAAACGGGCATAAAGGAATTAAGACTGTCTGAATCTGTGATTTTAGCTCCTTTCTTTCAAATATTTATTATCGATTAAAATAAACATTTTATTGATGATTTTTAAAAAATCACCGTCACTCCCTGATCCTTGTCTCTCTCTATTCCCCTGTAAAAGAAAGAATGCCTCATTCCGTAACTGCAGTCTACAACTTCACTGAATAGAAGAGGGAATCATGCCTTTAGATCCCTGAAGTTAATTGATTTTCAATAGTATTCATAGCTATTGTCTATATAGGGATTTGAAGTTTGTGAAGCATTTTATAAGTGTTATCTCATTTGTTCCTCACAACAACCCTGGGAAATAAGTTCTATGATTAACCTCATTTTTACAAATGATGAAAATGAGGCAGGTAGAGGTTATACTTGCCGCACAGCTAGTAGGTGTCTGAGGCGATATTAGAATTAAGGACTTCCTGATTCCAGGTCTAATGCTCTATTTCCACTGTATCATCTAGCTGTCTGAAGAATGATTCCTATTATCCTCATACTACAGATGACTTGCCCAAGGTGTCGGTGGTTATTAAGCCTTTAGGCAGGAAAATGAGGCATTTGGACTAGATGGTCTCTCTTAGCAATATGATTCTACAGTATTTTCCTCAGTATTTTCACTGCAAACCTGAGAGAGACAAAGCAGCGTGGTCAATGGAGAGAACCATGAATGTGGAATTGGACTCCTGGGTTCAAATCCTGATTTTGCCATTTACTACGTGTATCACCTTGGGTAAGTCATTTAACTTGGCATATAATAAGCACTTAATATAGCTTCTTGATTGACTGACTGGATCTCAATTTCCCCATGTATAAAATCTTGGACAAGATATCCAAGGTCCCTTCTAGCTCTAAAACTGCTAAGGTTTTTCTTGATAATGGTAAATGTAGTCATCATGTGGCTTGTGTGGAGTGGGGTGGAGGTGGCTGGCAGAAAAGAAGAACTTAGCATTGTGGGCTACAGGATGACTTATCTGGGGCTGTGGGCAGACGTTGGCAGAGATAGGTGACAGTCTGGAGGTTTGGAAGGCATAGCCCAGAATGCAGTTCTGTACAATTTTTTCTCTTTGGGTTCCACAGCCAATCTGATAATTCAGAAACTGTGACTCCCTTTTGCCCCTTACTAGTACCCTTTTCTTAGTTGTACTTCTTCCAGAAAAGCATGGATTCATAGCTTTGCAGAGGTGAGGTGGCATAGTTTTGGGGAAGGTAGCAAGAGGTGGGGTGAGAGGTTTGGGGTGTGCTGGTGTGTGGGGGAGAGAAGATGAGTGAGCGTCTCACCAGGTATGACAAAGCAGAGATGTTCATGTGCTGACTTGGAATGAGCTTGGCAAAACCCCTTCAACCCCCTTCCAAAATGTCCAAAGCATGTCCTTTTCAGGGGGTGGACCCCTGCCAACTCCTCCATGGTTGTTGGACCTGGGAGCACTAGGATGAGTTTCCTCCATAATATTAAGAGAGAGCTAAGAAGAAGGGGTGGTTGGCCTTGGAAAGCCCAAGTGACTCATGACTGTAGGAAGAGGATGTCTCACCAAGCCAACACGGAACCAGCTTCCTAGAAATATGATGAGCCCTGTAAAGACTGTGTTTGGTTCTAATTTTAACATGTCCGGATTGAAACATATTTGTAGCTTTCCCATGGTGAAGACAAAATTTTTGAGGAAGGGGCCTTTGACTCATATCTGATCTAGAGCTTTCTTCATATATAACACAGAAATGAGAGTCCATTAATTTATTTTAAAATATCCTTTTCCTGTGTTGATTTTTTTCTTTCTTATTTTCCATATGTATAAATTTGGGTTAAGTATATTAACCTGCCTGATATATAGCAGATACTTAATAAATGCTTTTTTTGATGGACAGATCAAACTTTCTTCAGTAGGTTGTAATAATATGGAATTAAAATATAGAAAAATTCTTGCTTATGTAGTTAGCTCAGTATACACAGAATCCAGATAATAGGAAAAC
This sequence comes from Trichosurus vulpecula, assembly GCF_011100635.1. Classification (NCBI taxonomy): domain Eukaryota; kingdom Metazoa; phylum Chordata; class Mammalia; order Diprotodontia; family Phalangeridae; genus Trichosurus; species Trichosurus vulpecula. The sequence continues at coordinate 191,200,656 of NC_050580.1, read as the reverse complement.
TCAATGGGAATTGATTTCATAGAGTCTCAGATACCGTTATATCTGAACAAGAATATTCTCTTGTTCTCAACATTCCTGACAAGTGGTAATCCAGCCTTTGCTTGAAGGCTTATAGCAGAGGGGACACACTACTTCCTAAGGCAGCCTTTTCTACTTTTATTGTTTGGTCATTCTTAGTCATGTCCAACACTTTGACCTCGTTTGGTGTGGGTTTTTTTTTCTGGGCAAACATACTGGAGTGGTTTGTCATTTCCTTCTCCAGCTCATTTTACAGATGAGGAAACTGAGGCAAACAGCATTAAGTGACTTGCCTAGGATCACATAGCTCATAAGTGTCTGAGGCCAGATGTGAACTCAGGAAGGTGAGTCTTCCCGACTCCAGGACCAGGACTCTAAGCAGTTGCATGGCTCTTATTGTTAGAAAGTTTTCCTTACATCAGATTAACTTCTTGGTAACTTCTGTTTCTAGTTCTGCCTTTCAAGGCCAAGTAGAACATATCTAAGCCATCTTCCTAATGACAAGCCTTTAAATACTTGAAGATGGCAACTATGTGCTCCCCCCAAATCTTTTCTTCTCTAGGCTAATTACTGCCAGTTCCCTTAATCCATCTTCATATGACATGATCTTGAGACTCTTCACTATCTTAGTTACCCTCCATTGGTTTTTTCCCAACTTATCAATAACCTTTCTAAAATGTGGCAGCCAGAACTCAACACAGTAGCTATTGTGTGACAAGGGCAGCATATCAGCAAGCATTTATTAAGCACTACTTATCAGGCACTGTGTTAAGTATTAGGAATATAAATAAAAGGAAAAGGAAAGATGGGACTTGCCCTAAAGCTGTTTATATTCTAATGGGGGAAAGACATCAAATTTTAAAAAATTGAAGAGAGGGGGCAAGGGACAGAGGGCAAGGAGAAGGAACTTGCAGCAGGAGCAGGGTGGAGAAAGTCTGGCCTGGGGAAATTCCTTGAAATGGAGGTTCTGAGAGGAGCCAACCAACCAAAAGAAGGGGATTCAGGGCAGAATAGATTGAACTTCCAGAGTGAAAAAGCTGCTGGGGCAAGGTGGGAAAAGTCCAGAGAGTCAGAAGTGGATTGTAGTTGTCTTTGTTCTGGAAGAGGACCAATGACATCAGGACAGTGATGTCTTGACTTGCAAGTAAATTGGATTTAAGTGAGGCAGGGCTGTGCAAAGTCATCAGCCTCACTCTTTCCTCCGGGGTCATTGGAGTCCAGTGGCCAGACACACACAGGTCAGGACAATTGGTGATGGCTCCCAAAGTCTAGGTAAGAATTACAGCAAAAGATGGCCTAATTTGCCTTCCTAAAAGAATCAGTCTGGGAGGGGAAGGCCCTCAGAGTTTCTGGCCAGAACAGAAACACTCACTCTGAGCCATCAAAACCCAAATGATGAGCCAGAAGAGGAATAAAGACCGAGGATAGAATATACAGCAGGACTATTAAATCATTCTAGGAAGCAATGCTTATCTTAATGTAGCCTAAGATAACAATAGTTTTCTTGTTTGAAAGTCTTCTATGTTTCATTTCTGAGTCATATGAAGCTTGTAGTCTACTATAACCCTCAGATCTTTATCAAGTGAGTGGATATCTAGCCTTACTTTCTTTAAATTTCACTTGTGAGGTTTTTTTAATGGACATGTAGACTTGTTTATCCCTATTACATTTCATCTTATTAGATTTGGTTTAGTCAGCATCTTAACCTGTTAAGATCTTTCTGAATCCTAATGTCATTCAGTGTGTTATCTTATGCATTTAAATTGGTGTTATCTGCAAATTTGACAAACATCCCACCTATGACTTCTATATCATTAATGAAATAATGTTAATATGAAATAAATTTTATTGTAATTATTTGAAAATGTATTGTCTATGTGAGGTCACACGGGGCCAGTTTCCATGAACTGATCTCAGTAAGTGGAAGCTTGTTCAATCATTTCAGCCATGTCCAATGCTTTATGACCCCATTTGGGGTTTTCTTGGCAGAGACACTAAAGTGGCCTGCTATTTCCTTCTCCAGCTCATTTTACAGATGAGAAAACTGAGGCAGAGTTAAGTGACTTGACCCAGGTCACACACATTCCAAGTGTCTGAGGCTGAATTTGAACTCTTCTGACCTCTCTACCTGCTTGGGACATTCTAAGACTTGAATCGTGTTGCATGACTAGGAAATGCTAGTAATGATTAGAAGTCTCTCTCCTTACCTCTTTAATTGGGGATTTCTAGTAATTCTGAACCAGTCAGAATTCCTGGGAGAACAAGGTGATGTCATTGTCTCTTTTACCAGAATTAGAGATTTCAGGAAGTGGAGAGTCTCTTTAAATTATGGTAGGATAGAGAAAGATAGAGGTGGAGGGAATAAGGAATGGGTCAGAATACACATTTGGGAATTACCCCAGCAAGAGAAGAAAAGGAATATGTTACATATTGACCTCTGGACTTGTTGGGGAATGATTGGACTTTGGAAAACTCACTGACAGCTCATTGATCTGGCATCCATGGGAGATAAAGACACAGTTCCCAATGCATTTTGCAAGACTTTCAAATGAGCCCTCACTCTATAAATCCTAGGAGCCTTAAAACCATAACAAATAAACAACAACAATGAGGCAGAGTCTTCAAGTACTCCAACAGGAAGTGCAGGAATGATCAGAGCACACTTCAGTAATGCTTGAAATATTTAGTACTGTGATCAATTGTTGTTATTCAGTTGTTTCAGTCATGTCCAACTCTCTGTGACCCCATTAGGGGTTTTCAGATACTGGAGTGGTTTGCCATTTTCTTCTCTAGCTCATTTTCCCGATGAGGAAACGGAGGCAAACAGAGTTAAGCGACTTGCCTAGGGTCTGAGGCCAGATTTGAACCCACAAAGATGAGTCTTCCTGACTCCAGGCCTGGTGCTCTATCCACTGTACCTCTAAGATCAATTATGTCCCAGTTTAAATGGTAACAGTCTCAGGTTAGTAACAGAAGGGAGTAAAGCAAAATGTGAATGTTTTCCCAGTGTGCCATCATGGATACTTTAAAGCTCTTCACAGCAGCACTTGAGCTCACCTTTTGCAGGCTTAGTGTACATCACTCCTCTTCATGCATGCTATAATCCTCAAGTGGCTGGTTTGCAGTGAGTTCCCTGAATTTGACCTTCCATTTTTTGCCCTTTTTTCGGGGGGACATAAGCTGTCCCCTAGTCATGCAATATACTCCCTCCTCACTCTCACCTCTTAGAATCCCAAGGTTAGAATCTTCAAGGTTCGATTCACATGCTCCCTCCTGTAGAAAGCCTTTCCTGATCCCCTTGGTTTTTAGGACTCTGTCCCCCTCTCCTTCAAATTATTATGTACATTCTTAATTAGCAATATGTTATATCTTCCCAGTAGAAGGTAAGCTGCTTGAGGTCAGGAATTGTTAGACATGTTGTCTTTTTATGCCACACACACACACACACACACACACTTCCAGATCTTGTCCCATTTATTTTCTTTCCCCTTCCCCCATCTCAGTCATTTTCTCTCCTTTCTCACTTCCTCTTAAATCAGCCCTCAGTAACGAGTCACCCAGGCGTCATACCAGTAGCAAAGAAACCAAGGTAATTCACTTAATAAAGCAAGCGTTATGAGACCAAGGAAATCCATCAACAGGAAACACCCTCAACACCCATAAGCAATCACTATTCCTCCAAACTCCTCAGGGACAGAATGTTGTAAATCTGAGGATAATAATGATGATGATGTTGACAGCTGACATTTGTCAGGAACTTTAAAGTTTGCACAAAAAGTCCTTACATATATTATCTTATTTGATCTTCACAACAGTCCCCTGAGGTAGGTACTGTTTTTGTTCTCTCTTTACAAATGAGGAAAGTGAACCTGAGAGGGACGAAGTGACCTGTAGTAACCTACAATGCACATGTCTAGGTGATTTATCATTACCTATGCTAATTAGTTGATGGAAATCCTAATTAGATCTATACTTCTTAACACTATCAAACTTTGCCAAAGTGTGCAAACAATACCCTCTTCTAAAAACAAAAGACCAACCTGATTCTTTGAGATTCCAGTGTTGTTTTTTTCATATTGAATTCAAGAGAAGATTCTCTCTCTGCCCAGCCCCAGGTTGTGTGCCTCCTTCCGAGGTGGTTACCTGGCAAGTCTCTGTCAACTGGCACTGCCCTTAAGCCAACAGGGACTTGTTTGAATGTCAAATGTGGGGAATGTAGACACAAACTCCAGGATCCTCCTAGGAACAGGCTGATGACTAGGGTCTAAGGCAGGTTTTCAGGCAGCTAGGTGCACTCAACTTCCTGAGTTCAAATCTGGCCTCAAACACTTATGAGCTATGTGATCCTGGGCAAGTCACTTAATGCTGTTTGCCTCAGTTTCCTCATCTGTAAAATGAGCTGGAGAAGGAAATGGCAAACCAATTCAGTATCTTTGCCAAGAAAACCCCAAATGGGGTCACTAAGAGTCGGATGCGATTGAACAACAACCACAAGATGTGGGTTTTTTCTTAAATCAATCTTTTAAGAATACCCACATGTTGCTTACTTGCATTATAGAATACAATGATGCCCATCTTATTACTGAAAATACAACTTATAGAGGAACAACTTACCCCAAAGCAACTCAATCACAAAATGGAAGCTGCTTAAAATAAAATGGAATCACTTTGTGCTAAGTTGACCAACTACCTTATTAAGATTAAAATTTATTGTCCTGACGTTTGTTATTACAGTAACTATTTCAAGCAAGACTTGAAAACAGCTCTTCCAAACTCCAAGTATAACATTGTAGCAACCACACTATGGAGCTACCTCATATCTTTTCCTAACCCTGACCCACTTCTGAGGTCAATCTAGAGTTGTGAGACTTGAGAAAGAACCGTGCTCTCAGATGGAGGTATAGTCTGCTCAGGATTTGAAAGCTCTAAGTGGGGGGTGGATATCAGTAAAACCAAGGAGACCTCCCAGTGCCTTCTCCTCTAAGGCTACCTTTCATCCACTTTGTATTTATCTTCTATATGCAATGTTGCCTTCTTTATTGGCTTCTTCTGAGCTCCTTGAAAACAAAGACTCTTTTTGCCTTTCTTTGTATCAACCTAGATGGGTGAGAAGCTGGTTATTAGAGAGGCGGCTAGTTGGAGTTAGGGAGATTCGGGTTCAAGTGTGACCTCAGGCTAGCTGTATGACCATGGGAAAGCCACTCAACCTGTTTTCATCAGTTTCCTCATCTGTAAAAAGGGGATGGTAATAACACCTATCTTCCAGGTAGGATGTTGTGATGATAAAATGAAATTATATTTGTAAAGCACTTTGCAAGCCATAATACACTATAAAATATTAGCTGCTATTACTGTTATATGCAAATGCACACATCGTACAAGATTCCTGACTTGTCTCTATGCACCTCTAACTTTATGGTACTGGTTTCTTATCAGTTGTGTCCAACTCTTTGTGGCCCCATTTCTGGTGTTCTTGGCAAAGAGACAGAAATGGTTTGCCATTTCCTTCTCTAGTTTACAGATGAAGAACTGAGGCAAACAAGGGGAAATGATTTGCCCAGGGTCACTCAGCCACTAAGTATCTGAGGACAGATTTGAACTCATCTTCCTGACTCCAGGCCTGGCACTCTATCCCCTGTGTCATCCAGCTGCCCATGACACTAGTACTCTTTTTAACATTAGTCCCCAGTGGGGAAGAATCACTGTCTCTTGTGCATTGTAGTCGTTTGTAATAATAAATACTTGTTGAAGTGAATCACATTGAGATGTATAGTTGATAGTCAAAGGTATAATTTGAAGTAAGGGGTTAAGCTTTGTCCCATTCCTTCTGAGGGATAGAAATCTTCCCAGAGAGCTTCCCAGATAGCCGCTTAGTGGATATTATAGAGGGATTCTTGGTTATGCACAGTTTGGACTAGACGACTCTGCAATTCTGTGGTTCTGTTGGTGATCAGTTAAAAACTATGCCTCAGTGGAAATGCACCTCCCTCCTCATTTTGTAGGAGTAGGAAACTATGGGTGTGGAATATTGCATATACCATAAGACATAGGCAGTTTGTTGGTTGATTTGGCTGAATTGCCTTTTTTTCTCTTCAAAAGTCTTATGAGGGATAATTCACGGGGACAGATGTATTAAGGAATGAAGATGATATAAAAACAAAAGCTGTCAATAAAAATAAGGTTTTAAAAATGGCTCTCTGTGAACTGATCCAACCATTTTGGAGAGCAATTTGGAACTTATGGCCAAAGGGCTATAAAAATGTGCATGCCCAGCAATGCCATTTGGCCCAGCAATGTCACTTGACCCAGCAATACCACTTCTAGAGCCGTATCCCAAAGAGATCATACAAATGGGAAAAGGACCCACATGTACAGAAATATTTGTAGCATTTCTTTTTGTGGTGGTAAAGAATTGGAAATTGAGGGGATGCCCATCAAATGGAGAATAGCTGAACAAGTTGTGGTGTATCAACATAATGGAATAATATTGTGCTATAAGAAGTGATGAGCAGGCGGACTTCAGAAAAACCCGGAAAAGCTTATGTGAACTGATGCTGAGTGAGGGGAGCAGAACCAGGAGAACACTGTACACAGTAACAGCCACATTGTACGATGACTAACTTTGATAGACTTGGCTCTTCTTAGCTGTGCAAGGTTCTAAGACAACTCCAAAAGGCTTTTGATGGAAAATGCTATCCCCATTCAGAGAAAGAATTATAGAATCTGAATGCAGATCGAAGAACACTATTTGCTCTCTCTCTTTTTTGTTATGATTTGTTTCTTCTTTCTCGTGGTTCATTCCATTGGTTATAATTCTTCTTTAAAACATGAGTAATGGGAAAATATGTTTTATATGAATGTATACGTAGAGTCTATATTCGATTGCATGCTGTCTTGGGGAGGAGAGAGAGAGGGAGAGAGGGGGAGAAAATTTAAAACTCAAAAGCTTATGGAACTGAATGTTATAAACTAAAAATAAATAAATAAATTTTTAAAAAATGGCTTTCCAGAGGCCATTATATATTGATGCACTATACACTGATACCTATTTGCTGTAAAAACAACATGGTACACACTTTAGCAGTCTATTCAACTTCTACCACCTCCCAATTATTACAATGTATGAATGGATGGAAACATATTTATTATGCACTATGTACGAAGCGCCGGGGATACAAATAGAAAAAAAAAAGACAATCTTTGTTCTCACATTCTGGTGGGAGAGAGAACACAGGAAATTTTAGCTGAAAATCAGATGAAAAAATCCAATGATCCCATGATATAGTGGGAAAGTAAATGGTAACACATTTTCCTTAAGGTTACTTCCACTGATAAAACTTAATCTGTTTCTGGGGTTGAACCATTTGAGTATGATAAGGACTTGGGTGGCATGAGCTTTTTTTTTTCTGTGGGTTCAATAACCGTGGCAGCTGAAGAGGTTGGGCTACAGCACCTAACAGGACCAGTTTCCAGGAGTTAATGCTCTGAATGATGGTTACAGGAGCTAGGCTGGAAGTAGGACCAATCAAATATGATGCTGTGGCATTCAAATATCCAAACTGATATCAGATGGTGAAGATGCATGAAGGCAGAATAATATCAGGGTCATGTCACCAGACAACAAAAAGGCTATCAGGTGCCTGTTATGAAGCCTGATGAAGATATTACAGTTAGAACATTCTCAATCCACTACATACACATACATAAGAGGCAGTTAGCAAATATTTAACAACTGTCTTTCTGGGAAAAAAAATGCATATGACACACTTTTAATAGGCATTATTAACATTTTAAAAATCACTTTCTTAAGTCTAGAAATCAACAAAACAGGAAATTCATCCCTGATTTATAGCTATTTGTTAATTTTTCTGAGCTGTAAATTTAACAACTGGCTCTTGAAAGCCAGCATACCACTGGAGAAGATATCAGAGACTGGAGGCAGACTAAAGACAAAGAAATCAATGGACCATCATTGTAGTGGAATCACTATCAATCACACTTTTTACGTACCAAGCTTATAGCTAGAAAATCCTTTTAGTAAAGAGTTACAAAAAATAGTTTGCCCTTATCGACTGGCCAATAAATCCTTACTACACAAATATCTCCCTTGATAGAAAGAACACTTATTTCCTCCAAACACCTGGAGGATTTTCCTCAGTATTGTGATGATTTCCCCAGAATACAAACTTATGAAGCTAGTTTCCTGACCTTTCATTTTTTCCTGACTTCCCCAATGTGCATGCCTGTTTGCAACTTTCCACCATCATCTGTGCTACAGCAAGACCAGCATCACAACTATTTTCTACCTTGTATGGAACTGATGATGTTAGATGGAATCCCAAATGGTTTCATAGGGGATATTGAGTTACTGGTAAGATGTGATGAAATAAGTTTAAATTTCCATACAAAAATATTGTTTAAAACTCGTTCAAAATGTTCTGTTCTCTGTGGAATACAGACCCCTTAAAAAAACAGTTTCTGGATCATCGTATCTGAGACAATTTGTGAAGTGAAACCTTTTCAAAGGATATTGCTAAAGAAAATTAACTACCATGGGATCAAGGCCAGGGACTGACAGCAAATTGTATGCAAGTGAAATTAGACACAGTTAAGGAAGTCAAAAGTTGATTAAAACCACAGGGGAGTAGTATGAAAAAGATGAAAGTATCTCCTTCTGACTGGGGAAAGGCCCTAGCTTTCTGGTTCTCAGAGACATTTCATTCAGTTTGAATCAACAAAACATTTATAATAGTGCTTACTTTGCTCAAGGCATTGGGCTAGATATGGAAAATGCAAAGACGAAAATTGTCATAAGCCTTGCCCTCAAGAAGCTTACAATCTTCCCACTATATAGCTTTTAGGAACTTTAAAGGAAAGAATTTTGGGGGAAAAAACAACTAAGGCCTGCCTTACCATTGCTTCAAAAAGCCTAGGTAGAATGAATGGGCCAGTTGTAGATGAGTCAGAATTTATAACCAAACAAAAATTTTTTTTAAAAAAGGGAAGAAAACAAATCAAACAAAATCAGAGGTACTTTGATGCTAAACAGCTAAGAATCTGAAGAGAAGCCATTTGGGGAAAAGCTTTTGATTCTAAGGTAACATTGAGAATTAAAGGTTTCCTTATTAAAGGGGAAACTGAAGATTAGTAAGAAAGGTACTAAACTGCACCTTAATTATTTATTTCTTTAAAAAGACATCCCAAAATAGTTATTTGCCTTACTGGTTTGAGTTCATCGTTTGACATAGAGGACTTTTTAATTATTAATAAGGGAACGGAAATATGATTATCTTTATCTCAGTCAAACACACCTCTGGCCTATGCTCTATGACATGAACTGCTTAATCATGGTCCGTTGCCACCAGTAGGTAGGAGGTCATCTGATTTCAATGTTGGGTTACCTTTTTTTTTTCTCCTAAGAATGAATAAACTATTTTTCATTGCTGAATACACAAAGCTATAGAACTGGAAGAACCGTAAGAGTCATATAAGATACAATCCTTTTTTATCTCTGCAAAGTTTGCTTCACATTTTGACAAGTGTTCTTCTCATTCAAGTTTATTCTCAGATAAAAATCATGAACTAAGCCCTGTAAAGATAAATGATAATATAGGTTTACGATGCCAATTAACTATTGGAATGTGCTGATTTGGTACTTTAGACTGTGAAAATTGTTATCACTCTGTCCCTCACTACGGCAATCAAAATTTCTCCATAAATATGTGCCTAGAGGAAGTAAGATTGAACATTTACTAATCACCACTTCCTGCTGAAACAAGATATCCTTCTTTCCAAGATTCGTCCAAGGGGATTATTACTTACCCCTTTAGTAGGACAGAACATCTCTGCAAATAAATGATCCAATTGCATTTTGGGAAATTTTCTATCTCCTTAACTTGTTATAACACCCACAGAACATACACAGGCAGAAGCTATAGAATAGAAGGTACCTACATAACCCAGCGGATAGAGTGCTGGGCTAGGAGTCAGGAAGACTTGAGTTCAAATCCTACCTAAGATGCTACTACTTTTTTTTTTTACCTTGGACAAGTCATTTAACCTGAATTTCCACAATGCTCAAATGAGGATTATAATAGTGCCTACCTTCTAGGATTGTTGTGAGGATCAAATGAACCAATATTTATAAAGTGCTCAGCACAGTGCCTGTCCTTGGTGGGTGTTATAGAAATGTTTATTGTTGTTCAGTCATTTCTGACTCTTCATTATCCCGTTTGGAGTTCCTTGGCAAAGAAATTGAAATAGTTTGCCACTTCCTTCTCCAGATCATTTTATAGATGAAGAAACTGAGGCAAAGAGGGTTAAGTGACTTGCCTGGGGTCACACAGCTAATAACTATCTGAGGTCAGATTTTCCTTACTTCAGGCCCGGTGCTCTATTTACTGTACCACCTAGCTGATGCTTGTTAAGCTATTATGATGCAAGTGCTAGTATTATTATTATAGAGTAGCAGAAATCCAGACAACTTAGCTCCATACTTTGCCTTTTCCTTAATGATCTACATGATTTACTTTAATTTTTCATTTGCTCTCTGCACAGATCATCAGCTCTAAGTGATATATGTACAGCATCCAGAAGTGTAGACAACTTATAAGTGGATCATCAGCTCTAAGTGGTATATGTACAGCATCCAGAAGTGTAGACAACTTATAAGTGGATCATCAGCTCTAAGTGGTATATGTACAGCATCCAGAAGTGTAGACAACTTATAAGTGGATCATCAGCTCTAAGTGGTATATGTACAGCATCCAGAAGTGTAGACAATTTATAAGGGGGACTACCCTGAAGAAAATGAAGGATTAGTCAGCATACTGGCCAGTTCTTGGAGGGGAGTGATGGTAGCAAAGCCCAAAAGTCCCAGGTCTGTATGTCCTTGAAAATCCCCACAGCCCTGCTAACAGAGTGTGTAGCCAACTGCTGTATTCACTAGCAGTGTTGCCCTTCTTAGGATCATTTTCTTTTTTAAAAAAATTCTTTTTTATTTTTAGTTTACAACACTCAGTTCCACAAGTTTTTGAGTTCCAAATTTTCTCTCCCTCCCTCTCCTCCCCCCTCCCCCCCCAAGATGGTATGCAATCTGATATAGGTTCTATATATGCCTTCACATTAAACTTATTTTCACTATAGTCAAGTTGTAAAGAAGAATTACAACCAATGGAATGAACCATGAGAAAGAAGAAACAAAGCCAAAAACAAAAGAGAGAGAGAGAGAGAGTGAGAGAGAGAGAGAGAGAGAGAGAGAGGCAAATAGTTTGCTTCAGCCTGCATTCAGACCCCGTAATTCTTCCTCCGGATGTGGATAGCTTTTTCCATCCATCATGAGTCTTTTGGAGCTCTCTTAGAACCTTGAGAAGAGTCAATCTATCAAAGTTAGTCATCACAGATACTGTGTGTCTGTAATTGTGTATAATGTTCTCCTGGTTCTGCTCTTCTCACTCAGCATCAGATCACATAAGTCTTTCCAGGTTATTATGAAGTCTGTCTTATGAAGTTCCTCATTTCTTATAGCACAATAGTATTCCAATGCATTCATATACCACAACTTGTTTAACTATTCCCCAATCGATGGGCAACCCCTGGATTTCCAATTCTTTGCCACCACAAAAAGATCTTAGTATCATTTTCACATGTCCTTATGGTACTAGTGATGGCCACTGTGAATGTCCAATCTACATTATGCCACTGAAATCGAAGCATTGTTGCAAAAGTATTTCAAGGAAGGCTGAAAATACCACTTCCCAGAGGAAGAAACTGAGACACTAAGTGATTTTATAACTAGAGCTTGGAGACTAAGGGAGACTGGGGAACAAGATTTCATTTGTAACTCCCATGGAATGAAATATAACTAATGTTCAGCAGAAAGTGGGCATGTGATAAGCCCCATGGAGTAACTCACCTGGGGTTCTGGAAGATCTCAGGATTCCATCTCTGATGTGCATTAACCTTTACCTTCATTGTGTGGGCCACTCATCATAGAGTTTTGTCATATTTCAGAGAGGGGGCCTGTCACCTAGGGAGTCTGACCAATGCTCCTCCACAGCATAACCTTTGGCACTTGTAAACCCTCCCCTTAATACTCAATTCACCACCCTTTCCCTGAGAAGATGGAGGCAGAGGAAGGTGTGGCTGTCATTTCTCTCGACTCTGGGATGCTGTAGGAACATATGGTAGATATGGATGACAGTGGACCACTGTCCCCAGGAAAAGGGGCTTAGCTATTATTGGGGGTAGGAGGGTGACCTATTAGGGCAAGTGACTATATCTGAAGCTAGAAACTAAACTGACATCACTATTGATGGAGGAAGTGATATACTTCTAAATGTCAAGGGAAAAGCCCAATCTACATCTCTCTAGTTCTGACTCTTGGTATTTTATTCCCCATTTTTACAGAGGTAACCAGAGAATTTACATGATGTACCTCAAATGACACGGTTAGCTAACTGTTGAATGGGAGACTAGAACCTAGTTCTTCTGATGTAGTTCTGCTTTCTCTTCTACCACTTGGCCTCCCATGAGGACAGGTGTCTTTCCTCTAGGACGGTTGCAAACTCCAGTAAAACACTGAAAAGTAGAGAGAAAGGCCACAATTCTTAGATCTCGACTTCCCCCCTCCCACACATACACTTCACTTCAGGTTGCTCCCAATTACCTGTTCCTACCTGCCAGGTCCAGACTAGGCGCACTAGAATTTATTCCTGCCATTTCTGTAGCTACCATGTACAATCTCTAGGCCTGAGGCAAAGATCTGCCTTAGTGGAGATGTAGGGTAAAAGTATTTACTCTTTCCAGAAATTCAGAAGTCTTCTGCCATATCAAGACCCTCTCTCTTGCCAGAGAAAGGCTTAGTATTTGCTAAATATTACAGTAGTTTCAGAATGGTTCTGTATCAGATGAATGACTTGTGTATCAAATTTTGGTAAAGTTGCCTCTTAGGTTATGGAGTCCCCACAGCCCCATAACTCACAACACATGTTGGTCCTAAAGGAATTAATAGCATGTGGGGAGAAGGAAACCAAATGAATATGTGAAGTAGTTCTCAGAAACTGAAACCAGTCATGACCATGGGGTCTATGTGAAGATTGGATTCGGATAGGAGGAAGTTATCAGACCGAGGCACCTTCCCATGTGGAAGAATTAATCTATTCATACTCATAGAGTATTAGCGATTTATTGTGGTGACAAAATAAGCCAAAGGAACCCCTCATGCAGAGGCTTCCCACCCTATTACCACTGGTAACTTTGTACCAAGGCCACTCAAGGGTTTGGGGGCATCAGCATTGGGGACTTAAGTAGGGCAAGAATCTAGAACCAAAAAATTCTTGGAGCAGCCTGGAGTCAGGAATGGACTCCAAAAACCAGTATCAAAGTGGAGACGATGGTTTAAAACTGGGTGGTCAGTTCAGGTTGGGGGTTTGCTGTTACTATTATAGGCCAGGTCTAATAGGGAATCAGAAACCTGGCAGACAAACTAAAGTCAAGATGTTCGGTAACTGCTATTTTGGGCAAGTCACTTCTCTCTGAGCCTGTTTCCTTGTCTATAACATGAGAGGATTAAACCAAATGATTCCCAAGATCCATTTCAACTCTAATGTTCTTTAATTCTAGAACTAATCAGAAGACAAATCACAGGCTTAGGTAAGGGGTCAAGAGACCAGGTAGATGGTTAAGAAATAGAAAATCCATGGCATTTGAGAAGAGGAGGGCTCAAGAAGCAATAATAAGCTGAGCTTGGTAACTGAGACAGCTCTCACTGCCTTGGGCCCAGAGTCTTTACATTTCTTTTTGAGGCAGGAGCCAATCATAGCATGCCTAGTCTGGTCTCTGCCAGTGAGATCAGGTAATGGGAACACCTGGTTGTCACGGGCAAAGGGGGTGAATGAGCATGTAGGCGGCGGGTTAGCAGGAGCAGAACTTCTGGCGGGCAGGTTCTGACAAGGGGATTCTCTTCCAAAGGCTGAAACCTTGGGGCAGTGGTCTTTTTCCTCTCCTTCTCTCTGACATCCCAACTCATCTGCCTAGCATATACTCTGTCAGCAGTTAGGGTGCAAAATTCTTTCTGCAAAATGCATCCACATACAAGGAAGCAAATTATAAAACTTGTTTATTTGAGCCAGCTGGACACAACTTAAGGATTTTTCAAACCAGAAGGATTGTTGAAGGCCATCTAGTTATAGAATCACAGAATTTCTCAGTGGGACCTCAAAGATGACCTTAAAGGTCATCTAATTAAACCCATACCTGACCAAGAGTCCTCTCTATAACACATCGAACAAGTGGCTCATCAACCTTTGTTTGAAGACCCCTGGTGAGGAAGTCCATTATTTTCTTTACTTCCAGCCAGATCTGCCTCTTTGCCATTTCTTCTCATTGCTCGTAGTCCTTTGAGGCTAAGCAGAGAAGGTGTAAACCCTTTCCGCTTTAAATACTTGAAGACAAATGCCATGCCTTATTCATGTCTTTCTTCTCCAGGCTAAACATCCCCACTTCCTTAAATCCATCCCTGTATGCCTTGATCCTGAGGCTCTTCACCATCTCCTGCCCTGCGCTGTATTTTTTCCAGTCTATCCATATTCTTCCTATAGATTTCAGGGATTATGTATACTTGGATAGGGAAAAAATGGATTTTTATTTTTTTGCTAACTTGTAATCGAAATTGAATTAATTTCGAATTTTAAAACAAAACAAAGTGTTATTCTAACAAGTCCATAAGCTTCACCAGCTTGTCAAAATGGTATATGACCCATAAAAAAGGTTAAGAACCCCTACTCAAGACCATGCACATTTTCTTACTAAAGGCCACTTCCTTTTGCATTCCTCATCTTATTAGCATACATACATATCGTGGTAGCTACCTATAAGTAAATCATGAAGTTAGCACTTCCAAAACCTTTTACATTTGTTTTTTTTTTTTGGGGGGGGGTTGGCAGGGCAATTGGGGTTAAGTGACTTGCCTAAGGTCACACAGCTAGTGTGTCAAGTATCTGAGGCCACATTTGAACTCAGGTCCTCATGACTCCAGGGCTGGTGCTCTACTCACTGCACCACCTAGTTGCTCCAAAACCTTTTACATTTGACCAGCTTCTACTAACTGGGAAAAGGATTTCATTATAATACAGTCATAGTCTATTTTTTGGGCCTCTCTGAGATCCATAAATCTCATTTTCAGCAGTCTGTCTCTGTTCGAGACATACTTCATTTCCCTATTCATTTCTGGAAATTTCTAAGCTAGAAGCTTCAATGTCCCATGCTTTATATAGTGACAGCTAACACCTGATGCCAATCTCCTTTCCTGCAATGCCAGAGATAGAAAATTGACAGAATGTACCTAAGCAAGACTTGTGCCCCTCCCAATAAAATCTGTTTCCTTTCTCATCAAACACCCTATTTGTACCCTTTTCTTGTCCCTTATGTACAAGTCTTGGCTCCTGCCCTCATATGGTGGTATTGGTTATTACCCTGGTGGTTCCTTTTACTTCCACCATGAATATCTCTTTAAGCCCCATACTTTCCACTCTGTGAGTTAAAATGGACTGATTAAAGGTGTACTGCCTTAAGCATTGATAGTCCCTTCTACTTCTTTTGTGAAGCTTTCTTTATGTTCTTCACTTTCCTGTTGTTTGTTATTCAAATGTTTTCAGTCACAAGTTTTCTTGGCAAAGATAGTGGAGTGATTTGCCATTTTCTTCTTAAGACCCTAGACTGCTAAATTATACACAATATGAATTGGGGAGGGACTGCTTCTTCATAATTAATACAATCTAGTGTTCCTTTTCTCCACCTTGCTACTCAGCCCCTAGAAGCAGCTAGGTGAGAACACTGTTGTACAAGGAGAGGTTAATAATATCACTAACCTCCCAGGGCTGTTATGAAGATAAAATGAGATAATATTTGTAAAGTTAGCATAGTGCCTAGCATACAGTAGGCACTTAAGAAATGCTTGTCTCCTTCCTTCTAAATACCAGAAATCCAATTAAAAAATAACATTTGAGTCTGAACCAGATTCAAGTTATTGGTCCGTTCACTGAATAGATTTCTATTGTCTTCTACTTTTAGCAGCATTGTTTCTATCAAAAAGGTCTATTAAGTGAAGAAAAAATGTGCCCGTTGGAAAAATAGACGTCTGAGTCTTTATTCTGCCAATGACTCACTAGATAGATGGCCATAGACAAATCACCTAACTGACCTCATTGTCATTGTCTGATGGTATAAAACAGTGGCAATGGTGCTTGTTACCTACTTCTCTCAATGCCTGCAAAATGCTTACATTTCCTGGAATGAAGGGAGAAACACAACGAAAGTTTGCGGGAAATCTCTTTAGTAACATTGCCAAGCATATCAGATTTTCATAATGTTCTGGAAAAGACATCAGCGATGGTGATGCTATTCACCCCTACATGAAGAAAATAGGTGGTCTGTGTTCTGTTTATCTCCTTCCTTATCATTCATCTGCCAATAGGCCTGAAAGTCAACTGCTGTGGTCTCCAGGAGCCTGTGTGCCTTCTCTATTTATAGGTATCGAAGGATAGCCAATCCCTTTGATGCAACAAAACCCCGGTTAGTCTTCAGCCTAACAATTTAGTTTCCCTATAATTAGAGCTGAGCCAGATTCTAAATGATGTTTGTCGAATACCAGCACCCCGAGTTCCCACTAGAAGGCAAAGAGCAACTAAACTCTACCCATCACTTACCCACTGAGTGATTGGCAGACAGTGGGTCCATTGAATGGTGGGAGCCTCACTGGAAAGCAAACAAACAAACCCTGAGATGCCTGAAAGGGTAATGAGACAAATTGGGCAATAGTAAAAATGCAAATGATTTCTTCTGTTGGGCTGTGGGTTTTCCTTCTGTAGTGGATTTTTCTTCCACCCTTCCTGGAATGGTCTGAAGCTCTGAATGCCTGTTGATGTCTGATGCCCAGATGTTCAGTTGGCACATCCCAACTGTTGGGTCTGGACTTAAATGGTTTGTATTGTCAAGAAAGTCTGTTAGGGAGAGCCAACCTTGCTTAAAGAGTCAGAGTAAAGACTTGACAGCATTAGGGTTAGGGTTGGGGCAGAATGTAAATGCATAGCACTTAATAAATGCTTGTTGGTTGGTTGTTTGATTGGTTGAATGTGCCAGAAAGAGAGATGGGGATCTGTGTTGAGAGGGATGCTACATGGTGGAACTTAGGAATCTAGACAAAGGGGCCTAGATGATTGGTCATAGCCATTGGAAAGGTATTTATTTATGCTATCTAATCTGGAGAGAGTTAGGCAGTTTATGGTATCATTATAATCTGGTTCATGATCAGGTTTTAGGACCAGGCAAGTGGGCTCAGATAGAAAGCACGTTTCAGGTTGGGATCAACTTTTGATCATTCAAATTGGGCAGGAGGAAACACACCCAAAGTAGGTGGGGCAAATTTGGGGTTTCAGAAGTTGGATCAGTTAAGGAATAAGTGATCATTGGTTATAGGATCATAGATCTGGAGCTCAAAGGGACCTTAGAGTCCAATTGAGTCCAACTCCCTCATTTTAAAAAAATTTTTACTTGGTACATATTTTGTGCTTACTTATCTTTTTTCAAGTTATTTCCCTCTTACTCCACTCCCAATTGAATATAAGCTCTTTGAGAATAGGGACTATCTTGCCTGGCACATAGTAGGTACTTAAAGGTATATCGAATAACTGAATAAATGGTGTCCTAGCCTGGGCATTGGGATATGGCATAGACTTGGCCTGGTGGTTCCTGACTGGGTAAATACGTGGCCCACTAGCCAGGACCACAAACCTCTCAATTTACAGAGAAATAAAATGGATACAGAAAGGTTAATTGACTTACCTAAGGTCACACAGCTGGAAAATGCCTGAGGTGGGATTTGAGCCTATTTCTTCCAGGTTTGAAGTTCAACATTTTGTCTACTGCTTCACTTTTTCATGAAAGGTGGATGGCCAATTGGGCTCAAGAGAGTCTGACAAGCTGATTTGCTTTGCCTTGCCTTGTGGTACCTGGATCTTAGTAAGCTCAAAGCATCACTCCAGACCTTGCTCAAACCCCACAGTTTTAGAAACCCAAGAATAACTTTAGGAGTTGGGATTTATGGTAAAGAGCTTGGATTGTGTGCAATGGGACAAAATGAGTGAACTGTATTGGTGGGCCCTGTGACCAGAATGGCTTTTGTTTTCTTTGAGTGACTCAGTTTATCTCATTGAGCCTTGCTGGGTGCTGGGCCCCTGTTAGGGCTAGCTCCGGGGAGGGCCTAGTTTACATGTCTGGGACAGCAGAGGCTTTTGGACCACGTGGGTTTGGGTCCGCCTCTGTTGGGTGTTGACCTGGTCTGTGTGGATGTGCTGCTTCTCGTCCGGGGCAGGAAGCCCAGAAACCCATGCCTGGGAGCAGAGAACTTCCTGTGTGATGATTCATGGGGCCGGCTGAGGGGAGGTGTTGACTCCAGAGCCACGCCCTATTGTGTGTTAACCTAGGGGAAGGGGCCAACTCAAGAACCAATCGGCCCTGGTCATTCAGGCGGTGCTGGATGATGTCAAAAACTCTATAAGAGGGGAGAAGACGGCTTGAAGATGCCTTTTTTTTCCTTTCCGTTGGAACCAGAGACGCCTACAGCCAAAGCTGAAGCAGGAGCTGCCGGTAGCAGAGCTGACCCATGTGTGGACCGAGGAGTGGTGAGCAAGGACTTGAGGCCAGTGGGCAATCTTCTTACCGTAGAGGGGAAGCATGTATACGATTTTCCTTTATACCATAATGCTTCTCTGTGGCCTCCTGGTTACTCTTGTGAGGTGGACTTGTTGGGCCTGGAAGCTTTTGATCAAAATATCAAAATGGGGATGCAGGTTCATGGGTCTGTTACTGTGGAGCTTAAATACATGCTTTAATTAAAAAAAAAAGGGATCTTCAAGCCGTCTTCTCCCCTCTTATAGAGTTTTTGACATCATCCAGCACCGCCTGAATGACCAGGGCTGATTGGTTCTTGAGTTGGCCCCTTCCCCTAGGTTAACACACAATAGGGCGTGGCTCTGGAGTCAACACCTCCCCTCAGCCGGCCCCATGAATCATCACACAGGAAGTTCTCTGCTCCCAGGCATGGGTCTCTGGGCTTCCTGCTCCGGAAGAGAAGCAGCACATCCACACAGACCAGGTCAACACCCAACAGAGGTGGACCCAAGCCCACGTGGTCCAAAAGCCTCTGCTGTCCCAGACATGTAAACTAGGCCCTCCCCGGAGCTAGCCCTAACAGGGGCCCAGCACCCAGCAAGGCTCAATGAGATAAATTGAATTACTCAAAGAAAACAAAGGCCATTCTGGTCACAGGCCCATAGTCATAGTGACTGCCAAACTCCAAGTAACATGGATTCTAATGTTGTACCAATAGAATTCTTGGGTTGCTAGGTTGGCATGGTGGATAGACTTCTGGACCTAAAGTCAGGAAGACTCATCTTTGTGAGTTCAAATTTGGCCTCTGACACTTACTAGCTATGACCTTGGGCAAGTCACTTCACCCTCTTCACCTCAGTTTCCTCATCTGTAAAATGAACTGGAGAAGGAAATGGCAAACCACTCCAGTATCTTTGCCAAGAAAACCCCAAATGGGGTCACAAAGAGTCAGACATGACTGAAATGATTGAAAAACAACAACAAAGAAAAAACAATAGAACTCAGGGTTCCATTATCAAGTAGTTACTTTAAGCTTTGATGTGGATGCAGTTAGCTAGATTGGTACCTTCAAGTGACCAGCTTACATCTGGATCACCTGGGTACCCTTCTAAATCTAAATTGAGGACCCTCTGTAAACACAAAGCAAACCCTAAGAGTTCAAAGACTTCTCTGAATTTGCAAATGAAAACCTCTTCCCTTTGCCCCCAGCAAGAGAAATTGACTTCTTTGGACATCTTCAAACAGAGACCACTTGCCAGGGGCATTATACCCCTTTGGGATATTGGTTGGACTAGGTGGATATTCCATCTATTCCAGTTTTCATAATCTGTAGTTCCTTGATGATCCCTTCTAAGCTGACACACTTGACCCATCCCTTCCTTGGCCCTTATCAAAATGTAAAGCACTTACTCATACTCTGCTTCATGTAATCATCAGGCTAATGACTGGTACTTACAGACTGCAACTAACAATAGGGTCACAAAAAGCTTAGCTAACTTTCATAGGAATGAATTCCACAAATTGCTCTATGAAATATTATTTTTTCTGTCCCTGAATTCATTTCATTTAAGTTGTCCCTTAATCTAGGCATTTGGTGAATAATCTGTAACTACCCTATCTATATAGATATATAGATTTACAGATCTTGATCCTATCCTCTTTCAGACTTTGTTTCTTTTTCTATGTCAAGAATCTGAATTTCTTTTTTCATTTATCTCCCTTCATAATAATAATAACTGGTATGTGTGTGTATATATTTATATATATGCATATATATAAATATATACACAGACATATATATGTACACACATATACATCAGCAATATATTTTCATATAAGAGTATATGTGCCATAGAAGTATATATATATAATATATATATTGTATCATAGAAGTATATATATTATAACATATGCCAGCAACATTATATAATTTATACGCCTGATATGTGTTTTATATAATATGTTATTTTATTTTGTATGCCAGTATATATATTTTAACATATAATGTATATACCTGGTATGTATTTATATATTATTTTATATAGTAAAACAGTATATATTACCAATGTATATAATATATAATATAATATATACTAGTTATGTATATATAATATTTATATATACACATACATATATGTGTATGTGAATTCTTAACATTTGCAAAGCTGAGAACAATCCCATGAGGTAGGTATTATGAAAATAAAATGAGATATTTGTAAAGAGCTTCATAAACCTTAAAGCGCTATGTAAAATGCTATCTACTATTTATTATCTGAACACTTGGAAATTTCACTATGCATTCCCCAATCTATATAATTTATTTTAAAAATATTAGCCAAGACTTGTCCCAGTTCTCTCCTAAATCCCTCCTTGTTGCCTCATCACTCCCTGGCACTGCTAACCCTAGGTTCTTGCAGGTTATGCTAATGGAGCATGGCATGGTCCTATAAAGACAGTATCAGTAGTGGTAGGACTCAGAAGAAGCTGAGTCTAGAAAGGGAAGCTAAGGATAATCAAAACAAAAACAAATTTATTTATTTTTGTTGTTGTCAAATGTTAAATTTATTGCAATAGTCTCCTTTGTAGCTTTTAACTTGATGAACATACAACAGTACCACTGTTAAAATCATCAATGCCATCATGAGGATGTTTGCCATCAATGTTGCAGCCCACGGACTGGGCTGTTCCAAGTATCTCTTTAATGGTTCCAGAGAGATCTCTTGCCAAAGATCAGTGCCTCATCTGTCGAGCAATTTTCACAATCTCATCAAGATTGATGTTTCCATTGTGTTCAATATTTTTCTGCTTCTTTCTGTCCCAAGGAGGTTCCTTTAGGGCTTTGATGATCAAGGCTGAGGCAGAAGGCAGAACCTCAATCTGGGCCTATCTGTTCTGAATGGTAAATTTCACTGGGATCCTTAACCCTTTCTAGTCACCAGTTGCCTTGGCAATGTAATCCCCACACCCAAGGGACCAGTTTTCTGGGCCAGAGCTGATGTGGCATCAACTTCACCACCAGTGCACCTTTAAAACATGACTTTAATTTCATTAGGGTCAAACTTGGGCAGCATGGCGGCAATGAAGGTAGAGGCTTGCGGGGTGGTTGCCGGTGTCGGATGAACCGCTTTTTAGAGATGACCGAAAGGAGTTGCACCTTTACCACCATGAGCTGGGAGCCCAACAACAAATTTAAAAAGCTATTTTGGGAGAAAAAGGAGGTTCCAATAAGGGATAGATAGGACCTCGTGGATGGGATGATGACAGCTGACAAGAGAAGGTAGAGTTGTCCAAATCTTATTTTAGTTGTTTCTTCTTCTTCCAAGAAGAATGACCTTACTACAGAAAATGGCAGAAGCAAAATGTTCAAAGGAAATTTATTCTCAAGCTAAATAAAGAGATGGTAAGCAAACATTTAGCTGCCTTGCTGTTGCTGTTGAGTTTTGTCTGACTCTTTGTGACCCCATTTGGGGTTTTCTTGGCAGAGATACTGGGGTGGTTTCCATTTCCTTTTCCAGTTTATTTTATAGATGAGGAACTGAGGCAGATAGGGTTAAGTGACACAGATAGGGTTAAGGGTCACACAGCTACTAAGAGTCTGGGGCCAGAATTGAACTTAGGCCTTCTTCACTCCAGGCCTAACACTCTATCTACTTCACCACTTAGGTGCTGTGCTAGGTGCCCTTAAATGAATTCAAACCACTTGGCCCAAATGAACTATATCTTTGATTATTGAAAGAACTGACAGTTTTTGGCTATGCTTCCATGTGCCTGTGGTCCCTGCTTCTGGGACGATGAAGCTGGTGGATCCCTTGAATTCAGGAGTTCTGAGATGCAGTAGGGCTGTGGCTCATTGGGTGTCTGCACTATCTGGCACCAAGTTGACACCAGGAAGGGACACCAGGCCACCTAAGGAGGGGGCGAACTGGAGCAAGCTTTAAATACATGGTCAAGATCTCCATGCCAATCAGTAGTGAGGTTGGCCTGATAGTGGCCATTGGACTTCCAGCCTGAATGAGATAAGGAAACTACATCTCAAAAACCAAAATAAAACAAAAAGACTCTGGGTGATAATCCATTATTATTAATAGCTAAAAGAATATGGAAAACAGTGGGGAAATCACAAAATTGAAGAAAGGAAAATATCTTGATTTTCAAAAAAAGGAAGAGAATGTATATTATAGTCTGGTGAGCTTGAACTTGATTCTTGGGAAAATTCTAGAATGTATCATTAAAGAGATGATTAGTAAAATGTCAGGAAAGAGAACAGTTGATTACAGAGAGCCACTGGGGCTTTGTCACATCCTGGACTGACTTCATATTCTTTTTTGAAAGGATTACTAACTTAGTAGATGAGAAATGTTGTGGATATAATTTATCTAAATTTTAGCAAAGGTTTTGATCAAGTATCTCTTATTCTTTTTGTGGAGAAGATGAAGTAATGTGGACTAGACAGATTTAGAACTGGTTGGATGGCTAAACTCAAAAAGTGGTATATTAATGTATAATTGATATTATGTTTCTTGCCTTCTCAATGATGGGGGAGAAGTGGGAGAGAATTTGCAACTCAAAGGTTTTTAAAATGAATGTTAATATTTTTAAAATGTAATTGGGAAATATTTAACAGAATAAATAAAAATATAATCAAAAAATTTACTTTTTGTTGCATACACGCTTTTATCTGCATACATATTGTATTACCCCTAGTAGAATATAACTTTCTTGAGGGCAGGGACTATTTTTTTCCTTTGTATCTCTGGTACAAGGTTGAATCAATTCAATGGAATAAAATTGGGAGAGATAGAATTCCTCTAGACCTGGAAACAATGACAAATCTACTTGGAGCTAGATATTTGAGTATTTTTCATTAGAATGGAGCTCATGAGGAGCCAAGATGGCACTGCGAAAGTAAGGGACTACTGGAGCTCTCTCATAAATTCTGTCAGACATGTCTAAAAAAGTGAATCTGAGCATATTTGAGAGAATTAGAAACCACTAGTAGACCAAGAGGGGTAGGAGAGCCGGGCACATGGAAGAGCACCAGACCAAACCAACTGGGAACAGCAGAGGAATCCAGCCAGCATGCTGGTCTGGGAGGTTGCTGGGTGAATAAAACTCTGGAGCAGGAACAGGCCCAGGGCAGAAGTACTGGCTATGGCTGCAATTGAGCCCCAGGCCTCTCAGCCCAGGACGGGAGTCTGTCAGAGATATGGGAGACACCAATGCAGAGCCTGTGGTTGTGGGAGCAGTGAGCCTGGAGGCCTCCAACCTACAGTCTAAAGGTTTGAAACTCACCTTCTCAAACTTCCAGGAGCCATGATGGCCAGGCAAAACATCTCTCATCCCTCCCTTGAATAAACCCGGAGAATATTTCCATGGGAGAAACAGAGGAGCCATAAGTGGGGCTTCAGTAGTGAGAGAAGTTGGGGAGAGGGCCCTCCCTGTGGTGGTGGAAGGAGACTAGTGCAGGAAGAGAGGTGTCCCAGCAGCCCTCACCTCAGCAGAACAAGAGTAACTGAGCCCTAGGGGGTTAAGCTAACAAATGTCAATGCCAGGACCCCAGATGTGACTTTGCACAGCCAGGGGAAGTAGAAGACACCAGCACAGACAACAGCTGAGACCACCTGTGCTGTAGAGCAGTCCTGGGGAAGAGGAGACTCCCAGCAACCAGACCTCCCCTCCACCATACCCCATGAAACCAGAGGCCATAGAACATAAAGCCAATGAGCAGGCCCACAGATTCCAACACAAGAAACTTGGGACAGAGCCCCTTGAGCCCCAGAAACAGAGATCCACTTTAGAAGCCAGGGGGGGAAAAACACCATGAAAAAACACACTAAAAAGCCAAAGACCACTGATTCTTATTATGGAGACAGCAAAGATCAAAATACCAATTCAGAAGAGGACAGCATGAACACTACACTCACATCTGAAACCTCAAAAGGTAAAGTGAACTGGTCTTCAGACCAAAAAGTATTCCTGGAAGAACTCAAGGAGGACTTTAAAAAACAAATTAGGGAGGTAAAAGAAAAAAATGGAAAAAAAATTCACTGATGAAAACAAATCTTTAAAAAATAAAATTGGTGAAATGGTTAAGGAGAATCAGAATATAAATGGAGAAAATGTCTCATTGAAAAGTAAAATCAACCATTTGGAAAAGGAGATAGAGAAGCTAAAGAAAGAAAACAATACATTAAAAATTTGAATTGAGCAAGTAGAGGCTAATGATTCTATGAGACATCAAGAATCAGTCAAACAAAATCTAAAGAATGAAAAAAATAGAAGAAAATGTGAAATATCTGATTGTAAAAGCAACTCACCTGGAAAATAGATCCAGGAGAGACAATCTAAGAATTATTGGTTTACCTGAAAGCCATGATGAAAAAAAGAGCCTGGACAGTATCTTCCAAGAAATCCTTCAGGAAAATTGCCCTGAGGTCCTAGGACCAGAGGGTAAAATTGTCATGGAAAAAATCTGAACCAGGAAGAGTCAAAACAGAGAAAGAAAATTATAGACCAATTTCCCTAATGAATATTGATGCAAACATTTTAAATAAAATATTAGCAAAAGATTGCAGCAACTTATCATGAGAATAATACACTACAAGCAGGTAAGATTTATTCCAGGAATGCAAGGCTGGTTCAATATTGTGAAAACTACCAGCATAACTAATCATATCAACAACAAAACTAGCAGGAACCATATGATCATCTCAATAGATGCAGAAAAAGCCTTTGGCAAAATACAATACCCATTCCTAGTAAAAACACTAGAAAGCATAGGAATAAACGGAGCCTTCTTTAAAATTATAAATAGCATCTACCTAAAACCATCAACAAGCATTATTTGTAACAGGGATAAGCTAGATGCATTCTCAACAAGATCAGGGGTGAAACAAAGATGTCCATTATTACCCCTATCATTCAATTTGGTACTAGAAATGTTAGCTGTAGCAATAAGAGAAGAAAAAGAAATTGAAGGAATTAGAATAGGCAAAGAAGAAACTAAATTATCACTTTTTGCAGATGATATGATGATTTACTTAGAGAAACCCAGAGAATCATGTAAAAAACTACTTGAAATAATAAACAACTTTAGCAAAGTTGCAAGATATAAAATAAACCTATATAAATCCTCTGCATTCCTGTACGTTACTAACAAAGCCCAATGGCAAGAAATAGAAAGAGAAATTCCATTTAAAGTAACTGTAGACACCAGGGCCTATATGAACATAATTACAAAACACTTTTCACACAAATAAAGTCAGATCTAAATAAATGGAAAAATATCAGTTGCTCGTGGTTAGGCCAAGATAATATAATAAAAATGGCAATTTTACCTAAATTAATTTACTTATTCAGTACCCTACCAATCAAACTACCAAAAAATTATTTTACAGAGCTGGATAAAAATAATAACAAAATTCACCTGGGAGAACAAGAGAATATCTAGGGAATTATTGAAAAGAAATACTAGGGAAGGTGGCCTAGCCATACAAGATATTAAACTGTTCTATAAAGCAGTAGTCATCAAAACTACTTGGTACTGGCTAAGAAACAGAGTGGTGGATCAGTGGAATAGGTTAGGTACACAAGATGCAGTAGTCAACAACTATAGCAATCTACTCTTTGATAAACCCAAAGTATCCAGCTTCTGGGCTAAGAATTCACTATTTCACAAAGACTGCTAGAAAAATTGGAAAATGGTAGGGCAGAAACTTGGCATAGACTAATATCTTACACCATATACCAAAATAACGTCAAAATGGTTTCAGGATTTAGGAATAAAGGCTGATACTATAAGCAATTTGGGAGAGCAAGAAATAGTTTACCTATCAGATTTATGGGAAAGGAAAGAATTCATGACACAACAAGATAGAGAGAGTGTTACAAAATGCAAAATGGATAATTTTGATTATGCTATATTAAAAAATTTTTGTATAAAAAAAGCCAATGCAACAAAGATTAGGAGGGAAGCAGAAAATTGGGAGAAAATCTTTATAACTAGTGTCTCTGATGAAGGCCTTATCTCCAAAATATACAGGGAACTGACCCAAATTTATAGGAATACAAGTCATTCCCCAATGGAGAAATGGCCAAAGGATATGAACAGGCAGTTTTCAGAGGAAGAAATGAAATATATCTATAGGCATATGAAAAAATGCTCTAAATCACTACTGATTAGAGAAATGCAAATCTAAACAACTCTTAGGTACCACATCTCTCCTGTCAGATTGGGTAACATGACAAAACAGGAAAATGATAAATGCTGGAGAGGATGTGGGAAAATTGGAACATTGTTACATTGCTGGTGGAGTTGTGAACTGATCCAACCATTCTGGAGGGCAATTTGGAACTATGCCCAAAGGACTATAAAAATGTTTATACCCTTTGACCCAGCAATACTATTTCTAGGGCTGTATCCCAAAGAGATCACACAAGTGGGAAAGGGACCCTTATGTACAAAAATGTTTATAGCATCTCTTTTTGTAGTAGCTAAGAATTGGAAATCAAGGGGATGCCCATCAACTGGGGAATGGCTGAACAAGTTGTGGTATATGAATGTAATGGAATACTATTGTGCTATAAGAAATGGGGAAGATATGGTCTTCATAATAACCTGGAAAAACCTACACTATATAATGCTGAGTGAGCAGAGCAGAACTAGGAGAACATTATACACAACCACAGCCATATTGATTCTGTGATGATCAACCCTGATAGACTTTGCTGCTCTCAGCAATACAAGGTTCAAAGACAACTCCAAAGTACTCATGATGGAGAGAGCTAGCTACATCCAGAGAAAGAACTATGGAGTCTGAATGCAGATTGAGGCACACTATTTGCTCTCCTTTTTTTTTTCTTTTGTTATTTTCCTCTCTCTCTCTCTCTCTCTCTCTCTCTCTCTCTCTCTCTCTCTCTCTCTCTCTCTCTCTTTTTGGTTTTGTTTCTTCTTTCTCATGATTCATTCCATTGGTCATAATTCTTCTTCACAACTTGACTATTGTGTAAATAAGTTTAATGCAAAGTTAAAAAATAAAAGAATGGAGCTCATGTTTGAAGTGGATTGAGAGAAGCGAACCAGGGGCTAGGTGCCTGATAAGTTGTACTAGACAACATCTTCACAGTAGAGACTTTAATTAAGATCAGATTGTCAGATTCTATTCTGCAAACCCATCTATTTCCATATTTTGTTTGTCTGTGCATTTGTCTGTATCCACTTAGTTTCTTAGTAAAAGTTCCTGTTGGAAATTCCAACTAAGCTGAAGAGAATCATTTTCTCTCACCTCATTTAGCAAGGCAACAAGTATGACCTTAGACTTAGAGGCTAGATATGATTGTACCCTAGATCTCCCCAGAGTATATATACAGTACAGCTATATCTTAGGTGATTAATAAACCCTTGTTGAGTCGAACCAAAGAGAACTGACCCCAGGCTTCCTGTCAAAATAACCACCAACGAGAACTACAGTAAGTGAATTCTTCCACCTCAGAACTATACTAAAAGTCAGTTACAGTACCAGTAAAGCTACTGTCAGGGCAAGAAAACCTCCCAGCTGTATTAAGAGATGACCAGGGACTTTCGAGCATTCCTGATTTAAAAAAAAAAAGACATGGCCATGGGGCGAATTAATTTCTCTCCACTCTGCTTGTTTGTTACAAGGTTCCCCACTCCTTGTCTTAGTTAATTGGGGGAGGGGGTGATAAGGGTAGATGGGAGTGGTTAGCAGTACAGTAGTGATGATGAAAAAAGATTCATCATAATATTTGAAAAACACTTTTTAAAATCCATGGAAGAGAAAAGAAGGAAGTTCAGAAGCAAACACAGACAGGCAGGACAGTTTTGAAAATAACATTTAGAATATATTATATCCTTTTTCTTTTAGCAAGCTTTGTGAAATGAAGATTTACAGATCCATGGGGATTCCTCTTTTTATGTTTTGCTATGTATATGGAAATGCCTTTTTTAGTGTTTGAATTCAGAATTTAAAAAAATTATGAAAAAGTACAATTGACTCCTCTGCACCATTTGATAATGTGGACCAGTCCTTGCTTCTTGACATTCTCTGCTTCTTTGACGGGTATAACATTGCACCCTCATGCTTCTCCTTCTAGATCTGTGAATGTTCTTTTCCACTTTTCTCTGCTGGCTGCTCATTCTCATCTGTCACCTTAAATATGGGTGTTCCCCATGGTTCTGTCCTTAGTCCTCTTCCCTTTTCTCCATATGCTTGGTGATCTTTTCTATTCCCATAGTTTCAATTATTACCTCTACACAGATGACTCCTAAGTCTATACCTCTGTCCTCAACTTCTCCAGTCTGAAAATTCTAACCATCTGAAGGATTTATGCACCTTGATGATCTTGCTGGCACCCAAATCAACATGGTCCAAATTAAATTGAGAATTCTACCCTTTCCTGTTCTGTTACCTAAGGAAGACTTAGGTCGAAATTACAGGGGCACCAGGACAGTGAAGACCACAACATAGTGGCATAAATAACTGTAATTAAAGTTGAGAGGAAGAAAAAAGATGAAATGGAGGGCTCACGTTTCTAAAAGCAGGGACTCTTTGGGCAGGGTTACTGCAAGGTAAATAGTCCCTTTTATCAGAAACTGTGGGCATTAGAGGTACAACTTGGGCTTTACCTCCTCCATGAAATTTTCTTTGAAGTCTCTTGCCCCTTCCTACCTCCAACATGCAAGAAAGCATGGTATAATGGACAGAAACCTTGAACTGGGATCATAAGCTATAGGTTCAAATCCTGCCTCTGACACTTAGTATGTTTGTGATTCTGAGCAAGTCATTTAATGCCCCTGAATTTTAATTTCTTTATCTGTAAAATGGGGATAATTTCTGTATCATTTATTTTCAAGGCTGTTTTGAAGCTCAACTTGGATGTATATAAAGCATTTTGTATATATTAAGGTTTTATTTCAAGGTCAATTATTATTATGATGATTCTGCCACTTGTGTGTTCTTGCTTGTCCAAGTCACCTAAGTTTTCTGTGCCTTCATCTGTTCCGTTTCTTTTTCTTTTTTAAAATTGTTTTATTATTTAATATTTTTTAGTTTTCAACATTGATTTCCACAAGATTCTGAGTTACAAATTTTCTCCCCATTTCTACCTTCCCCCCCACCCCAAGATGTATATGCCCTTTCCCCAGTCTGCCTTCCCTTCTGTCACCTCCCCCCCCACCCGTTCCCCTTTCCCCTTACTTTCTTGTAGGGCAAGAGAGACTTCTATACCTCATTGCTTGTATGTCTTATTTCCCAGTTGCATGCAAAAACAACCTTTTTTTGAGCATTTGTTTTTAGAACTTTGAGTTCCAAATTCTCTCCCTTCTTTTCTCCCCACCCACCCTCCTTGAGAAGGCAAGCAATTCAACATAGACCACACATGTATCATTATGCAAAACACTTCCATAATAGTCATGTTGTAAAAGATTAAATATATTTCCCTTCAACCTATACTATCCCCCTTTATATCTGTTCTGTTTCTTCACCTGTAAAATCTGAGTGTTGGACTGGAGCCTCTCTAAGGTACTTTTCTGCTCTAAGTCCCTTTTCAAGTTTCACATAACCCATTTCTTGAATCTCTGCATGCTTTTATCTTATCTTTTCTTCTATCATAGCTCAATTCAATTAAATGAACATTTATTAAGCGCCTACCATGAGCCAGGTACTGTGCTAAGCTCTGGGATACAAAAAGAGGCAAAAGACAGTCCCTGTCCTCAAGAAGCTTACAACCTACTGGTTATTTTTATATGTGTCTCATCTCCTCCTTTCCTCCACTGTCCATCCTGTGTTTAATTGTAAGCTCCTTTAAAGCAGGCTCTGTGTCATATCTATTTAGGTATCATCAGACCTTTGAACATAGTAAGTACTTAAATATAAATGGAATTGAGATATTTTGGATGTAGTTCTTCAAAACAGATGCCTTACTGAACAAATGGTGGTACATGATTGCTATGGAATCTTATTGCGCTCTAAAAAATGAGGACTATCAGACACTTAACTAGTTGTGTGGCCCTGGGCAAGTCACTTAATCCCAATTGCCTCCACACAAAAAAAAGGAAAAAAAGAAATAAAAGAAATGAGGAATATAAGGAATTCAGAGAAACACGAGAAGATCTCTGTGAACTGATGAAGAGTGAAGTAAACAGAGCTAGAAGAAAAGAAGCCATTCTATATCAGTTAGCATAAGTATGTCTATTGTTCTGGTTAAAAAGTTTAAAAGGGATACAAACAGTGATTTTGCTATTATCTCATTCAAGAATATATGTATATACATATTTATATATACACACACATATATATATACACACATGCAGACGTGTATACACATATGTGTAT
The DNA here is from genome assembly GCF_011100635.1 of Trichosurus vulpecula. NCBI lineage: Eukaryota > Metazoa > Chordata > Mammalia > Diprotodontia > Phalangeridae > Trichosurus > Trichosurus vulpecula. Next base: position 191,169,616 of record NC_050580.1, on the reverse strand, counting down.
AACTATACATATATTTATTCATTTGGATATATGTATGCCTCTTGTCAAAGTGTATTAATAAAAGGTCACATTTCTTATACAATCCTCTTTCTTGTTCTTTATATAGAGAAATGTTTATGTTTGTTGATGATTGTTACGTTCACAGTAATTACAATAGTGTATGAGAAAATGACATTGAAAGGAAGTAGAACTCTGACTAATTGTAATAACCAATCTCGATCCTAGAGAATAAATAATAAAATACACCTCCCTCCTCTTGGAGGAGAGGTTGGGGACCCCAGGGGGCAAAATTCTGTATACATTTTCGGATGCAGTCACTGTATCAGTTATTTTTGCCTAATTGCTTTTTTTTTGTTATAAAGGAAGGCTGAATTCTTGAATGGGGTGGTGGTGAAAAGGTATATTCAAAAATAATGTATTATAAAAACCAAAAACTTAAATAAGTCTCATTTTCTCTGTGTCTCTATCTATTGCTACCTAGCTATCTTTCTACCATCCATATGTATTTCTGTTTTATACACGTATGCATATGTACATTATAATATATCACTATTACATATAGATATATATTTATATAAAGGGGACCACAAAGATATTTTTCTCACATGTCTCTTCCTTATTCCCTGTTTCTAACAAATTAATATTTAAAGAAAATCAGTTCACACAGCCATAAGGGCAACCATTAGGAAATCTCCAGCCCCAGACTTTCCTGATATCATGGAAGGTTTTAAAGTCACAGATTGAGGACTCTTTCCTATCCCTGACAAAATTTAACTCATCATTTGTGAAGATGATGTGGCATCAGGTGATGGTGGTGAAGTGAGTCAGGTTTTCTAGTTTTGATGTCACCAGAGCTACCCAATCTTCTGCTGACCTCTGAACAAAATCATTGACTCCTTGTTATTGGTTTACTGCTTAGCCGCCAATGGAAAGGGGGATGTGAGAGCACAGGGTATATACGATCATAAATACTTGTCAACTGATTAATTAATCTGGGACTTAATCTCAATCTCAGCTCTTTTTTTTTTTTGCATGCTAGCAGCCTGTTTTAATTCTGTTCTAGTTATTGCTCAGCTCATGGTAGTGAGGGAATTGTGTGGTGTGTGTGCACATGCATTTTAACTACTTCGTTTTGCCTTGAAATTCTTGCCCTCTCCCCTAGTTCCTCAGTTATGTGATACTAGAATACGAGGGTGCCTGGTCCTTCTTTGCTGTGAGACCAATTAAAACTGTGGATAGGACAAAACTTCTGGTTGCATTGGATGTTCTTGAGCAACATAGTGCCTGGTACATAGTTGGCACTTAATAAATGTTTATTGAATTGGATGGACTAGATTTTAACTCTGGTTGTGTTAATAGAAAAGTTTCATTATTTACCAAAGCAATGGCGCCTCGTTTGGCATCCTGGTTCTGGTTATAATTTTTCAAACCAGAATCACAGAATTTCTGCTTTCCACTGCCACCTGCAATGCTGGCCTCTCTGGCCCCTGCCCCAGGTCCTCTCTCTCATCCTCAGTGACCTTTTCATATCTCTTCTTTGGCCAGGACAATGATTGCATGGTGTTCTGTTTTCACTTTGTCGTTGTTGGTGTCCTTTCTGTCATTGCCTGTACCTGTTTTCCTGGTTCTGCTTGCTTCATTTGCATTCATTCATAGTAATAATCACAGTAATTTTTACCATTTCTATAGCGTTTACTGTGTGCCAGGCACTGTGCTCAGCATTTTATGATTATTATCTCATTTGGTCCTCTCAACAACCTGATCTGTGCTTTGAAGGAAGGTAGGGATTCTGTGGGATAGAAGAGACTGGGGGAAAAGAGCATGTGTAGCTGCAACCCTTTGGAACTTCATTCAAAAGCTAATGCAATGGATTAATCACCGGCTTTAATTAAGGATTATGGTGCTATTATTTTATCCCCATTTTATAGTTGAGGAAACTGAAGTGTTAAATGTGACTTGCCCAGGGTCACATAGCTAGTAAGTATCTGAGGTTACAATTGAACTCAGGTCTTCCTGACTCCAGTCCCAGAGCTCTAACCACTGTGCCCCCTAGCTGCCCCTACATGCCTTATCCATAAAAGTCTTTCCATGTTCCTTCTCTGTCTTCCTCATCTTCACTGCTTCTTGCACAGCCTTCACTCACACAAATCAAAGTCAACTGCAAATGTTGTCATCATTTCTCTGATGTCATGGTCCTCTTTGAGAACAAAGGACAAACACAACACAATCTTTTGGTGTAGCAATATTCTGTGACATATATGCACCATAATCTGTTTTACTGTTCCTTAATTTATGGGCAACTCTTTGTTTCTAGCTCTTTTTCAACCGTAAAAAGTGCATTCTATGGAATCCCAATTTGGGCAAGGCCTCAGATGAGATAAACAGTCACCAGCCCCCCCGGCCCTGTACTGAGGAGTACTCCTTTTTGGAACAGCACTGCCCAGAGGGCAATGGCAAGCTAAGCTCACTTAATATGTTTGCTTTCTAGTATGCATGATTGAATCCTTTGCTGTCACTTTGCAGAGTTTACTGTGGTCAGCAACTGGACCTTGGCCACCCTGTCCCCTGGCTGCCTCTCATTCTCAGCCTCAGGGGATGGTTCAGTGTGTATTCCTGGCAGTTTTATCTTGCAGTAAGGGTTGGTCTCCTAGGCCCTTCTACATCTGCTTTGCTTCCTCTTGCAATCACTTCAGACTCCTTGAAACAGCATCATCTGTATGCAGGCTGTGTCTGGTGCTGGATTCCTAAAGACTCCCACTTCCTTTGTTGGGGGCTTGTTTGCCATTTTTTCTTCCTAGCAGAGACTGGAGCCAAGTAGGGGGGCAGTCATGTCAGATTCATGGTTTCCTTGATTAGATTGTTGTGACTCCAAAGTAAACTGTCCTTCATGAAGTCTAGCTAATGACTGGAAAAATAGTAGCTAGTCCTTATTCCCCAGGCCCTTGAAAAAGAGGAGGATTGAATTCTTTAGTTACTGACATTGCCAGGGGGCACACCTGATAGAAATTAAGTTAAGCTGTCCTTAAATTTATATAAATAATCAAGGAATGGGCATCAGCTTTGTTCCGAGACAAGTTCAGATCGCCTCACATATGTAAACTTTGTAAGAGGAGAGAGAACATCTGCTCTACGGATGTACCGTCAGCATCTTTCTGATTTCTAACCCAGGCGGGGCTTCATTCCCTAGCTTGAAGTCAAACATCATCAAAAGTCCATGGTCTGGAAAGCTTAGGATAATCGAGCAAGTAATAAGAGTTTCCTGCCAAACTGGGCTCAATGCAGTCAAGTTAAAGGAAGTGGAAATTACTTCAACTTGTAATAGCTCATTAAATTAAATCACCAATTACAGAGGTCCCTGTAACATAATCCTTAATTAAAGCCAGTGATTAATCCATTGAATTAGCTTTTGAATGAAGTTACAAAGGGTTGCAGCCACACATGCTCTTTTCCCCCAGTTTCCTCTACCCCATAGAATTCCTACCTTCCTTTAAAGCACAGATCAGGTACCATTGAGACATTCCCTGACTCCTTCTCCACCCAAATATTCCCACTCTCCTGAATGAAATGTCTTTGTGTTACTTTGTATTTACTTACTTGTATAAATGTATTCTTGTCATAGAATATAAGCTTCTTCAGGGCAAGGACTGTTTCATTTTTATCTTTGTGTCCTTAGCATCTAGTGATGTGCCTGGCATGTAGATTCTTAGTAAATGTTTACTGAATTCAATTCATTACATTTGGCAAGGATTCTAAGCAAAATGGTCACTGCATTTGGCAATCAGAGGTGTGGTTTATGCTTCTCATCCTTTGTATTCTAATCTAGTTCTATTCTTCCAGTCTCTAAGGTTCATAATCTTGATGTCATTCCAGATTCCTCTCTCTTCTAACCCTGCATAACCAATCAATTGCCAAATTTTACCATTTTTACCTCCAAAGCATTTCTTGCATTGGACCCCATCTCTAGTCATTCACCCACCAACTTAGTTGAGACCCATATCACCTCTCACCAAGTAACTAAAAAGACTTCCCAACTGGTGTAATTTCCTCAGGTTTCTCCCCATTCTTATAATCCTATATACTGTTATCAAAGTGATTTTTCTTAAGTTGAAAGTACAGATCTGACCCTATCACTTTCCTACTCCATAAATTTCACTGTCTTCCTATTGCATCTCTGTACAAGCTTCTCAGTTCAGTTTTAAAAACCTTCACAATCTGGTTCCAACCTATTTTTGTAGCATCAATGCACATCACTACACCTTCCAAACTCTGTAATCAAGCCCAAATGTTTTTTTCTCTCTGTTCCTCATACATGACACTCCATGACACTCCATGCCTTTATTATACTAGTCATCTCCCATGCCTGGAATGCGTTTCCTCCTCACCATTCTTGATTCCTCAACTGCTAATGCCCTCCTTTGCAGACTACCTTGTACTAAACCACTTTTGATCTGTTTGTATTTATTCTGTGTATAATAACATATGTTCTTGCTTCCTACCCCTTTTGAATGTTAGCTCCTTGAGAGTAGGGGTTGTTTCGTTTTTTCTAGCACAGTGTCTGATTAGGTACTTAATAGATGCTCTTTGATGGGTTAGTCAATAGAGGCTTGCAAACGTCTGAAGGTGAAATTTGGAACTGGTATACTGAATGCAAAATTGAATGCAATATCTTCCATTGAGATGAATGAAGAAATGCACCCTGGGTAGGGCCCTCCAGAGTTTGTGTACTCTCTATTCAGTCATCTTGACTTTGGTCCTACCACTGGACTTCGATGACTCTGGGAGAGAGTGAAGCTGATGACTTTGTGCCCCTCTGGCTCACTCAAGAACAATTTACACGCAATCGAGACATCACTGATGATGTCACTGGTCTTCTTTGAAAATAAAGGACAAACAACACCAACAACCTTCAAGGCCCAGTTCCAATTGCATTTCCTTTATGAAACTCCTTCAAGTAGACTAAGTGGAATCTGATTATCTCACTGAGTGGTCATGATTTGATTAACCAAGTGCTTTCCATGCAATTACTTTTAGAAAAAGAGTCTCACGATTAGTAAGTTGAGCCACAGAAATGTATTGGTCAAGCAATTATTGATTTTAGGTTTGAACTTTCTCTGGGAAATAAAACGTGGTTTGGAAAAGTTCTTGCTAAGGATTTGTGAATATTAACTGAAAATTTGGACTTCCAGAGCTTATCTTTAAATATTAAATGATGCTTGACGTTGTATATTTAGCTCTGTAGGGCAAATAGAAGGCCATTTATCCAGTAGCAAATTGCCAGACCATAACATCTTTACAAGCAGGCTGGGCCAATTCTTTTTTGTTATTGTTGACACCAGGTCTTATATTGATATCTTTTGTTTTTACATCAGCTACATTTCACCCTGTGTTCTTCTTCCTTCTTCTCTGAGACAGACATACTTTAAAATAAAGACATTTTTTAAGAGAGGAAAAAGAGAAAACAAAAAGTTTAGTAAGACCAATTATCGTATAAAAAAATCTTATATGAAATGTTTTTTACCCATGCACTCACATCTCTACAAATTAAATGGAGAAGATGCCTTTTCACATTTCTTCTCATGAGCCAAGCCTTATGTTTATAACTTTATAATATTGAGTTTTAGTTGATTTGTTGTTGTTCTTTCTTTACATTTTTGTAGTCATTGTGTATATTGTTTTCCTAGTTCTGCTTATATCACTTTGCATCTGGTCATTTAAGTCTTTCCATACTTCTGTGTATTCACCATTTTCATTGTTTGTTTTTTAAAAATAGTATAGTTCATTATATTCAGGTACTATTATTTGTTTAGCCATTCCCCAAGCTATACACAGTCTCTACTTTGTTACCTGTTCTTTGCTACCACAAAAAAGTGTTGCTATAAATATTTTTAAGTTTACGGAGTTCTCCTCCTCCTCCCCCACCTCCTCCTCCTCCTCCTCTTCCTTCTTCTTCTCCTTCTCCTTCTCTTTCTCTTTCTTCTTCTCCTTCTCTTCCTCCTTTGGATAGTCACCTCCTTTGCGTCATTGGAGTATTATCTAGCAGTAGACTCTCTGCATAGGAAGGACAGTTCAATCACTTTATTTGCATAATTCAAATTGCTTTCCAGAAGAGGGAAGTGAATAACATTTATTAAGTACCTATGTGTTAAGTACCTATGTGCTAGGTACTGTGATAATGGTGATTATGTTTCCATAACCCTTCCAATATTGACTGTTTCCATCTTCAGTCAATTCTGATGACACCGAGGCACTAGATAGAATCACCAATGGTCTCTATGACAGCCAGAAATCACCCATTCAGTAAGATTTAGAGAGAGTTGGAGAGCTTGAATTTCCATAGTGACTTTGATTTGTTTTTTAAATTTATTTTTAAAAATACATTTTAGTTATTCCTTTGCTTTTAATATTGCATTCACTTTAATCCTCCCAACTCCACCAAATCCTCCTACTTGACAACAAAAACAATTAAGTGACAAGTATCAATATGAAGACAATGCATACAATTTTATCCAAATAATCCCCACTCTTTCTGCCATGAGGAAGGAGATGTTTCATAATCTGTTTCCTGGGACCTTCATTGGGTTTTTTTAGTACTTAAATTTTGACTTTCTTTTAATGATCTTTCCATGTACATTGTTTAAGTAATTGTGTATATTGTTGTCTTGGTTCTATTTAATTTGTCAGTTTATGTAATGTCAGTTTATATAAATCTTCCCATGCGGCTCTGTATTCTTCATTTTCATCATTTCTTCCTGCATAGTAATATTTCATTACATTCATATGTCATAGGTTTTTTTAGCTTTTCCTCAATTGATTAGCCATCCATCTTTCTTCCAGTTCTTGGATAGCCTTCCCCACACAAATGCTGCAATAAACACTTTTGTACATATTGGACTTCTTTCCCTCACCCCTTTGACTTTTGTGGGCGGATATAGCCAGGTCAGTAGTGGTATGATATTGCTGAGTCCAAAAGAATAGATGATTTCATGACTTTTCTTGCATCATTCCAAACTAACATCCCAAATGATTAGATGAATTCACAGCTCCAACAATAGTGGATCAAGGTTCCTGTCTTCTCCAAGACCCTCCAGCACTGAGAGTTCCCATCTTTTGCCATCTTTGATTTTCATGATATGGGGCTTTAATATGTTTATCTTAATATTAATGATTTGGTGTCTGCTTTCATGTGATGATTTATAGTTTTTAATTCTTTTGAAAACTTCTCATTTTGGACATCAGACTTTTATCAGTGATGTTTGGTGCAAATATCCTTCCCCTCATATCCCCCCAACCCAGCCTTGTGCTCTTCAATTATATCTCCATTGGTTATATTAGTTCAAAAACTTCTTAATTTTATGCAGTCAAAATTATCTATTTAATATTTTATGATCTCCTCCAGCTCCTTTGTAGCTAAGAATTCTCACCATTTGGCACAGTCATGAAAAGTACCTGATTTCATTCCCCTTTAATTGTTTTTTAATGCTGACATTTTACATTCAGGTAATATAGCCACTTTGAGATTATATGATATGATGCAAGATATTGCTATAAATGTAATTTTTAGATATGAATAATTCTAATACAAAAGCAAACAAGAAAGAAATTAAGACTGAATAGAAGCTTAGAATAAGTATTGAATAAGAGTTATAAGGAATATATATATATATATACATACATATATATGTATGTATATATATATTTATATATTAAGCTTTGTATGGTATCTTTAAAAAAAGCTTACCATGTACTTCAGCTTAAAGAACTCATAGACAAATTCAGAAAAGCAGAGATAGTAAACTTATCTTTTATAGAACACAACATAATAAAGTTATAATCATTGCGGGATTTAAAAAAAAGATTTGGTATTAAACAGAGACTAAATAACTTAATCCTCAGTAATGACTGGGTCAAAGAGCAAATCATGGAAATAATAAATAATATCATCATAGAAAATATCAAAAATGAAACAACATACCAACACTTTTGGGATATAGCCAAAGTAGTCTTTAATGAAAAATGTATATCTCTAAATATTTTCACCCAAAACAGAGAGAAATAAGATAGCAATGAATTGCACTTGGAATTAAAAAGGAACTTTAAAACATTAACAAATTTAAAAATCCCAAATAAACACAAAGAAAGTTTTAAAATCAAAAGAGAGATATACAACCACAAAACCCAATAAATTGATGAATAAAACTGAACTTTTTAAATGAAAAAATTAACAAAATAAACAAAATTTTTAGTTAATTTCATTAAAAAAAACCAAATTGCCAAATGTTGGAAAAATAAAATTTACAACAGAAGAAGAGAAAATAAGGAAATTTTCAGATAATATTCTTAATTATATGCCCTCAAAGCTGAAGATAAATAAAAAAATTAGGAAATATCTAGATCAATAGAACAAGAAGTAGGGGCAGGCCAGTGGGCACAGTGGACAGAGTACCAGGCTTGAAGTCAGGAGGAACTAAATTCAAATCCATCCTCAGACATTTACTAGTTCTGTGATCCTGGGCAAGTCACTTCATTTCTGTCTGACTCAGTTTCCTCATCTGTGAAATGAAGATAATAATAACACCTACCTTCCAGGGTTATTTTGAGGATCAAATGTGATAAGAATTATAAAGTGCTGGCCACAGTGCCTGGCACATACTAAGCACGATATGAATGTTAGTGATTATCCCCCACCCACCCACTAGTCCTGGGCCCAGGTAAACTTGCAAAGGAATTTTATCAATAAAAAGAGAATATAAAGAAAAATTAATTCCTAAATTACATAAATTGCTTTCAAAATTAGATATAGACATCACTTTATCAAACTTCTTCTGTGAGACAATCATAGTTCTGATAGCCAAACTGCAGAGAGGTATATCAAAGACGGAAGACTAAAGACTAATATAATTCATGAATGTGGATTCAAAAGTATTGAATAAAATATCAGCAAAAGGACTACAGGAATATATTCAGAAGATTATTAACTATGTGCAAGTTATATTTCTAGTAAAAAGGCAAAGAAAGCTATAAAAAATAATAACCAATAAAATTAATAAAAGTCACATGATTATATCAATAGATTTTTTTCAAAGTACCTTTGGCAAAATAAAGCACATTATCATCATTAAAACATTATATGCTACATGGGAATAAATAGATCTCTTCTTAATATGATATATAGTATCTATCTAAATCCAAGAATAATTTTTTTATAATTGAAAAACAATAAAAGCCTTTCCCATAAGATTAGTTATAAAATAAGAATTTACATCATTATTACTATTATTTGATATATGTCTAGAAATGTTAGTAATAGTAAGATAAGAAAAAGAAATTGAGAAAATTCAGACAGGCAAGATGAGGCAAAAACATCTCTATTTGAAGATGATACAATCATTTATTCAACATTCTGTATTTGACAAAAAATGAATAACTTAGGTAAAGTAACATGTATAAAATAGACCCACAAAATCATCAGGTTTTCTCTCTATTACTGCCAAAATCCAGGAGGAAGAAAGAGAAAAAGAAATTCTGTTCAAAATAATTGTTGAGAAATATGTGGGAGTTGACCTACTGAAAAATACTCATGACTTTTACACATATAATTAAAGAAAAATTTACGGAAATAAAAGAAGACCAATAATTGAAGAAATAGTCATTCATTGTTCACTGGGGTATACTAATATTATAAAAATTATGATATTACCTAAATTAAGATTTTGCATTGTACCAACCACAAATGGGCTACTTAATAGAACTAGACAAATTGTTAATAAAATTCAAATGGAGAAGCAAAATTTCAAGGATTCCAAAGTAATTAGTGGGGAAAAATATGCAGCTATCATGATCAGATCTCAAATTATAAATCAATAATCATAAAAGCTAGTTAGTACTGCTTAAAAAATAGAAGAGTAGATCATGGAAACAGACAAAATGAGAAGGACATAGGAGCAATCAAAAATGGTAGCCTAGTATTCAATATATCCATGGACACATCAGCTACTGAGGTTAAGGCTCCTTATTAGTCAATCAGATAATAAACATTTATTAAGCACCTATTGTACGCCATGTACTGTGCTAAGCACTGGAAGTTACAAAGAAAGGTCAAAGACAGTCCCTGCTCTTAAGGAACATATAATCAAATGGGGGAAATATGCAAACAACTGTGTACAAAAAGCTATATATGGGATAAATTGGAAATATCAACAGAGTGAAAGCGCTAGAAGTAAAAAGGATTAGGAGAGACAAAAATTCTGGGGAACACTGGAAAGCATTTTGATAGAAACTAGATTTAGACCAACATCTCATACCTCATACCGCAATAAGTTCCAATGATTATTGACATGATCTATTTTTGATGTTGCTGTTTAGTTGTTTGAGTTGTATCCAGTTTCATTTCCCCATTTAACGTTTTCTTGGCAGAGATACTGGAGTGGTTTACCATTTCCTTCTCCAGCTCATTTTATAGACGAGGAAACTGAAGCAAACAAGGTTTGATGACTTGCCCAGCATTACACAGCTACTAAGTGTCTGAAGCCAGGTTTGAACTCAGGAAGATGTGTCTTCCTGACTCCAGGCCTGGCGCTCTACCCGCTGTGCCACCTTGCTGCCCCTCATGATCTAGATATAAAAGCTCAAATTATTAAACAACATCTGCAACAACTAGGATGGAATGAAAGGAAATACTTTGCATAACCGTGACTAGGGAGAGAATTCTCAACTAAATGAGAGACAAAGCCAATCATAAAAGATAAAATAGATAGTATGGATTACATGAAATTGAAAAACTTCCACATAAACAAAATCAATGTAGTTATAATTAGAAGAGAAGTAGTTAACAAGGAAAAATATTCATAGCATGTATCTCTGATAAAGGCTTGATATCCAATCTATATAGGGAATTGATACAAATATGTAGTGAGATTTATTCCTAAATATATATATATATATATATATTAATCAATCAATAAACATTTATTAAGTGCCATGTCCCAGGCACCGTGCTAAGTGCTGACCATACAAATAGAGGCAAAAGATGGTCACTGCTCTCATAGAGCTTACCATCTAATGGAGGAGAAAACATGCAAGCAAATAAATACAAAGCAAGCTATATGTTGGATAAATAGGAAATAATTAACAAAGAAAAGGCACTGTGCCATCTCCCTCCTGGATCAGTTCACAACTCCACCAACATTACACTAGTGTCTGCAGGAGAAAGTTGTGTTGGGAAGAAAGGTTAGTTATTGGGAAGTGTTTTTTTTTTAAAAGAGCATTAATAAATTTTTTTAAATGAAAGATATAAGCTAGAGTGTGAAAGTCTTTAAATGAAAAGCTAAGTTGATATTTTATTCTAAAGGATATAGTGAGTTATTGATGATTCTTGAGTAGAGGAGTAATACGATCAAACCCAGGCTTAGGTCATTACTCCTTTAATAGCTGCTTCTTATTAAATTCCTCAGCCTGGTAGTCAAGGGCTTCAACAACTAGATAAATGCTTCCCTGTGTTTCCAGTTTTATCTTTCATGGCAATTCAAGAAACACTTATTAAATGCCTATTATGAGTCAGGCACTGTACTGGTCACTAAGGCAAAAAGGAAACAGTTCCTGCCCTGAAGGAGCTTATATTCTTTTGGGAAGAGCACATGTACACAAATAAGTAAATGCAAACTCCATACAAAAATAAATACAAAATAACTTTGAAGCGGGGGCTCATCTGGTCATTAACAACTGGAAGAATGGGAAAAGAGTTCTTGTAGGAGATGGTACTGGAGCTGAGCCTTGAGGGGAGAGGTGAGATAGTGTGTGTGAGTACTTCAGGTCCTATTATCACCCCCATTTTGCAGGTGAGAAAACTGAGACTCAGAGAAATTAAGTCCATTTGACTAAGATCATACAACTAGCAAATCACTGAATCTCATAGTTGGAAGGAAGTTCAGAGGTCATCTTGTCCAAACTATACTGATGTAAGAATGTCTTTTCCAGCATACCTGAGAAGTGGCCATCTTATCTGGTTGAAGAGCTCCAGTGAAGAATCCATGATGATCTGAGATCTGAAATGGGAGAGACTCAAGATTTAAACTCAGTTGCCCTGCTTCTGATTATAGTATTCTTTCCACTATCCCATATTTTCTTTTATACTTTTTCCCTTCATCATCTCAATAGCTTTTATTGGTTCATTTATTACCTGGATGCAGATAATTCCCCAAACTATACTACCAAGCAGTAATCTCTCTTATGTGTGCCAATACTGAATCTCCAATCCACATCTCTACACAGATGCCCCTCCAACATGTTGAAAACTTGCCTTGTCATCTCCTCCACCCAAACCTGACCCTCCTTCAGATTTTCCTGTGTCTTTTGATGCCCCCACTATCATATGAGTGTCCTGAGCACTTTTCTTAAAACAAAGGTACTGGGAGAAACCAACCAATCAGAGAAAGAGGACAGAGGGGAGAAGGAATCTTTAAGCCTGAGAAGGCTGCAGGGGTGGAGGCATCTTACAGAGTGAGAACAGTGCTCAGAGTAACGGATAAAGGAGTCTGGAGAGTGAGGAGCAGAGTCCTGAGAGAAATGAAACAGAAATATCAGTTGCTCTCAGGGGAAATTTTAATTTTTTTGGATTTTAATTATAGAAGGTATTTACACATGCACATTTTACATATTTACAATTCTTTTCCCCTACTAAATAAACCAAGAAAATTTCCAAAAGCATCTCACTGATTGCATATCCATTTCCTATAAATACATACATTCAAACTTGCATTGTTTTCCCTTCTCCCACCTCTCCTGCCTCTTGTAATGTGTTTTCCTCTCCTTGCCTCTAGAGACTCTTTCGCCTGAGTACAGACGGCAGCATTTCTGCCCTCCCAGCAAGTCTTTACCCCAAGATCCTCATTCTTTGTCCTTCCCCTTTTTCCTTTCCTTTTACTTAAACCTTCTAAGAGTCCAAGTTCTTTCTTTATGGTTGTTGCGCACCCACTCTCTTCCCAGCTCCCCATAATCTTGGGCAACCAGTGCTAAAAAACCTTTTCCTATGGTACATTCAGAGACCAAATATTGTTTTGTTTCCTCTTTTCTCATGCATATTTTATATAGGCGCTATCTCCCATGCGCCAGGACTTTCACTGGGAAGAAAAGCAGAGCAAGTCGTTATTCTCTCTCTCTCTCTCTCTCTCTCTCTCTCTCTCTCTCTCTCTCTCTCTCTCTCTCTCTCTCTCTCGCTCTCTCACTCTCTCTCGCTCTCGCTCTTGCTCCTCCTCTCTCTTTCACTCTCTCTTCCTCCCTCCCTCCCTCTCTTTCTCTCTCCCACTCCCTCTCTCTGTCTGGGTCTCTGCATCTCTGAATCTGTGATCTCATCAGCAGAGAGGATTAGAGGGTACACCTTCTACCAGAATTCTTCCCCTTTGGTGTATGTGTTCTGAACCTCTTTGTCAGTTTGATGAAGCCTAAGCATCCCTTCTCAAATCATATTTTTAAATGTATAAAACAAAATACATAGGATTACAAACGTATATTAGAGTAAAATTATCAAAATATTTTTTAAAACAATGCTGCACAGATCCCAGGTTAAGAGCACTTGCTATCCTGTACTAATGCAAATAGGTGATAGTTTTGTGACTATAGTTTTCAAGATCTTCCTGGAGGTACCAAGAAGTTAAATGATTTATATGGGATCGTCCTCTAGTCCTACTTATGAGAAATTTGTGAGAGGTAAAAAGTATATTGCCCTAAATTATAATGCAAGTCAGTAACTGGGACTGGGATCTGAACCCAGTGTGCCTGACTTCCAGCGAGGATAAGAAACATGGCAGAATGCGGAGGGAGAGGGAGAAGGATGGGAAAGAGAGGGAGAGGGAGAGGGAGACAGAGAATCCGTCAAACGGAAAGACAGATAGATAAAGCATTTAATAAGTACTCACTATGTTTCAGGCACTGTGCTAAGTGTTGGGTATACAAATTCAAGCAAACAAGACAGTTTCTACGTTTCCTATATGGAGCTTCCATTCTAATGGTACAGAGGGGAGCTAGAAAGGGGAGGGGGAAGGTACTTGGTTTGGGGCAATACAGTTGTTGAGGAGGAGAGGAAGAAGACAGAGAACAGAATCATAAAGAAAGTAAAGCATACTTTGGACACCCTCCATCCCTGAGTAGTGGTCTGGGCAAATATTCATCCATCAGGAGAAAGGAATGAGGCTTCATTGTAGAGATTTCTCTAGGATGAGAAGACAGTGAAGAGAAGAATTATTCGTATTTATTACTTTTGTATTTTACAAATATATTTATCTTCCTTCCCTCCTTTTTTCCTTCCCTCCCTTACTCCTTCCTTCCTTCCTTCTTTTCCTTCCTTCCTTCCTTCCTTCCTTCCTTCCTTCCTTCCTTCCTTCCTTCCTTCCTTCCTTCCTTCTTTCCTTCCTTCCTTCCCCTGTATATCTTTTCCTACTCTTTCTTAGGATTATAGAATCACAGATCTAAAGCTATGATGATCCTCGGAAATCACTGAGTCCAATCCCTTTATTTTGCAGTTGAGGAAACTGATAGGCGGCAAGTTGAGTGGCTTGCCCCGTGTCATGTGGGATCTAAAATAGAATCTTACTCCAGCTCTTCCTGACTCCAAGTCTAGCACTTTGTCAATGAGACTAGACCCACCTCTCCAATGTCAGGGGCTGAAAATCCTAACCCCTCCATCTACGTCCTTGAGCTGTGTCCCTTTCCTGTCCCCTCTAGAATCTTGTTCTTTCAGACATCTTCACTTTCTCCATCATCTTTAGTCTCCCCTTCTTTACTCATACCTCTCTACTTATAAACATGCACCCTCGTTCTAAAAGAAACAAATAATTACATAAATTTCACCCTTTTCTTAATATTCTTACCTGTTCTAAATATTACCCTCTCTATTTGTCCCTTCACTGCCAATTATCTACAAAGATAGCCTTTACTCCTTGCCTCAACCCGTACAGGTTCTTATCAAAAGCTTTCTCAGGTGCCATTCCCTTCCCTATTCCTTCCATGATATTTAGCTTGATATAAATATGAGCTATTATTATCTTTGTGTTCCCTCTCTGCCACAAGACTTCATACAA
Organism: Trichosurus vulpecula; assembly: GCF_011100635.1. Lineage (NCBI taxonomy): Eukaryota > Metazoa > Chordata > Mammalia > Diprotodontia > Phalangeridae > Trichosurus > Trichosurus vulpecula. The sequence goes on along the minus strand of NC_050580.1, from coordinate 191,154,545 downwards.
GAAGCATAAAAAGTGCTTCTTGAAATAAGCTGAATGATGTCCTACAGTATTCTGTCCCTTGACTTCGGATGAATCCCTTTGCCTCATCTGCAAAATGTTGGGGTCGGACTAGATGTTCTTTCAAGTCCACTCTAACTCTCAAATTTAATTTTTCTATGATTCTATTCTCCTATAAGCCCTTTTGGTTTTTACCAATGTCACCCATTTATTAGCATGCTATACATAATCTCTTCTTTTATTCCTATATTTCCCCTTCCTATGATTGTCTCTTTTCTTTTATCTATTTATCTAAATTCTACCCACGCTTCAAGGCTGAGTAGAACTTCTACCTCCTCAATGAAGCCTTTGACAACTCTATCCCAAAAACATCTTCTGACTTTTCAATTCTTATAATACCTGTTGTCTTTGCTACTTCTTTGACATTTAACCAAGAGAAAGACACACACACACACACACACACACACACACACACACACACACACACACTCACCCCATGGTCATATGACATCTCTTATTCCTAAATTCTTTTATTCATGTGAATGTTAACTTTTTTGTGTATGTCATGTCTATATTTACTTATACTATGTACTTACCTATTATTACAATAACAATAAATAATAATAGTTCCCATTCATAAAGCATTTTAAGACTTGTAAAGCACTTTAGAAATATTTCATTTTATCTTCACATCAAACTTGAGAGATAATAGGTACTATCCTCCCATTTTACACATGAAGAAAATGAGGTAGCTTCAGAATGAAAGTCAGGGGTGAAGTGGTAGTGATCACCCTGCAAACATTCCGTCCATGATCTTGAATTCTAAAACTGAAATTGCCCTTCCTGACCATAACCAGCAGTTAAGTAACTGGCCCAGAGTCTCACAGAGAGTAAGTATCTGAAACTAGATTTGAACCCAGACCTTCCTTATTCCTCATCCCACACTCTATCCACTCTACTACCCAATTGTCTTTACATGATCTTGGACAAATCACTACTCTTGGACTTCACCTTCCTCATCTATATAATTCGAATTGAAATACGTCACCTCTAAAGTCCCTTAAAGTTTCTAATCCAATTCAGTTTTCTCTAACTAGATTATAAATGTAGTGTCATACGAATTGCAGATACTTATAAGTATTGTTTGATGGAACAAACATATAAGGGGGGGGGAAGATGGTGCACACATACGCACACATTTAGTAGGGTGGGGAATGAGGCAGGGGAGTGGGTTTCACAGGTGAGTAATTGAATTGGGGTGTGGTGGGGACAGGACATTCCTTGCTTCTGTTCCCTTTCTCCCCAGACACATAGCCTCCCAGTGTGTCTTGGCGAATTCCAGTTCACAGGTGCATCATGGATTGGAAAACTTTGGGCAATGCTTTTCTAGAGTTACCTGCCAATTGTACAAGGTCCTTCTTGAGCAGAGAAGAAATAGGAAAGTCTGAGAGGCAAAGGCAACTGATTTATTTTCTGTTTTCAAGAGCAAGCTTGAGCAGCAAGCAAGGGCTGTGGTTTCACAGAAATGGGGAGAATGTGTCTATACCGCAGAATACTGCTGTGAATTAGGGTATCTTGTGATGAATGCACCGCACGAATGTAAATGACTGCAGTGATAACAGTCCAAATGTCCTAACACACAGGCTGCAAACTAGCCCTGATCTTATTCTTATAAACCTGTTTGTGGAAGGTGGTGCAGTGCAGTGGAGGGGCCACTGGATCTAGAGACACAGAACATGGTTCAGATCCTGATTCTTTCATTTAGTACCTGTGCTACATTGGGCAATCTACTCCCCCTCTCTGAGACTCAATCAGTTTCACCACATGAACTCTTAGGATCCTATGATTCTTTGAAAAATTACCATGGTTTGCAATTAAAGGCTATGAGCTCCTTCCTCTTCAAACCAATTTCCCCCCCACCCTTGCTTTCTGTTGAACTTATCTGGCATCTGGTCGAGTTCCTTGTGAGGATTTGGGTCCTAAGCTGGGGCTACATTATATACGGCAGTGCTCAGTTCATATTTGACACTTTCAAGCTCAGATTTTACTGATCTGCAATCGGTTAGTATTTCCACGAGATGAAATGCTCATTTTTATTGACTCTAGGTGACATCAATGACCTGCTTTTCCAGGGTTAAAAGTATCAATTCATAAGCAGAGTCAGTCTTGGGAAAGAAACATAGGCTTCCTGGCTGGTGGCTCAGGCAGAAAGAGTTTGCCTGAGGTTCCAGAGGTAGCTGGTTCAAATACAGCTGTCCCTTGCCAGCAACTTTTTTTTTTGGAAGGTGAGAAGCAGCATGGCATATTGGATGTAGCAATGAGTTTGGAGTCAGAAAGACCTGAGTTCAAATCACATCTTAGACATTTACTAGGTATGTGACATGGGCAGTCACTTAACCTCTTTATGTCTCAGTTACTTCATCTGTAAATGAAGGGCCCAATGGACTCTAAGGTCCCTTCTAGTTCAAAATCTATGATTCTGTGATCAAATCCTGCCTCTGTTCCTTGCTATCTGTATTACACTGGGCATGAGCTTCACTTCCCATAATTGTACAATGAGGGGAATTGCTGGAATAGAAGTTCTCAGAGGTCCCTTTTCCAAGGCTAGGTCAGTGATCCTATAAGCTCAGAGCAGATACAGTAGAATTTTGAATTAGGCAATATAACTTACCAGATGTGTGCTATGAGATTTTAGCAAAAGCTTACGATCTAGAAAGGATATAGGGCATAGACATTATAATGTAGAGAGTAAGGTCTTTGGGTAAAAAAAAAAAATACCTATTCCTCATACTGAAGGATGAATTGTAAAGTGTCTAAGGCTTGAATTGTATATAAAGAAGCCAACTAGATACTGAACTTTCCTTTAGGGCAAAGACTGCATTCATATCTTTGTCCCTAGACACTTATCTGCATTTGTTGTTGTACAGTTTTTTCAGTCAAACTGATTCTTCATGTTCCCATTGGGAGGTTTTCTTGGCAAAGACACTGGAATGGTTTGCCGTTTCCTTTTCTAGCTCATTTTCCAGATGAGAAAACTGAGGCAAACAGGGTTCAATGACTCGCCCAGGGTCACACAGCTTGTAAGGATCTAAGGCTGGATTTGAACTCAGGAAGATGAGTCTTCTTGACTCCAGACCCAGTGTTCCAGCCACCGGGCTACCCAACTGCCCATTATCTGTATAAGATCCTTCAAAAGATTTGGGGAACTGAAACTAATGAAATTTAACTGATCACCCTAAGGCAAGGTGGAGTGCTTTACTGAGGGAAGAAAGGATTGTCAAACAGGAAGGGCTAGACCTCTCATACCTCAGCTTAGAGGAACAAATAACCTGAGTGTCCAGGTTCTAAGGGAGTCAGAGGGAAGGAACTTCTGCCAATACTAGGAGAAGGGTGTTGTCCTAGCTGAAGGAGCTCTGCAGTACTGCAGATACAAAGAACATGATAATACTTCAGCTGAAGATAGCATTTCTTTATTGCTGTTCAGTTGTTTTCAGTTGTGTGTGATTCTTCATGACCCCATTTGGGATTTTCTTGGCAAAGATACTGGAGTGGCTTGCCATTTCCTTCTCTAGCTTACTTTACAGATGGGGAACTAAAGCACACAGCAGGGTCACATAGCTAGTAAGTGTCTGAAGCTGCATTTGAACTTAGATCTTCCTGATTCCAGACCTGACACTCTACTGTGTCACCTAGCTGCCCTTGAAGAAAGTATAGCATAACGCAGACGAGACAGTGGCTAATGATAGAAAAAGACTATAAGACTGTAAGACCCCATTGAAGTATAAGCCCAGGGAGTGTAGCAAATCAACTAGTCCAAAAGAGATACTACATCTTGAGAAGGGTGCATAGGCCAAATGACATGCCTGGCTCAGCTGAAAAACAGCTGCCCAGTGGTAAAGCAGCTTGCCCAGTACCATCAAGTAGCAACTGTCTAGTTGCAGAGTGGCCTGCTTGGTTAAGTTCAGCATCAATTTATCTGTTGAGGAGCCAGAGTAGCAGGCAAGTGACCCATTTGACATATCTCATCCATATCCAGTTGAAACACCAAGCCCTACAAGGAGCAAGCCCAGATTAGTTGATGTCTGCCCAACAGAAATTATATGCCTTGCAAGGAGTCAGTTCAGCCAAGTGGTAGAGCAACTAACTCATCCATCACTACTGCCATACAAACTCTCTAAGTATACTGTGGAGAACGAAAGAATCTTGAGACCCTGCAATTCCAAAGTTGTGAATTGTCTTGACCAGGTATGTTGTCTATGAAGTGCCATTGCACTTTAAGCTTGTGACTACTCTGTCCCCCCAACACTGTGTGCATTTGTGAAAGAGTATACTCCTTGTTTTGGGGAAAATGCTTTATAATCACTGTATTTGCCATGCCATTTGAGTAAATACTTTTGCTAAAAAAGTCTCCTGGTTGATTATTAAAGGGAAACTCACCAGTGGGGGTTCATGCACAAGTGTTAGGGAGATAGTTACCTACAGGGTTACTTCTAGAACCCTGAATGTAGCAGAAGCTATGCCTCTGTGGACCTAACCTGCCAGTGTCAGTACAATTTGGATGAGTGAACCCTGGATGGTGGGGGGGGGGGGGGCAGTGGGCAAAAAGGATACAATAATTAACATGCTGGGCTAGAAGCTTGATTATTTGTGTTTTGGTTCTACTATTGAGACTTTAGCTCGTACATCAAAAACTTGAAGGTACCTTAGAGGTCATCTATTCTAACCCCTTTATTTTAGATGAGGAAATTGTGACCCTGAGAGTTTAAGTGACTCGTCAAAGTCTCATCGGTAATTAAGTGGCAAAATGAGAACTTAAACCAGATTTTTTTTTTGGGGGGGGGTGGTCTCACTCAAGTACATATATTTATTTAGACTCCCATTAACTACGACCATGGCTCCAAGATATTTTCAGTTAGGGACAGGGGCAGCGAGTCTATAGGAGAGGAATTACCTAGTCTTGGGGCCCAGATGCACCATCAGATTCTAAATCCAGAACTATTCTTTCCACCGTACCGTGGTGTACTTGAAAGTAACCAAAAACCGAATTTGGTCAGCAAATGCCTAATCTTCTTTCCAAACAGAGATATGGCATCTAAGAACATACATAGTCCAGGGTACTAATTTATTTGCAAAACATTATAGAAAACGGATATAGAAGCCTACAAGTCATACTTCATAAAATGGAGAAAAATAGCCTGTGCAGAGTTTGGCCTAGGAGGAAGCAAAGCTGGGTTATTACAAAAGAATTTGTAGACCTAGAAGAGAACAACAAATAGATATTAAGGGAAACCGATCTGGCATTTTCAAATGATGATGCATCCAAATGGATAATTATAATGGAACCGTGGCATTTTTATTCTGCTAAATGTATGTTCAATGTACCAAATAAAGAAATAATAGTCCTCAGACAGGTAAAGTTGGGACGAGCAGCTGGACCTGACTACATAAATATATACAGAAGAAATCAGAGCAATAGGCATCACAATTTTAGAGGCAATAAAGTAGTCAGTTCTCAGGATATCTCAAAGAAGAGAAGATTCTCTCTAAAATAGAAAAGATAAGTCACTAGTATTAATACTTTTATCTTTTCCAACTCCTAGTTTCTCCACCTGGAAAATGGGTATAACACTATTATGAGGAAAGGCAGTGTTGTTTGTTGGGTAGGGTACTGGTCAGATACACAGGAGACCTGGGTTTCCCTGGCGCTTCTGCCATTAATTAGTTTTCTGGCCTTGGGAAAGTCACTTAATTTCTGTGGGTCTCAGTATCCTTATCTGAAAAGTGAGTAGATTAGACTAGATTAATAATGATGATGATGATAGCAACTATTCACATTTCTAGAGCTCTTTAAAGTTTACAAATCATTTTCCCTGCGGTAGTCCTGTGAGGTAGGCAGTACAAGTATTGTTCTCTCCATTTTCCAGGTAGGGGAACTGAGGCTCAGAGGTGAAGCCATTTACCCACATCTTCACAGGTACCGAGTGTCAGAGCTGGGATCAGATGATCCCTTATATCTCTTCTGGCTCTAAAATTCTCTGCTTTTATGTATCTCCCTTACAAAGTAGAAAGGAACTCAGAGAAATTGGTGGGGGCAGCTGGGTGGCTCAGTGGATAAAGCACTGGACCTGGAGTCAGGAAGACCTGAATTAAAATCTGGCTTCAGATACTTATTAGCTGTGTGACTCTGGGCAAGTCACTTAACTCTGTTTGCCTCAGTTTCCTCATCTGTAAAATGTGCTGGAGAAGGAAATCACTTCAGTACCTTTGCCAACAAAACCCTACAGGGAGTCATGAAGGGTTGGGCACTACTGAAAAAATTACTAAACAAAACAAGAAATCAATGAGTTAAAGCACTGGTCAGTGCTTTGGGCTCTATTCCTATTCCAAGTACAAAGAGTTACTATAGCCTTGAAAATCGATTAGTTGAATTCACCAGCCATAGGAACGGATGCAAAGTGAAGAAACAGAACCAGAAAAATTATATACAATGACGACATCAGCAGAAATGGAATGAATAATAACAGCAAAGCAGTTGAAATTGAATGCTATGAAAAGACCAAGCTCAGTCCTGAAGAGGAGGTATGAGAAGGTACGCTCCAGCCTTCTTGGCAGAGGTGGAGATCATGACACATAATGCTGGTCTTTTCTGACTTGCCCCTTAGTTTTGATGAACTGTTCCCACCCCATGCCTCTTTCTTATTTTAAGGGATGGCACTCCGGGAAGGAGAGAAGAGAAAAACGTACTGGGAAGTACAGGTGATGTCAGGGAGGAAGGGAATAAGCATTTTTCTAGTATCTAATATGTGTCAGATACCATGCTTTGTTGTTGTTCAGTTGTTCTCAGTCGTGTCTGACTCTTCGTGACCCCATTTGGGGTTTTCTTGGCAGAGATGTTGGACTGGTTTGCCATTTCTTTCTCCAGCTCATTTTACAAATGAGGAAACTGAGGCAAACAGGGTTAAGTGACTTGCCCAGAGTCACACAGCTAGTGAGAGTCTGAGACCAGATTTGAATTCAGGTCTTCCTGACTCCAGGCCTGGCTCTCTACCCACTGTGCCACCTAGATGCTCAGACACTATGTTAAGCACTTTTTACAAATATAATTTTGTTTGATCCTCATAACAAACCTACAAGGTGGGTGTTATCACAATCCCCATTTCATATTTGAGGAAACCGAGGCAAATAGAGGTTTGCCTAAAACTTAAAATCTGAAAGTTAGTGGGCTAGTAAATTTAGTTTTATTTTTTAAAATATGTTTTTGTTATCTTTTGCTCTGACAGAGGCGACTGGTAGAGTAGTACTTCAGACTTACTAGCTGTGTGACCCTGGACAAGTCACAACGACAGTCTACCTCAGCTTACTTATCTGTAAAATGAGGATACTATGAACACCTGCCTCCTAGGATTGTTCTGAGAATCAAATGCCATAATATTTATAAATATTAAATATTTGGTAAACTTGAAAGCCCTTCATAAATGCTTGCTACTACCATTATTGTAAATATCAAGGCATACGAGAAAGAGAAACCGCCTGCCATTGGCACCGCAAATCCAATGTGACCTTGATTTATGCATAAGTCTTCCAAATGGAAACCATTTTTTTTTTTACAACGGAAACTCACTCTAGAGAAGACAAGAAATATCTTTTCATTTATCAGATTGATCTGGCCTGGCTCTGAAACCACCCTCAGCCGTTCTAGTGGGGTAGGAAGGATATGAAGCCAACATGTGGCCAGTCTGCTGAGCATTTTCTTGACGATGTTGATGGCAGTCTACAGTCTATTGATTTCCATCAGAGGAAATGAGTTAGCAGCATCAGAGACTCTCCCATTCTAAGTTAACCCTTCCCTGCCTTATGAATTCCCTGGCCCTGCTTGGGATCTATTATTTAGAACTGCCTCTGAGTATATACAGCATACTAAAGCTATGCCTGTTAGTATGGAATGTACCTTAAATGCACTAGGCTGTTAGCACAGAGCTGAATTAACTCACTTTCAAATGGGTGATTATTATTTCAATGCATTCAGTGGCTTCTTTGTTTCATGGGAATGAGAGCTGGGGTGAACAGATGCACAGTCCAAGGGCTCACCTGGTAACCAGGAAATGTAAAAAGACTTCCTGGGAAGGCCTCCAGTTCAGTGGGTGGGTCTTCTATGAATGACCTAGGGGAAAACATGGTTAAGAATCAAATTTGATGAAAAGATAATGCAACCCCTACGGTGGGGTTGGGTGGGGCTTAGGGGGAGGAGGAAGGAGGAAAGGAAGGGGAGGGGAGGTGAGGAAAGGGGAAGTGGGGGAAGGAGAGGTAGGGGGGTGTAACTGGCCAGGAAGGATGGAATATCCACATTGCAAATAAATCTATTGCAAATAAATCTTATTGCTCATAAATCTTTTGAAAGAGGCAACATGGTATAACAGAAAGACTATTGTACTTGGAACAGAGATCCTGGGTTCAAATTCCACCTCTGTCATTAATACCTATGGGACCTTGAGCAAATCAATTAATTTCTCTGAGACTTAGTTTCATCATCTGTACAATGAGGGGGTTGGGCTAAAAATCCCTCCCTGTTCCCTAAATACCCCCTTCTAGCTCTAAATCTATGACTTTGTGCATTCCAAAGAGTAAATATACCAAGCCCAACTACTACATGGGAAGAAGTTCACAGTCTCCTTTTAAGCTTTAGAGCTGAAAGGGGCCTAGAGAAGGTGCAGTCCAGTGGTGTCAAACTTAAATATAAATGGCAGGGGTAGGAGGAAACCAAACCCTACATAAGGATTCCCTGTGGACCATGTACTGACTTAGAAAACCTTATATATTGGCATTATTTAAATTTTATTGTATTTTTATTTATTTTGTTAGATGTTTTTCAATCACATTTTAATCTGGTTGACAGGGATGTTTAATCAAGTACTGACAGGGATGTTTGACACCTCTTGGTCTAATCCTTCATTTTGCAGATAAGAAGATGGAGGCTCAGAAAACTTAAGTAACTTGACCAAAATCATCATCAAGCAACAAGCATTTATTAAGTGCCTACTGTTTGCTAGGCATTGTGCTGGGGATATAAAGAAGGAATGGAATAGTCCCCAACCTCAAGGATTTTACATTCTGTGGAAGAATGGGGGAGACAAAACATATATACATATAAGCTCAATGTGGGTGAACTGATTTGAAGGGACCATTCCTTGGAGAACTCAGAGACATTCCCTGCTTGGTTCTAATCTGTCATGTGGGAACTTGGGGGAGAGCCAAAAGTGTATTGGTAAATGTTTAACGACAAGTTCTCCAAAAATGCAGTGCATATTTTTAAGTTTAATTCTCATTATTAACCTTTTCTCCATCACTTTCTAGAGAATCAACAAAATAAGAAATCAAACCTTATTTGTAGTGTTTGCTGATTTCCAAGGTGTAAATGCTTGCACTGAAAATTTAATAATAAGACTCTTGAAAGTAAGAGCTAACTCCATCACAACCCTGGAGAGATCCATCATTGAGGATTGGGTCTTCTAGGCCAATTCACCCATATTATATGTATATGTACATGTGTTATGTCTTCCTCACCTCTCCTTAGAATGTAAAATCTCTGAGGTGGGGGATTATTTAATTTTTTCTTTGTATCCCCAATTGAATCAGCCAATTGATGAATCAATCACCCATCCCACCACAAGATAATCCAGCCAGGATAAATTGATAAGGTACCTGAACCAGGTGAGAACACCTCTATTGATTCAATCAACCAAAGGCATGAAAACAAAGGGTTAATAACTACTTAATCGAGTTAGAAAGGAGTAGAATGCTTCAAGCAATTGTATGAAATGAAATGATGCCATTTAGGGATTGTATTGGGATTGGTTGAGAAGACTCAGTCACCCCCATGGAACTATATAAAATATAGGCCAGTTTGGAACATAAGCATTTGAGGTTCTGCCTAGTCTATATCAATGAGCCATTCCAGCTAAGCCTCCCCTGCCTCCCCAAAGGATGACCTTATGAACTTCAAAATGTCAAAAGATTTCCCTGTTGGCATCCTACCAGTATCCTCAGAACAGCTGATGGCAGTATCTATTCTGGGAACTGAGGACCAACTAGAGATACTAAAGAAAGGCAATTGTAAATTGCTGAGAATACCACCCAAAGGAAACATTATCAGGATTCCACAAAGGGAGAAAAGGATTTCCATACAACCAGGGCTTGTGGGTTACCCCTTTATCATATATGCTTTCTAAGCTTGAGCTCACTTTCTCTGAGACTTTGCATGTCCTTGTGGGAAAGTGTGTCCCGGACTTTTTTTTTATGGGGGTGGGGTGGGGTGTGATGCTTGTAACAACTGTTCTTTCTATAGGACCTAAGTAAATTTCCATTTCTAAGGGCTAATTAAGCCTTTTTGATGAACTGTTATCAACTGATCAAGAACGGAGGAGGCACACTAGTGGGGGCCTATGAGCTATAAAGTACCAAAGCAAACCCTCAGAGTTACCTCCCAAACCCTGAGGACAGAAGTAGCTAGCCACCTTTCTGGGAATCTAATCTGCCAGTGCAAATTGTGTTTAGGACAGTCGCCCCAGACCCTGTGTTGCAAATCCAAGGTAATGTTATGTGTGTGGAGGTATGAGTCACTAGTAAATCAAAAAAATCTTTATGCAGAAGGTGAGCTGAATTTTGAAGGAAGTATGGGATGCTAAGAGGAGGAGGTGAGGAAAGAATGAATTCCAGGCGGGGAGTATGTTGGTAGAGCTGTGACTCAAGGCCACATCTGCTTCTAAATCTAGTGCTCTTTCACATCACAGTCTCTCTATATCATGAAAAAACCCGAATGATTCGACATCCAAGACCTTAAATGAACTAGATTTCCTGGAGTCAGTTATACCACATAGGTGGATTTTCAGACTAAATTCTCTCTTTACTCCATGAAGCATTTTTAGACTGTCAACATATTGACAGCAAAATTATGCTGGACAAAAATGTATTTGGCACAAATTTTTATGACTCTCTTGCAGGGGCTGCCCTTACCTTGTAGATAATGGGGTCTATACCTATTAGTTCAGGAGGTCCCGATCCATCTTGAGAGAGGCAGAAGGAAGGGATGACAAGAGTCTTCCTTTCTTCCTCCTTGGCCCTGCCCAAATTCAGGTTGGACTTCTAAGTGGCCCCTATTTAAAACTATTGGACAGCAGTAAGGTGTAGTAAAAAGATCATTGGCCTGGAAGTAAGAAGACCTAGGTTCAAATTCTGTCTCTGATGCTTACAACCTATGTCATTTTATTTGTTTTTTGTTTTGTTTTGTTTTTGCTTTTAGGCAGGGCAATTGGGGTTAAGTGACTTGTCCAAGGTCACACAGCTGACTTGAACTCAGGTCCTCCTGACTCCAGGGCCGGTGCTCTACTCACTGCGCCACCTAGCTGCCCCACCTATGTCATTTTAGATCAAATACTTGACTTTAATATCTGGTCTTAGTTTCCTCAGCTGCAAAACGAGAGGGGTGTGCTAGATGTTCTCAAGGTCCTTTCCAGCTCTAAATAGATGAATCTATGAGTTACTTACTTTCCGAGGAGGGGAGATGTAATGGATTGATAGTGATGGTTGCTTGATCTGGAGTGGCAGGCTTTCAGCGATGGGTATTTTGGAGGCTGTCCTAAAGAAAACAAAATGGATAGTGAGAGGGAAGGCCAAACATTGCTACATTTTAGGCTTTTGATTTTTTAAAAATTGTGAGTAGGTATTTTCTTGTTTTATGAAGATATCACCATTATATTTTCCACTTTGGTTTTCAAGGTTTCCAGCAGAATAACAGAACTGCCTGTTCTTGCTCAGGTAAACTACCCATAAATGTCCTGTCAACAAGGGCAGCGTGAAGGTTGTTAGTCTTTGCATTCCAGCGTTACTGAAAATATCAGCCTAGGGACAGGAGCTTAGAGAAGAGAGCATTCCTTAGGGTGGCAAGAGTCAATATTGCTAAAAATGAAGAGGTGAAGGAACACATAGTTTTCTCCACTTGCCCAAGCTTGGCAGGGCCCATGTAGGAAACGGAATTTCAAGTGACTTTCTGGCAAGGCTGGGCAAGTGGAAAAAAATCTGGCGAGGGTATACACACAGGGCCAACCTTACCTTTAGCCAGAATAGAAAATGGAGGTCTATTGAGAAGGTCCCTGACACAAAATATTTCTTCTACAGCTAGTCACTGTAGTAAAATTCTATTATTGCAGAGTATCTCCTTGGGTTAAGGCAATGACATATCTAGATATCCCTTTTTAAGATGCAAATAGTCTAGGTGAGGAGGTCATCGATTAAGAATTGGCCTGTTTAATATTTTAGTGTAAATTAGATTATCACTTGTTTTCTTTAGATTAGACCCTGAGATAAGGCCTTACCGGGAATTAGTTTTAATGGAAGACTGGGGAGTAGTCATAGCTTTGAATCTTGGAGCACCGAGTGGGGAGGGTGTGGCTGGATGAGGTGCATTTGTGGAAGACGGTAGCCAGCAGGAGAAGGAGGGGAAGGACCAACAAAAGTGGGGGAGAGGCTTTCATCTAAAACACAAAATCATATAAAAATGTCTCCTCCTCTTCCTCCTCCTCTTTCTCTTGTCTTTTTCTTCTTCCTCCTCCTTCTATTTCTCCTTAAGTGTAATCTTGAGAAGACTGAGAAAGGGGTAGAGAGCTATTTTCAAATATTTTAGAGGCTGTCGTGTGGAAAGGGAATTAGATTTGTTTTTCTTAGATTTAGAAAGTAGAAGTCAAAGCAATCAGTGGAAATTGAAGAGGGGCAGATTTTGGTTGCACGTAAAAATAATTCCCTAAGGATTAGAGCTAAATGATCAGTGCTTTGAAAGGGAGGAAATTCTCCCTTGGAGGTCTTTAAGAGGAGACTGAAGGACTCCCTTTTAGAGGGAATTCCTCCTCAGGTATGGATTAGACTAGATGACCTCTAAATTTCCTTCCAGCTCTGAGATTCTGTGATTCTCTGACTACAAGGGCCACCTGCCTCCCTTTTCCCCCTGAGCTAATTAGAGTTCAAATGTAAACCTGAAACTTGAAAGGAAATCAGAAATGTAAACACTCCACTTTCAATTATCTGAAAATTATCTCCCTCTCCAAATCTCTTTCCAAACATCTCAAACCTTTTGCTGGAGGATTTTCCTGGTCCCCTCCTCCCCACACCCTGGGGCGGGGTAGGGGGGCACTAAAACTTTCCCCTATGAGATTACTTTCCACTAACTCTATATGTATCTCTTTGTACCTAATTATTTACGTTATCTCCCCATTAGAATATAAGCTCCTTGAGGGCAAGGACTGTGTTTTTGCCTTTGTTTGCATCCCTGTGGTTTAGCACAGTGTCTGGAATATTGTTGCTTAGTCATTTTCCAAGGCCCATCTGACTCTTTGTGTCCCCATTTTTGGGGTTTTCTTTGTAAAGATACTGGAGTGCTTTGCCTTTTCCTTCTCCAGCTCATTTTACAGATGAGGAAACTGAGGCAAGCAGGGTGAAGTGACTTGCCCAGGGTCACACAGCTAGTAAGTGTCTGAGGACAGATTTGAACTCAGAAAGATGAGTCTTCCTAACTCCAACCCCAGCACCATGGCACCACTTAGCTGCCACACCTGGAATATAATAAGTACTTATGATTGAATGATTCTTTCTTATCCTCTCTTCCTTTTGGATTCATTAGACTAATTGATTCCCAAGGACTCATCTGGCTCTAATATTCTAAGGTTTAAAAATGAACCAGAGAGAGGCAGGCAGTACAGTGGAAGGAACACTGGGTCTGCAAATCAGAAGACCCATATTGGAGCGCCCCGTCTAATGCTTTTAGTCTTTGTGGCTTCCAGTAAATGAAAAATCTCTCTAGGCCTCAGTTTCCCTTACTTGCAATAAGAGAGACTAGCTGACCTATGAGATCCTTTCCATCTCTACATCCATGATCCTCTAAGGAAAAGGGGGAAAAGTCTCGGCGTGGCTTTCCCAGCCTCTATATTTTCATAAATACCCAGAACAACAGAAAAATCAGTCAATTACATTGATTGAATAACTACTAAGTGCCCAGCTTTCTTCTGGGCACACAATCAGTATGGTTTCAGACAAATTTAAGTTCTGGGGAATTGATGAGAACTAATGCAGTGGGACTTAAAGTGAATTTTTAATACCTGCGAGCTTTATGTGAGTGGACAAAGACCACATGGCTTAATCATACAATCACCTTTGGATTAACTTTTCTTGAGGGGGCTAAGTGGGAAGCCTAAGGCTACAACCAACCAGTTTGGCGCTGACAAAGGCCTAACATGCTCCTTAAGGTGAATGATAGGATTCTTAAATATATTGTATCATGTGCTGAGCTATTGTTTTCCTACAGGATTGCATTTTAGACATTAGGATAAAAGTCGGGAGAAAATGTACGTTTTCAAGAACGCAGTTCATGAATAAAGCAAGGTCTAGCTATGTGGCATATTCATTGCTGTTTGCCCGCACTTCCTCTCCCATCTCCTTGCCCACGTAAATATTAGTTTTCATATTTGTCTTTTCCTTTATATTCTGAGCTCCTTGAAGGCAGGGACTATCTTTTGCCTCTTTTTGTATCCCCAGCTCTTAGCACAGGGCCTGGCATAGAGTAGGCACTTAATAAAAGTTGATCGAATGAATATCTGGAATGTCCTTTGTCATCTCCTCATGTCTTCCACAAGCCTTCTACATGAAGCCATTTCTGTTTTCCCTAACCCTCAGTGCTCTTTCATCCAACTAACTTGCATTTAACTACTTTGGATTATTTGTTTTCATTCCCTTTATATTTATTCCGTATATAACAATAGCTAACGTTTCTATAGAGCCTACTACTTGCTAGGCATTGGGCTAAGCACTTTACAAATATTATCTCATCTGATCCTCACAATGAGCCTGGGGTGGTAGGTGCTGTTATTTTCCTTATTTCATAGTTGAAGAAACTGGTTCAAATAAGAGTTGTGACTTGCCTAGGGTTATACAGCTAGGAAGGCCAGATTTGAGGTCCAATTTGAACTCAGGTCTTCCTGACTCTAGATCCAGCACTCTCTCTGTAATATATGTACCATATATGTGCATATACATGTGGTGTGCGTGTGTATGTGTTTGTGTGTATGTATTATCTTCCTCAATGGAATATATGTTCCTTGCTGGTAAGGATTATTTCATTTTTTGTACTTATATCCGTCACAGTTAGCACAGTACCTGACACACAGTAGGTCTTTAATAAATGCTTGTTGAGTGATCGATGAGACTGTTGCCTAGAAGCAGTGGTGTCATGCTCAAATCAAAAGGAATCTCTGCTGGCCACATATTGACATAGAAAACCACAAATTAACATTACATATGTTATACTGTATTTTAATTAATGTATTTGTTAAACATTTCCCAATTACATTTGAAGCTGTTTCAGGCATCTGGGAGTTTTGGGGTCACCAGTCTAGCACCTCTGGCCCTAGAACACTGAGAGGTTAAGTGATTTGTAACAGATCACACAGCCAATGTATATCAGAAGTGGGACTTCCTGATGGAGGCTAGCTCTATCCACTATGGATCACTGCTTCCCAACAGTACCACTGAGATGTGTAATAAAATGAACACTCTAGTGCTCTAAGAAATTGACTGAGGTAAGCTGCCAGAGACATTGCCTGATTTGGTCCAGAGAGACCAAAGAGGATGAGCTCACTGGGTCCAAGCTACACTGAATGACTTTAAATGGTCCTGCACCTGAAGAATTGTTCTTGAACCAGTGCACAAAATCCTGGTCTCAGGGAGCTGCATTGGTTGAGGCTAGAGCTTGTTGTCTGCAAGAGATGATGGTCTCAGTGCTATCGCCTCTAGAGATGAGCCCACACTATATAATGAAAGAGGGAGGAAGCTCATAATCCATTGCCTTGCTCTTCCTGTCCCAAACCCTGATTTCTATTCCTAGGTGACCTTGAGGAAATGTACAATCTCTGCCCCACTCAGGAAGAGAGAACGATGATGTATTTGTGGAACACATTAAGTTCCCCAGAATAAAGGCTCCATAGAGACTTCAAGTATTATTATCTTTGTTTGCTTAGCCTTTGAAGGTCTATATAGTTATGCTTTCTCCTGAGGGGAGACAACTTCCTGTATTGAGTCAACAACTTAAGAAACTCCTGGACACACCTTGAGCCCAAGATGTATGACTGAAAGTATGGAGCAGTAAAAGAGTTTTTGAAATAGCTTTTATTTCTAGAATTCTCTGTGCCTCCCTGAGTAGTTAAGATGAGTGTTTGATAGCTTGGCTTCTTCTCTGCCTACCCAAAGGGAAACAGGACTTTACTGACACCCTGAAACTTTTTTCCTCTTCATCTTTTAACAATCCTCCCCCACTCAAACATTGGTTCAGTCCTTCATTTGTTTTGAGCTCAATAAAAGGAAGTGGCTGAAAGGCACCAAAAATATGACTTAAGCCCTATGGTGTGGTGTGGTGTGGTATGGTGTGTGTGTGTGTGTGTGTGTGTGTGTGTGTGTGTGTGTGTGTGTGTGGTAGCTAAATCCTATTCTGGGAGTGGAGATGAAAACCATCCATGCAGCAGGATGTGGTGAATTGGCTGTCAGTCTTGCTAATATGTTTAACTTCCACTTTCCCTTCCTCTGTGTTTACATTTACTTTGCAAGTAGGTGGAATAGCTTTTTTTTTTCAGTTTTATCCAGATGGAGTTCCATGTGAAAGAATAGACTAGGTTTCTGACCTTCTTTTATGAGGCAACTGAGTCAGGGAGGACAAGGATTTAGATACTGATGAAGGCAGAGCCAACCTTAAGATACACGGTCTCTTTGCTTTGATGTTCAACTCTGCAACACAGAGACAATTCAATTCACCAAATTTCTGTTCATTTCCTATTGTGTTTAGAACAGGGAGAAGACAGCATTTGAGTTGGGTTTGAGAGAACAATTCAAAATGAGGGTTAAATATGTAAGCGTTCAAACAAAATGACCGGCATGAATAATAAGTATAGGACATGGTTGGGAAACAGTTTGGCTAGAACCTAACTAGGAGCAATACGACATTAAGCCAGAAAGGGAGAGTGGAGTCAGAAGAGTATGAACTTCATTTGGGAGTGATAACTCTTTGAACAGAAAAGTGAATTGTTGGGGTCTATGGTGGCACAGTGGATAGAATGCTGGCCTTGAAGTCAGGAGATCCGAGTTCAAATCTAGCCTCAGAAATGGCCTAGCTCATTTCTATATATTACTAACAAAGCCTAGCAGCAAGAGATAAAAAGAGAAATTCCATTTAAAGTAACTGTAGACAACATAAAATATTTGGGAGTTTACTTACCAAGACAAACCCAAGAACTATATGAACACAATAAAACACTTTTCACACAACTAAAGTCAGATCTAAATAATTGGAAAAATATCAGATGCTCATGGGTAGGCTGAGCTAATATAATAAAAATGACAATTCTACCTAAACTAATTTACTTATTTAGTGCCGTGCCAATCAAACTACCAAAAATTATTTTATAGAGCTACGAAAAATATTAATAAAATTCATCTGGAAAAACAAAAGGTCCAGAATATCAAGGGAAATAACGAAAAGAAATGCAAGAGAAGGTGGCCTAGCCATATGCAATGGTAATCGGGGTGGGACTTTTTACTGTTTTCTCTTTTGGAATGCTAAGGCAATCAAGTGCCTTTAATGAGTCTTGCCTTTGTTTGAATGGGGCAGGTAAAGTGGGACCTTTTGTTGTCTTTTGTTTTGGAGTGCTTCTCAGCACCCAAGGTAATTAAGTACCTTTGATGAGTCTTGCCTTTCAAATGTAATGGCAAGCAAAGTGGGACTTTTTGCTGTTTTTTGTTTGAGTGCTTCTCAGCACTGAGGTAATCAAGTGCCTTTGGTGAGTCTTGCCTTGGTTTCAATCCAGGGTCTTTGATTGAATCAAGAGTCTTTGATGACCTGCTTAAGAAACAAGAAAACCCCAGGCCCCACACTCTTTTGCTAAGTAGGCACTAAGTACCAGCTCCCTGAGAAGCTGATCTGAGGTTGGCGTTTTGTTTTGCGGCTCTCACTCACTGGAAGAGTGTGGTGTGATTTGACCAGAGTGAGACTCTGGGTAGCCATCGTAGAGCCTTTGAAAACCTGGATGTTGATGCTTCTCTCTCTGGCAACTGTATGTATTGCTATAGTTAGATGGTTAGAAGCCCGTTCATGTTTATTTGCTTTGTTTATATAATGTATGTTTGTAATTTCTGTTTGTATACTCTCTGAACTTCAGGGTGCTGGATTTTTCCCCTCAACTAAGGGAATGATATATGTATGTTTAATTAAAGTAAGATTGTAAATCCCTTAAAGTTGTTTTCCTTAGAAAAGCAGATCAAAGAACCTGTGCTAGCAGCCTTCCTGTGTGCTGGTGTTATTGGCCTTGAACATGCATAGTAGTTGCAAGTAGCAGCATTGTTGTTACACCATACCAGATCTAAAACTGCATTATAAAGCAGCAATCATCAAAACTACTTGGTATTAGTTAAGAAAAAGAGTGGTGGATCAGTGGAATTGGTTAGGTACACAAGACACAGTTGATAAACCCAAAGATTCCAACTTCTGGAAAAAGAACTCATTATTTAACAAAAAATATTGGGAAAACTGGAAAATAGTATGGAAGAAACTACACTATATTCCAAGATAGGGTCAAAACGGGTACATGATTTAGACATAAAGGGTGAGACTATAAGCAAATTAGGAGAGCAGGGAATAGTTCACCTGTCAGATCTTTGGAGAATGGAAGAATTTATGACTAAGCAAGAGATAGAGAACATGATGAAATACAAAATGGATAATTTTGATTACATTAAATTAAAAAGTTTTTTCACAAACAAAGCCAATGTAACCAAGATTAGAAAGAAAGCAGAAAGCTGGGAAACAATTTTTACAGCCAGTGTCACTGATAAAGGCCTCATTTCTAAAATACGTAGAGAACTGAGTCAAATTTATAAGAATGCAAGCCATTCCCCAACTGATAAATGGTCAAAGGCTATGAACAGGCAGTTTTCAGATGAAGAAATTAAATCATCTATAGTCATATGAAGAAATACTCTAAATCACTATTGATTAGAGAGATACAAATTAAAACAACTCTGAGGCACCACATCACACCCATTGATGGACTAACATGACAAAACAGAAAAATGATAAATGTTGGAGAAGATGTGGGAAAATTAGAACACTAATGCATTGTTGGTGGAGTTGTAAACTGATCCAGATATTCAGGAGAGCAGTTTGGAACTATGCCCAAAGGGCTATAAAACTGTACCCTTTTGACCCAGGAGACCCACTTCTATGTCTGCATCCTAAAGAGACCATAAAAATGGGAAAAGGACCCACATGTACAAAAATATTTATAGCAGCTCTTTTTGTGGTGGCAAAGAGTTGGAAATTGAAGGGATGCCCACCAATTGGGGAATGGCTGAACAAGTTGTGGTATATGAATGTGATGAAATACTATTGTTCCACAAGAAATGATGAGCAGGAGGACTTCAGAATAACTTGGAAAGACTTACATGAATTGATACTGAGTGAAGTGAATAGAACCATGAGAACATTGCACACGGTAATGGCAACACTGTGCGATGACCAACTTTGATAGACTTAACTCTTCTCAGCAATACAAGGATCTAAGACAATTCCAAAAGATAGAAAATGCTATCTACATCCAGAGAAATAACTATGGAGTCTGAATGCAGATTGAAGCATAACTTTTTTGTTGTTGTTGTTTTTGCTTCTTCTTTCATGTGGTTTTTCTCTTTGGTTCTAATTCTTCTTTACAACATGACTAATGTGGAAATATGTTTAATATGATTGTTGTTGTGTTTGTCCTTCGTTCTCGAAGAGGACCATCATCAGGGAAATGATGACATGACTAGCAGTTGACTTTGTACATGTATAGACTATATCAGATTGTACTCTGTCTTGGGGAGGGAGGAGTGGAGGAAGGGGGAGAAAATTTAGAACTCAAAGTCTTATAGAAGTGAAAGTTGAAAACTAGAAGCAAATAAATAAATATTTGAAATTCTAAGAAAAAAAAGAAGGAAAGAAACAAAGAAAGAAATGGCCTAGTTGTGTGACATTGGCCAAGCCACCTAACCTCTGTTTGCCGCTGGAGAAGGAAATGACAAACCACTCTGTGGAGTGTCAAGAAAACTCCGTGGATAGAGGTCCACGGGCTCACAAAGAGAAGGACTTGACTGAAACAACTGAACAACAAAATGCATATCCTGTGAAGAATAGATAAGAAAAGGGAGAGAGTAGATTGAAATGAGAAGACCTGTTAGGAGGCTAGGTGGGTGGTAATGAAGTCCTGTGCTAGTGGTATTAGTGAAATCAGGGAGGAAGGGACAGATATGAGATATGTTGCAGGATGCATGTGTGTGTGAAAATCAATAGGGCTAGACTTGGCGACAGAATAGAGATGATCATAATAGCAGCTAGCATATATAGACCTTTGATGGGGTGCTTACTCTGTGCCAAGAACTATGCTAAGCACTGGGGATGCAAAAAGAGCAAAATACAGTCCTTGCAATAGTTAACAGAGGGAAGATGCCAGAATTAAGAGAATTGAGGAAGGCTTCCTGTAGACAATGGATTTCCAGTTGGAACTTAAAGGAAGCTGGGAAGGTCAGTAGGCAAAGAGGAGGAAGGAAAGCATGGGGGCAGTCAAAGAAAATGGATAGACCTGAGAAATGGAGTATCTTATTCATGGATCAGCCAAGAAACCAGTGTCACTCAATCAAGCAGAATGTGGTGGGAGGTATGGTGTAAGAAGATGGGGCAAATGGGAGATAGTCTCAGAGGGAAGGCAGTGGGAGGTGGGAGAGGACAGGAAAGGATGTATTGTATCTACTCCATTCCACTGATCTACCTTCCTATTTCTTAGCCCGTATCAGACAGTTTTGATAATTATTACCTTATAATATAATTTAAGGTCTGGTACTGCTTAAACCTCCTTTCTTTACTTATCTTTTTCATTAATTCTTTTGATATTCCTGACTTTTTGATCTTCCAAATGAATTTGGTTATTTTTTTCTAGCTCAATAACACACACACACACACACACACACACACACACATATATATATACATACACACACATACATATATATGTGTGTATATATATATGTGCATGTGTATGTGTGTGTATATATATATGTATGTATATATATATATATACACATATATATGTATATGTATAGTGCAGAATATGGGTTTTGAGCTGAATCTTGGAGGAAGCCAGGAGGTGGAGTTGATGAGAGAGAATGTTCTAGACATAGATGGAGTGTCCTGTGCAAAGGCACCTGAGACAACACCTTGTCAACCTTTGGAACTCAGGAAATCCCTGCCTATAGGTCCAAGTAACATTAGTTGTATGGAGATTTCATCCTCAGGAGTTTTAGTAACTCAGGAAGTTAGGGAGAGATCAAGGAGACACAGTCCTTTAATCAAATTATTTTTATCATTAATGTTAGTTGAAGAAGAGTGTTATGATTTCAAGAGTGAGCCAAGGGCTATAAAAGCCTTAGAATTGTGCCAACAAAAATAATAGATTTTACAATTTTTGCAAAATAGTAAGCATTTTTATCATCATAACCATCCCTCTCTGTGTGCCTAATCATAGACTAAGATAATTTCTTTGGCATCATTCTCCCCTGGGAAGCTGGGAAGAGAAAGGACATGAGACCAGAAATCAGAAGACTTGAGTTCAAGGCCTGACTCTGCCACTTAGTGGTTTGTTTTTTTAAGTTAAGTGACTTCCCCAGGGTCACAGAGCTAGTATGTCTGAGGCTAGATTTGAACTCAGATCTTTCTGACTCCAAGACAGAGAAAGAGAAAGGGAGGGAGAGAGAGAGAGAGAGAGAGAGAGAGAGAGAGAGAGAGAGAGAGAGAGAGAGAGAGAGAGAAGGAGAAGAAGAAGAAGAAGAAGAAGAAGAAGAAGAAGAAGAAGAAGAAGAAGAAGAAGAAGGAGGAGGAGGAGGAGGAGGAGGAGGAGGAGGAGGAGGAGGAGGAGGAGGAGGAGGAGGAGGAGGAGGAGGAGGAGGAGGAGGAGACAAAGAAGGGTGGGGAAGGTGAGGAATCTAACCTTTCAGTAATTTTAGGGATGATGGTTTCAGAATTGTCAGAGATGTACTATAATTTGAAATTATATGATGCATGTATTTTCAAAAGGCTTTTAGGTAATAGCTTGAGAAGTCATCTCAGATAAAGAAAGCCAATGGCATTGTCCATAGTTTCCCCCATTATAACTTCAGGGAAGATAGGGCCCAAAGAGATGAGGCAACTTGCCCAAGGTCACATAAAGAGTAAGTGGCAAGGGCAGCTAAGTGGGTAGAACACTGGCCTTGGAGTCAGAAAGAACTGAGTTCAAATCCAGCTCAGTGGATAGAGAGCTGGTCCAGGAATCAGCAACACCTGAGTTTAGACCCAGCCTCCAACACTTACTATCTGGGCAAGTCATTTAACCTCTGTTTGCCTTAATTCACTGGAGAAGGAAATGGCAAATCACTCCAATATCCTTGCCAAGAAAACCCCATGGTCAGTGTGATCCATGGGGTCATGAAGAGTTGGAAACAACTGAACAATAACAAACCCATATATAGATCTGTCAATGGATCCAGGTATGTGTATAGAGTGACCTAGCTATCTTAGGAGGAAATTCTATCAAGATGAGAACTTTCATTTGAAGATGTTCCCTGAAGTATGGTATTATAGAAAGAACAGTAGATTTGGAATCTGACGCTTTGAATTAGTCACAGCCCTACAGCTTAATATCTATCCTTGGATGGGGCCTTAGTTTCCTTCTCTGTAAAATAGGGCATCATAGGGCACCTGTCATTCAAAGTTGTGAGGATCCCCTGAGATCATAGCCATAAAAATGTAAAGTTCTACCTACCTACCTACCTATCTATCTGTCTAATCAGTTGTTTTTTTCACAGAAAAAGGAAGAGAGAGGTAATTTGAAGGCATTTTACAGGACCCCCAAACTTTCATGAAGGTATATAGGCCATATTCTCCCCTTTGCCATACTTAGTAAGATAAATTATTCATCTATTTTTGGGGAATCTACCATACTATACTCTATAATGAGCCAAGAAAGTTTTTCAGAATATATATTTCAGAAGCAGCATTGGCTGTTAATTCCTGAAAGGGTTAACATAAGGCATTAGAGGAGAGTCAGATATAGTCTTCAAGGGTTCTTAATCTTTTTTTGTGTCATGGGCCCTTTTGTTATTATGAGGAAATCTATGGATCCCTTCTCAGTTTCATGCTTTTAAATGCACAAAATAAAGTACATAGGAATACAAATTGTACATAGAAATATAAATACTTAGGAATACAAACTGTATTAAAATACAATTATCAAAATATATATTTTTTTAAAGTTCATATGCCCAAGTATAAGAACCCTTTTATTGTGGAATAATAGAAGCTAAGAATTGGAGAGGATCTCAGAGATCATCTATTTCAACTTCCTACTAATGTAGAAATCTCTATTATTATTGACAGATGGCCCATATTTTTTTAAATTATGAAAGAGATGATTTTATTTTATGAGGCGGGAAGGCAAGGTGATTGGGGTTAAATGACTTGCCCAAGGTCATACTGTTGTGCCGAAAAAAAGTGAGCGAGACCCGGATATAAATTTGGATGTGAATTTATTGAAGCGTGTGACTGTTCGGAGTAATTACTCAAATTGAACAGCAGCAAGTAGGGGTAGGAATAGAGTATTTAAAGGGAAAGAACACAATTAGATTTCCGTGGAGATGGGGATGCAAACAGTAGGACAAGCTGAGGCAGGATTATTTCCGGGGAGGAGGGAACACAAACAGTGGGGTCCGTGGAGATGGGAGTACAAACCGTGGGGTTCGTGGAGATGGGAGTAAAAACAGTGGGGTGAGCTGGGGCAAGACAGAGAAACTGGGGGGGGAGCAGGGCATAACAATACAGTTAGTAAGTGTCAAGTGTCTGAGGCTGGATTTGAACTCAGATTCTCCTGACTCCAGGGCTGGTGCTCTATTACTATACCACCTAGCTGCTGGCACCCTTCCCCCCTCCTCCCCCCATATACTTTCTTATTGAGTACTTTAGAGGCAGGGAAGTCACTAATCTATAAGACAGCTCATTCAATTTTTAAACAGCTCTCATTGTTAGAAAGTTTTTTTCCAAATAGTGAACAAAAAAATCTTCTCTCTAACTTCCACCTCCTGGAAGTTCTAATTCTGCCTTCTGGAGATTCACAAAATAGACCTAATCCCTCGTTTACATAAAAGCCCATCAAATATTTGAAGATAGCTATCAGATTCCCTCTACTCTTCTGTTCTCCAGGTAACCGGAATTCCTTACAAAAGTCCTCATGTGACCTAACGTCCAGCCCTTTTACTAGTCCGGTAGGCTGACTGTGAAAAACTCTATGGATTGCAAATATATCAACGCTAAATGGATTTGTGAATAACCCTCTTAAAATGTGGCTTTCCAGAATGAAATAAGATTCTAGATGGGTTCTGACCAGTGTGAAGAGGGTATGTTGCTTTTGTTTATAAGACTTCTCTCAAAACTCAAGGATCATTTCTGCCAGGGTGGATACTCCCTCTACCTTAGATTCAAATTACCATCTTGCTATAACTTTAGTAGATGGCCTTTGAAAGTTTATGTGGCAGAAACATTCATCACCCATTGGCCACCTTTGTGAATTTAGCAGGTCTGGTCTGTAGATAGCCCTTGTCATCAGGCCCTGTGGTTGGAATCCGGACTATTCTTAATTCAAGGGAGATTTTGTTAGCTTTTTTAAGTAGTAGCTTCACAATGTTGTCTCATGACAAACTTGTAGTCAGTGTATATGAATTCAGCCTGGTCCTCCATTTAGCTAGGTGGCACAGTGGATGGAGCAAATCCTTGTTGACTCCAAGTCCAATACTTACCTTGACTCGTTATACCATGGAGTTGAAATTGATCTATAGAAAAGTATATAGGAAAAATACCCAGTAATTTCTCAAACTGGAGCCAGTCTTAAGAAAGACTGGGGATTTTTTAAGGGGAAAATTCCAGCCAGGGGGGGAAAAATCACGTGCTCCCTATGTAATTCTAGTGTGAAACAAAACTGACACACTTGCTTGCAATTTGGGTGTTAGGGAATCAGTAGCACCTTAAAAATAGAGAGCTAGAGGAAAAAAAAATAAACACTGCTAACAAAACAATTTATTAAGGAAGGAAGTAAAGAGGAACAAACACTGAGCTGGTCATGTGAAGAGTAAATAACAAGACTTCATTTCCAGATCACACTCAAAAAAAAAAAAAAAAAGTAAAAGCCAAGCCCAAATACATACAGACTGAAAGGAAATCGGGGACAGAGGTGAGAGCTAAGAGGGTGCCCAAGGTTGAGATCTGCCCCGTTGTTTGTAAGGAAGAACCCCTGTAGGGCTGCCTTAGGCACAGGATATGGGATGCTGAAAAACAGCAGGTGGGGTGAGAAAGGAGGATTTGGGATTGGGGGCTTTGATGGGGAGGAACAATACGTGGTAATGAATTCAGGCCTTTTCATTCTTGTAAGGGCATGGAAAGGCCAACCCTCCTGTTGACTGCAAGTTATAACATCTTCCTTCACTACCTGTGAATTTTCCCAGAGAGTTTAGAAGTTCTTGCTACTCACTTGACTCCAGTCCTAAATTGTACCCCCACCTCCTGGGAAAGCGCATAGGTAATCTAGCTCAGAGACTGAAAAGGGGCATGGTGTCCTCGATTTCAATCTCTTCCCCCTCCAAGCCATCTGCCCAGCTAGCTGCCCTCCCCAGCATGATTAACTGCTGTGACTCCCTATTGTCTCTAGGGGGTCTGGCTTTTAAAGCCCTTCTCAACCAGGCTCTTGCCTACTTTTTTTCTGGCTTATTATATATTACTCCCCTTTATACCTTAGCTTAAAAGAGCCAGGGTCTCCCAATGCATCCTGGGCCATCTCCAGTCATCCTGGTGAATATCAGGCCACTGGACCCAGATGGCTCTGGAGGACAAAGTGAGGCTGGTGACCTTGCAGAGCCCTCCCTCACTCAGATCAAAGTCAACTGCAAGTCATGTCATCATTTCCCTGATGTCACAGTCCTTTTCGAGAACGAAGGACGAACACAACCTTTATATACTCATGACCCAGTCAAACCGGCTTTCTCCTTGTTCCTCACGCACAGAATTCTCTCTCCCATCTCCATCTATGGTACAGGCTGTCCTCCAGGTCTAGAAGACATTCTCTCTTCACCTCTCTGTTATTTTGCATTTCTGACTTCCTTCAAAGCTCAGGTCAAGCATGAAATCTCTTCCTAATCCCTCTTCAGGAACCTGAAGCCTTGAGGCCCTTTAGGTCCTCAAACGTTGCCTTTTGACTGAATCCAAACTTCTCCTCTCCCTCCCCTCCCCACCCCCCCGCATGTCTAACATCAGAGATAGCTGTTTCATCATAATGATGTGGAGATAGGACAGCTTGTAGGGAGTTAAGTGGGTGACAGAGAATTGAAGCTAGAGAATAGAGAAATTTGTTTAGCAGTAAAGGCAGGCTGAGAGAGAAAGGTGGGCACAGCTAGAATGGTCAAGGGGAAAAGTTGTTTTGTTTTTTAGGATAAGGGAGCCCTGAGAGTATTTGTAGGCAGAGGGAAAGGAAACAGGAGGGAAGGAGAGATTGAAGGTGAAAGGGATGGGATGAGTGATGGAGCAAGGTTCTGAAGGAGGCAGGAAGAGATGGAAGCAAAGTCACCTGTGAAGGAATGAGTTTTGGAAAGGAGGAACAATCTCTCCTGCCTGAAGACTAAAAGAAAGGAGGTGAAGATGAAGGAAGAAATACATTAAAAGGTTTGGAGGAGAGAAGAGGAGAAGGAGCCCACGTTCTAAGGAAGCCCTGATTTGATGATCAATATCACCTAGAGCAGGGGTGGGGGACCTGCAGCTTCCAGGCCACATGTGGCTTTCTAGGTCCTCGGGTGTGGCTTTTTGACTGAGTCCAAGTTTTACAGAACAAATCCTTTTATTAAGGGGATTTGTTCTATGAAGTTTGGATTTAGTCAAAGGGCTGCACTTGAGGACCTAGAAGGCCACATGTGGCCTCAAGGCCTCAGGTTCCTCACCCCTGATCTAGAGTCTACTGAAGCAGAAAGGACTCAGGAGCTCTTGAGCAAATTCTTACTCTTCTAGTTTGTTACCCCTACCTACAGGGAAACTAGGGACTTTGGGGTTGTTACTCCTCCAAGGACAGCCCTCAGCTTCCAGCTCCCAACCAGCTCCCAATTCCCATTACAAACATTCAAGGTCACATGGCTTTTAAACAAGTCCTTTCAGTCCTGTCTGACTTTTCATGACCCCATTTGAGGTTTTCTTGGCAAAGATACTGGAGTGATTTGCCATTTCCTTCTCTAGCTCATTTTACAGATGAGGAAACTGAGGCAAACAGGGTTATGTGACTTGCCCGGAGTCACACAGCTCATAAGTATCTTCCTGACTCCAGATCTAACACTCTATATACATTGTGCCACCTAGCTGCCCATTTTAAACAGCTAGAAGATTTACTTATGCAGTAAAAGACAAAGAAAGGACTTGTATCCAAACCCAGAAAGAGTCAAGGGACCTTGCACCTCCACATAACAGATCCAAGCAGGTAGCCATGAGAGTAGCCTTTCTTCAGCCAGGCACACACCGATCTGATTTCCACTCTAGGTCAGCTCGTGATGATTCCATAACTCTGTTTCTCTCCTTACTCCCAAAGTGCCTGGAAGGTGTACATCTATGATAATTATAGCTAACATTTGTGCAGCCATCACTATGTGTCAGGCTAAGTGCTTTATGAGGGCTATCTCATTGGATCCTCACAACCTCCTGGGAATGTAGGTGCTATGATTATCCACATTTTACAGATGAGAAAACCAAGGCAAAGGTAGGTTAGGTGACGTGCCCAGGGCAGAAGTAAGCTTCTGAGGTCATATTTGAACCCTGACTCCAGGACCAGAGCTCTATCTACAGGGCCACCTCGCTTGTTAGCACCTTCCGTGGCCTCTTCAGGAGTCTGCAAAAACATTCCTATTCCCTTCCCATTTTTGCTTCCTTCCCCCAGGACACCTGGAGTGGGTCATCCAAATTGTTCCCGGGCTTCTTCTTTGAAGATCTCCAAAAACAAACGTGGAACTCCTAGCTCCAGGCATCTACTCTGAGGATGGGTAGTGCCTGTGACTCAGAGGGAAGAGGTAGTCCTTCCCTACACATGCTGGACGTCACCCTACCCATTCCATCTCCACCCAAAAGCAGCAACTGAATTAACACTGGCTATTGCAAGGTCATATATGGACTCTGAAAGGAGAAGGCAGGGAAATACTAGTGTTAACTCGCCTCCTGGATTTTGTATGCAAATCAGGTACCATTTTTCCTTTAAGTTTAATTATCATTTTAGAAATGTTTTCGTGATGATAGCTGACATTTATACAGCACCTACTATGTGCTGAACACTGTGCTAAGTGTCCAGTTATTTAGCACCCTGGGAGGTGCTATTGTTATCCCTGTTATCCCAGTGAGGAAACTAGGGGAAACTGAGGCCAAGTGACTTTTTTGAGGATCACACAGCTAATAATCGTCTAAGGATAGATTTGAATTTAAGTCTTCCCCACTCTGAGCTCAGGGCTCTATCCATGGAACCCTGAGCTATTTTATTGGCCTAATCTTCCATTAATAATGCCTTCTACCCTTTGACTTAAAGTTGATCATTCCCTCCCCAAAGTCTTTCTACTAATAAATGATCGATAAATAGATGCTGCTTTTCAGTGCTAATCGAGGACACTATTTGCAGAAATAATTTTACAAATCAAGAATTCTTCGATGACATAAATAATTAACTTCCTATTTTGCTCATTCTGGACATTTCAATTTTGCCTAATTTCCTTACAAGTGAGCACAAATGACGTTTTCATCTCTTCTATTGCTAAAAGCACAAAAAAAACCCATGAAGTTTAACACTTCATTCAGTCAGCCCATAAAACATTTATTAATCGCCTACTATGTGCCAGGCATTGTGCTAAGCTCTGGGAATACAAAGAAAAGCAAAAGGCAGTCAAGGCAGTCTTCTTCATGGAAAAGGCACTTGAGATGGGCTTTAAAGGAGAGAAATTCTTTAAAAATGACCTTCACATCACTTCCCCCTTTACGATATTTTCCTTCCCCTAAATTGGTACTATAGGTAAACAGGGAACAGATCCCCTTTTCCTTATGCATAAGAAAAACAGAATTCACCAAAGGAAAAAGGAATAATTATTTTGACATATGTTTTTATCCTTTTTATTTTAATACTCTGATTTGGAAACCACATATTTTGGAAACCACATTGATATCTGCAGGAGTTAGAGATCAAAGTGATATGGACCATACCTATAATTTCATTAGCATAAGAAATTCCAAGGGAGGGAATTCTGTCTACCAATACAAGTTTGCACCTTCTCTGCAACTTATAGAGAGGTGAAATGCTCAGCCAACGGCAACTGCAACACTGCTGAGGAAGGCTGGAGCCAGATGAAAATGTTATTGGGAAATATTTAACAGAATAAATAAAAGATACAATAGAACATAAATAGTGCTACTCAGTGGTTTTCTAAGGCATTATGTGTGGCCCACAGGGATCCTTATGTCTGTTTTAGGGGTCCCATTTCTATTTGTTTAGATACCTTAGCTTTAGAGCAGAGGGTGGAGAACCTGCTGCCTTGAGGCCACCTGTGGCTCAAGGTGTTCCCCATCCCTGGTTTAGAGCACCTAACACTTAAGAGACCTGCCAGGGACACTCAGCCAGTGCATGTCAGGGTCAGGACTCAAACGCCAGTCTTCCTGGTTTTGAGACCATCTTACTACGCACTATACCAAGCACCCTCTCTAAAGATCAAAACACCTTTTGAGAATGACATTTAAAATAACCAAAAAGAGAAATGTAACTGAAAACCAAAGTACTTTGGAAAGGAAAAATATTTCCCAAAGCAATTGCTTCCCCCTTCCCCCTTCTTTTGAACTTTGAGGGTTACTAAGTTTCTCTCAATACTTAGGAATCGGTAGTAGATTCTCTTAGTACCAGGAACCCTGCAGTTTTTCTGTATAGTTTTTCTCTTTCCTTTTTTAAAAAAAAACTTTTTTAATTCATTTTGAACTTAAATACAAAAAAGAAAAAAATTTCCATTTATGCAGCACAACATAGAGGATTCAAATATAACCATGGATTTTCATTTCCGTCTATTCACTTACAAAAAAAAATCCAAACTATGTAATAAATACTATACATTGTTTTTAAAGTTACCCTGATTTTCTGTTTCCAATTTTTCTTTTGTTCTCTATTTTTTTCTCCTTCCCTCCCAATTAAACACATATCTATCTATCTATCTATCTATCTATCTATCTACCTATCTACCTATCTATCTGCCTATCTACCCATCCCTCCATCTATCTATCCATCTGTCTATCTATCTATCTATCACCATATTATACATACTTCTATTTATCAGTTCTTTCTCTGAAGGTAGATAGTATCCTCCTTCATGGGTCCTTTATATTTGGTTTGAGTATTTATGATACTCAAGATAAATTAGACATTCAAAGTTATTCTTGGGACAAAGTTTTTGTTGCATAACTTTATTTCTTGAGGTCGAATGAAGGCACATAATGGCAAGAGCAAGGTTGCTTTCTGAGAGGCCTTGTGGTTCAGTGGATATGCTAGATTTTGGAGTCAGAGTCCCGAGTGTGAATTCTAGCTCTGTAACTTACTACGTTTACAACCTTGAAATAATCACTTATGATCCCTGGACTTAGTTTCCTTATTTGTAAAGTGAAGGGGTTGGACAAGATGACTTCTAAGGTCCCTTCCAGCCAGGGGTGCGCTTGTAAACATTTAACAACTGGCTCTTCAGAAAAAAAAAAGTATAGACAACACATTTTAAAGTTTAATCTACTTTATTATTAACATTTTCTCCATCACTTCTTAAGGCTAGACAATCCACAAAACAATAAATCGGGTACTAATTTGTAATGTTTGCTGATTTCAGAGGTTGAAACACTCCCATTGAAAATTTAGCAACCAGCTTTTGTCAGTCAGTACAAGCTGGCTCCAGAACACCCCAGCTTTTAGCTCTAAATGTATGATTCACTTGGAACTTCTCAGAGCCAAGAATGACCTAAAAGTGTTTTCCACAACCACTGTGACTTCCAGAGAGGGCCAGCTTCACGTAAGATGAGATCCTCGATATAGTGACTTTACTTAAATAACAGCTGCCATTTCTAAAGTGCCTACTATGCGTCAGGCACTGTGCTAAATGCTTTGACAAATATTATCTTATTTGATTTTCGTGTCAATTTATTATTCTTTTCCCTATTTTACAGTTGAGGAAACTGAAGCAGATAGAGCTTAAGTGACTAACCCAGGATCACATAGCTAGTCAAGTATTGGTGCTGGATTTGAATTCAGGTCTTCCTGACTTCAGGCTAAGTAAGCAGTCTATCCACTGAACCACCTAACTGCCTTAATCTTAGATGACAAAGAGAGGAAAAGTTAGCAAATAGAGACCTTCTGCAGTGGATAGAGCAAGGGCCCTGGAGTCATCTTCCTGAGTTCCAATCTGGCCTCACAAGCTGTGTGAGCCTAACCAATTCCTCTTATCCCTGTTTGCCTCAGTTTCCTCATCTGTAAAATGAACTGGAGAAGGAAATGGCAAGCCACTCCAGTATCTTTGCCAAGAAAACCCCCAATTGGGTGACCAAAAGTCAGACGCAATTGGAAAATGACCGAACGACAACAGAGACCTTCAACCTAGGGAAAAACTGTGGTAAATGGTTAATAAGATAAAAATGCTTAAGGAATAGGATGTTACTAAGACTCCAAATGGCTGAGTTTTTCACTATTTGACTATAAATTCCCCCCCGCCCCGAAATGTGATGTCTAAGCATATTTGTGTATACATTCACATAGTGTATTTTAGAAGTTTTCTTCATCCAAATATGCATCCAGACCTGTGATTTTATCATCGTGGGGAAAACTTACTGATGTATGTTGACAACCTGTCTGTAACTTAAAGTTTTAAAGAAGTGACTTGGGACACTGAGAGATGAGTGACTTGCCCGTGCTCACCCAGCCAGTATGTAGCTGATGCAGCTCTTGAACCCAGGCCTTCCTTACTCCAAGGCAAGTCTTCTGTTTACTATTCTACTT
The DNA here is from genome assembly GCF_011100635.1 of Trichosurus vulpecula. Taxonomy (NCBI): domain Eukaryota; kingdom Metazoa; phylum Chordata; class Mammalia; order Diprotodontia; family Phalangeridae; genus Trichosurus; species Trichosurus vulpecula. Next base: position 191,122,338 of record NC_050580.1, on the reverse strand, counting down.
CTTGAAATTTAATATATTTTATTTTTCCCCCCAATTACATGTTAAAACAATTTTTTAACATTTGAGGTTTTAAGTTCTAAGTTCCAAATTCTATCTCTCTCTCCCTGAGACAGTGAGCAATCAGATACAGGCTATACGTATGCAATCACGTAAAACATTTTCATATTAATCCTTTTGTATAACAACACTCAGACAAAAGAAAAAGAACAAAAGAAAGAAAGTGGAAAATAGCATGCTTCAGTTCATATTCAAAGAATATCACTTCTTTCTCTGGAGATGGATACCACGCTTCATCACCAGGCCTTTGGAATTGTCCTCTCTCTCTCCCTTAGTCTCTGTGTATCTGTATCTATATCTATCATTCTCTCTCTCTCTTTCTCTCTCCTTTTCTTCACCTCTCCCCATCCTCTCTTTTTCATCTACCTATATCTACTGCATATATATGTATATTTATGCATGTATATATACCTATCAATTCTATATATATATCTACTATATGTATTTATATGTTTCTACTGTGTATATCTATCTGCTGTACTCTGTGTCTATCTGTTGTATCAATCTATATCAAGAATCTATATATATCTAAAACATAAATAAATACAAATATGTACTCCCATGTTATTAGTTTTACATGCACATGGCCATTCATTTAATTGATGCAGCCTGCATTTCTGCTTGTTTTTCACGGGTCTGATGGATTCTTATTTCCTGTTTCACTTGAGTGGCCCCTTACCATGTGGAGCTACCCCCCTCTAAGATCAATCTCACTCTCTAGGAGGTCTCAGCCTTTTGGTTTCACTGCCCTCCCCCTACTCTCCCCCCCCCCCCCCGCCCCAGTCCATTCTGGTGTCGATGCTCATTTACCCCGTATTGTTTGCCCAGCAGTCATGGTGGTTCCCAGTGAGTGGCCAGGAAGAGACCAATGTGAAAACCCTAAGGAACCCACATGTGGTGTTACAGGCAACTGCTGCTGGCTCACAACCAACAGGGATGAGGGGACTTTGCAGTGGCCTTTTCAAAAGCAGTTGCTATGCAGCTTTTACAATGAGCACTTCCCAAAGAAGCCTTTCTTAGTTTGCCCCTTGGCTGTTAGATGTCCTAAATGGAGAAATCTGGTGTCACATAATGATGTGTGAATGAGCCAAAATGAACAACTTGGGTTTTAGACCGCCTTGGGAAGTGTTCCCAAGGAAGCCTGGTTCTTTCCGAGTCCTTGAAACCTAGGATTAGGACTAAGTGGCATCTACAAAGTAGGCTCAGAAAATTGTTACTAATCTGAGTTTCCAGAAGTTGCTCTCATCTCCCACATCTCTCTAAAAGGAAAGATTGCTTTGTAGGCCAGGTTCTTTAACTTGGGGATGGGGGAGAGGAAGGGAGAAAATGGAGAGGTCTGCTGTTAATACATATGGGCCAATGTCTCAGCTCTCAATTCATGGACTTTCACACATTTGTACCCCAACTCTACCCTAATATCTGCTGCCCCTACCCTGAGGCATTCTGTTAAAAACATGCCCCAAATGTCTTTCTCTTTAGCTGGCTAGCTGCCATATCATCCATTTAGTTAACTTTCATAAACCAGTTCTCTTCAGGCTCAACAGGAGATTCAACACTGTAGGCCTCCAGGAGTAATTCCTTAGTAAATGGTCTCTTCTTTTGGGACAAATTTTGTTACCCTACCTGGGAAAAAGCAAAGTCTTAACTCAGTGAGAGTCCAAGGATTCTTCAGGCTGAGGTGGACTACTAACTTCCTGACATGAGGTAATAGAAAGAGACGCACCCACTCATGGGCCTGCCCTTCAACTCTGTAAATATTTGCCCAAAGCCAATGAGACCTCCTTTCACAGAGAAGGTGGGGAGGGGAGTAGGGGGAATATAGGGATAGAGTTCAGATCTGAGAGGCAGGGAATTTTACAGCAGGCTTCTAGCTTTGCTGCTGACTCACCTGGTGGTTTCTGATAAGGAATTTCCTCTCTGTGCCTTGTTGCTCCTATCTGGAAAATGTGGATAACAACCTATACATACTATAGCTCTGTGGTTTGATCCGCACCAAATTTTAAAAATGTTCAATACGGTGGAAAAATATCTGTCAAAGCCTTTGCTATATGAATACAAAAAAGAACTAGTTAATTGACTAGGTTATTTTATTTTGAACTGTCAGATTTGATGTAGACTATGGTTAAATTTGAGGAGTATTGCACCGAGATACGAGAAATAGTAACAAAATAAATGTCTTATTGGGGGCAGGCGTATTAATAGCTTCATGCCAATGAAACTCCTCTTATAAAATTACTTTTTATTAATAATACTTAGTATTGATGTAACACTTTAAAGTTTGCAATCTTCTCATGCACGTTAACTCATTTTATCCTTATAACAATCACACGAGGTAGGTGCTATTACAATCCCTATTTTACAGGTGAAGAAACAGAGGCTGAGAGAGGTTAAATGGCTTAGCCCAGGGTCATACAGCTAAGTGTTTTGGTAGGATTTGAACTCAGCTTTCCAGATTTCTAGACTAGTATTTAATCACTACACAAACTAGCAGCCTTTTTTTTTTCCTGCTTTGCCTAAGGGGTACTCTATTATGGGTTGTAAGTCATGTATATAAGCCTACTTTTATATATAGCAAATGCTCTCCCTTCTCAACTTTGCCTCTTGGCCTGGTTCTCTTCCAGACTCAGCTTAGGTGCCACCTTCCACATGAAGCCTTTCCTGCCCCGGCCCCCCCCCCCCCTTACTAATGCATCTCCTCCCAAATCTACATCCTGTATATATCCTGCATTTCTTTTTGTATGCATGTTGTCTCTCATATTGGAATGTAAGCTTTTTGAGGGCAGGTTTTTTTTCTTTTGTCTTTGTATTTCCAGGCTTGTTATAGCGTTTGGCAAATAATAAGTGTTTAATAAATGCTCATTGATACAATGTGCTGAACTCTTGGGAAATAAAAACAAAAGTCAAACAGTGCCTGCCCTCAAGGGACCTGTATTCTAGCTAGTAAATGTCTGAGGTTAGATTTCTACTCAGGTCCTCCTGACTCCAGGCCCCGTATACTATCCACTGAGGGAGTTACTTTTAAAGGAATACTTTTGACTTTGTTTTGGTATTTACTCAGAAAGCATATCACATTTTTATATTAATAAGAAATCATATATCTATTGTATCTAAATTTTTTGATTAGTCTAATACACATTTATATGACAGATTGGATACATAAATTTAATTCAAGTAAGTCAACAAGAATTTATTAAAGAGTCAGGAAGTCTTGAGCTCAAATACAGCCTCATATACCTGTTTGCTATGTGACCCTGGGCAAGTCACTTACTTTCTTTTAGCCTTGGCACAAAACTCTGTGTGTGTGTGTGTGTGTGTGTGTGTGTGTGTGTGTGTGTGTGTGTGTGTTGGGCAGCTAGATGGCTCAGTGGATAGAGTGCTAGACCCAGAGTCAGGAAGACTCATCTTCCAGAGGTCAAATCTGCCCACAGACACTTACCTAGGTGACCCTGGACAAGTCATCTAACCCTGTTTGCCTCAGTTCCTCATCTGTAAAGTGAGCTGGAGAAGGAAATGACAAACCACTCCAGTACCTTTGTCAAGAAAATTCCAACAGGGCTCATGAAGAGTAGGACACAACTGAAATGACTCAGCAACATATATGTGTGTGTACATATATACATATACATATACAATAAGCATATATTTAACATTTCCATTAATGCTAAATATATAATATATAATGTTAATATTTTTAACGTATATAAACATATGGGCAGCTTGGTGGCTCAGTGGATAGAGTGCTGGGCCTGGAGTCAGGAAGACTCATCTTGGTTCAAACCTGGCCTCAGACACTTCCTAGCTATGTGACCTGGGTAAGTCACTTAACCCTGTTTGCCTCAATTTCCTCATCTGTAAAATGAGTTGGAGAAAGAAACGACAAACCCATCCAGTATCTTTGCCAAGAAAACCCCAAATGGGGTCATGAAGAGTTGGAAACAACTGAAAAATGACTAATCCACAATATATAAACATATATAATATATATAACTTTAATATATGTTTCTTACATGTATAAATAAAACATGCAATGCAGGGATAAAGGTCAGGAACATCTCTATTAAAACCTTCCTTCTGACACTTACTATGTCTATCACCTTAGACAACTCACTTAACCTCTATAATCCCCAGGCAACTCCCTAGAACTTAGTTCTGAGTCATAACTGCCAGTGGAGAGAATTCTTCTACCAAGTTCCTCATGTTGATGAAATGTCAGATCCTTTGAATACCCACTCTGAGTACTCCATTGGTGGTTGGCTGTTGTCCTTCGTTCTTGAAGAGGACCAAAATGACATCAGTATGTTAGAGTCAAGTCACGGTGTGCCCGACTGTGGCCGATCAGACCAATACAAGCTCAGAACGTTCTACCACAGTTTGGACACAAATAGTCCAGGTGAACATTTGGGACAGATTCTCTAAATTTGCCCATCTCACGTTTCTTTTGGCTAATGGAATCGTGGAACAGCACAATCTCTGAAGTATCAAGACTGTTGGTGACCCAAAGGGCAATGGAGTGATGTGTTGAGAATGTTATCAGTGATGGCCTGTGAACAAAAAGAAGCCAAGTAATATAGCAGATGGAGCCTTGGGCCTAGGATCAAAAAGACATGAGTTTAAACATGGCTTCAGACTCTTATTAGCTGTGTGACCCTGGGTCAATCTGCCTCAGTTTCTTCAATTGTAAAATGAGGATAATAACAGTACTTCCCTCACAGAATAGTAAGCTTTTAATTTTTCATGTGGGAGTTTTGGGACTTTTGAAGAAATTTAGGATCAAATGAGGTAATATTTGTAAAACCTGGCACACGGTAGGTGCTTAATAAATGCTTGCTCCTTCTCCTCCATCCCTCTTCCCCCAAAGATATCATGTAGGGAATGTTTGGTTAGAAAAGAAACTGGGCCAGCCATGTACTGAAAGCAAGGGACAGCATATGGTGAGCCCTAGTACACCACTGTTTCCCATAGAATATTAATAGACCTAGAGGAAAGTCTCTATGTGCTGGGCAGATTTTTCATGGAAGATTTATGAGAGGACATGGACAAGAATTGCACTAGATGAGAAAGCCTGGAAGGGTTATGATCTGTACCGCTGGAAGAACTGCTTCTCTCGGTGGGTTGAGATCTTTTAACTTGTGGGATAAAAATGTTGCATCTCCCAAGAGTAAGCACCTTCCACCCTTCTTAGAAAGATCAGTGCCAAGGTAGACTGAAGTCACATCATCATCATGTTCTTTTCCCAGAATGTGGTTTGCTGTACTTTTCAGTGATACCAGACAACGAGGCCCTTGCTTCCAGAAAATAGGGAGAGCAGGCGAAAGCTTTGCCTTTCTGCCAGCACCAAGTGCTTTGTCATCTAGATGTGCTCAAAGTTAGGTTCATCTCCCTCCTTGAAGAGAAGAAAAGGATTTTGAAGAACTTTTTTACCCTCCAAACTATCAGGGACAAGTGCTTCCTTAAAAAATAAAACAAAACAAAAAAACAGAAGAAAAACTTCAGAGTAAAAAAAATCAAAAACAGAAAGAGGATCTCCATCTCTCCATCGAGTCCAACCTCTTCATTTTACAGATAAGTAAATTAAGGGAGAGAAAGGTTAAGTGACTTGCCCCAGGTCACACAGCTAGTAGGTCTCTGAAGCAGGATTTGAACTTAAGTCTTCCTGACTCCAGGCCCAGTGCATTCTCTAAGGTGCCTTTTAGCTTCCTAGGGAAAAAGAAAAAAAAAAAGGGCTACTGAACATTGATAAATATTAGATATAGTCTCTTCCAGAGAGAAGGGAGCTAGACCCTCTGATCACCAAGTAGCTGCTTGCCCTTTTTTTTAAATAGTATTTTATTTTTTTCCCAGTTACATGTCAAGAAAATTTTTAGCATTTATTTTTACAAGATTTTGAGTTCCAAATTTTTCTCCCTCCCTTCCTTCCCTCCCCTCTTGTGAAAATGGTAGGCAGTTTGATATAGTTTCTATATGTACTGTCATGTAAAAAATAGTTCCATATTAGTCACAAGTGTGAAAGAAGAAACAGATTTAAACCCCCCCCCCCACGAGAGAGAATAAAGCAAGTGAAAAAAAATATGCTTTGATCTACATTCAGAGTCTGTCAGTCCTTCTCTGGATATGGATAGCATTTTCCTTTGTGAGTTCTTTGTACTTGTCTTGGATCATTATGTGTCTGAGAAGAGCTGAGTCATTTGTAGCTGATTGTCACACCACACGATGTTGCTGACACTGTGTACAATGCTTTCCTAGTTCTGCTCATTTCACTTTGCATCGGTTTGTGTAAGTCTTTCCAGGGTTTTCTGAAATCTGCCTGTTCATCATTTCTTATTGCACAATAGTATTCTATTACAGTCATATACCACAGTTTGTTCAGCTATTCCTCAATAGATGGGCATCCCCTCAATTTCTAATATTTTGCCACCATGAAAAGGGCTGCTATAAATATTTTTGCACATGTAGCTCCTTTCCCCCTTTTTTATGGTCTCTTTGGGATACAAATCTAGTAGTGGTATTGCTGGATCAAAGGGTATGCATAGTTTGGTTACCCTTTGGGCTTAGTTCCAAATTGCTCTCCAGAATGGTTGTGTCAGCGCACAACTCCATCAACAATGCATCAGCATCCCAATTTTCCCACATCCTCTCCATCATTTATCATTTTCCTTTTTTGGTCATATTGGCCAATCTGATAGGTGTGAGGTAGTATCTCAGAGTTATTTTAATTTGCATTTCTCTAATCAAAAGTGATTTAGATGACTTCTTCATATGCCTATAGATAGCTTTGATTTTTTCATCTGAAAATTGTCTGTTCATATCCTTTGGCCATTTATTGGTTGGGGATGCTTGCCCTTCTTGAAAGATGTTGTGGCTTCACAACATTGATGATGTCAGATGAGACACATCCAGCAATGCGCAGAAGGAGGGGAAGTGGTAGTAGCTGGTGACTACATGCTAGGGGCACTGTTGTAATAATGACAAGTGAGAGGTCTTCTGTGTTCCCAGAACATATATCCAGGATGTGGGAGAGAACCTCAGAAGATTTGTCAAGTCTGATGACTGCTACTCACTTCTGGTGATTCACATGAGTATGAAAGATATGGCCAGAAGGAATCTAAAGATTATGAAGACTTGGGGGTGGGGGGAACCAACAACCAAAAGACCCCTGAAGATCTTAGGGGCATATGTGATCTTTTAACTATTGCTGCTGATTGAGGGCAAGGCACTGAGAAGAGAAAGGCAGAGCTGGAATGTGAATAAGCAGGTTGATATGATGGTGACTGAGTTGGATATGGTGGTACATGCCTGTAATTCCTGCTGCTAGGGAGACTGAGGCTGGTGGATCACTTGAGTTTGGGAGTTTGGATCTTTACTAGCATTGGGGTCAATTAGGTGTCCTGTGGACCAGCACCAACATGGGAGTAGTGAGGGTGGTGATCAGGTTGGCTTAAGAAGAGTAAACCTGCCCAGGCTGGAAATAGAGCAGGTCAAAGTTTCTGTGCCCATCAGCAGTGGAGTCAGGATTATGGGTGGCCACTGCATGTCCATTGTTGGCAAGATAAGGAAACCCATTTTTGAAAGAAAAGAAGAAAAAAGTTGGTGTTTGAGACCAAAACAAACACAAAAGCAGCCCACAGACAGGATGGGATGGGGGTGGGGGTGGGGAGCTTCCTTTCCTCTCCTTGGGACTCTTAAGGAAAATGAGGAAAGGAGAAGAGAGATCTCTATTGTCCCACAGTGGCAGGGAGATGGAAACAACAGCTGGCATCTGCCACATCTTTCTTTAAGACCATGAGAAATGATCTCTATCTGAATGGCCAAACTGGGAGCTGTGTGTGACTGTGTTTGTTTTTATCCAAGAAGCTTGTAGGAGAGAAACAAGCCAGCTGAGGCCCACCTACATTGCACCCCAAGCTCACTTCTATTTGTATTTTTCTTCAATTTGTTCTGTTACAGAATGCATTTGCTAAATTTAATATTAGTTATCACAGACACCTGTGGTTGACTCTGTTCCTGTGTTGTTGGGTGTCACTTTGTTTGTGTCAGGAGGGTGCTTTGGGAGCCATACCAAGGAGAGGGGTTTTTCGTAGGACGGGACTGGGATCTCTGACTCCCAACACCCCTTCCCAGTCCAGTTAGAGAGTTTTGCTCTTTAAATGGGGGCATATGCATGAATCATTTCATAACCACCCTGCTAAGTGTGGAATTACTATGAGTTCAGGCCCTATTTTATAAATCTACCTTAGAGACTCAAGTTCAGGTTAGAGCTATATAAATGCTAGCCATCATTATCAGTAGTAGAAAGAAGAGGAAGAAGCAGAGAAAAGGGAAGGGAGGAGACTGCTTATCTATGTGCAATAAACCGGATACATAAAGAGTAGCTAAAACGAAGGACGAAGAATCACAATAGTGGTGCTCAGAAATTCATAGGAAACAAAAATCTAGGAAATGGGCTAGCAATCAACCACATGACCTCATATATCTCTCCCGAGATGCACAGTGTATGTATGAGTGACAAGCAAGGTGGATTGATGATACCAATGTGAGGAGGCAAACTTGACTTCATTTATATCCCTGCGACTAAATGGGAGAAGACTCAAGTCTGGAATGTGGATAGTTTATTCTAAAGGACTAGGATTCGTGAAAGGTGTGGAGGTAGCTAATAGCATTGCATATTAATAAAATGCACTCACAGGAAGAGATCCAGGAACTGGAGTGGGGAAATATGATGAAGGGCCCTTGGGGAAAGGTAATAGGGGCAGAGATCAAAGATGTATTGGTATATGGACCACCTAGACACAAAGAAGAAGTTGATGAGGAATTAGGGAGGCAATACAAGACTGCCATGGCAGCACGATATTGTAGCGATGAGGAAACTTCAATAATGATGAGGGAATTTGAGGAATCGACAATAATCTAGACATCCAATGCAATTCTGTTTCTGAAGACTAATAATTTCTTGGTTTGCCTTAATGATATTTTCATTCTTCACTGGAACCAGTGAGTAGAACCACTTTTCTCCACCTGATCCTCAGGAAGGAGGAAGTAGCTGTTGGGGCAGAGATGATGGGAAACTTGGAGGGAAGTAACTTAATCTTATAATTTGTGGTTGAAAAGGAGCGGAAAGCTGGGAATAGTTTAACATTCACTCTCTTTTAAGAAAGCTTCAAAGGGTTTAGTTCTTGAGGACAAGGACAATCTTGTTTGCCTATATCCCTAGCACTTAGCACAGTGTCTGGCATTCAGTGAATACTTAATAAACTATTTTCATTCATTCATTCATTCATTCATTCATTCATTCACACTCCCATGGATTAAAATTCCCCAGGCAAAGTCAGCCCAGGAGGGATAGAAAGCTCTTGAGAATGAAATTCTGACATAAAGTTACTAAACAAGTGCATGCCCTTTGACCCAGTTACACTACTGCTAGGCTAGTACCCCTTTAAGGAGGCCCCACATATATCAAGGACTGTTCCACATATGTAGCATGGGGGGTGTCATTGTCAAAGGGAGGCAGAATAGACATCTCTAACCTCTTCTCCCCCCACCCTTCTCCAAGGGAGGCTTTAATTCCTGCAAGGACTGGAAGCAGAAATTTGGGGCCAGAGGCCTCTTGGTTCTCCTTGGAGAGAGGGGGTACTGAGCTAGAATTATATCTATCTGCCCTCTTAAATAGTGTTAGTTTAGGGGACAAACATTGGAGAAGGGGAAGGGAATGAGCATTTATTTAGAGTCTTCTATGTGCCAGGCACCGTGCATCATTTGATCCTCACAACCACCCTGAAAGGTCGGTGCTATTATCATCTCTCATTTTATAGTTGGGGAACCTGAGGTAGGTAGAGATTTAATAACTCAGCCAGAGTCACACAGCCACTGAGTGTCCGTCTGAGTCCGCATTTGAACTCAGGTCTTCCTGACTCCAGGCCCAGTGTGTCACCTAACTACAATAGGGCCCTGAGGTTGCGGTAATGGAGCTTTGAGATGAGAATGCCAGAACGTTTTCAGCATAGGCAAGTTACAATTTATAGATGCAATCACCTGCTGGGATAGAGCAAGCAGCTGTCTTTAATTGGTAGTTTCTCTTACATTCCATCCAGAGGGTCTTGAGTTAAGTACCTGGACAGACAGCCTGTGTTCCCTAGGGTCAGGCAGGATGGAGTCAATCCTTCCTCCCATTGCCTAGGTTTTACCTTTCTCTGAATGGAACCATTTGGCTTTGAGGCTTGCCAGTATGGTCTCTTTCAGAAATAGAAAAGAATATGCTTGGCTCGAGGCTCTTTAGCTCCCATTGTTCAGAGCCTGTGTTCTCTGAGTGTTGTTTCCCATGCATTTGTATATGTAGTACAATAAAACACTAGTTCTTTTGGGTCTTCAGAGACATCCACTGTAAGGCCCTGCCCCTGGAGCTTGACTCAGGATTGAGTGTTTTCCCAGGGAAGAAAAATGAGCCAAAAAATAGTAGACAATGATTTTTTAAAAAATCATATTCAGCACTTTAAAACATTTGCTTTAATGAGAAAGGTCAAACACTGTCCCCAAATGCAGGAAATGAAAGAAACATCGAGGTACTCTTAAGGAAATATATTTGAAGACTGACTCCCAACCCTTACTTGTCCCTCCCTTTTCCCGGGCTTAAGGGGAAGTGGTTTCTAATTTGGAGATAAACATGAAACACATAAAACCTGAACTCCACACATTCCTGAGTAATACTTTTTTTTCTTAGAAAAATGTCCTTTGGGGGAAATTATCTTTATGTGCGTGGGAGGAATTTGCTAGAATGAATTTGCTTTTTCCTTACCATGGGTAAGTCACTTAACCCTCCCTCTAAGACTTAGTTTCCTTGTCTGTCACTATGAGTTGGTGGTGAGGTGGATAGACCTTAGGGCCTGGAGTTCAAATCTGGTCTCAGACACATACTAGCTATGTGACCCCGGGCAAGTCACTTAACTCTGTTTGCCTCAGTTTCTTCATCTGTAAAATGAGCTGGAGAAGGAAATGAGAAACCACTCCACTAGCTTGGCCAAGAAAACATGGACACGACTGAACAACTACAATAAGCTGCAAGTTGAAGTTGGACAAGATTAGAGGTTTATAGATTTAGGGTGGAGGGGACCCCTTCATTTTAGAGATGAGGAAATTGAGTCCCAGAGAACGCGAATGCCAATGCTCACATAGTTACCCATCTCATAGGATCATTTGCTCAACCCCTTCATTTTACAGGTGAGGATACAGGCTAAACAGGTAAAATGATTTGCTTATGGTAGAAAATGGTATATCTGAGATCTGAATCCACATCCTCCACTTCCTGGGAGGTCCAGCATGCTTTCCGCCCCTCCATGTGGTTTCTCTAAGGCTATTTCCATTTCTATAATTCTATGATTCTCAGGGCTTAAATTTGGCCAGATCTCACAAGAAAGCAGATTTGGCTTCTGTGTTTTTGATTAGAGAAGAGGCAAGGAAGTTAGTCCTTCATCTGAGTTTGGTCAGGAGAAGGTTGGGAGATCTAGCCACCTTTATTTGACCATTAAAGACTCCTTGTGGATTCCGCATGTTTATTTTCTGTACTGAGCTGAACAACCTTGCTGGAAGTGAGATGGGTGTAGGAGGTTTTTCTTCTTTCCCCAGGAGTGAAAAACAGAAAGCTGATCTTTGGTGTGAAACCACAGTTCCAAAGTTAAAACGTGTTGAGTGTTTCAGTCCTGGAAAAGGCGACAGGAGAAGCCCTGCAATTATGTCCTTTGCTCAGTCACAGCCCAGAGAGAGAGAGAGAGAGAGAGAGAGAGAGAGAGAGAGAGAGAGAGAGACAGAGAGGAATGAGAGCATTCTGGGGGGGAGGGGGGAGGGGGAAGGGTAAGGGGGGCGGTGGTGAGGAGGATTGCAGGGACACAAAAGTCAGGAAATGACCCCTGGGATGGGATTGGGATTTCAGAGGCGGTAGATTAGAAACAATGTGGCCTTATAACTTCTGTTCCTTTGGAACATACCATCCCAAGCAAGAAGAGAAAAAAAGGGGAAAAAAAAAGAAAGAAAAGTGGGGGCGGGAGGGATGGGGGTGGAGGGGGAAAGGGAGCTGGGGGCGGAGGTTAGTGCAAGCTGACATCTTAACTATAATGAGCTGCGATTGAACTGAGGATTTCCTCCATGAAAAGATGTCAGTGTGCATGTATTCCCTCCCCGCCCCCCCTCCCAAGTTCAGAAATGAGGGCGAGAGACAGCTGATGCTCATTGGAGGGCCCCACTGAAAAAAGGAGCCCACTAGACAGCTTCAGAATACTGAACTGGGAGCCTTTGAGAGTTTTGTTCAGCCAGCGAATCCTGGGTCTGTCCCATAGCGTGCCGGGAGCCAACCCCTCGGTGGCCAGAGCGGCGCGGAAAGGAAGCTGGTCCAGCCGATGAATGGGGGTTTTGTTCCCGCGGCAGCAGTGGTTACATTCTGCAGGCCCTGCAGATACAACAGAGGCTGTATGAGAGGGGAATGGAAATGAGGGTTTGGCTCCCCCCAAAAAAGGCCTACTCCTTTCCATTCGGAGGGCAGAGGAATGCTGGCAAGTAGAAAAGGAACCCTCTGGAGGGAACGCCACTCGGCTTCTCTGAAACCCCATTGAGAGCAGCCCTTTGATGCCATTAAAGCCCATTTCACTGCAGACGTGGGGAGGAGGAAGGGGCTGTCAAGATTTTTCTGTCCCAGAGCATGTGTGCACCTTTGTCGGCGGGACTGGTTACTTAGACACTGGTGCCGAGCTTTCCTGCTGGGACTTCTCTGTTTCCGTCTCTGTCTCTCTAGATGTCTCTCTGACTTACTTTGAGTCTCTGTCTCTACCCCCACCCGCACCCTCACCGCCTTCTCCCTCCTTGTTTTTTCTTTCCTCCCTTAATTTTCCCTTCTTTTTTTCTTCCCCCTCTGTTTCTCTCTCTCTCTTATCTCTGTGTGCCTTTTACTCTCTTTCCCCCTTCTCCTTCCTTCCCTTCCCCTCCCCGTTGCTGTTTCCTTCTTCTCCTCCTCTTCCTCCTCCTCTCCTCTTCCTTCTTCTCTCCTTTGCTCCCTTCCTTCCTCTTCTTGTTTTTTTTTTTTTTTTTGACACTCTCTTGGCTCTATGTTCCCCTCTCCATCTCCATCTTTTCCCCCACCTTTGTCCCTCACTCCTGCTATGTCTCCTTCCTTCCCTCCCTTGTTCCCTTTCTCTGTCTTACTTGTCTCTGTGTGCCTCTGTCTTAATTTGTCTCTCTGTCTCTTTTTTCCTTCTCCTTCCCTCTCCATTGCACTCTGTTCCTTCTTCTATCCCTCTTCCTCCTCCTTCCTCTCCCCCCATCCTCCTCCTCCTTCTCTGTTTCTGTCTCCCTCTGTTTCTTTATCTGTATCTGACTGTCTCATCTCTATCTCTCTGAGTCTTATTGTGTGCCTCCCTCAATGTGTCTTATTTCTCTTTTCCCCTCCCACCTCTTCCTCTTTCCTGCTGTCTATCCTTCCTTTTCTCCTTGGTTCCCTCCCTCTCCTTGTTTCTTTGACTCTCTCGTCTCTTTGTGTCTTATTTTCATCCTCCCTATCTCATTCTTTCTCCCACCTCACTCTCTCACTCCTGCCCTCTCTCCTTCCTTTCTTTCCTTGTTCTCTTTCTGTCACTCCCTGTCCCTTTGTCTCTGTGCCTGACTCTGTCTCTGTCTCGGGGTGTGTGTCTCTCTGTCTCTGTCTCTCTCTGGTCTCAGCCTTCTACAGAATCATAAAGTTCTCCATTAAACAGATTAGGTTTTCATGATGGGTGTGACTCAGCCTGGACTCTTGCCAGGCTGACCCCACCCAGAGCCAGGGCTTTGAAAGGCTTCTTTGGGTCTTTCTTCACTCACCTACCTGTTTAATGGCAAAAGTTGAGGTGGACGAGAAAATGTGTTTCAGGGGGAGGAAGTTGGTTCTGAAGCTGTTGCTCATTTTTTTCCATGTTCTCAGAGGCAGGGTGTGGGTCATGCTGCTGTGGGCCCAGAAACAGTGTCACATCCAGACCCGGAACATGATGTAACTGGGCCCATCCCTGAAATAGTTCATTCTTTTTAGAAGAGCTAGGATATAACAAGGAGCCACAGTGCCTTTGCACATAGTAGGTGCTCCATAAATAAACTGCTTTGGATAACAGCTGATTTAGGGAGTAATTTCACTGGATTCTCAGATAATTTTATATAATGTTACCCCAGTTCCAGTCTTGACTTAGTTATATCACTTTGGTAAAGAAACGGCCTATGTTGCTTTCTTCCGCCTTCTCTCCCCCTCCCCCCAAATCTATGTGACTTAATATAGGGGTATTCTGGAGCCAGCTTGAACTGGATAGAGAGCCAATCATTAAATTTTCAACGTGAGCATTCGCACCTGGGAAATTAGCAAATGCTACAAGTCGGGGCTCGATCTGTCTTTTTATTCACTGTCTGGATTTAAGAAAAGCGATAGAGAAAATGTTAATAATGAAGATTAAATTTAAATTAAAAATGTATCATTTGTAATTCTCCTCCCCCCCCCAAGCTAGTATTAAAACACTTACCGACACACCCCTGCCGTAGTGAGAATAGTGAACTAGAGAGGCCAAACACTGGCATGAAAAGGTAACTGCCTCTGGAGTCAGGAGATGTGGATGCCGGTCTCAGCTCTGCTGCAAGAATCATAGAATTTCAGAGCCACAAAGTTGTGAGGCAGCTAGGACGAGCGGAGAACACATCATTGGGCCTAAAGTCACGGAGACTTGAGCTCAAATTTGGGCCCGGATACTTACTAGCTGTATGATCCTGTTCAAGTCATTTAAGCGTGGCCCGCCTTGTTTTCCTCAACCGTACAATGGATAATAATAGGACTTACCTCCCAGGGTCATCGTGAGGATCAAATAAGATAATTTGTATAATGTACTTAGCACAGTTCCTGGCACATAGTAGGTGCTTAATAAATGCTTGCTCTCAGTCCATTTGTGGGTAAGGAGGATAACGTCTTCATTCCTCACTTCCCTCATCTACAACATCAGGGGAGGTGGAGACTAAATGATTTCTAGTTTTACATTTGCTAATCTATGACATATTAAAGCTCCTTAAGCTCTAGAAAAAAAATCATTCTAAATCGGAGCCAGACTTTTCCTGAACCTTCTGTTCATGGGTATAATCTGTGGCTATCGGGGCTTGATCATGCTCAGATTTCAAATGAGCTTTTGCATCAGGGCATGCAGACACTAGCCTGCTCATGGTGTCAGGTCACTTTTCCACTTGAACTAGAAAAAGGGAAGACAGGTGGTGGTTTGGGATATTGGCTGTTCAGAGGAACAGGAGGAGTTGGAGGATAAAAGGAGGGAAAGGTTTACAGAGCGAGACGTGACTGCCAAGACTTCCTGAAATGACCCTAGGGAGTGTGGGGGCATTCAGAAGGGGAAGGTGTCACTGTTTCTGACTGAATGGATGCTTCGCATTGGCAAGGCTGAATCATGCTTTCTGTTTGCACAGAGTCATACAGTCCATCATTCATTCATTCTTTAAACATCCCAGGGAAGTGGGTCAGTGTCAGTAATGGTTATGCAGGCTGTGTATCATCAGTTGCTTCATGTTGCTTGAAATATGCCTTGCCGGTTATTTTAATATTGCTATTTGGAGGATGGCTTGATCTGTAACCTGGGTGGTTTCATCAGAGGCCTGGAAGGGATAGAAGCAAATTGAAGGAAAAAAAAAAAAGAAAATTTTATTTCCAACCAGAGAATTCATGAGTACATAAATGTGAAATGAGTAGGGGGCATACCACCTCAATCCAAGAGCCAAATACTCATAGGAAATAGCACTTAAGAGAAATAAGCATGACTTAATTAGGGTTAACCATTTCAGCACGTATCCAGATCTTGCCTCCCCACCTCTAAATCCTCCCTCCACACTCCATACCCCACACCCATACACATATGGGCATAATTAATGATAAATTTAGATAAGGAACCACTCTAGGGGAGTCCTACTTCATGGACTTACTACCACCAGAAAACAGGCACACAGTTAATCAAACATTTATTAAGAGCCTTCTATGTGCCAGGCACTTGGAGGTTTTGGAGTCCATGGCTCCATTGTCCCATCAGAGGGACAGAGGGTAGTGATGAGTTGGAGTCCCAAGGTAGCAATATATACTATTTCTCTGCTTTATGTCAGTGCCATACATGTATGACTACATTGTAGGTCTTCACCTTGCTTCCCCAGTGGTCTCCCTTAAGTCTGTTCCACTTGGTGGCTAGAGTCCAGATGTGAGAAAGCAGTCAAGAAAGTAAGCCACAAGCATTTATTAAGCACATACTAGGTGTAAGATACTGTATTAGGTACTGTAGATACAAAGCCAAATGCAAAATAGTCCCTACCCTCAGGGAGTCTACATTCTTCTTTTTAAAAAATTTTAATTTATTTTTAGTTTTTAACATTCATTTCCACAAGATTGAGTTACAAATTTTCTCCCCATCTCTAACCCCCACCCCAAGATAGCATGTATTTTGATTGCCCCTTTCCCCAGTCTGCCCTCCCTTCTATCACCCCACTTCCCCCTGCCCTTATCTTTTTTCCCCTTACTTTCTTGTAGGGCAAGATAGATTTCTATGCCCCATTGCCTGTATATCTTATTTCCCAGTTGCACGTAAAAACAATTTTTTTAACATTTGTTTTTTAGAACTTTGAGATGCAAATTCTCTCCCTTCTTCTCTCCCTACCCACCCTCCTTGAGAAGACAAACAATTCAATAGAGATTATACATGTACCATTATGCAAAACACTTCCATAATAGTCATGTTGTGAAAGACTATATTTCCCTCCATCCTATCCTGTTCCCCTTTATTCAATTTTCTCCTTTGACCCTGTCCTTTTTCAAAAATGTTTGCTTTTGACTACCTCCTCCCCCAATCTGCCCTTTCTTCTATCATCCCTCCTCTTATCCCCTTCCCCCCTACTTTCCTGTAGGGTAAGATACCCAATTGAATGTGCTTTTGTAATATTAATTAAGGTAGGACTTTTTTTTTCTTTTTTACTGTTTTCTCTTTGAGAATGATAAAGTAATCAAGTGCCTTTGATTAAGTTTTACTAGGTGCTAAGCCCCAGGCCCACACCCTTTTGCTGATTAGGTATGAAGCCTTCGGGCCCTAAGAAGGGTACATAAACTCAGAGGTTAGCATCTTGTGTGCAGCTCTCACTCACTGGAAGGGCATTGGTGTGGAGACTCTGGGTAGCCATTGTTAAGAGCCCCCCAGCTTTGAAGAAAACCCAGATGTTGGTGCTTCTCTTTTGGGTAACTATGTATGTGATGTCTTGATCAGACAAAGCCTGTCTATTGAATTGTGTTATTTGATCTGTTGATATTTTCTGTTTGTAATTTCTACTTGTATTCTCTCTGAAGTTGAGAGTGCTGGCTTTTCCCCTGAACTAAGTGAATAGTATATGTATGTTTGATTAAAGTGAGATTGTTAACCCCTTAAAGTTGCTTTTCTTAGAAAAGCAGATCAATCAACCTGTGCTGAAGCTCTTGTTGCTGGTCTTGCTGGGTCTTACACCCCTACAGCAGCTGCTAGCCACCTTGTTGTTATAGTTATTTCCTCCTTAAGCCACATCCAATGAGAGCAAGGTTCACTCATTCCCTTTTGCCTACCCCTTCTTCCCTTCCAAAATAACAGCTTTTTCTTTCCACTTTTATGTGAGATAATTTACTCCATTCTATCTCTCCCTTTCTCCTTATCCCAACATATTCCTCTCTCACCGCTTAATTTTATTTTTTTAGATATCGTCTTTTCATATTCAACTCACCCTATGCCCTCTGTCTATATATATGTTTATTCCCTTCAACTACCCTAATACTGAGAGTTACATGAGTTACATGAGTTACAAATATCATCTTTCCGTGTAGGAATGTAAAGAGTTCAACTTTAATAAGGTCCTTATGATTTCTCTTTCCTGTTTACCTTTTCATGCTTCTCTTGATTCTTGTGTTTGAAAGTCAACTTTTCTATTCAGCTCTGGTCTTTTCACTGAGAATGCTTGAAAGTCCTTTATTTCATTGAAAATCCATATTTTGCCCTGAAGTATATTATACTCAGTTTTGCTGGGTCAGTTATTCTTGGCTTTAATCCTAGCTCCTCTGACCTCTGGAATATCATATTCCAAGCCCCTAGATCCCTTAATGTAGAAGTTGCTAGATCTTGTATTATCCTGATTGTGTTTCCACAATACTTGAATTATTTCTTTTTGGCTGCTTGCAATATTTTCTCCTTGACCTGGGAACTCTGGAATTTGGCTACAATATTCCTAGGAGTTTTCTCTTTGGGATCTTTTTCAAGAGGCAATCAGTGGATTCTTTCAATTTCTATTTTACACTCTGGTTCTGGAATATCAGGACAGTTTTCCTTGATAATTTCTTGAAAGGTGAGGTCTAGGCGCTTTTTTTGATTGTGGCTTTCAGGTAGTCCAGTAATTTTTAAATCATTTCTCCTAGATCTATTCTCCAGGTCAGTGGTTTTTCCAATGAGATATTTCACATTGTCTTACATTTTTTCATTCCTTTGGTTCTGTTTTATAATTTCTTGATTTCTCATAAAGTCACCAGCTTCCACTTGCTCCATTCTAATTTTTAAAGTGGTATTTTCTTCAGTGGGCTTTTGGACCTCTTTCTCCATCTGCCTAATTCTGCCTTTGAAGGCATTCTTCTCCTCATTGGCTTTTTGGAGCTCTTTTGGCATTTGGGTTAGTCTATTTTTTAAAGTGTTGTTTTCTTCAGTATTTTTTTGGATCTCCTTTAGCAAGTCATTGACTTGTTTTTCGTGATTTTCTTGCATCACTCTCACTTCTCTTCCCAATTTTTCCTCTACTTCTCTTACTTGCTTTTCCAAATCCTTTTTGACCTCTTCCATGGCCTGAGACCAATTCATATTTTTCTTGGAGGCTTTTAATGTAGGCTTTTTGACTTTGTTGACTTCTTCTGGCTATATGTTTTGATCTTCTTTGTCGCCAAAGTGAGATTCCGTAATCTAAGTCCTTTTATGCTGTCTGCTCATTTTCCCAGCCAATTATTTGACCTTTGAACTCTTTGTCATGGTGTGACTGCTTTCAGAGTATACAGTGCTTTGTCTGAAGCTTCAGGGGTTTTGAGCTGATATTTTCAGAGCTACTTCTATTCTGAGGTGGCTCCTCTCCTGGCCTGTGCTCTGGTCTGTGAGTGCAAGCACTCCTTTCTGCCATGTAACTACCAGGAGAACTTCCTCTCCACAGCCACCACAAGCTCTGCCACACCAGTGCTCCTCCTTCCCCAAGGATTGCCAACCAGGACTGTGACTCAAATCCAAGCAGGGCAAAGCAAGAGAACCCTGCCTCAGTGCCAGCAAAGAGATCCCTGCACTCCTGCTCTGATCAGCTACTTGATTCCCCCCACTGTCTGTGAGCCCAAGTGAGTCCCTGTTTTCACTCTGCCATCTTGGCTCTGCCCCCTGAGTCTACATTCTTCTAAGGGTATACAACATGTATGGAGATAAATATATACTGAATAATTTGAGGAGGAAGAGAAGAATAACAACCAGGGGGATCAGGAAAGGCTTTCTGTAAGGAGGGAGGGAATAAGTATTTATTAAGCACCTACTATTGATCCCACAATAAACTTGTGAGATAGTTGCTATTATAAATCCTCATTTTACAGTTGAAGAAACAAAGGCAGAAGGTAAGTGGGTAAGCTCAGGGTCACACAGCAAGTAGGTGTCTGAGTCTGGATTTGAACTTAGGGCCGCTTCCAGGCCAAGCAGGTTACCCATAGTATCACCTAGCAGCCTCGGATAAAGTTTATTAAAGAAAAAAGGGTTACAATAATAGTAAGCCGGTATATCTCATTTTACGCAATAGATGTGCTTTACCCAAAGCTGTGTTTAAACCAAAGTTTTTACATTCAATTCCATTTTTCATTCTGTATTACATAAAATTTTCAAAGATATTTGATTATCATTTCTGATTACTTTTTAGTTGTCTGGTGGCTAAACCTTAGATACTTTAACTTCTGGTATTTTCTGCTGGCCCTTCAACATCTCTGATAGTCTTAAGGTTGTGTGATTTGTCCTTCATTCTTGAAGAGGACCATGACATCAGACATGACTTGCGATTGACTTTGATTTGAAATGGTCTTACACAAACACTTAAAATGAATGTGCACTAAAAAATCTGGACTCTAAGGGTCCAGATTCATGACCTAGACTTGACCTTCCACTCTCCATCCCACATATCCATTCAGTTGACGGCTGCTGTTGGTTCTGTCCTCACAACATTTTTCATATCTATCCCCTTTTCTCTATTCATGTAGCCACCACCATCATTGGCTTTCATCTGGACTATAGCATTAACTCCCAATTGGTCTTCAAGTTTTCAATTTCTCCTTCCCTAATCCATCCTACCTAGAGCTGCCAAAATAACTTTCTTGTATCACTCAAGACCCACATTACTCCCATGCTCGATAATCTCTTGTGGCTCCCAATTGCTTCTAGGGTAAAACACAAACTCTACAGCTGGACATTTAAAACCTTTCACCATTGGACTTTGGTTTTCCTTTCCAGATTTATGTTGCATCACTCCTTTTCACACGCTGTGTTCCAGCCAAACTGGTCTCCTTGCTCTTCCTTGAACTTGGCACATGCTGTCATGTAGGCCTGGACTGCCCTCCTCTCCTCTACTTCTCAGATGCCTTAATTTCTGTCAAGTCTCAGCACAGGTGCTACTTCCTATGGGAAGCCTTTTTTGAACTTCATAATTATTAGTACGCTTTCCATCCTTAAATTATCTGGCACTTAATTTATCTATGGAAAGAGTGTATTTCCTCAGTAAAGTGCAGCCTGCTTGAGGACAGGAACTACTTTTGTTTCATCTTTGTGTTCTTAGGAATTAGTATAGTGCCTTGCACATGGCAGGCAACTAACAGATCCTTGTTAGATGAACGATTCGTGATTCTTTTTACAAAGCCAAGAATCCTTCGTATAATATATCCCTGTTGTTTCCCTCATCTTTTGAAGGACAAAAATATTAAGATGAGTCAGGAAGTTATTAGCTGTTCTGCTTTTGGCTGACAGAAAGCTCTAGCAAACGTCTGAATGATGGCAGCTCTTCATTACATCCCATCCCTATAGCCAGATAACCCCTACCTGGAGCTGGTGCTAAGCAGGTCTTCCTTTCTTTACTGACCCCCCAGGCCAATGTTCCTGCCAATGTGCTCTTTCCTTCCTCCCTGGATGGCCAGATGCTGATCATACATCTCCCACATCTCCACCCTTCCCTGAGGGAACTCAGAATTTTAGCTACACTTTGGCTCTTTAGACCTACTCTCTTCCCAATGGTGCCTGGCAGCTCCCCTGTAGGCTGTAAGGTCCTGCAAGGCAATGAACTCTGAAGGCTCCTGGGTCTTTCCATCTGTTCTTTTACAAATATTGTTTTCCCCAGCTGTGAGCATTTTAAAACCAGGGACTATCTTTTATATTTATACAAATATACACAAATAAATACATATACACACACATAAATTTGCAAACAGTTCTTAGTACAGAGCTTGGCACATAAATGCTTTTTCATTCATTCAATCACAATATGGAAAAATGCTTTCTAATTTTTCTGTTTTTTAATGTGGAATTACACATTCATTTTTCTTGAAGGGACATTAGAATGCCTGTTATTTATGGCATCTTTCAAAACAACTCAAAATTGTTTTCATGTGATATCTTGCAATCACATCTTTCCCAGGAATTGTGTGTAGGGATTGGGAGGGACAAAGCAAGTATAATTATTCCCACTTTACAGATGGAAAAACCGTCTCAGAGGTGTAATTCATATTGGGGCATAGTGTGGCAATTGTAGAGCAAAGACCAGGGTAGGGGAAGGAATAAACATTTATATGGTGCCAGGTGCTGTGCTAAGCAGTTTTAGAAATATCTCATTTGATTATCACAACAACCCTGCAAGTTAGATGCTATTATTACTCTCATATTGTTGAGGAAACTGAGGCAAATAGAGGTTGAGTGATTTGCCCAGATTCACATAGCTGGGAAGTGTCTGAGGCCAGATGTGAAGCCAGGTCTTCCTGCTCAACACTGTATCCACTGTGTCACTGCCTATACAAATCAAGAGAAAATTTTATAACACCCCCATCCCCCAATATATAAAATATCAATCTTAAAGCTAATGATACTGTCCCGGAGAAGTTAAGCAACTCACCCAAGGTCAAACAGCTAGTAAGTAACCAAAACCTAGGTTTCTTTCCTCTGGTTTAGTGATCTTTCCAGTAACAGCTACTTCTTTCCCTTAACTCCCAGTCCAGGGTTCTAGGCAGTGGACATCTTCAATACAAGTAAATACCAGTGGCTTCCACAGTATGGACAACAACCAAGAGACATGTGAAATCAATATCATCAACTAAGGTAAGATCTCCTTTATTATTTAATGTTGTATTGATTTTCCATTTTTGAAATATGTGAATCAGGTTCACTTACCCAGCTCCCTAGTCCTTTTCTCTATTGGTGATTTGTCTAGATGCCAGAAAAATCAAGACAAGACCTCCCCTTTATTTACCAGCTGGCCCTTGGCCCATTGGTTTCTATGCCAAGGCTCTCTAGAGATCTAGGTCAAGTCTTTTATTTGCCATGCCCTTTGCAAAATGAAGGGGAGGGGGTGTCTTATTCAGCCTGTCTTGGGCTCCCTGAACATCAGAAGGCAATGTTATTTACTCAAGCACTGGGCTTCTAAGTACTGGGGTGGCCAGTGTTTACTCAAAGAGCAGTATGGGCAGCTAGGTGGGGCTTTATGGAACTGCTGGTCATGTGAGGCTGTCTGAGCAACTCAAGGCCTCATGAACTGGAAGGATGGGGGGGCTACAAAGAAGGGACTACAAGGGCCTACTGCAATTTACAATCACATGTTCACTAAAGGGTCATCTTTGGGCAATGGGAATTTTATTTGATTGGATTTGAAGGATCAGAAGACATAAATTATATGGAAAGGATAGTGGGGGTAGAGGGAAGACAGAGACACACAGAGGACAAAGAGACAGAGAGAGAGAAGAGAAGAGAAGAGAGAGACAGAGAGAGAGACAGAGAGAGAGAGAGAGAGACAGAGAGACAGAGAGACAGAGAGAGACAGAGACAGAGACAGATACACAGAGACACAGAGAGACACAGAGAAAGAGACACAGACACAGAGAGACAGTGACAGGGAGACAATGACAGAGATGAAGATAGGGAAACAGAGAGAGATCGAGAGGCAGAGACAGCAAGAGGAGAGTTATTTCTGTTTACTATGTAGGCAATGGTTAAATAAAGAAGATCTGGGCCGGGAGCAACACTTTGCTTCATCTAATTACACCATCCTTTGGTCTCATGCTAAATCAGTGACTATGGGAGCAGCTCAGATCTTCAAACTGACAGGCCTGGAGACCTCTTCCCAGCCTGCCACATAGTCAGAGAGGGAAAAACGAAGGTTCCTGTTTTATATTTAAACCAGGGATTGACTCATAATTGTAGCTGTCATGAGGGGGGTGATGGAGACATTATGTAATCTGGTTCTTAGAGCGATGTGTGTTTAAGGTTTCTGCTCTGTTCATGCCAGAGGAAATTTTGTCAAAGGGACAAAAAGAGGCCGTGCCCACTGAGGGAGAGCTCAGCTGACTGACTTGGTGTGGTGGAGGGGCCCACAGAGTAATGACAGTGACCTCTATTAGACTTTCTCAAGTTTATCCAAATCCACAAATGAATGAATTTCCTGTGAAAACCAACTCCCGCCTCCCCCCTTCTTGTTTTTCCACAGATTTTAAATATGGATGTTGTTGGTCAAAAGCTGCAGCAATAAAACAGTGACATAATGCAGTGGAAAGAGTGAATTTGAAGTCAGAGGATCTGGGTTTGAATCCCAGCTCTGTCATTTTGTCCCTGTGTCGTCTTGGGTGATTCATTTAACTTCTCTGGACCGAGTTTCTTCATCTTCAGAATGATGGGTCTGGGCAAGCATCTGTGGTCCTTTCCAGCTCCAGATCCATGAGCCTATACCTGGGGTCTCTAAAGTATGTCTCTAAAGTATCTTCTGGCTCTAGATCTATAAGCATTATGGAGAAATGCAATCAGGGTCTGTAAATGTATTTACTGGACTAAATCTCTTTTCCCTCAGCCCTTTTCAGTGTCACCAATTCTCCCCATGCTTTCCAGTGTCATGAGTTGCTTAGGGACACAAACGGTTTATGCTGTCACATAAGCCAGAGGTTCCATTTTTATTTAGGCCTGTTACCTGCCCACAGTATGATTACTTTTGGGCTAGAGATAATTTTCATGGCTTTTAGTGAATGCTTTTAGTTTAGGCCTTATTCCATGCCATGGAAAGATGTCTGATTAACTCATTTTAATTGAATCTGAAAGGAATGAAGTTTCAATTGTTTTGCTAGAGGGAAGACTCTTTTTGGTTCCCATCCAACTAGCAATACCTTATGAGAAGACTTATTGGAAGATGGTAGAAAATAGAATTCATTTTCTCAGAAGAACAATGTTGAAAGCAAAAGAGTATTTAAAATGAGGTTGGAGGGATGAAAGCCAAGAAAAGAAAAAAAAAATTAGTCCCTGAGCATGGGGCTGACCTTCACCAAAATTGTTAAGTAAGCAAAGTTTGTTTTAGGGGCCAGAATTGTTTTGGGGGCAAGAATGAACAATCAAGGAAACTGGTTCCCTGTGAGGGAGTTGAAATGAGAATCCTTGAAAATACAAATACATATGCTCAATGAATCAATCAACAAACATTAATTAAGCATTTGCTGTGTTGGATGGCACTGTTCTAGGTGCTGGGAATAAAAAAGATAAAGCAAAAAAGTCCCTGCCCTCAAGGAGCTTCTACTCTAATAGAGGCAGCATGCACATGTACAAGCCTCTGCAACACATACGCTAACTCAGGTACAAGAAAAACTTGGAGGGGAAGGCAGCAGCTGGGGGAACCGAGAGAGACCTGATGCAAAAAGAGGCTTTTGACCTAAGTCTCAAAGGGGGAATTCCAGAAGGTAGAATTGCATGACAGTATGAAGGACAACCAACTCAAAGGCCTGGAGTTTGGAAATGGGATCTTGTATGTGACGAACAGGAAGATGGCCAGTGTAGGAAGGACTGCAGAATATGTAGGGGTGTGTAATATATTAGAAGCCTGGAAAAGTAGGATAAGGCCAGGTTATAAAGAGCCTTAAATGCCTGAGTATCCTAGAGGAGATAGGAAGTCACTGGAGTTGGCTGAGTAGATAGTGACATGGGAAGACCTTCATTTAGGAAATTCACTTTGGATACTAGGTAGAAAATGGATTGCAGAAGGGAGAGATTTGAGATAGGGACACTAATTAGGGCCTATTATGAGAGTCCACGTGAGAGTTGAAGATGATCTGAAGTAGGTGGTGGCTATGAGAGTCGAGAAAAGGGGATATGGGAGAGAGGTTTTAGACGTAGAAAAGACAAAATCCTTGTCACTGATTGGATATGTGGGGTGAATGTGAGTTAGGAGTTAAGAATGACACTGAGGTTGCTAACCTGCGTGACCTAGAAGGTTAATGGGGCCCTTATTTCAATAGAAATGAATTCTATTATCAGAAGAGAAGTGGATTTGGGAAGGAAAGATAGTAAGTTCTCTTTTGGCAAGTTGAATTCAAGGTGACTATGGAACACATAGTCCGAAATATCTGGGCTAAGCTTTGTTTGGGACATGTTGAGTTTGAGATGCCCAGGGGAGATGTATCCAATTCAAAATGTTCTTCTCTGTTTTCTTTGTGAGCAAAATGGAGATAACACATACCCCACAATGTTCTTGTAAGGTTCCAATGAGCCAGTGTATCTAAAGTGTTTCTCAAACCTTAATGCACTATACAAATGCAATCTATTGTTATTATTTAGAGCTACCCCACCTTTATTATCTATGCTCCTGGAAATGTCATGCTTGGTACACCATCTCAACTGGGAGGTATCTGACCATTCACTGACATCACCTAAAGGGGAAAAAACTCTCCATCAAAGACTACTATACTCCAAAGTCCTAGCTTTTTCTGCAAAATTTCCTTCCCATTTGGATGCCCTGCAATCCGGCTCCCAATCCAACTGGCTTAATTCAATCCAATCTAATTAAGATTTATGATTTTCAATAAACATTTATTAAGCACCCACTATGTGCATGGCACCGTGCTATGTGCTGGGGGTGCAAAACCAAAACAAAATTTAGTCCCTGTTCACAAGAAACTTACCACTTTTCATGGGAAGACTTTCTCAGGATAGGAGAGAATTTTCAGGTATCAGTTACGTATAGGCAAGGTATATTACAAGTATAGTTTCACAGTAGTTATGTCAGCTGCCTAGCGGCAGCTAGGTAGAGCAGTGGATAGAGTGCCGGGCCTGGAATCAGGAAGACCTGAGTTCACAGCCGGCCTCAGATACTTACCAGCTGTGTGACCCTGGACAGGTCACTTTGGCTTAAATTCCTCATCTGTAAGACAGGGATAATAATAGCACCTGCCTCCCAGGATTGTTAATTGTGAAGTGCTTTGCGCATTGTAAGCATTATGTTAGCTATAAGCTATCGATGTTTAAAGCCCTTAAGAATCCTTTCCAGGCACTAAATTTCCCCGCTGTTTACATTTTTTCCCATAGGCTCTACCACCAGGCCCTAACCCTTGTCCTTACATTTCTTCTAGATAATCCAATCTATTTAACCCTTTAGTTTTTGCCTTCCTTTGACCCCTGGAGGAGTTCAAGTACTCTTTTGGGCCCCCAGATACCTACCTTCTGGCTTCAGCCCCTACAAACATGAACGTTGTTTTTCTCTCTATTCCTTTTTATCATCTTTGACACATAGACATTCTAGAGCATGGGTTTTTGTTATCTTTTTTTGCGTGTGTTACAGACTCCATTGGTCATCTGGTAAAACCTAAAGACATACATACAATAATATTTTGTTGCCTACATTCATTATGGAAAGAAATGCTAAATTTCAGTTGTAGGTTAGTAAAAAGAAAGGTGCAATTGTTATCCTGTCCAAGTTCACAGATCCCCCTCCCCAATTTATCCGGAGGATCCCCCCCCCCAGGTTTAGAAACCCTGCCCTAGAGGCTGTCCCTTGGCCCTTACAGTTCCTGATCAGCCTTCACAGATTTTCCTGTCCCTTCGATCTTCTTTCTCTTCTTGCCCCTCTCTCCTCTCCATAGAAAATAAAACAGTATTTTGAGGAGTTCTATATTTACCGGAAAGTATCTTGGGTGGATTCAGAGCTAACCTTGGAACTGGAACCATGAGTTCAAATCCTGCCTCTAACACACACTCCATGTGTGACCCTAGGCAAGTCATTTAATTCTTTCAGAACTCTAGACAGCTCTCTAAGTTGCAGAGAAGGTCCAACCTACATCAGGAGAAGAAATTCTACACTGGGAGCTCCCTATGCCAATGAAATCACAGGTCCAGTGCTTATTGCCCATCTGAGAGTCCATATGAGGGCTCTTCTTAGTCTAACTTTTTTTGGGGGGGGGGCAATTGGAGTTATGTGACTTACCCAGGGTCACACAGATAGTAAGTTATCTGAAGTTGCTTTTGAACTCGGGTCCTCTTGACTGCAGGGCTGGTGCTCGATCCATTGCACCACCGAAGCTGCCCCAGGTTTGGCATTTGTGATTCTGTAATGGCAATCACCCCTCTTAACCCTACTGATGCTTTTGTTCCTGATATCTCGTCAGCAGTTCTGAACAACCTTAGAGGGTATTAAGTATTCCCCCAGCAATCTTTAGAAAACAATGATAATTGCTGGGGTGGGCAATGAGAGGGAAGAACCAGCATTATGGGTGCTTTTTCTCCCGTTTCATATTTCCAGGAGAAATGCTCAGTGCTCAGTCTCAATACTTGGGACCTTTTATCTTTATATCCCGTAAGGGATTGGGAATGTCCTTTGCCTGTTTGTGGGGGAATAACCCAGCTTTCAGCACTGGTTGATGTTTCTCAACTATTAAAGCCAACAGACTTCCTTAAAAACAACAGTTCTTTTTTAAAAAGAAAAGAAAACCATTTTCAATGAACATGAAAATTTCACCTGGGATTTTACGATTTTAGGTTGTTCCCTTAGTGGGAAGTAGTGCCAAAGCCATGACTTTGGATTTCCCCTTTTGAACAGAGCTATGGTTTTAGTTGAGTGCAGTCATTGTAGCCTAGGGCATTATAATATGATTGATGGGTGATGCAGGACTACATAATGAAGTCTAGTCTGGGTTTATTCATTTTTCTTAGTAATGGAGAATGAAAAAGCTTGATATGACCACCTTCCACACTTCTTCCTTTAGATGCTTGGAATGGATTTTCTCTATCATAGCTTTAGCAAAACTCTGGGAACTGGTTTGTCTTTTTCCTTGTATTCCCCCCCCCCCCCAATCTTTGAGTAACCATTTTTTTTCTGTAAAAGACCACTGATTTACAGAAAAAATGAAGACCTAGATACTAAAAGCAACTTTAATTCATACTCTTCATAATTTTAGAGAATTTTTATGTTGTTTACCTTCTTAAATTCAGAAAAAAGAATATAAATGTTTATTCAATGAGTAAAATGTATTTCAGATCCCTATGATGGCTTAAAAAGGCTCAAAAAGAGGAAGGATAGAAGAAAGGTAAAATAGAATGGTAATGGTTGACGGGAGAGAGAGAAGGAGAGAGAGAGAGACAGAGACAGAGAGAGAGAAAGAGAGAGAAAGGAAGAGGGGGAGAGAGAGAAAGAGGGAGAGAGAAGAAGGGAGGGAGAGAGATAGAGACAGAGAGAGAGACAGACAGAGAGACACACACACAGAGAGAGAGAGAGAGAGAGAGAGAGAGAGAGAGAGAGAGAGCCCTAGGAAAAACTGAGGCAAAGGGATCGACATAGGAAGAGGAATAGGAGAGAAGAAGGAAATAGGGAAGAGGGTTAGTAGAAGAGGAGGAGGAGAAAGGAGAAAGAAAGGGAGAGGAAGAGGAAGGGAAGGTGTAGAAGAAACAGGGAGGAGAGAGGAAGAGAAAAAGAGGGGAGGAGGAGGAAAAGATGAAGGAGGATAAAAAATGAGGAGAAACGAGAAAGGTTGAATTTCAGTAGGAAGTCACATCTTGTTCATTTAGGATATAAGTTTCAGAGAAATATTTGTTATCTGATGCCCTTGGAAATGACTAATTTAATGATCATTTTTCCCAGTTCATCTATCCTGAGTGGAATTACCTGAACAACCCACCAACCTGGTTGTTGTTCTCTTAGAGAAGAAGCAGTAACAACCAGCAATATCAGCCCAAGGGCCAGATGAAATTAAGCTGAGAGCCTGATTTGACCCTTAGGCTGGAAGTTTCCCTTGGCTCCCTTGAATCCCTGATTGCTTATTCAGCCAGACAACTATGAGGCACCATCTTTAGAAAGGCTGGACTAGCCAAAGGGGACACTTGCCAAAGTAAATTAAAAGAATACAAATAGAAGGGGTGGTCTCCATCTACTAGACTGCTGTGATTTATTTAGAACTGAATATGATTAGGTGTCAATGAGCTGAGAGTTGGTTTTCTCTAACCTTCAACAATCATGTTACGTTTAACATAAAAATTTTATTGAGCCAATACCTAATAAACCTACATTTTCTTCTTCTATAACCTCAATTTTCATGAGAAATGAAATGAAGACTGATTGACATAAGGCTTCTTCTCCCAGACGCAGCCTGCCTTTATGGACCTCTCATTTTCATGTTGTCAGCCTCCACACTTCTTTTTCCTTTTCCTCTTCCCTTCACCCACACCCATTCCACTTTTCATTCAGACCTTGTAAAGCCTCAGAAACAGACTTTGGGAGACAAGCCAGCTAAATGTTATTATAGAGGGAGCAGCAAACTCTTTTTCCAGGGTATCAGTGGGTCTTTTATGCCTCTAAGTCGATGTGTACTGAGGTGAAGAAGGTGCAGAGGAAGGGGCGGGGAGTATTCATTAACAGGGTTGGGTCTTGAAAAGCCTTTGTGATGTTATGGCAAAACTCTTCAGAATTCTGAAAAGGGTCACTGGTGGTCCACTGGTATTTATTTTTTCTGTGTATTATTTTAGTTAACTTGTCAATATTGGCTCATTTTAATGAAGCCATAGAAGAGTAGGAAGAACATCGGACTTAGACTCCTGGGATTATAGATTTCATGCTGGAAGGGTCGTTAGAGGCCATTTAAATCAACCTCTTTAATTTTACAGATGAGCAAACTGAGACTCAGAGAAATTAAAGAGACTTGCCAAAGGTCACTTGGCTAATAAGTAGAGGAGAGAGAGAGACAGAGAGACAGACAGAGACAGAGAGAAAGACACACGCAGAGACACAGAGAGACACGGAGAGAGAGAGAGACAGACAGAGACAGAGAAAGAGAGAGACAGAGAGAGAGACACACACACAGAGACAGAGACACAGAGACAGAGAGAGACAGAGAGAGGGAGACATAGAGAGACACAGAGAGAGAGAGAGAGAGAGAGAGAGAGAGAATGAAAGCACAAGTCGTTTGATTCTAGGTCCCATTTTCTTTCCATTATATACTGACTTGGCATCTACTGCCGGCTTTCTTGATAACTCCCTTCAGGACCTTGGGCAAGTCTTTTTCCTGCCTCCCTTTCCTCTCCTTTAAAAATAAAGAGAGACAAAGAAAGAAAAACCCCTGCCCTTGGTGCCCAGGCAGGGACAAGTAAGAGAATGGATTCGTTAATTCTTTGAAAAGGACAAATCCTGGTGTAAGTATAAGGTGTGATGGCCATTTATTCAGTAAAGATTTCTTGAATGTCTGCATTTTCAAGGACATGTACTGTTGGAAAAGGAGCTAGGCTCGCCATACAGCAAAAATGTGACACACCAGGCAGCCAGGTCAAATGGTACATAGCCACTCCCTAGGTGCTAAGAGAACAAGAGTAAGGCCTTTTAGAGCATTGCATAGATTCCCCAGTGGAGCAGTCTATGAGAAAATCTGGACAAACCATGGAGTTCTGGACCAGGAGTAAGGAAGATATTTGAATTCAAATCTAGCCTCGGACGCTTACTAGCTATGTGACCCTGAGCAAGTCACTTAAACCCTTGTTTGCCTCAATTTCCCCATTTGTAAAATGAGGATAATAATAGCAACCACCTCCCAGGGTTGTTGGGGAGACCAAATGACATAACAATGTAAAATACTTAACATAGTGCCTGGCACATAGTAAACGCTATGCAAATGTTAGCAATTATCATATTGTAATTACCTGCATTTGCAGAAGGAATTACCAGTGGAACTCTGAAACATCCATCAGTGAAATCATGAATCTTTATTTGGGGGGTGGGGGACTATAGTTGTGATTTATATATGTTCATGGTGTTTGTTAGGAATAGTTCTGCTTTTTCTCTGTATCCCTAGCACTTAGCACATAGTAAGTGATTAATAGATGTTTGTTTATTGATTGATAGATTTCATTGGTTTCAAGGATTCTCTGCAAGAAAACTCCCTCTAGCAATGCACTTCAATACCTGCTTTCCGTCTTAGTGAATTCAAGGCTGTATTTGAACCCAGGCCTTTCTGATTCCAGAAAGCGAATCCATTAAGATACCAAAATAGTATGTGAAAGACGCTTTTCTAGGAATACAAAGATGGAATGACAGATTCCTGCCTTCGAGAAACTATTATCATTAATAATGATAAAAAATAATATTATTAGTGACCAACTTGTTTTGACTCCTTTTTACTCTGTGGATCTCTTCCCAGATTGTTGGCAAACATATCTGTGTAATCGACAGAGGTGTGGCTATCTGTAGGGCTATCTATCGCCTTTTCACTTACATCCTTAACAATCCCAGACTGAATATCCTGGAAACTTGTTATAATCCTATCTTGGGGGTCTATGCTGGGGGAGTGACTTATGGGAGAGAACATCTTCTGATTAGGTCTTTTTGTACTTACATAACCAAACCCTCTGGGAGAGTTGATGAAGGCTCCAATTTTATGATTTCTATAGCTGAAAGTTTGTAGATTACTATGCTTTCTTCCATTTTTCTTTGAATGTATCCATTTGCCTCTTTGCTTCCAAGCCTCTGTGTTCAAAGTGTGTTCAGCCTAACTATGTTTGCCCTTACCATCAGTTTTTTTTTGATGGAAGAAGGTTTTATTTGTGGCATTTATTTATTCAATCCATAAGATGGAAATGATGGTATGTAGCACAGTGGTAAGAATACTGTCTCTAGAGTTAGAGATCTTAGATACGAATTTCTCTTTACTACCTATGTATATGATCTTGGGCAAGTTATTTAACTTCCTTGTGCCTCAGTTTCTCATATAATGATGGCTTCTGAAGCTGCATGTCTTGCCTAACCTTGCCATTAGACTGTGAGCTCCTTGAGAGCTGGGATTGTCTTTTGATTTTCTTTGAATTCCTGGTGATTAGCCCAGTGCCTAGAACATAGTAGGTGCTTGTTGAATGACTGACTAAACGTATATAACCTATAGTTAGCTTGCCAAGCTGGAATTTAAATCTGGAACCAACTTCTACTGGTTCTTGGAAGAGCCATCCAATTGGAGGGAGGAGCCTCCGGTGGCAGTTTGCTTCCAAAGTATGAATTCCAGAGTTGCAAGCGAGGTTTCAGAATGAAGAATTGGGGTATGCTAAGGAAGTCCATCAAGAGTGCAGCCTGGAGAGGAATAAGAGCATTTCCCTTATTTATGACCGTGGGCAACAGACCTGTATTCTGAGAAGGGGTCCTTAGGATTCACCATGCTGACTACCAAAGGGGTCCGTGACATCACAAAGCTCAGAACCTTTCAACTAGATAATCTTGAAGGTGTACCCAGTTTTGCTGTCTCTGACATCTTGTCCTGTTTTGCTAAAGCATCTCTGGCTTTCTTCTAGTTTAATTCCAGGAATTGTCATTAGTAAAAAAAGGGAGGGAATAAGCATTTATTAAGTACCTACTATATGCCAGGCACTGTGCTAAGCCCTTAGGAAAAAAAATATCTCATTTGATTCTCACAATAACTCTGGGAAGTAGGTGCTTTTATTACCCCCATTTTACAATTGAGGAAACTGGGGCAGACAGATATAAAGTGACTTGCCCAGGATCATACAACTAGGAAGCATCTGAGGCCAGATCTAAACTCAGGTCTTCCTGACTCCAGGTCCAGCTCTCTCTCCACATGATTACTACCTAGCTGTCTCAAAAAGAAGCCTGACTTTTCACCTGGCAAAAACCAAAGATTGGAGATGTGTTGAGGGAGAGATGGTTAAAACTAGAGGAAAAAAAGCTTCTACTCAACCTCTAAGCATGGTTGCAATGAAACTCCTTTCGTTAGAAAAGAAATCATTAATTGATGTTTGTGAAATAAAAAAAATGTTCCCAACATGTGGAAGAAATTATCTTGATGCATGTTCTATGGAACAGATGGTGACAGTCCTCAAACTTTACTGGGATTTCCCTTATATGATGAAGTGGGGTATTTCAGTCCTGCTTACAGTCACTCCATTGCTGTGATGTCTCCTCTGTCTCTTCTTGTAAAAGTCATTTCTCTTTATCATTAATCAAATCACAGACATTTTTCTCTCCAGTAATTCTAACAATTTGCTTTAATCTGGGAGAACAAATCAACAGTCTGGTGTGTATGTGTTTGTTTTCTCCAGTCAGTGTGTTTGCAAACCTTTTCCAGGAGACAACTTGATTTCACTCCTGGGAGATCACAACCATCCTTCATATTGGGAGATCTTTTTAAAAAAAAATACATTTTATTTTTTTCTCCCAATTACATGCTAAAATTTTTCTAACATTTGTTTTTTTTAAAGTTTTGAGTTCCAAATTCTATCCTTCCCTCTCTCCTTCCCTCCTTTTCCTCCTTCCGGTCAGATATAGGTTATACATGTGCAATCATGTAAAACCCTTCCATATTAGTCATTTTGTACAAGAAAACTTGAATAAAAGACAAAGAATGAAAGACGGTGAAAAATAGCATGCTTCAGTCTGTTTCCAAATAATATTAATTTTTTCTCTGGAGATACTATGCTTCGTCATTAGTCCTTTGGGATTGTCTTGGATGTTTGTATTGCTGAGAATAGCTAAGTCATTCACAATTCTTCCTTGTATAATATTGCTGTTACTGTGTGCAACATTTTCCTGGTTCTGCTCACTTCACTTTGCATCAGTTCATGTAAATCTTCCCACGTTTTTCTGAAATCATCCTGCTTGTCACTTCTTATAGCAGAATAATATTCTATCACAATCATATACCACAGCTTGTTCAGCCATTCCCCAGTTGATGGGCATCTTCTGGGAGATTTTAAAACACATGATCAGGTGTTTGATTGTTAGCCAATTATGGTTCAGTTGGATTCAACAAACATTTTAAAGCACTGACTGTGCCAGGAGAGGCAGTTTGGGGTCAGAAAGATCTCAGTTCTAATGCTACCTCAGATGTTGGCTGACTACAAGACTCTAGGCTAAGAGTATTGGGCAAGTCATTCAACTTCTGATCGTTTTAGGGAACTCTCTAAGACTAAATTACAGAGTAGGTAGGTGTCGGTCTGTGTTGGTAGAAGGAGCCTGCTTACCTGGTGGTTCCTTATATTAATGAAATCACAGGTTTGGTTCCAAACCTCCTCCCCACTTCTCTTCAAACCCCCTCAAAAAAGGCATTGTGCTAGGCCTTGGAGATACACAGGCCAAAATCAAACCTTCAACGAACTTTTATTCTTTTATTTCCAAGTGTGCAAAATTTTACAATGAGGAAACTAGCTCTGGACCCTGGGTCCCAGTTTCACTGGAGTGAAGCTGACTAAGGTTTTATAGTATGTTTTGTGTATCCTATAATCCAGTGAGTCAAGTATATAGACTCCAGGCTTCCTGTTTTTTTTGATTACTTGGTCCTATTCCTGACCTTTGATTCTTTTTCTAC
This sequence comes from Trichosurus vulpecula, assembly GCF_011100635.1. Taxonomy (NCBI): domain Eukaryota; kingdom Metazoa; phylum Chordata; class Mammalia; order Diprotodontia; family Phalangeridae; genus Trichosurus; species Trichosurus vulpecula. Next base: position 191,087,399 of record NC_050580.1, on the reverse strand, counting down.
TGTACCAAAGGTACTTGAGTATTTTTCCTCTTTGAGTTAATCTTTCTTCCTTTTAGCAGCTTTTAGAAAGAATTCAAGAGGAAAAAAACAAACCTATTTTTCTTCAAAAAACCCTCCCTCCTAGTTTATGTCTTCTAGGACACACACACACACACACACACACACACACACACACATTTTTGTCTTCTCTGAAAGAGTCACCACAGCTGCCACCAAAGGCTCTCAGGGGCTTTAAGAGTATCAGTCAGTTTCACAGCTGGAGACAGAGTGATTTACAGAATTAAGACTTAAAGCATTTTCCTACTGGTATAACTCAGTCTTCCATTAGGGAGCATTTTTTTTCCCTATAAAATAGAATGCTCTTGTCCTCTCTAGGGCAGAGAAAAAGTTAAATCAAAGGAGAAGCAAGTGATCAGTTGCCAGTTGCTTAACCCTGAAAAGGCTGAAGGGAAGGAATTGCCATTCATTCTTTCATTCATTCTTTCATTCATTCCTGAATCCTCTAGCCAGTTATTTCTCTTGCTCCATTCCTCTCCCCTCCACACAATTCCCCTTGCTGCTTGTGACCTTGGCATTGCTTGCCTGACAGTAAAATATGATGACTATCACTGAACAGGCATTGGTGGCTCCTTTGAGCATGCAAAGTTGGGCTGTACCCTAAGCCCTGCGGAGAGGCTTACCCCATGGAGCAGTGAGTTGGTTTTGGTTTTGAGGTGGCTTCCTGGTCCTCCTTCCAAAGATGCCTAAGTTCCAGGCTTGAAAGAAAGTTCTAAATGAAAATGCCATCATTTAATTACTTTGTACTCTCACCTTGCTCTCTCTGATAAATGTGCTTTCATTCACCAGCTAACACTTTCGCAAATGGAGACATCTTAAACTCAACTTGTCCCCAAACTGAACTCTAACAAACTTCCTTATTTTGCTTGAAGGCGTCACCATCCTGACAGTCTTCTAGGTTAATGGTCTTGATATGATCTTGGTCTGGACTCTTCACCCTCCCTCATTCCACATATCCAATCAATGGCCAAATCTTGCTTCACTACATCCCTTGCATTTAACCCCTTCCCTCCACTCACACAGCTACCATCTTGGTTCAGGCTTTTATTGCTTCTCACCTAAATTACTGCAGCAACTTCCTAATTGGTCTCCCTGGCTCTAGTTTCTCCCCTCTTCAGTCCACCAACATGCTACTGCCAGAGTTATTAAAGCACAGTTCTGACCATGTGCCTTCCCTACTCAATTAACTACAGTGGCTTCCTATTATTGCCTTTAGGATCAAATATAAAATCTTCAGATTAGCTTTTAAAGTCCTACACAACTTGTCACAACCTATCTTTCCAGCTTCAGGGAACATTACTCTCTCACACTCTGAGCTACAGCCAGAGTGGCCTTCCCCTGGCTTTTTCACACATGACACTACACCTTCCATTTCAGTGCCTTTGCACTGGCTGACCTTCATTCTTGAAATAAACTCTTTCCTTGCTTCCCCCTTATAGTGTCTGGTCTTCCTTTTAACCTGAAGCTTAGCCACCATCTTTTCCATGAAGCCTTTTCTTATTCTCCCCATCCTCAGGTGCCCTCCCTTTCAAACTATTTTGTATTTAATTTACTTTGTACATATTTGTATTTATTAGCTTAATATTTATGTTTATACTTTTATGAGCATATTTCATATTTTTATACTTATATATGTTTATATGTAGTAGCTCTCTCTCCCATTAGAATGGTAGCTAGCTAGCATTAGAATGTAAGCTCTTTGTGCTGTAGAGATCGTTTGACACTTTGTTCTTGTATCCTCAAAGCTTAGCACAGTGCTTGGCACATAGTAGTTAATAAATACTTGTTGACTGATTTGAATTTTCTGTTGTAATAAGCTATTACTATGTGATAGGGAATCTGACTTCTTGCCCAAATTCACTGGCCAATATGGCTGAAGCATGTCAGTTACGAATCGTTTGTGAGAAACGTCAGGATTCTGAGAGACATATGTGAACGTAGGAATCATATCATGAAGATCGGATTCAGAAGAGAGTCGTGAGGATGCACATTTGATAGCTACCGTGCTCTACAGCATGGGGTAAGACTGGCAGCAGGGATGGTGGGAGGAAGGAGGAAAAGCCTCTCACAGAATCAGATTGCCTGTGGTAGAAAATAAACAGAGGGGGCTGAGGAACTGAGCTGAGACATTATCCAACTATGATTGATAAGAGATTCTTTGGGCAGATCAAGAAGGAAGAAGGCTTTTTGGAGTGAGGGGAAAAAGAGAAGCACCATGAGTCAGCTCTAGCATCTCTGAATCCAGAATTCCCAGCAAAATGCTGATGATACTGGAACCACCTCAGTGAATGACTGTAGCCAAGAGGCATCTGCAGATTGTCATGCTGATTACTGAGATCAGGATGAGAGGAGGTGGAGAAGGATGGACTGATTCATAACTCTGTTTATCCCTACATAGGAGGGATGAGTTTCCCCAGAAGTTGTCACTTCTATGTGGGCGTTTGTAGGAAATTGTATCCATCTTTGTGTCTGGGGGGTAGAGGTGTAGAACAAGAGTCATTCTGTTGCTCATTTATTTTCTTGTATGTTATCTTGCTATTCTGCCTTTAATTTGATATTTCACTATTTGATTTGTGGTTCTTATATGGCTCATGAATAGAAAATCCATATTGGAATGTGGCTGGAATCTTATTTGCATAATTACCTTTATTTCCAAACACCATTTAGAACCTGGAGATTGGGTAGAGGTCCTAGTTTTAAGGAGGCTCTGGTTTATTATAATAATTATTATTTTCCTGAATTGTAAAGACAGATTGATTAATTAAAATTTTTTCTCGAAAACTTCTTGTTTTTATAGATCATCTTTATTTCTGAATATATTCTACTCCTCTCTTTTATCAAGAAGCTGTCCCTTGCAACAAGATTTTTAAAAAGAAAGAAAAAAGTTTAGCAAAACTAACTATAACCAGCACATTAACTGTGTCTGACAATGTAGTCTTGTACCTCTGGGTTGAAGCCAAACATTTTCTCATTTCTTCTCCAAGGTCACTCTTGGGCATTACAATTAAAATTCAGGCTTTTTTTTGTTCTTTATGTTTACTTTGTTTAGTCTTTCTGTATGGGCAGCTAGGTGATGCAATGGATAAAGCACCAGGCCTAGAATCAGGAAGACTCATCTTCCAGAGTTCAGTTGTGACCTCAGGCACTTAGTAGCTGTGTGACCCTGGGCAAGTCACTTAATCCTGTTTGTCTTAGTTCCTCATCTGTAAATGAGCTGGAGAAGGAAATGGCAAACCACACCAGTATCTTTGCCAAGAAAACTCCAAATGGGGTCATGAAGACTTGGTCATGACTGAAAAACCACAAGTCTTTGGGCATATGATTTTCCTGATTCTTATTTTTACTTTATAAAGTTCCTGTAAGTCTTCCCATGCTTCTCTAAATTCAGTCAACAAGTGTTTATTAAGTACCAGGCCCTTCCCTAAGCATTAGAGATACAAAGACAAATTTGAAAAAAATATATTGATTGTTTTTCTTGGCACAGTAACACTCCATTATACACATGTAGCACAATTCCTTTGAATGTTCCTCAATCAATGGACTTCTATTTTGTTTCTAGTTCTTTACTACCACAAAAAAGGATGCTATGAATATTTTGGTATATGTGGAACCTTTTGTTCTGTCTTAGGCGGAAGAAATTGGGGCAGCTAGATGGTGCAGTGGATAGAGTGCTGAACCTGGCATCAGAAAGACTCAAGTTCCAATTTGGCCTCAGACACTTACTGTGACCCTGGACAAGACTCTTATAACTTCAGTTTTCTCATCTGTAAGATGGGGATGATAATAATGGCACCTACCTTCCAGGGATGTTGTAGAGATCAAATGAGATAATAATTGTAAAGTGCTTAGCACAGTGCTTGGCACACAGTAGGCAGTATAGAAATATTAGCTATTTGGTTTTCTAGGCCTAGCAGTGAGATCTCTGGCTCAAAGGGTATGGGCATTTTAGTCATTTTTAAAGTCAAGTTTTGCATTTTCCCAGGAATTTCTGTCCACCATTAAGATATAGATGGGCTTTTCATTTTCCTTTAAGTTTCTAATAGAAACTATATTTTAGGTTGCTTCAGTATGGTATATGGGAAAGCACCTTGGCTATAACTTGGAGTCAGGGAAAATGGGTTTGTTTACTGGTTTGCCATTTACTAAATGTGCGAGTTTGAACTGACTTCTCCTCATCTATGAAATGCCCATATCTTGATTTAAGCCAAACTTTTTGCTAGTAGTGAAACTTTTAAGGAAGGGGCAGAGACAAAAGAAGGTCGACTCATAAGAAGGTCTAGATTCCAAAGAAGATTGCATCTCATTATTATATAATCAGTGAAACTGTCCTTTAGGAAATGGAATTAAAAAGTTCAAACTAAATAAAGATTGCAGAATATTAGAATCAGGTGCTCCCACAATTCCATCATCATGGGTGAAGGGGGAGGGAAATAGAAAAAACCCCAATATTATGTTCTGATACCTACCTTATGGTATCTGATACCAATATTATGTTCTTTAGAATTCCTGGTTAATGGTGGTTCCACCATTAACTGTGCTAAGTTAGTCTCATCTTGCACGTAATTCCTTGTGAATTTTGCTAGTGAAAAAAATAGGCCATTTAATTTTTGGAAAGACACGATGAAGACAAATACCACTTTTATAAAGGATACATTAAACAGCTGTTCAAGGGTATTATTTATTTCTAGCACACGGCACAGGATTGGAATAAAATTAACAATGTTATTGACACTGCTAATGCTCACACTAACCCCTGCACCCTCCTCAAAGGGAGGAAGGAATGACTTATAGTCAGAAATGGCTGGAGTGGTTGAGTTCAAAAGTGTGGACCTTGACACCAAAAGGATTTTAAAGGACTCTAAAGGATGTGTTAGAGCCAGGTGTACCTGCTTTCCAGAGCCAATCATTAAATTTTTAGTGTTGAGCATTTACACCTCGAAAATCTGCAAATGCTAGAAATCAGGGCTTTGTTATTTTGTTGAGTGTTTCAAGTTTTGAAAATGATGGAGAAAATATTTATAGCACAGATTAAATTTAAAAGTATGTCAGAAGAGGTGGCTAGGTGGTGCAGTGCATAGAGCACCGGCCCTGGAGTCAGGAGAACCTGAGTTCAAATGTGACCTCAGACACGACACACTTCCTAGCTGTGTGACCTTGGGCAAGTCACTTAACCCCAATTGCCCTGCCTTCCCTCTTCCAAAAAGGGGGAAAAAAGTTTGTCATACATACATTTTGTTGTTGTCGTTCAGAGAACTGGTTGTTAAACATTTACTAGCACATCCCTGCTTCTGGGTGTCTTTTATCTGGCTTACTCATGTCTGTTATATTTGGGGTTGCCTGGAGTCTGATTACCACAGATGGGTACATTTTTAAAGGGTTCCAGCTCCCTTTGTCTTCATGACATGATTTAAGTCTCAATGTTCAGAAACAACTCAGGGCAATCCAAAATCCTGGCAGGGCTGGATTTTAAATGTTCTCTGGCATGCCGTGGTTCAGGACAAAAGGGATCTTGGATAGCAGTGTCACAGGCTGTGATATGTGTCCTCGCTGCACATTTTTATTTTTTGATGTCAATAAATTATATCTAAATAAATTTCCTGTTTGAGAAAGTTTTGTATCTCCCTTGGCTCAAAATAGACTGTTACAGAAATTAGGCAAGAAAATATTGTGTGAAGGTACTAATTTTTTTCTTTATAATTTACGGTGCTGTCTAGCAACAAGTAAAAGCCATTTGGAAATTGCCTTTAAAATTATTACAATAATTTAATCTAGGTTCAAAGTCCTGGACCCTCCCTTCAGAGACTTGACCCATCTCTCTCTTTTAAATCTAAGCCAATTCTAACTTTTCTGAAGTGAATGATCATTTAAAGAGGTACCTTGGAATAGTGGGTAGAAGGCTAATTAAGAAGGCTTGGGTTTCAGATCTGCTTTTGATATAGATTAACTTCTCAGTTCCCTGGGCAACTGAGTGTAAGGCACAGACTTCCAGATCTACATTGGTAGAAGGAGTTTCCAGTTCAACGAAATCACAGGTTCTGACCTCTTTATCTGGGACAATTGGATTCCTTCTGTCAGAGTAGGTAGGGTGGTGATTTTCATAGTCATTTTCATAGACTACTTCAAGCTCAGAGAGAGGTAGCATGGTGTACAGGATAGTGAAATGCCTTTGAGACCAGAAGCCTTGGGTTCAGGTCCTCACTCTGATACACAGACCATTACCTAGGCATTACCTAGGTTCTAGGCAGTTCTCTAATCTGTCAAGTTGAAGAGAGGGTACCAACCTACATTGGTAGTGAGGAACTGAGGTTCCCTAGACCAATGAAATCATGGGGCCAGTCCCTATTCCCATCAAGTTCAGAGGACAGATTGGAACCGGGATGGCCATGGTGCATTTTATTCACTATTGGCCTGAGATAAAAGTTAAGTGGTACTTCATTCACTCAAGAAACATTTATTAAGTACCTACTACGGGCACTGTATGAGGTGCTGAGGAGACAAAGACGAAACCAAAGCAGTTCTTGCCTTCAAGCAGCTCACATTTTATGGGGAATTACGTACACAGAGGAGTCAACACAATATCTGTCTGTATATCTATCTATCTATCTATCTATCTATCTATCTATCTATCTGTCTATCTATCTGTCTAATCTATCTCATGATTACATATCTTCTATCATCTATATATCTATCAATAATTTCTATATTTATGTATATATCATATACGACATATCTATTATCTATTATCTGTATCTATGTATGCATATACATATATCTATCATTTGTTAATCATCCCTATATTTATCTACATTTGTATCTGTCTTCTATAATCTATATATTTATGTATCTATCAATCATCTATGTATCTATGTATGCATATATCAATAATCTCTAAATCCATTTATGTATATATCTGTCTAGATATCTATTATCTACCATCTATACATTTGTCTATGTATGTATATATTTATCATCTATCAACCGTTTCTATTTCTATTTATCTATGTATCTCTATTGCCTGTATCTATATAGCTATCAATCATCTCTATATCTATTTATGTGTGTATCTATCTTTATCATCTATATATTTATGTGCTTATGTATCTATCAGTCATCTCCATATCTATGTATGTAGATATCTATCATGTATATATCTATTTATCTATGTATGTATATATGTATTATCTTTCTACCTCATCTCTCTCTCTCTCTCTGACAAACAAACCCAAAGGGATGGGGTGTGGGGGGGTGTATAGCACTAGCTGCTGGGAAATCAGGAAAGGCCTCCTATAGGAGGAGGGACATGAACTGAGCCCTAAAGGAAGTTTCCTTTCTGCTGAGACTGATAATGTCCAGTTTGAAGAAGCTCGGCATCTTTGTGGGAACAAGCTGTGTGTCACATTCCATTTGAACCACTGAATCACAGACTTCCCTAGGGCAAGTCATCTGACTTCCTTATGCCATTCAATGGGGATGGAAAGTTGAGCAAAATGCAGGATCTTACTGGAAACCCCCCAATGCCATTTGGTGTTTCTAGCTAGCTGTGGAAACAATTCAGGGTGGCATAGCCCCAAACTCAGTCCTTTTGTAGATTAGCCTTTGTTCCTTACCATCAGGAAGGAGAGAATGTGATCCTCTATTCAAGCTCAGGATAAAGAGAGGAGTTTTCAGTTCTGGCCTAGTTTCCTGGACAACTTTTAGAAACTTGTTAATTTTGTTTGCCTCAGTGGACCTTTCTTTAATGTAGACAGGCTTCTGGGAGGGAGGCCATCAGCAAAATGATGCATTCCTGTTCTATCAGAACTTCCCTCCATCCCCAAGGCCTGAACTAAACCACTTTGACCCCTGAATCTTTTTCTGCCATATTCATGCAAGGGTGACCTTGACTTAGAGGCCAGGAAACCTAGGTTTAGATACTATTTCTGATTTTAAGTATGATATATGATCCCTCAGTGCCCCGGGCATCTGTCTATGACTAAATTGAAAAAAGGTTTGCTAATCTGTAGTGAGGGGAAGAATGAACACTTTGATGATCTCCATCAGGATTATGCACCCCTCCCCACTCCAAATGTTGTTATTTTATAGTCACTCCCTCACCATTTTGGTGTGTACTTTATTTTTACTCCTTAGGACTAGTCAAATTTACTGTTGGTGTGACCTAGGGTAAGTCACTTATTCTGCTGTCTTTCTTAATCTGTAAAATGGGGAATGGGGAGGGAGGAAACAGCAGCAAGGTGGATAGTGTGCTACGCCAGAAGTCAGGAAGATTCATGTTCCTGAGTTCAAATCTGGCCTAAGACATTTACTAGCTGTGTGACTCTGAACAAGTCATTTAACCATGTTTGCCTCAGTTTCCTCATCTGTAAAATGAGCCAGAGAAGGAGATGGCAAACTATTCCAGTATTTTTGCCAAATGGGGTCATGAAGAGCCAGACATGACTGAAAATGACTGAGCAGCAACAAAAATTGGGGTGGGACAGGACTAGATGGCTTTTGAGAGCTCTGACTCTATGTTCCTGCCTCCATTTGGCCTTCATTAAAAGTCATTCTGTTTCCTTTTGCCAACTTCTGCCAGTGATCACTTTTCATTTGTTCAGTTTGGATGCATCTTCCAGAGTGGTGTTGAACTCCAATAGAAACAGGGGCTACTAGTCCATATATAAGGATCCCAATGGGCCACATACTGACTTAGTTTTAAAATGTATTCCTATGTTTCCTTATATTTTTATTTATTTTGTTAAAATTCCCCAGCTGCAACTTAATCTGGTTTGGGCTGCATTCAAGATGGTGGGCGGTGTGTTTGACACCTCTGCTCCAGATTATAGGTCACCTACTATCACTTCTCCCTTTTCCAGGGCTTGGTATCTATCACCTATGTGATTAACTGTGGAGAGAATTCTCCCCAGGAAACCATAAGGATCCTTTTATAGGAAGAAATAGTAAGTTAGCTTTTCTAAATGCCTGAGATTTATGAAGCACTTTACATATGTTATGTCATTTGAACCTCAACAACCCCAACATCATCATCCTCATTTTATAGAGAAACTGAGGCAGGTTAAGTAACTGTTCCAGGGTTACTCAACTAGTAAGTTTCTGAGGTAGGATTTGAACTCAAGTCTTTCTGACTCCAGGCCCACCAGTATATCCACTGCACCATCTAGCTGTTTCTAGATTACTTAGGGTATTTATACCCTGTATTTTTCATTAGATTATTCTTTTGTTGAACCCTTTAGAGTTTGAATGATTGTTTTATTCAACTCTGGACTCAGGGAAACCTACATTCAAATCTCTCCTTAGACACTAACTAGTTTATTAGCTTGCCAATCCTTGGCCAGTCACTCAACTTCTTTGTGACTCAGTTTCCTCATATGTCAGATAAAAGATCTGGACCAGAAGGTCTTTAAGTCTCTTTCAACTCTAAATCTATAATCCCATGAGCCTATGGGAGGTGCTATCAGGGTTGGGGAACCTTCGGCTCAGCATTATTAATCAGATTTGCTCTAAGGGAGACCAAACCCTAGGCTGCTGCTGTCCGAAGGGTCCTCCTTGGACAGTTTCTACTGGAAGAAGGTCAGGCTCCTTTTGAACTGAACTAAATTCCTTCACTTCTCTGCGTACTTGAAGGAAGAGACCTTGGTTTGTAAAAAAGCACCCCCTTTTGGTGCATTTTCAGTAGTTAAGTGTAATTAAACTCTGCTGGCTTCCCTGGGGGCTGGCTGCTCCAAGGCCACGTGGTTAATTGTTTTCTGAGGACTTTTGTTTCCCAGATCTGAGGAGGGAGGGAAATCACACTGGAATAAGTCCGCTTGAGTCTCCACATCTGTTCCGTGTTGTCTGCAACTTCCCCAATATTCCGCCCCTCCCCGCTTTGCTACCTCTTCCCCCCCCAAAAAAAACCTCTTCCCCCCTCCCATTCCCTCACCCTCTGGTCTCAAAACCACTGGAAGTTCCTCAATCTCAACTAAATTTGCAGCAAACATGTGGGCGGGTGAAGCAACCCAACCGACTAGGGGTTTAAGGCAGCTCACTATGGGGACCCCAGAGACCTCCTCCGCATAATATGGAAATAGTCAGGGAGCTTTATTGCATTCCTGGAAACCCGGCCCCTGGCTAACCTTGAGAAAGCTACTGATTGACGGACTGCAGGGTGGCCTGTGGGTGCCTCAAAGTGGATACATTGGTTTTTCTGAGGAACCAGATTTTTTTAATTTAAGCTATGAGAAATAAATCCTAAAAATCAACTTAAAAGCTGCAGACTGTATGTACCTTCAAACACCCTGGAAAAACCTACATGATATCAAAATATGGGGGAAGAAGAAGGTGGTAGCTCTCTAGGGAGGGAGCAGGACAGAATGGCTTGACTTTTTTTTTTTTTTTGGAGGGCTGATTCTCAATGACTCTTCACAAAGTGTCTCAGCCACCCCTTCCCTCACGTTATTCTCCTAGTATTTGTTTATCGGTAAAATCAGGCTCTGGCTCTGATGACTACGGATTTAGAGCCGAAAGAGACCTTAGGGGGTCATCTTAGCTCAGTCCTCTCATTTTACAGATGAGGACATGGAGGATGAGGAGCTAGGTGACTTGCCCAAGGTCACACCAGTATCAGGAAGCAGCCCAGTCCGGTTTTTTTCAGTGTATCATCCTGCCTTTCAGTGCGCTTCAGGGGCAGCCTCAAAGAGGGTTGGTTTTTTTTGGGGGGGTGGGGAAGAGGAGAGGTATGATTGCTTTCAAGTTCTAGGAAGTGGAGGGACAAGATGAAGAAACCCAGCCAATGCAGATCAACAGTATGTGTTAAATTGTTGTTCCATTGCATTTGATTCTCCATGACCCCATCTGGAGTTTTCTTGACAAAGATACCAGAGTGGTTTGCCATCTCCTTCTCCGGCTCATTTTACAGATGAGGAAACTGAGGCAAACAGGGTGAAGTGACTTGCCCAGGGTCACACAGCTAGTAAGTGTCTGAGGCCGCATCCGAACTCGGGAAGATGAGTTTTCCTGACTTTGGGACTCTATCCACCGCTCCACCTAGAGCAGCATGTGTCAGAGGCCGAACATACACCTGGGTCTGGAGTCTTAGGCCAGCTTTCTAATCTCAGGTTTTCAGCCTAAGGTTATGTGTGTAACTATAACAGTCACATTTACATAGTACTTCACTTTCCTGGAAGTAATCCTATGCCTAGGCAGTGCAAGTGAAGAAACAGTCTCTGAGAGTGATTTGCTCATAAGGCAGAAATGGAGCCCAGTCTTCTGATATGGTAGGCCACGACATAATCTAACCTTGTCTTTTTGAAGTGTAAGGGTGGATTGTATGTTTGTGAGTCTTAAGTCTTTTTAAGTTTTAGTTGACAGGGCAGATTTCTTGCCTCACTCACTATCCTTACCCCCTCCAGCTCTCAAAAGCTAAATGAGCCTCCCTGAGCTTATAAAGAAAGTTTTGCAAAGCACTTAGGGAGATAAATTCATTCACTTCGCAGTACACTTGGCTTACTTTGTCAGGTAGGGTGCCCCAAGGCCTCCTTGCAATGTCCCATCTTTAGTGAGTCTTCCTTCCTTCCTTCCTTCCTTCCTTTCTCCCTCCCTCTCTCCCTTCTCCCTCTTAGGGAGTTTGGGAGAGAAACCCTCATGATCTTCTTTATTCTCTCCTTAGGGAGTTTCAATAACTTTTTTCAGGCCACTAGGGGGTTGCGTAGTTTAATACACAGTAGAGCTAAATTGGGAGTCCTTGAAGTGACTTAATTTTTTTTTCCCCATTCTCAAGCCTATTTTCTTCCACATTGTAGTGTCCTTGGTTGTTCTTTCACTGAACCCCACTGGTTTCCTGGTGACTGCTGGGCACATAGACTCAGCTGGACACTTGTCTGCTGTTTCCATGGGCATGGTAGTCCCTGTTGATCTCAGATAGTCTCATGGTGGCTGCTGGGTATTTCTCCCTGCTACTAGATCTGGGGTATCATCTCTTCAAGACTACTTAGAAGTAACATCATTTCTTGTCTTCATATGTTTAGTTGCTATAACCTCTGTCTGAAAAGGGCAGATTGATAACTCTTTAATCATAGCCATCATATCAAGGTAACAAAACCCAGAAAGAGTACCCCTGTGATAGGACAATCTACTAGAATTTCCCTGCAACATGGATTAGGCCCATGCTCCTTCTTTCCTCCTGTAACAAGGATTTATTCTCCCTAAAAGGAGACAAAGCTGTTTCCAGGACTTGTGCTTTAGGAAGATCACTTTTGAAGCTGAGTAGAAGATGGACTGAAGTGGGCAGAGATGAGGCAGGGAGACAGACTAGAAGGTCATTACAGTAGTCCAGGTGTGAGGTGATAAGGCAACAGAGTGGTTGCAATGTGAGAGGACAGAAGGGAGCATATAGGAGAGATGTTATGAAGGTAGAAGTGACAAAATTTGACATGGTGATGAGCAGGGGGGAGAGTTAGGAGTCAAAGATTGGTCTTCAAAAATAAAGGATGGACACCAACCACAGTATAGGTCCTATATTATAGGATAAATAGGAAATAATTAACAGAGGGAAGGCACTAGAATAAGGATTGGGATAAGGCATCCTGCAGAAGGTTGGATTGTAGCTGGGGTTTGAAGGAAACCAGGAGGCAGAGATAAAGATGGATTAGTATCAAGGCATGGAGGACATCCAGTAAGAATGCCAGGAGTGAAGAGATGGAAGGTCTTGTTGGAGAAACAGCTCAGAGGCCAGTTTCACTGGATAGAAAGGTACATGGTGGGGAGTAAGTGTAAAAAGACTGGAAAGGTGGGAGGGGATAGCTTGTGAAGGGCTTTGAACATCCGATAGGATTTTATATTTGATCCTGTAGCTGAGAGGGAGACACTGGAGGTTATTGAATCATGGGGTACCATGGTCAAATCTGTGCTTTAGGATGACCGCCTTGATGGCTGAACAGAGGGTGGACTGGAGTGGGGAGAGACTTGAGGTAGGCTGACCCATCAGCAGGTTATTGCAGGACTCCAGGTGTGAAGTGATAAGGGCTTGCATCAGGGTGGTTGCAATGTCAGAGGAGAGGAGGCTTATTCAAAAGATGTGAAGATGAAGATGAAATCGACAAGTCTTGGCAACAGATTAGATATGGGGGTGAGGGATAGTAAGGAATCAAGGATGACTCTTAGGTTGTGAATCTGGGGGACTGGGAGATGCTGATGCTCTTGAGAGTAGTAGGGAAGGTGGGAAGAGGTGGAGGGTTTAAGGAGGAATTTTTGAACAAGTTGAGTTTAAAATGTCTCTTGGACATCCAGTTTGAGGTGTTGAATAAGCAGTTGGAGATGTGAGACTGGAGATCGACCAAGAAACTAGGACTGTTTAAGTAGATTTGAGAATCATCAGCCTAGGGATGGTAATTTAATCCATGGGAGCTGATAAGAGCAGCACGTTTAAATAGTATAGAAGAGAAGAGGGCCTAGGACAGAGTTCTGTGGGATACTCATGGTTAGTGGATATAACCAGCCTGAAGATCCATCAAAGGAGACTGAGGAGTGGTGTCATAGGGAGGAGGACCAGGAGAGAGTAGTACCACGGAAACTCAGAGAAAAGAGAGTAACAAAGAGGGGGTGATCCCCAGTGTCAAAGACTATAGAGAGGTAAAGAAGAATGGGGACTAAGAAAAGTCGTTAGTTTAGACAATTAAGAGATCATTAGTAACTTTGGAGAGAGTGGTTTTAGTTGAATATCTTGCCCAAAGTCACATAGCCATTGTGCATCAGAGGGGCATCTTGAACTCAAGGCTTTCTGGCTCCAAGGCCGGCTCTTTGTCCACTAGTAGCCTGCTTCTCCACTCTTTAAAAATGGAAATATAAATGACACTATCCATTATTCACAATTTAGTGTGAATTAGTCCAATCAGAATATTTTCCTTCAGACACCTATGTGTCTTACTGATAAATTTTGATACAAAAAGGTGGAGGTAGAAAGAATTTGTGAGTGAGAAAGGGGAGGCTTGGTTGGGACACCAGTGTGTATGTGGGGTGTAGGTTTGGGTGCATAGATGATGGCATAAAAACCTGGAATTGCCAAGAAGTAGGAGAGAGACTAAAAATGGGAGGTGGGAGGATTCCAAAGACAAACTTCACCGGCTTAACATTTTTGCTTAAGGCTTTGGCCCTTGAGAATGGAGTAGGTATCAGTTCTGATAGGTGCCCAGATCTCACCAAAAATCAAAAGGACATTTATATTACAGATAGCTCTATCCTTGCAGTAGTTGGTAACTTTAAAGGAAAATCTAAACTAGCCCCTTATCTTATCTCTCCTTCAGAAGTTTTATGTCCCCCTTTCCAGCTTCCCTTTGGCTCCCAGTCATTTTCCTTCACCAGAATCAGACTTTTCAGTCTTCATTTTCAACCATTGTGACAACTCTCCTTTTGCTTGGCCTCTTTTGTCTCTTGGTGGTTTATTGGTTCCATAAGTTTACCAGCTGTAACACCTCTGGGGCCCCTAGCAACCCTCCTAAATACCTTCGTATACACAAATCCCAGAGAGGTTGATGCATCTGCTACAGGAATGGGAAGTCTTAACAGCTGGAGCTGTGGTTTCTCTGGGAGGGAGGGGTTTGGGGCCCACAGAGGGTAGGTCTGAAACAACCTCCCTCAGCTCTGGGAGGGAGGAGATAGGGCCGGAAGGGGCCTGGGCTTGAATCAGCCAGTATCCTTGACCCTCTGGCAGTAATCCCAGGTTTAAGAAATGCTTTTTTTTTTCCTTGGTGTGTGTTTGTTTTGTTTTTAAAAGGTTGGTGGGGAAGATTATGGGGTGTAGGAGTGAGGGGTTGGATTTACTTTTTCAGAGAGTGAATTTCTTCTTTCCTGTGTCCCACATGTTAAGTTTGGTGATGTTTTAATCTTCTTCCTCTCTCTTTCCCCCCCTCTGTTCTGGGGCTGGTGTGTTTCTGTAATGTTTGTTTTGGCTGCTGGAGGAAGTATTGACAAAGGAAGTATGAGGACAAACATAATTGTTTAAGCAGCCGGGCTAAGAGGAGCAATAAAGGAGAAGCCAGAGACAACTTGACTGGGTCGAGATTCATCAAGGCTGATTAACACCATCTCACTGAAAACCTTGTGCCTTCCAACTCAGGAATAGGGGGGAATCATAGAATTTCAGAACTGGAAGGGGACCTTCTAAACCAATTGAGTTATGGTTTTCAGTTGTGATGTGTCCTTGGGCAGATTTAAATTCTGATAACCTCCATCCCCAGGCTATTACATGAGGGTAGTGGTAAGGTCCAGGGTAACCCCACTGGTTATTTTACATACCCTTCATGTCCAGTGCTTGGCAAACAGCAGGTGCTCAATAAATGTGTATTGTTTTGCAACAAGCTACCAACTATTGCCCAATACATGTCTGGTCTCAGAAAACAAGTTGCATGGAAAGAGTCAGGAGGCTATTGACATTCCTTTAAGTTTTTCTTCTGCAATCTCTTTCAGGTTGTGGATGGTGAAAGAACTGGTAAATAGAAATGTGTATAGAATAATTTTAGTGTTAATATTAATTAGTTTTAATAATTAATCTTTATTTTAATTAATTTTATCCACTAAATATTTTTATTCATATATTTAATTTATTATTTAAATTTAAAAATAATTATTAATATTAATATGCATATGTGTATACATATATACACACACATATCTATTTGTGTCTAATGGTAGCCATCTCTAGGGCCGGGTAGGGGGAAGGAAGAAAAGAAAAAGAAAATTACGTGATAAATTTATATATTTTAAAAGGAATAGCAAATTGTATACAATAGATTTGCAGTTCCATGTGCAATTATCTTTTTTTTTATTATACTATGGAAATATTTGTTTTATTCCATAAATTAAAAATTAAATAAATTTTAAAAAAGGAAGAGTCAGGAGGACTTAAGTTCAAATCTCACATCAGATGCTTGCTAGTTGTCTGGCTTTGGGCAAGTCAACTTAGCCTCCTGTGCCTCAGTTTCCTCATCTATAAAGTGATGGGGTTGGACTTCATGAGTCCCAAATTGCCTACCCTCTCTAAAATTCTGTGATCTTTTAAAGCTCAGGGAAATCCTTTTGGAAGGGAAATGATAAAAATGCACATATGTGGAGAGGATCTCCCTAATGTGAATGGGTCAGCATGGCACATGGATAGAGTTCAGGCCCTGTAGCCAGAATCAAAGCTTGTCTCTGACACTTATTAGCTGTACGACCATGCCTAAGTTACTTATGCTTCTTCAGCTGGCTTTAATAGGAAGGGGTTAAAGGAGAAGAGCTTTTGGGGAAAAGAAAAGTATCTGAACATTCAGAGCTATTGAAAAAAGGAATGGGGTACAACCATCATCTCTCTTGAGCTTTTTAAGTTTCCACTAAGGACCAGTAGAATCCAGCTTGGTGGCCATTTGTAAAGAGGAATCCTATGCATAGAAGCACAGAGTGTGGAAGGTGAAAGGGTAAAAAGCCATCTAGTTGAACCCTATTAGACAAAAAGCTCCCTATGAGACACTAGAAATGTGGGCATCAGGCTTATGTGTGAATAAGACTTCCAGAGAGGGTAATACAGTCCCTACCATGAAGCAGCTTTCTAACAATTAGAACTAGCTATGGAATCTTCATAGATTTAGAGGTGGAAGAGTCCTAGTCCTAGTTGTTCTATCACAGGTGATGCGCGACTGAGGTTAAGAGACTTGGCTACAATCACATAGGTAGTCCACAGCAGTTAGGGGACCAGATCCAGGTGCGTCTGGGGGAAGCATGTTCTCCTCAGATAAAATAACCTGGGACCAAGGAGACAGAATTGTAGGGTTCATAATTTGCTTCTCTTCCTATTGACAACGGCATAAACAAGAATGATTGTAATTTTCAAAAGGGGCCTCTACCATCTTCAGAGATTTCCTGCCAATACAGGGAATTCTGATAAGACTAACATCAGAGAAATATATTTCCCACAGGAACAAACTTGACCTGTAGTAACTCCTACAACCGCGCTTGTACAGCTTCCCTCATTTGCATTCTGTGTACTCGTGTTGTTGTTGGGTTGTTATATCCTCCTCTTCATGACCCCATCTGGGGTTTTCTTGGCAAAGACGCAGGAGTGCTTTGCCATTTCCTTTTCCAGAATATTTTCCAGATGAGGAACTGAGACAAACAGATTAAGTGACTTGCCCAGGGTCACATAGCTAGTAAATGTCTGAGGTCAGATTTGAACTCAGGAACACGAGTCTTCCTGACTCCAGGACCAGCATTCTCTGTACTATGGCACCACCTAGTGGCTCCTCTGTGCACTCTAAGTGAGCCTAAAAAACCTAGTGTATAACAGCCTCCCCTCCCCAAAATTTCAGACAAAATGGTGGATAAAATTCTTGCTGGGCTCTCAAGGAACCCAGGCTAGGAAATTCCTACAACACTACAAATAATTTACTGATATAACTTATAGTACTTTAAGATCTGCAAGTTCCTCTACATATATCATTTCATTTGACCCTCATGTGAATCCATTTTACAGATAAGGAAATTGAGTCCGAGAGAAGCCAAGTGACTCATCCGGTGTCGTAATGAAGACCCTGGAAGGTTTAGAATGCCAAGGAAACATGGAACACACAATCGCACTGTAAAGAAAGCTGGTTTTATGAGGGGGCAGGGTATAGACAAAGGGCAGTCATGGAGGTTGGTGGAAACAGGTCCGGTCCTTTAGGACAATCCAGAGGAATTGGGTGCACCCCCCCCACCCAGGCCCAGAGCGAATACTGCACTCTCCTTCTCCCCCAACCAGGAAAGTCTGGTGTGTTTTTTATAGGGTTCTTAGCTTGATCTAATTGGACCAGGCGTGGGGGTAAGGGAGTGAGGATCCCAGAGAGAGGCGTTGGTGTTGCAAGTAGGGGAAGGGAAAGAATAGAGTTTTGGAGGCTGGTTGATATATAACACTCCCCTCTCTCCCTCCACTGTTACTGACTGTCTTCCTCTGTTGGGATTATCCAGGGTTTTTTGAGCTTCCCTATGGCTTCTTTGTTTAGTGGACAGTCATTCCCCCCATGGTCTGAGACAGGACTCATGTTCAGGTCTTCCCAACTCTTGCTCCAGCAACCTTTCCACAATGCCAGGTAGCTGCTTCCCTCTACTTTTGAATGGGAATGAGTGTGATGCATTTGGAGTCTGAAGACCTGGGACGGATCCTAATTCTGCTATGCGGTACCTGTGTGTGTTCTTGGACAAGTCTCCTAACCTCAGCTGTACCTCATCTGTGAGACAAGGGGGTTTCACTAGGTTTCTTCCAGCTCTAAATCTATGAAGATTCTGTATAGAATGATGTTTCTTAATTTAAGCCTAAATCTGTCCCTGCAATCTCTACCCATTACTCCTAGTCTGGTGGTTCTACTTTCTGGGGCCAAATAGGAAGAGCTTAATTACTCTTATGCAATCCTGAGCTGCTTTAAGAGAAGCAGAATGTCCAGGAATAAGGCAATCACAGATCTAAGAGAGAGAGCGGCCTCACAGGCCATTTAGTCCAGTGCTCTCCTTTTACAGATGAGGAAACTGAGGCCAAAGTAAAATGACTTGTGGAGGTCACACAGGTCGTTAGCCTCCAAGGTGGTATTTGAACCCAAGGGCAGCTGGGTGGCACAGTGGATAGAGCACCAGCCCTAGAGTCAGGAAGACTCAGCTTCCTGAGTTCCATTCTGGACTCAAAACACTTAGTAGCTGTGTGACTCTGGCAAGTCACTTGACCCTGTTTGCCTCAGTTTCCTCATCTGTAAAATGAGCTGGAGAAAGGAAATGGCAAACCACTCTTGTATCTTTGCCAAGAAAACCCCACATGGGGTCACGAAGAGTTGGACACAACTGAAAAAAGGACTCAATAAGACAAGACTCCAGGGCCATTGTACCACACTATCTCCTACACTGATGCCCTCTTCAAGTACCTGAGCATAGCCATGCAATCACCCTTAAGTTTCTCCAGGTTAATACGTCCAGTTCTTTCCACTAGTCTTCCTTCAACCATGATTTCAAAGCCCTCCACCATCTTGGATGCCCTCATCTGGAAACTTTCCGCCTTATCACATGTGTCCTGAAATGTGGTGCCTTGAAGTGAAAGCAATAGTCCAGATGAAGCATGACCAAACTGGAATACAACAGGTTTATCACCTACCTACTCTTAAAAGCTCTACTTCTCTTAATGTAGCCAAAGGTCAAGTTAGTTTTTTGACTACCACATAATACTACTGGCTGGTATTGAGCTTGTAGCACAGTGCCTGGCATAACAGTAAACGCTTAGTAAATGCTAATGCACCTTATTGATCTTGGTCTCCTCAAAGCCCCTATTTTTTTTTTAGATGGAATGCTAGCTAGCCATGGCTTGTCCATCTTTAACTTGTGTAGTTGAATTTCTGGAACAAATCTTTCATGTGGTTGTTAATAGCTTATAATTCTTCTTTTGAATACTGTTTGTTAACATCCTTTAGCTACTTATCCATTAGAGAATGTCTTTTGGTCTTATATATTTGTATTAATTCCATACGCGTGTGTGTGTGTGTGTGTGTGTACATATATATATATGTATACACACACACGTGCACACACATATCTATATATCTATATATATATGTGTGTATATATATATATATATATATATATATATATATATATATATATATAAAATATCAGAGAAATTTGGTGCAAAGATATTTTCCCAGTCAAGTTTCCCTTCTTATCTTAGATGCGCTGATTTTGTTGTAAAAAACCTTCAGTCTCATTGTTTTATTTTACTTCAATCAACATTATTTTATCTTTTATGAGCTCATCCATTTCTTTTTATTCCTATTAAATTTCTTTTTTGACTAGCTTTTAGATCAGGCTGTTCAGTCAGATCCAAATCCAGCTAATAGTACTGCTCTCTAGCCTAAACCTCTCCAACTTTTCCACAAAACTGGCTTGAGAAGCATTCAAATGTTTTGGTAAACTCTAACATCACCCTTTCAGGAACCAAGATGATATACAGGGTGTCCCAACAGTGTAGTTTTAATCTATTAGAGATTAAGACTTTTGGAACATCCTGTATTTGCTAGGGATGGACACTTGCTAATCAAGTTTGAAATTTCCATATTCTTGACCCTCAAAGGGTTAACGATCACACAGATTGACAAGTAAATTGTAATTTTTTTTTTAGGAGAGAGAGATGGATATGATTTCATCAGAATAGGGGAATCCTGGCATGTAAATTGCATGTTTTTTTTTAAATTTATTTATTTAACATATTTAGTTTTCAGCATTAATTTTCACAAGAGTTTGAATTACAAATTTTCTCCCCATTTCTACCCTCCCCCCCACTCCAAGATGGCGTATATTCTGGTTGCCCTGTTCCCCAGTCAGCCCTCCCTTCTGTCACCCCACTCCCCTCCCATCCCCTTTTCCCTTCCTTTCTTGTAGGGCAAGATAAATTTCTACGCCCCATTGCCTGTGTATCTTATTTTCTAGTTGCATGCAAAAACTTTTCTTTTTTTGTTTTTGAACATCTGTTTTTAAAACTTTGAGTTCCAAATTCTCTCCCATCTT
This sequence comes from Trichosurus vulpecula, assembly GCF_011100635.1. NCBI lineage: Eukaryota > Metazoa > Chordata > Mammalia > Diprotodontia > Phalangeridae > Trichosurus > Trichosurus vulpecula. Next base: position 191,066,822 of record NC_050580.1, on the reverse strand, counting down.
CCCTTCCCACCCACCCTCCCTAAGAAGTCAAGCAATTCAACATAGGCCACATGTGTATCATTATGTATAACCCTTCCACAATACTCATGTTGTGAAAGACTAACTATATTTTGCTCCTTCCCAACCCATCCCCCTTTATTGAATTTTTTCCCTTGACCCTGTCCCCTTTCCAAAGTGTTTGTTTTTGATTACCTCCACCCCCATCTGCCCTCCCCTCCATTATCCCCCCCCTTTTTATCTTCTTCCCTCTTCTTTCCTGTGGGGTAAGATTCCCAATTGAGTATGTATGGTATTCCCTCCTCAGGCCAAATTTGATGAGAGCAAGATTCACTCATTCCCCCCTCACCTGCCCTCTCCCCTCCTCCCACAGAACTGCTTCCTCTTGCCACCTTTATGTGAGATAATCCACCCCATTCTATCTCTCCCTATCTCCCTCTCTCAATATATTCCTCTCTCATCCCTTAATTTGATTTTATTTCTTTTAGATATCTTCCCTTCATCTTCAACTCACCCTGTGTCTGCTCTCTCTCTCTCTGTCTCTGTCTCTCTCTCTCTGTCTCTCTCTCTCTGTCTCTCTCTCTCTCTCTCTGTCTCTCTCTCTCTCTCTCTCTCTCTCTCTATATATATATATATATATATATATATATATATGCATATGCATATTCCTTTCAGCTACCCTAATACTGAGGTCTCATGAATCATACACGTCATCTTTCCATGTAGGAATGTAAACAAAACAGTTCAACTTTAGTAAGTCCCTTGCAATTTCTTTTTCTTGTTCTTTTTCTTGTTTACCTTTTCATGCTTCTCTTGATTCTTGTGTTTGAAAGTCAAATTTACTATTCAGCTCTGGTCTTTTCACTGAGAAAGCTTGAAAGTCCTCTATTTTATTGAAAATCCATATTTTGCCTTGGAGCATGATACTCAATTTTGCTGGGTAGGTGATTCTAGGTTTTAATCCTAGCTCCATTGACCTCCAGAATATCGTATTCCAAGCCCTTCGATCTCTTAATGTAGAAGCTGCCAGATCTTGGGTTATTCTGATGGGGTTTCCACAATACTCAAATTGTTTCTTTCTGGCTGCTTGCAGTAGTTTCTCCTTGATCTGGGAGCTCTGGAATTTGGCGACAATATTCCTAGGAGATTTCTTTTTGGGATCTATTTGAGGAGGCGATCGATGGATTCTTTCAATTTCTATTTTGCCCTGTGGCTCTAGAATATCAGGGCAGTTCTCCTTGATAATTTCTTGAAAGATGATATCTAGGCTCTTTTTTTGATCATGGCTTTCAGGTAGTCCAATACTTTTAAAATTATCCCTCCTGGATCTATTTTCCAGGTCAGTGGTTTTTCCAATGAGATATTTCACATTGTCTTCCATTTTTTCATTCCTTTGGTTCTGTTTTATAATATCGTGATTTCTCATAAAGTCACTAGCTTCCACTTGCTCCAATCTAATTTTTAAAGTAGTATTTTCTTCAGTGGTCTTTTGGACCTCCTTTTCCATTTGGCTAATTCTGCCTTTCAAGGCATTCTTCTCTTCATTGGCTTTTTGGAGCTCTTTTGCCATTTGAGTTAGTCTATTTTTTAAAGTGTTGTTTTCTTCAGTGTATTTTTCAGTATTTTTTTGGGTCTCCTTTAGCAAGTCATTGACTTGTTTTTCATGGTTTTCTCACATCCTTCTCATTTCTCTTCCCAATTTTTCCTCTACTTCCCTAACTTGCTTTTCCAAATCCTTTTTGAGCTCTTCCATGGCTTAGGACCAGTTCATGTTTTTCTTGGAGGCTTTTGGTGTAGGCTCTTGCACTTTGTTGACTTCTTTAGGCTGTATGTTTTGGTCTTCTTTGTCACGAAAGAAAGAATCCACAGTCTGAGACTGAATCTGGGTGTGTTTTTGCTGCCTGGCCATATTCCCACCCAACTCACTTGACCTTTGAGTTTTTCAGTGGGGTATGACTGCTTGTAGACTAAAGAGTTCTATGTTCCACGTTTGGGGGGGATGCGCCAGCTCTGCCACACCAGCACTCCTCCTTCCCCAAGAACCCCCAACCCGGACTGGGCTTAGATCTTCAGTGCACTCCTGCTCTGATCAGCCACTTAATTCCTCCCACCAGGTGGGCCTGGGGCCGGAAGCAACTGCAGCTGTAGTTCTGTAGCTGCTCCACCTCCACTGCCCCAGGGGCGTGGCCGAACCTCGAACTCCTTCCCCTCCCGCAGCTTTTCCCACTAACCTTCTTTGGTGTTTGTGGGTTGAGAAGTCTGATAACTGCCGCAGCTCACTGATTCAGGGCACTAGGGCCTGCTCCGCCCGGCTCCTGGTCTGGTTGGTCCACGCCGCTCACGCTGGGCTCTGCTCCCAGCTCCCAGCTCCATGTGGGATAGACCTCACCCAGAGACCATCCAGGCTGTCCTGGGCTGGAGCCCTGCTTCCCTCTGCTGTTTTTTGGGTTCTGCAGTTCTAGAATTGGTTCAGAGCCATTTTTTATAGGTTTTTGGAGGGACTCGGCGGGGAGCTCATGCTAGTCCCTGCTTTCCAGCTGCCATCTTATGTAACTTGCCATAAATTGTGATTTCTAAACAAGACTTCTTTTCCTGAGGGAAAGGAAAGGGCAAGCCACACACACGCGCGCGCGTGCGCACACACACACACACACACACACACACATGTGCACACACACACACACACACACACGCACATGCACATGCACGGATTGATTCCTTTTCTAATTGGCTGAGCTCTGGGCTCAAGACAAGCCAAAGTGATTTTTATTGATAGCATATCCGTAACCTCCTGACAAACAGAGATCAAAATGAATCCAGATCATGTTAGATTTCCCTGGGCACAAATGAAGCAATTGGTTGGTGGGAGGTGAAGGTTTGATTAAGTAGGAGGAATTGCTACAGAGATAGTGGACTTGGATAAATTCCCTCCTCATTTCCCTCTCTTGAACAGGTTTAAAAAGTCTTCCAGAGGGGTAGTGTGTGTGTGTGTATGTGAGAGAGAGAGAGAGAGAGAGAGAGAGAGAGAGAGAGAGAGAGAGAGAGCATGAGAGCATTTACTAAGGGGAAAAAAATCTCATGCACAAGACTCTTGGGGAGAGTTGGGAAACAGTGAGAGAGAGTTGAGAGAGGGAGTGGCTGGTATTTATCTTCCGGCAAACAACTTTCTACCTCCAACCACTGTTAGAGATAGCTATAACAATTCTCTAATCTTCCCCTCTAGTTACCTCATCAAAAATGGAAATGAGGTTTGTCTGGTATGATATGTTCTTGATAAAGCCATAATGGTTCTTTGTGATCTCTGTATTCCTTTCAACATTCTTTCTTAAATAATAAAGTCTAGAATTTTTCCAGTAATTGACTCACTCACTGGCCCGTAATTTGTAGAACCAACTCCCTTCCTATTTTATTTTGAAAAATTGAAAAATAATTTGTCTTTCTTCAGTCCAGTGATACTGCCTTCATTCTCCATGATCTTTTAGCAATCATTTCCTCAAGTTCATTTGGTATCTCGTGATGTAGTTTTCCTTGGCCTGGTGACTTGAACTCATCCCAGTCAACCAGGTGTTCTGTTTCCATGTGCCTGTTAATCTTGGATTTTACCTACTTCGTGCTGTCCATTCTAGTCCAAAGATCATTCTACTTGGTCGAGAAAAAAGAAAATAAATAAGTGTTGAGAATGTCTTCCTTCTTGGCTCTTCTTGCCTTGTTCTGAGTATTAGTGGTCCTGATACTGTTCTTACAGGATAGTGCCAAGCTTAAAAAATTATATTTTTGTTGACACCTTTTGTTTTTATGTCATGTTCCTTTCCAAATATCCCCTTTTCTCTGCTTATCCAATAAACCTTCTTGTATATTAAAGATTAAAAAACAAAAGTTAAAGGAAGAATGGTCCGATAAAGCCAACCAACACATTGAATGCAACTGATGGTACGTTCAGTATTTTACAACCATTGCTCTCCATTTCTTTCAGTGAAAACTTTCTCATATATTCTCTGGGGTTAAACCTGATCATTCTAATTAAATGGTGTTGTTTTATTTTGTTATATGTCATAGTGTATATTGCTTTTCCTAGTTCTTACTTTCCTCGGTATCATTTTGTATGAGTTTTTTTCCTCCTCTGAATTCTTCAGTCATCCTTTCTTATGGCACAGTGGGGATCTAGAGCTATCACTTTCCTTCTTAGTTTATTTGGTTCCATGGACCTTTAATACCTTCTTATCCTGTTAACACCATATCACCTTGACAACTAAATATATGTAACATTCTTTCATTTGCCTTAGCAACTTATTTTACTTTGGTTTACTAAATTTGTCTTTTCAAACTGTTCCTCCTTTTCTCTTTCTAGAGTCCTTCTGTTTCTGCTCCTTCATCACTGTAGGTCTTTCCTTTTAATTCCTCCTTTCTCTTCAGCAGGAGCCCTTCTCCTGCTTCAGGTATAGTTTGAACCACATGATCTCTGAAACCTTATCTTAATGATATTTGGTGAGTCAGTGATTTTACTGGTACTTCATTGGCTTTATTGAAAATATGATTTGCTTAAAGGGACAATTAAAAAAAAAACACCTGTATTTTTCTAGCAATAATTCCTTCTATGCCACCTAGACTATAGAAAGCTAAGTCAGAGAGGAAGTGCCATTTATCTGCAGAATCAGAACTTATCTGTAGCAGATGGGTGACTCACAGGTATGTGTTTAATATCAGTTTCCTGGGATAAGGTCCCTCTTCCAGGCCAGTCTCCAAAAGAGACTCTGAAAGTGCTTGCTAGGCAGGATTATGTGGGAGATAAAGGAGACTTGTGAATGAATAAGTCAAAGATTGATTGAAGTAGATCTGATTTTATCTCTAGCCTATTATCTGCATGCCTTTACCTACATTACCTTAGATTTTCAGAGATATTTGCCCCCTAAGTTCCTATTGAGATTATTACTATCGGTGTCTTCTCCTCAAACCCTCTCCTTTCCCTAACTTACCTGTTTCTGTCCCAGGTATCACCACCTTTTCGATCATCCAAGTTAGCAACCTGAAAGCCTTCCTTTATTCCTCGTTCTCTCTCACTCTATGTAACCAATCAATTGCCAAATTTTGTTAATTTCACCTTCATGCCACCTTTCAATTCATCCCTTCTCTCCACCCACAGTACTACCACCGTGGTTCAGATCTTTGACACGTCTTCCAGTGCTTCTTAAACTGTGGGTCGTGACCCTATATGGGGTCATGAAAAATTTCACAAAAGTAAACGGTTTTTGAATACTCAACGACTAAAAGTTATTTAAAAATCAAACGTATAATGAATCCATTTGCCTGTGTTGCATCGGGCAACTTTGCTGCAGTCTTGGTTCTGAACACAAAACATGCATACTTTGCATTGTGCATTTTTCAGGCCATGCAATGCCAACTTAAACTGCCGAAATGCAATGTGAAAAGGGGTCCAGAGTGGAAAAAGTTTAAGATGCCCTGGGCCTAGACCATTACAATATCTTTATTTCATATTTTTCTAATTTATGTTTCTGAATACTCATAAGCATGGATCTGATGATGTCACATGTCACCCTCCTACTCAGAAACCTTCAGTATTTCTCTATTACCTCTAGCATAAAATACAAACTTTTCTGTCTGTCACTAAAAGCCCTTCATAGTCTGCCTCCAACCTTATCCAGGCTAGGCTTACATCCTTTTCACATATTCTATAATCTAGTCAAAGTGTCTTTGGTGCTGTTTCTCACATACGACTTTTCATTTCCCACCTCCATGTGTCTCAGGGTGTTTCTCAGGCCTGTAATTTCTTTGAAGGTCATTGATTTCTGTCTTGTAAAATTCCTAGAGTCTCCTCCTCCCTTCAAGTCAAGGTGACCCACTAGTTCTTCCTCAAACTTGACCTTCCATCTCCTGTCCCTGTGTAGTTTTAGAAGCTATCTCCCACGCTCGAAAGGACTCAATCTGACCTCTAAAAATCCTTACCTCCTTTTAAAGTTCAGCTTAGGTGCCACCACATTTATAAAATGTTTCCTTATCTTTGAGTTTTTATTCTTCCCTCCTTTCTCAAGTTAATCTGTATTTTCTTATTAATATACAAATCCATATCCCACTCCCCTAATAGAATGTAAACTCTTTTTTGGATGGTATTAGTTTATTTTTACCTTTATATCCCTTATGCCTTACATAAGGTAGCCATTTAATAAATGGTTGTTGAATTCACTTGAATTGAATTAAGTTCTTTTTTTTTTCTGGGTTATTGTGAAATTCACTTCTGTTCTCTGTACCTCGGTTTTGCCATCTGTATAAATGTCCTCACTTTACCTCACAGAAGGTGTGGGGGAATGTGAGAAGTGATGAGACATTTCTGGAGAGTGCTGGGATCTGCAGCATGGGGGACTGCGTGTCTTCCCAGTTGTCATGGTGCCCAGGGTGCCCTCTGGTGTTTGGTTCCATTATCCAATCTGGACTGTTGCTGAACATTTTGGTGGGTGCCTCCGTGTTATTTCAACAAGCTAGATGTTTTCTCTTCAATGTCAGTTCGATTATTAGAGACTCTTAAGCAGGGCCAAACTTTCCCGGAAAGTATTCAGACATTGATGATGGGTACTTCCTTTTTTAAAATTTATTTTAAATTTCTGGAATAAAACAATAATTTCTATAACATAGTAAAATAAAAAAGACTATTGTATATGAAACTGCAAATCTACTATGCATAACTTGCTATTCCTTTCAAATATACAACAAAATTATCATGTAAATTTGTTTCTTTTTTTCATCCCCCCCCATGGCCACCATTAGACACAAATAGGCATATATATGTATTTGTATATATTTATGTATATATGTGGAATTATTCTGTACATACTTCTATTTATCAGTTCTTTCTCTGGATGCAGGTAGTATCTTTCTTCATATGTCCTTTATAGTTAATTTAGGTATTCATAATAGACAAAATAATTTATTCACTCAAAGTGGTTCTTAAAATAATATTGCTTGTTACTGTATACAGTGTTCTCTTATTATGCTCAAGGGGTATAGGTAGTTTAATAACTCTTGGAGCATAATTCCAGATTGCTCTTCAAAATGGTTGGATCATTTTACAATTCTACAAACAATGAATTAGTGTCCCAATATTTCCACTTCCTCTCTAATATTTGTTGGGTATTTCTTGAGGGAAAAGGTTCATAGATTGAGAGTCAGAAAAGACTTTATAGGCTACTTAATTCTACCTCTCCTCCTGTCTCCATATGATTTTTTTTCAGAAGGGGAAACCAAAGTATTTTTTTTTCTTTCTTTGTATTTAAGTTTCAATATTTAAGTTTATGATGTGTTTTGTTCCTTTTCTCTATTCTGTATTTTTGTTCTGGCCCTTGAGTCTAAAATAAAATTTAAAAAAAATTTAAAAAATGAAGTATAGAGTTTGAGGTTATATAGGTAGAAAAACAGGAGTTTTTATTTTGTCCTAGAGGCAATAAAGGACACTTAGGCTTCTTGAGTAGGGGAGTGACAAGGTCAGACTTGTGCTTTAGGAAAATTATTTTAGCATATATGTAGAGAATAGATTGGTGAGGGGAAATATAGAATCTGGGAGTCCAGTTAGGAGGCTATGGTAATCCTCAAGGAGAGAGAGCAGATCCGAACCAGAGTGATAACTGCGTGAGTATAGAGGAAGAGGGATGATGATTGCGGAGGTAGAATCCATCAAACTGTGCAGCTGATTGTCTATGGGGGTTGAGAGAATGGGAAGAGTGGAGATGAGGCTGGGATTAGAAACCTGCGTTCATAAGGTGAGGGTAATGGTACCCTTGATAGAAGTAGGAGAGTTTAGAGGAGGGACAGGAGGATGGGAGGAAGATCATGAGTTCTATTTTGGACATGAGTTTAAGATGACTGCAGTGAAAGGCAGAGTTATATATTGGAGAGCGTGCCTGATTTGGAGACCTGAAGACCCAGGTTCAAATATTACCTCTGACCACTAGATGGCATAGGCAGCATTACTCTCTGAGCCTCGGCATTCTCACTTGTAAAATGGGGATAATACCATTATACTTCCCAGGATTGTTTTGAGGCTCAGATGAGATAAGGTGTGTAAAGTGAATTGTTATTTAGCAGAACCAGGAAAACACTATACACAATGACAACAACAATAGAAATTCAAGGTCCAATAAAATGAAAGGGAATGCTGCATAAATGTGATGATCAAGGTTGGACTTGGAGAAGAGAGCTGAGGAAATGCATCTCCCTTCCTTCATTGGAGAAGTGTATGTGTGTGTGGGCGGGGGACTTTATCTCTCTCCCTTCAATGGAGAGGTAGGGGACTTTGGGTGTGCAATTTTGCAAATGCTGTCAGATATTGTTGATGTGTTGGTGGGCTTTTGTTGAACTGCTTTTTTCTTTCTTTTTAAAAACTTTACTGTAATGAATGTCTCACTGGGTGGTGAGGGGAGGATGGATTCAGAAATAAATATGATATAAAGACAAAAACAATCCACCAAAAGTAATGTTTTATGTTTTGAAAGATATTTGTAGCTCCAGTTGATACATGGTCAAAGGATATGAACAGTTTTCGAAGGAAGAAATTAAAACTAACAAAAGTCATATGAAAAAATGCTCCAAATCACTAATAATTAAAGAAATCAAATCAAAACAACAATGTGGTTCTACTTTACACCCATCAGATTGACAAAGATGACAAAAAAGGGAAAATGATAAATGTTGGCGGGGCTGTGGGAAAATAGGCATATAAATGCCCTTTTGGTAGAGCTGTGAATAAGTCCAGTCATTCTAGAAATCAAATTACAACTATGGCCCCAAAGTCACAAAACTATGTATGCCCTTTTACCTAGCAATACTTCTATACTAGTCTTATACTCCAAAGAGATCAAAGAAAAGAAAACAACCCATATGTGCAAAAATATTTACAGAAGCTCTTTTTATTGTAGAAAACTAAAAACCAAAGGGGAATCCATAAAATGGTGAATGGCTAAGCAAATTTTGTTGTATTATGTAAAAGAATACTATTTTGCCACAAGAAGTGATGAAAGGTCTGGTTTTAGAAAAATCTTGGCTGCCTCATATGAACTGATGATGCAACGTGAAGAGAGCATAACCAGGAGAACAACGACACTTTAAAAACAAACGAGTTAAGAGCTTTGATCAATATCATAACCAGTTGATGCCAGAAGACCAGTGATGAAGCCTACTACTCATCCCTGAGAAGGATGTGATAACCTCAGGATGCAGAATGTGAAGATACCTAGAATTCCACTTGCTGCAGAGATCAAGAGGGACCAGGACTAAATAAAGGCTACCATATTTAGCAATGAAGAGATCATTGGTAACCAGGGAGGAGCAGTTTCAGTTGAGTGTCAAGGCCCAAAGCCAGACTACATGGTTTTAAGAAATCATCAAAAGAACAAGTGGGGGCACTAAATATAAGGTTTTTTTTTCCCTAGGAGAAAAATAGGATAATATCTTGAGGGATGGTAGAATCAAGTGAAAGTTTTTTAAGGATGGGAGAGGTTGGAACATGTTTTTAGGCAACCTGAAAGGACATGGTAAATAGGAGAGATTTAAGGTTAGAAGGAAGGGACATGATTAGAGAGAGAAGCTCCTGGAAGAGTTAGGAGGAGACAGGATTCAGGGTAAAAGAGGAGGAATTGGCTTTGGTGAGATGGGCCACCTTTAGATTAGATTAGATTAGATAAGAGCGAATGAGAGAATAGGGCATACTCTTACAGGGTTTTGAGCTGTAGGATAGGGAAGAAGAGAAAATTCATGATGGGTAGTTTCTAGGCTTCTTTTCTTAATACAATAGTTGTTGAAGTCCTCTATTAAGAGAAGGTGGTGTAGGAGTCTTCAGGAGAGAAGGTTTGGGTTATGTTAAAAATATTCATGGCAGCTCTTTTTGTGGTGACAAAGAACTGGAAATTGTGGATATGACCATAAGTCAAGGAGTGGCTGAACGAGTTGTGGTATATGTTTGTGATGGAATACTACTGTGCTCTAAGGAGTGCTATAAGAAATGATGAACTTGACGATCTTAGAAAAACATAGATAGACTTGCATGAAATAATGAAGAGGGAAATGAGCAGAACCAAGAGAATGTTGTGTATAGCAGTGGCAATATTGTTTTAAGACCAGCCTTGAGCAAATAAGTCATTTTGACTATTATAAAACCCAAATTAATTACAAAGGACATATGAGAGAAGATGCTATCTGTATCCAGAGAAAGAACTGATAAATAGTAGTGTGTATGGAATGACTTTACATATATAACATATATGTGTATGTATATGTATGTATATACACACATATTTTACACACACACACACACATAAGTATATATATATATATATATATACATATATATATATATATATACATATATACACATATTTTGTGGTGAGGGAAGAAAAAAGGGAGAAAATTACATGATAACTTTATTACATATTTAAAAGGAATGATAAGTTATATATATATGTAACAGATTTGTAGTTTCGGGCACAATCATATTTTTTATTCTATGTTATGGAAATGATTGTTTTATTTCACAAATTAACAACAAAATAAGTAAAAATTTTAAAAAAGAATAAAAGGATGTCCATATAATAGTGAGTCCAGTTGAGATTAGAAAACAAGAATTTGGAGTGGACTCAGTTCCTAGACAGTTCAGTTCCTCAGTTCCAGGCAAATTCAGTGGTATTAATATAGAATCAGAGTAGGGTTGGTGGACAGGGTTAGGGTTTAGCAAAGCTTGAACAGTACTAGGGCAAGGGGTTAAAGGTTTCTGGAATAGAGGACAGTATATACAGTAGTTGAATTGTATATACTTCAGGTTCAAGATTGTGAAGGGAGGAAAGTGAGGACACAGCAGGAGTGGAGAAGAAGGAGGGGTGAACTGACGGTAAATCACTGTATTTCTTCCTGTAGGGGATACATAGAAAAGTTATCTGGTCCATACCTTCCTCTCTCCTTTTAGGTAAGATCACACGTAATTACAGTGATGAATAACACTCTTCATCCTTCAAACACTACCAAATAAGGCGATTCCACCATATTCCCTAGCCACTTATTCCTATGTTTAGCAATTCTTCCAGGCAGAAATTTCTCTCATATCCAGTGTACTATGTGCATTCTGAATTTTAGACTCATGATGTTTCCAACTCTTCTCAAGCAGAATTCAGTCTTTTTACCTTCACAAGTCTGGCATTCTCTGCATGTTTGATTCTTGAGAATACTGTGGGTGGAGAGTGAGCAGGGTCTTACTTTGTGTGTGGTATAGAGGCACATGTGGAATGCCTTCATAATTCTCTCTGTGATCTGACTCTAATTTCCTACCAGGCAACTATGACTCAATATGCAGTAACTAATATGAAAAATCTTTTAATGCTGCTCATAACATACAACTTGACTATCCAACCAGACTTACCTCAGATGACTTGGGAGTTCCCTATTTATGGGAATATAGTGGTTGAAGCTGATGGGAAATGGATTCTCGGCAGAGTGGAAGATTCAAATATCCTCTAAATTTCCATCTTGGCATTGTTTAGACTAGTAGGCTCTTCTCTCCACTCCCTTGTCCCCTACTTTAGCTTTCATTGCTTCTTACCTAGTGCTGTAGCAGCTTTTTAATTGGTCTCCTGGCTTCTAGGCTCTCCTCTCTCCATTCTATCTCCCACACAGCTGCCAAAATAATCTTCCAAAGGCTCAGGTATGACATCTGCTCAGAAATCTTCAATGGCTCTCCAGGGGGGAAAATACAAACTTCTCAACCTGGTATTAAAGTTAATCTGACTCCAACCTACCTTTCAAGACATTTAATACTATTCCCCCTCATGTCTCTATGTTCCAATTAAAGTAATGTACTCAGCATCCCATCTCTTGTCACTTGTGCCTTTGCATGGGCTGTCCACCATGTTTGGAATGGACCCTTTTCACCCATGCCTCTAAGAATCCTTATTACTTTCACAGTTCTTCTATGTGAAATCTTCTATGTCACCTGCTAGGTGAAACCTTCCCTGAAGCCCACCCCACCTCCAGTTGTTAGTTCTCTCTCTCTTTCTTTCTCTCTCTCCCTCCCTCTCTCTTTCTGTCTCTCTCGGCCTTTTTCATTTTTCCTTTCTCTCTGAGTTTCTCTGTATATATTCCTTCCTTCCTCCCTCCCTCCCTCCCTTCTCTCTCTCTTTCTCTCTCTCTCCTCAAAATAACTTGTATTTACTTCTCTGTATATATTTCTATTGCTATGGCAGAATGTAAGCTTTATGAAACCAAGGACTATTTCTGAAACTTACAGAGCCAAGCACATAGTACACTCTTAGTGAATGCCTGCTGTTTTGAGGAAATGGGTTACTAACTCACTAACTACAGGTAACTAGCCTGTAACCAAAGTTACCCGACTAGGAAGTATTAGAGCCAGGATTCAAACTCAGCTCTTTTGACTACAATTCTAGCATTACACTGAAGCTGTACAACTATTTTAGTGACAAAGATTAGACTGGAATCTCAGGCTCAAATCTCCCAGTCATGTTATGCCTTCTTTGCACTATGGCCCTATATGGAAACACTGAGGGATATTTTTAGAATGAAGAGAATTTTTAGAATGAAGAGAGAGTAAAGAGAGAATTAGGATATTGAAGAAGAAAAAAAAGACCATGCTTAAGAGACAGGAAATCCTAAAGGCTCTCTGAGTGATCACAGTTCTGCCACTGGCTAGTTGTGCTGCCTTCTTGAGGTAACAGCCACTCTAGTTAGTTAATTAGGACTCTTAGCTACTGATACCTAGCAAAGCCTGTGTCCTATGGGCCCAGATAAAATCTCATTAATGGTGGAAGGTAAAGTCAAATTTGATGGTTAATTACTGTTTTTAGGCTAATAGGATTTTTTTTTTTTTAGTGTAGTGTATATGTCGGTGGCTCTTGCATCATAGGAACTGGATTCAAATCCTGTCTTTGATGCTTACTGTCTGTGTGACTTTAGGCACTCACTTCGCCTACCTGGGAATTAGATTAGATGATATCTGGGGTCCCTTCCAGCTCTAGGTCTATGACCCTAAATGGCTCCTAAGTAGTCTAAAAGAACAAATTTGCTTCCCCAGAGGAGAACACTGGCTTTCTCCTGGCTGGTAGGAACAAACCTGTTATTTGTAGAATTCTCTTCCAATCTTGGAGGAAGGTTCAGTATACATTGCCAAAGAATGGTTGTTGATTTCTTGACTTATACTGATTTCTCATTGCTTCTGGCTTGGCTGGATCCAGCTATTATGAAGCCTCAAATTGGTGGTGTACTTTCTTTTGAATGGGGCTGCCACATATGCTTGAACCCCCAGGAAGTAGACACTTGTGTGTGTATGCATGTGGATATATGTGTCTGTGTATTTGTGAATATTCTATTCAGGAATCTAGTCATACATATGTAAGAATGAGGAGTTAAGATTTTCTCAAACAAAGGGAAGCAAAGAGGCAAAGAACTTTCCATCTACCTCTTAAGTCCAGATCATTACTTCTTCTACCAGTCCTTTTTGCACATCCTGGCTTCTCTGATTCACCAACCCCTCTTTCTTCCTCTCCCACTACAGGACTGACTAAAGTGATTTTTTTTTTAATTTGTGGTTTGGAACATCATCTCTCTGGGATCCCAGACTCCACCTTTCAGTCACATCAATTTAGAGGTGCCCTGTCTTTGTTTCTTCATCTGCCTTTCTCATTCAGCACAAGGAAGCCCTTTTGGCTTGATAGTCACTTGGTACTTTGGAAGGCCAAGGATCCCTGATCCCTGTGGACAGCTGTTTGGTACTTGGCGGAAATTGACCTTGAGACATTTTTACATGGGTGAAGTTCTGGCTGAGCAGTAAAAGCAGCAACGGATCCTCTCTCTCTCTCCTGTTGGCGACTTAGGTGGCTGAAGTCTAGAATAGCCCACTGATTTCCTGTCCTTTTGGAGGAAATCCCTGATCCAACCACAACTATCTTGGCTATGCGTGTGTGTGTGTGTGTGTGTGTGTGTGTGCGTGTGCGCGCGTGTGTGTTCTGTGTGACTCTATGCTGTTCTCTCTTCCAGAAGAGCTGTGTTTGTAACAGGGAACAGCAAAGATTTCCTTTTGCTACTAATCCCCGTCTAGGCGCCATGCATCTTGGGACTTGTGGGCAAACCAAGGAGGCTTTGTAAGCATCCTTTAATGGCAAAGGCAAATTCTGTTATTCCTTATTATATACAACTGAGGGGGAGCCACCAGCAGGAGCTAAATGCAGCTGAGGGAAAACCTCCCGGCCCTTCATCAATTTTTTTTTTCCTCCTTCTTCCCCCTGCTCCTGCTCTCTTCCTGGAACTTTCCCTTGGCTCTCTTGTGAATGCTCTGTCTAGTCCCATTCCAGACAAAACTCAAGCCCACAACCATCAGATATTCCAGAGATGGTGGGCAAACTGAAACCACACTAGAAGTATCCATTAACAGCAAGGGTGATACCTGCTGTTCCCTATTACGTGTTGGTTACATTTCCTAGGGAAGTTAATCTGTAGGCTAAAGTCGGTTTGCATTTTCTGTCTTTGCAGAAAATGGTTGAGTTGAGAGGCAGTGGCCACCAAGCTTGACAACCTGAGCATCAACTCTCTTGCTTGTACTCTTTACCCCTTCCAATAGTCCTCAGAATTTTTGTCAGAATAATCTTTCTTAAGTACCCATCTGGTCTTGAGAAGAAGCCATTTTTGTGCTCAAGGGTCTTTAGTGAATGGTTCACTTTCCACTGAATAAGGTTCAGACTTCTTTTCCAGGCATTCAAGGCTCTTCATACCTAATGCAAACTTTTTTCCTAGTCTTATTTCCCATTACTGCCTTCTATTATATGAATATTCTTCAGTTATGCTGGATGACTCTTTGCAAACTCCCCACTTCCCCCCTGCCTCCGACTGTTTCCCCAACATGCATTGTGGTCCCAAACCTTTGAGCCTTTGTGCAGGCTAAATACCCTATGCATGGCATATCTTTCCCTCCTCTTTGGGTCTATTTAATTCCCACACATCCTTCAAAGCCCAATTCAAATACTACCTCTGCTAGAAATCCTTCCCTAATTCCTCTGTTTGGGAATGATTTCACCATTCAGAATTCTCATAGCACTTTATTTTTTAACTCTCTGATGTGGCATTGGTACAATCCATCTGATTTTTTTTCTTATCCTATTAGATCATAAGTTCCTTGAAGGTAGCTTCCCAGTGCCTAGCATAATGTTCTATACACCAAGGAAACCAAGCCAGGAGAGAATAATGGATATAGGGATGGAACAGGAGTCAAGAAAACCTGAGTTTGAATCCACCTCAAATACTTATTTGCTGTGTGACCATGACCATGGATGAGTCATTTAACTTCATTGAGCCTCAGTTTCCTCATCTGCAAAATGGCTGTCCAATATTTATAAAGCACTTCACAAACCTTAAAGCACTATATAAATGCTAGCTATTATTATTATCTAGGACCACTGGGTGGGAATTATAGTAATATTGATTTTGGTTCAATATAAGAAGAAAATTTCTTTTTTTTTTTTTGGCAGGACAATTGGGGTTAAGTGACTTGCCCAAGGTCACACAGCTAGTACATGTCAAGTGTCTGAGGCTGGATTTGAACTCGGGTCCTCCTGACTCCAGGGCCAGTGCTCTACTCACTGTGCCACCTAGCTGCCCCCAAGAAGAAAATTTCTAACAAACAAGGCTATCCCAAAATAGAAGATGTTGCCTTACACAGGAGTGAGCTGCCTGTCCCTGGAGATGTTTAAACAGAAGCTATTGGGATGGAGAACCTGTGGCCTCCAGGCCACATGTGGCCTTCTAGGTCCTTTTGACTGAGTCCAAGTTTTACAAAACAAATCCTTTTATTAAGGGGATTTGTGCTGTGAAGTTCGGATTCAGGCAAAGGGCTGCACTTGAGGACCTAGAAGGCCATATGTGGCCTTGAAGTTGCAGGTTCCCCACCCCTGAACTCGAGGATTGTCTGCCTAGGGAAACCATAGGGGTTTCTTTCACCTCTAAGTTCCCTTTCAATTGTAATTTTTATAATTATATGACCTTGAGTCTTCAGGAAAAGTTTTAATTATCTTCAGTGTACTTTGCTTATACAACAGATGTATGTAAGACATATCAAAATGATTTTCATCTTATCCCATGTTTGAAACAAGAAAAGATTCTGTGCTGAGTGTTAACTTTCCTTTATCTAATGCTCAATTTACTATGATTTTCTTCCTTATGAATTCTGGATAACTGAGAAACCACCATAATCCTCTTTGCACAATACCGAGCAGAATGGTGTGTGTGTTCAGGGTTACTACATAAAGGTCTTTTATTATGATAGTGATACGTTTACTGTACTTTTTGCCTTGCAGTGAATCTCTTTTTACCGAGACTAGTCTGGGGCAAGGAGTGAAAGTACCGTTGGGTTCTCTCATTCCCTCTTTGAAGTCACTCTCCTAAAAACCCTGAGATGCTTGCTCCTTTGCATTGAAAGAAATTATTTTTTCTATTATATTAATAAGCCATTATTAATTAGGATCTAGGCTTTTCATTTCCTCATTCAAGGACCAATCCCTGCAGGTCAGTCAGCCAGTCTCTGAAGGATATGACTAAGATGAGATTGCCCTCCTAATCCTCAAGGGGAACATGCTCCTCCATCTTGGATAGGCTCCCATCAAACTAGGAGATGTTACTTCTATTTAGAGTATAAACAGAATCCAATCTAGGCAAATTCCTGCCCCAAAGCAATGAACCCATGCCCTTGTACCCCTTCATGAAGTTTAGGGTGACCCAGCCTACAAAGGAGAAAGCCAACCAGAGTGGTCTGGATGGAGATGGATTCCTCTGTCCAGATTGCTAGAGGCTCAAGGTAAAGCCACGTTCTCAGCAGGAGGAGGTGAAGACTTTTAGCCCACCTTCTCATTAATTGTTCATCTGTCAAGGTTCATTTTCACCTGTCAGGGGTGCCCCCTTTTCCAAAAGTATTTAAGCATTCAATGTCTCCATTAAGTGTCTTTGATTACCGAGACAAAACACTGACCATCGATTTATTATCAACTAGCCTAATTAATAAATTGATTATTAGTTACCTGGAAACTCCATCTCAGATTTTTCATTAGTCACAGCATTTGGCAGTTAGATCCTATCAAGATGAAATAAAACATGTGGATTTCACTCAGTGACAAAAATCACAGAGAAATAGAATGCACATGGACTAGTTCAAGGACATTTCTAGCTCAAAACAAACATGCAAATCTATGTATAAATAGTTTCTCTAAGTTGCAAATAAACTCTTAAATTCTGCTCCCTAAATATCACGACATGCACATGTTCATGCTGGGAGGGAAGAATTGGACTGCCTCTTACCGGAAGAAACAAAGCCTAGAAACTCTGAGTCACATGCATTTGCAGAAAACCATAGGAGAGAGATGGAACAAGAGAATCAGAACCAGAGAAACTGAGAGCCGGAAGGGAACTGAGAGGCCAACCAACCCAACTTGTACATGAAAGGAGTCTCCACTATCACATACCTGCCCAGAGGCCATCCAGTCTCTGCTTGAAGACCCCCAGGAAGGGGGAGCTCACCACCTCTTGAGGGGGCCCATTCCATTTGGAGATAGCTCTAATTATTAGGAATTTTTTCTTGTCATCAAGCCTAAATTTTCCCCTTTGCAATTTCCACCATTTGCTTCTGGTTGGCTCTCTGAGGCCAAGCAGAGCAAGGTTAATTCCTTATGACAGCCTTTCAAATTATGGTACACGGCTATTATATCCCTTCCCCACCCCCTCAAGTCTTCTCAAAACTGAACACATCCAGTTCCTTCAACCAATCCTCACGTGACATAGACTCAAAGTCTTTCACCATTCTGGGTGCTTTCCTCTGGACACTTATCAGTGTCCTTCTTAAATTGTCTAGCCCATGATGGAATAGAGTACTCCAGATGAGGTCTGATGAAGACAGTCCACTGTGCTTATCATCTCTTTATTCTTGGAAGCTATTTCTTTCAATACAGTCTAAGATTTCGTTGCCTGTTGACTCATACTGAACACGTGGTCCACTAAACCCCTCAGATCTTTTTCACAACAACTGCTATCTAACCAAATCTCCTTTATCTTGTGTTTGTGAGATTGATTTTTTTTTCTTTGTAATCAAGTGTAAGACTCTAAATTGATCGCTACTCAATTCTATCTTACTAAATTCAGCTCACTGTTCTGTCTTGTAATGATTCTGTTCAGTTTTGACCTTGCTGTATATGCTTGTTAGCTCTCTCAATTTTGTATTATCTACAAATTTGATGTGCATACCATCCTATAGCAGAGGTATCAAACAAGGTCACATGTGGCCACAAATATCTCAAGCTGCCTAAACCATGTTAAAACGTACCTGGGAAATGTTTTAACACAATAAATAAATAAAATATAATACAATATAGATAATGTTAATTTGTGGTTTCCTAAGTCAATATACTGCTTGTTTCTATTTGAGATTGATACCACTGACCTATACTAATATGTATGCCATAAATACAAATGCTAAACAGCACAAGGTGAAGAATAAATCCATGGGTTACTCCATTGAAAACCTCATTCCATGTTGATGTTGAACTGTCAATAACTACTCTTTTAGTCTAGTGACCTGCCCAGTTTTGAATCTATCTAATTGTATTATCAACTAATCCATATATCTTCATCTTCTCCACTATGAAATAAAAAAAACTTGATTAAAATCTTGGTAAACTATAATCATAGTAGTCTCTTTACCTATGAGTTTAGTAGTCCTATTTTAAAAAAAAAGCAATGAAGTTATTCTAGTATGACCTGGTCTTATGAAACCATATTGGCTTTGTAATCATTATATCCTTTTCTAGACATTGATCAACCATCTCTTTAATTATTTGTCATAGATTTTTCCCATGAATTAAAGTCAGGCTTACTAACTATAGTTTGAAGATTCTGTTCTCTCTCCTCCCCCCTCTTTTTTTCAAAATCGGGATATTTTCCCTCCTTTAATATTGTTTTTCATGATTTTTCACATATTTGCAGGATGTAGTCTTTGTTCATTTGGATCATGTGATTTGAATTCATCAAAGGTGACTCCAATGCCTTATTAATCATTTTTGTTCCATCCTTTCTAGCGCCAAAGTCATTCCCTGGCAGAGAAACCAGAAGCAACATAAGAATCCAGCACCTCTAACTTTTTTTCTAGGGTCAGTTATCATTACACCACATGCCCCAAAGGTCCTGTATTTTCTCTGATCTTCCTTTTTCTTCCACTGTAGCTGAAAACAACAAAAACAAAACAGCCTCAGCTCCTTATGAATTAGTCTTTGAGTGATGGCTTGACTGAGTCCCCCATTGGCTGGGGTGCTTGCCCCTTCTTGTCCTGTATCCAACCATGCTTTTTGGTCTGGTGTCAGTCCTGGAAAGCCTAGACTCATTTGAGAGAAGGTTCCCTTTCCTCCTACTCATTGATTTTTTTTTCTAAAACAAGCTTTAATAGAAATATTTTTATATCACCTTAGTTTCTTCCAATATTCTTCTCCCTCCCAGAGAGCTGTCTCATATGACAAATAGTATTTTTAAAAGACAAAAAAGAAAGAAGGGGAAATGTCAACATAACTGATCAATGCATTGAAAATATCTGAAAACGTGTGCAGTGTACAATACTTGTGAACCTCTCACCTCTGGGCTGGGAGCATTTTCTCCTATCTCTATTTTCCAGACATGCTTGTTCTTTTAATTTTGTAACATTCCTTGTTGGCTTTTTATGGTTATTTTTTCCATTCATATTTTTTTGTAGTTACTAGGCATATTGTTTTCTTGGCTCTGCTTAGATGTACTCTGCAGCAGTTCATAGAGTTCTTTCCAAGCTTCTCTGCATTTGTCACATTCATAATATTCCATTACATTCATGGTGATACTCATTGGCTTTTTAAGTCTAACATTACAGCTGTTCCAGGAGGATTTTAATTATAGTAAATTAGATTATAGTTCACAGGTATAAGATTTCCCTAAAAGAGGGGAGGGGAATTAAAAAAAGGTACTAAATGTATAAAAAGAATTAGGTGTAGGATAGTTTAATTCATTGCTGCGTATGAAAAGGAATGCTGAATGTAAAGAATCATAGTGTGCATTAACAGGGTTCAGAAACAATGCATAATTATATTTTTTAAAAGATAAAATCAATAACTTTAGTTACAATAAGTTAGGAAGGTAGTATTTAAGCCTTATCAGAACATAAATAAATTTTTCGAGAGTGCTAATTAAACATTTTACTGTAGCTTGGTACCATCTGATCTTGGGCCATTCTTTTTTTAGTGGCCACCCTTTCTAATGCAAAAGCTTCCCTTGCTGCCTACCTGGTCCTGCCATTGCCACAATCAGGTTCTCCAGAGGACGTGGCCACAGTCATTCTGGCAGTCACTGCAACCCTTGTACTACTAGGCCTCTAGAACTTGCAAACCTACAAGGTCACTTACTAAGGAAAGGAAATACAAAGCCAAAAAAGCCTGGCAAGCACCAGCTGCAAGTTGACTAAGTGGGGTGATACTTCAAATGAGATAATGTTTATAAAGTGCTTAGTATGGTGCTTGGCACATAGTGGGTACTTCATAAATGCTTATCTCCATTTTTCCTTCCTTTCTTTACTAGAAGAGGTAAAAGTGCTGCGCACTCACCTGCACCTTGCATGGAAAAATCAAGGCAGAGTGTGTAGTTCTTGGCCCCACAGGAAAGCTGAAGCCAAGAATTACAAACTGGAAGCTGTTTCTTGTTTTAAACTGATACGCTGACAGACGGCAGGAAAAGACAAAGGGACGACACTCAGCATTTACCACATCCTTAAATACCATGCCCCTTTAGCACATAGCCATCACATGCAAGCGGCCACAAGTTATTCATCACCAAAAATGGCCCAAGCAACGTGTTACCATGTTCCTGGAGGAGCTCTGGGTACTTGCTTCATGTAATGGCCCCATAGGCTCATGCAGATTCCATCAGTGAACTGGAATATTCATTCCTGACATTGCTTTGTAGGACTGTGCTGTACCCTTATGTTCATCCTCTCTTACTTGGCCTTGCTTCCATCTTCTGTACGTTCCTTGTTAAAATATAAAGTTTACGGGAATTACCCTGGGTAACCACAGTGGTCTCCTCAAATAAAGCTCATTTTCCCCCTCATCATTGGAATTGTCTGTATCTTCAGAATTTCATTTGTGAGCATCTTGTATTCTACTTGGGCTCACTTTCTTCTGTAGTATAGCACTTTTATCTATGGGATTCTATCTTTCCTTTGAACACTTTGAAATTTGCTTTCTAAATGTCTGGGTTACATGTCAGACTCTTCCCGGATTTCTCACAAATTCTAAAAGAGAGTGATAACTTCCCTACCTCCCCATGTTCTCACCATTTCCACCCCAGAAACCAGTTCCTTTTTGTTATTGAGAATCACACTCAGAATAGAATTTCCCTTTTTCAGTTCCTCTACCTTTTGAATGATGAAATTATCACTAAGGAAAGCCAGAAGTAATTAACCATTCTGCTTTTTTTGGGGGGGGGGAGGTTGGGGAGGAAGAGTGAGACAATTAACAAAACAAGAAATGGAGCCCTCATTTGTAACATTTGCCGATTCCTGAGGTATAAATGCTCACACTGAAAATTTAACAATCAGCTCTCAAGAGTTGGTGTGAACTGGCTCCATCATAACCCCGAGTATACTGCAGTGATGAAATAAGTTCTGTTTGTCCTTCTGTCAACCTTCACTCTGATACTTTCTATCCTTCTAGCTTCCTCTGCTTCTTGGATTTTTTCATATACGTATGTTCAGTTGTATTCAATTCTTCGTGACCCCGTTTGGGGTTTTCTTGGCAAAAAGATAGCAGAATGGTTTGCCACTTCCTTCTCCAGCTCTTTTTATGGATGAGGAACTGAGGCAAACAGGGTTAAGTGACTTTCCCAGGGTCATACAGGTAGCAAATATCCGAGGCCAGATTTGAACTTGGGAAGATGAGTCTTCCTGACTTCAGGTTTGGCACTGTATCTACGTGCCACATAGCTGCCCATGTGCATACTTTCTTAATAAACAATGCTACCCTGTCTCTTTGCCCTCCTCCTTCCCCCAACACACACTTTTACCCATCTTATTTCTTCTGAATGAGACCCAGGGTTCATTCATGGATTTCATCCCACCAAATTCTGGAGAGAATCATGAGGTTAAATTTCCTGACTTGTGCTAAGGCCTCTACTTTCTTTTGTTTGTTGGCAAACAAGAGCGCTGCTCCTCAAACAACTGGCATTTGTTTATAGATATTAGAGGCTATATTACTTTCTTGGATTTTGTCACCTTTAAACTTCTTCGTGTCTCCATGGCTATTCTTCCTTTTCTGTAGGAAAACTCTTCTCCCTCCTCCATCCTTTATAGTTTAAAGCCTTTTTTGATGAGATTTTCAAGACACTTGGCAGTACAATGTTACCAGTTTTTTAAAGGTGTACTCCATCTCTGGCCAGGAAACTGCCATTCCTATATTTTAAGCCATGGTCCAGAAGTCCAAATCCCATTCTGTGACACCACCTTAGTCAGCTGCTCATTTCCCAATATAATTTTTCTCTTTTATATCCTTTGCCTTCAATGGGTAACAGTGAGAAAAACACAACCTGTGCCTCTAATGTCTTCATTTTCTTGTCCAGGAAGCCTTAATCATTGGCAATACTTTTTAGGTTTGTTCTGGCACCATCATTTGTACTCATATGAATCACCTGAAGAACATAGTTGCTATGCATTTTCATATATCCTAGGAGGTTCTTTGTTTTGTTTCAGAGACCCAAACGTATATATACAGATAAATTTCAAACTCGTGTCCAAATCTGAGCAAATCCCCCACCCCAAACCTCAAGCCACCTATATTCTGAACTTTTGTTAAGGGCACTACCATTTACCCAGGTTCTCAACCTTAGTGTTATCCTCTACTCCTCACACCCAGTTACACCCACACATCCACTTAGTTCCCAGTCTTGTCACTTCTACCCCCACAAAATAAATCACATCAAACCTTCACCCTAAGTTCATTACACTACACTACTAACTATACCCACCACCGTGGTTCAAGCCCTTACCACTTCTTACCTGGACTATTACAAAAGCTTCCTAATCGATCTCCTTGACTCCAAGCCATCTTTCATAGAGTTGCCAAAGTGATTTCCTAAAAGTACTAATCTGACTCCCTTTCTCAATAAATTCCAGTTTATAGCCAGGATAAAATATAAACTACATTGTTTGGCATTTAAAGCCCTTTATGATCTTCTAGAGCAGTGATATTTGAGTTCATGACTTAGAAAGAAGAGCTAAGCAGGGAGAGGGGCCAATTAAAATAGATTCTAAGTGCAGTTATCCCTTCCACATCATGGGGGCCAGGGGTGTGGTGCCCTGGCAATCTGGAAAATCCGTGTAAAATTTTTTGGCAATCCTTTCATATTGGAGAACTCTGGATTTTTTTCTTTTTCTTTTATAGGGTGTTTACAGAACCTTATTGTAAAATTTGGGTTAAGGTTTTGGTCATAGACTCCATGTCGTCTGTGGGCCTCCTCGTGTAGTCTGCGGCTTCTGCAAAACTCCCCCCAAATTCCCATTTAATTTCTTATGCTGGCCCATGTGATGGAGAAAGTCGAGATGTGGAAGGGAGAACTGTATACTCAAGCCCTAAGTTCATCTCTCCACCCCTAAAATGAGGAAGTTTGACAATTTTGGGAGGGCAAATCTTGGGAGGGGGAAAAAGAAATGAAGAGGGGAAGGTCAGGGAAAGGTATCCACATATGTGGCTCTCTAGCAGGGCCTAAAGAACTATGTCCCTCCCCTGCTTAGCCTCATCTGAACTTCCTACTCCTCCTAATAAGAATTCTGTCCTATGACATCTTTCATTTCTTTCTCACTCCCCAGGAACCAGCCATCTCAATCCTGTTCCTCAATAAATAGCAGATGACCTCAAAGTTCTCCATTTCCACATTCTATAATTCTATGATTTCCTTTTCCACCCTATCTCACACATCCCATTTTATCTCTTTGACCTACCTTCATTGTAGGCTATTTTAGACTATATGTTAATGCTATAATATTAATTATGTTCTACCCCTTCCCTCTTTCTTGATGTTGAGAGGCACATGTAGAGTAAAGACCACTTTGAAGAGAGTAAGTAATTTTAGACTCATGCTGGGTGGGAGGGATACGCATTCTTGAACAGGCTGAATGTGTCATTCAGCTGGTTTGCGCATTTTTACCTCTTCTTTATTAACACAGAAACTCCTATTACTCTTCAAAGACAGTTGCAGAGAATGTTGACAGTTGAAAGAATGTTGACGAAAGTTGTTGGGGGTAATTAATAGGCTAGGAGGAAGCCTGCCATGGCAAATTCAAAAGCTTTGGGGATCTTCTACTTTATTACTTAATGAAAAGCAAGAAGAAAGACATAGGAGTTGAGTCAGTGAGGAATTAAACATAAGAATATGGAAGAGGCATTAAGGACATTTGGAGACCATGTATAACTTTATAAAAAAATTAAGTAAGGGTAGATAATCTTTGAGATCTTTTTAGGTTGGAGAATGGATAGAATATAAACTAGAAATCACCCAAAGAATTAAATTTTAGGATATAGTACATTTTTCATTTTGAGAATTCAGTTCCTGGCAAAATGCAATTAAAGGTATGCTCTGGATATGTAAGTTCTAGGAATTTTAGAAAATGAGACAGTGCTATCATTATTATGTCTGTTGAACTGATTCTTTGACTATTTTTGGCCATCAGAGCCTAATGGATTTTGTAGGTTAAGTTGAACAAACAAACAAAAAAAAATCAGGGCACAGAGTAGAGAAAGGAAATTCCAGAGAGCTCATGCTTAGTCGGTCAATAACCATTTGTTAATCACCTACCATATGTCAGGCACTGTGCAAGTGCTGGGGATATAAAGAAAGGCAAAAGACAGTCCTTATACTCAAGGGGCTCACAGTCTAATGGGGGAGACAGCATGCAAACAACTATGGACAAACAAACTATATACGAGAGAAATTTGAAATAACCAATAGAAGTAAGGTGCTAGAATTAAAGAGAATCAGGAAAGGTTTCCTGTAGAAGGTGGGATTTTAGCTGCAACTCGAAGGAAGCCAGGGAAGCCAGGAGGTGGAAATGAAGGCGATCATTCTGCGCGTGGGAGACAGCCAGTGAAAATGCCTAGAGTTTCTATATAGTGGTGTGACTGGGAGTAGATCTCGGTTCCCATCACTGAAGTATGTAGATAGCTTGGGAATGAAGCAAAGAAAAAAAATCAGGGGTCAGCGTATACTCAGGTTTGAAACATGAGCTCTATTTCCCACCAGAATATGCCCTTCCCCATTTTTTTTTTGTTTTACTTAAATCTACGTTTTGTTTCAGCTCTGAGAATGATATTATTCATAAACATTTACTATATTTTGTGGTCTTGGGAAGTGAAAAGCACATACAAGGACACTATATTGGGACAGCACATCAGTGATCCATCCAGATACAGGCTATTACACGTTTAAGACATTTATTCAAAGCTTTTATAGCCTTCATCTCACACACACACACACACATCTTTAAATGTTTCCAAGGAAACAAAGTTGGTAGGCCAAAAAAGTCTTGTCTATAAAGCAAGTTCTTATCAGTTTTGTAATTATTTAACAAGCCACGCCAAAGCTCCACAACATTTTTTTGAATGATTTTTGCAAAGCTTTTGTCTAAGTTCTCCATTCATTGCTTGTTCACGTGCCGCAAATATAGAACACAGAGCTATGTACAGTAAGAATGCTACAGTGTATGATGTCCACCAAAGAACCTGTTCTCCAAAACACATCACCATTACAATAATGTCAAGAATAATTGGCATAAAATGTGACTTTTTTTTCATTGAAACAGTTTAAATCTTATATAGGTCTACTTACTCTTAGGTTAGTTATCATCTCTCCTAAACAAGACTGACTATCATGATATCTGCATGAACTTGGTCAGCGATATGTTGACAAAGAAGGGTTGAACAAATAGATGTCATAAAGATTTGTTTATGGAAAGTAAGGGTTTTTTTGAAAGATCAGGTCATTGCTACCAGAAATTATAGGAGTTATGTTCTTAGGAAGCCCATATTTTGTGACTAATACAGATAATGCCAGAAACTGGTAGAAATTGTGTAACACACCACTTCAGACTTCAAAAACTTTGCAGTCATAGTACAAATATCTAGCAAGACATGAACTGGTAGCTAGAATGATATAACAGAAGCTCACTATCTTTCATGTCCTGATAGATGACAAATCCCCAAACAAAAAATACGCATCTCAAAATATACTTGAGAACTCATCCAATGACCATTAATGCAACAGGAGCATTATTATAGAACCATTGCCCACAATAGCCCAGATAGAATATTGATCCATAGAACCTAAAACATAATATTTTTAATAGAGGTCACCATGCAAAATACTCATAAATCTCTAAGCTACATGGAACAAAATACTTCCAAAATATAGAGAACTAGCAGAAGAAATCTAAGACGTGGAAATTGTGGTGAGGTATATAATTTTTCCATCATCCTATCTGTTCCTGGGGTTGTACCAAGGATACTTTCAGTCCGCCTGCAGAAGAGCTTGCATCATAATACCTTTATTCAGCAATAAAAAGCAATTCTTTCATCAACTTGTGCATTAGTCTACTGAACATTAAATATATAGGAATAATAGCAGGATAGTAACTTGTCCTAAGACTTTTTATCTGAACTCCATCAAATAAGATGAGATGACAGATAGTAATAATGTCACCCATTAGAGGTCATTGAGTCAAAGAACTAGAGCTGAAAGGGATGTTGAGGAAGTGTCAGAGAATGTGTTGAACCAAGACCCTCTGACTCCAGCCAATGTTTTTTTGACTGCTTACAATAGTTACATTATCCATATGTGCAATCATTCACAGATGATTACAAGATGATAACAAGGTGACAACCTGTCCCAGAATAATTGCTATCTGAATTTCATTGATAAAGATGAGGAATATGAGAAAGTAATACTAATAAGATTGTGAATAATAATTGAAATAGTATTTTTCATGTTACAAAGCTCTTTCCTTGCAAAAACCCTACAAGAAGGTAAGATGAGCATTATTATTTCCATTTTAAAGATGGGGAAACTGAGTCTCCAAAAAATTAATTCAATTCAACTTGACAAACATTTATTAAATTCCTATTATATGTAAGGAACTTTGGTTCTTCACTCCAAACATAACCTAATATAGAGTTCCTTCCGGTCTTGTGCATTATCCTATTGCCAATAATTTCTGACTCCAAGTCCAGTGCTCTCCATCACACTGCCCAATTTTTCTGGACCTGTTTCTTCATTTGGAAAATGATGTACCTGGGCTAGGTGATCTCCTAAGTCTCTTCTTGCTTTAAAAATTTCAATGGTTTTCTTAAATATAGTCCCTTCCTGGTCCTAAAGATGCTAAGGGGATAAGATAGCAAAGTTATGCTATTTTGTTTTAGGATATTTGGGCGAGATTGTTTGAGGCACTTAGTAATTTCTCTTCACTCATTGATTCAGTCCCTAAAAAATTTTGAGTGATTTGGGTTAACTTTCTAGAATTTAATTAATTAATTAATTGTATTTAATTATGAGGTTTTTATTTAATTTAATTATGAGATCCTGAAATCTAAGAGTGAGGACTTTAGAACTCATCTAGCCCAACTCCCTCTATCCACCTACAAAAGTCTGAATCCCTAAATTTTAATCCCAGTTCAGTCTCCTACAAGAACCTCAGACAAGTCATTTGACTTTTTGGGGCTCTCCCCTACCTTGAGCCTTTTTCCTGAGCCTTTTGAGGTACTTATGCTTTCTCCCTGAAATTACTTCCCATTTTTATATACTCTTTTGTGCAGGTTATCTTCTGTGATAGAAGGTAAACTCCTAGAGGGCAGAGTCTGTTTCACTTTTGTCTTCTATTCCCAACATCTACCACAAGTGCCTGGCACATTTGAGGTCCTTAATAAATGCTTGTGGATTTATCTTTTTAAATAACCTTTCTGGGAAAAGAAGGTGTACGTGTGATGCTTCAACGTGGTTAGTAAGGTGCCTTTTTGTTAGTTGGTGTTTGAAATTAATGAGCATATTGGTTGGTCAACATTCATATATAATTATTCCTATTTCCTTCTATTTGCTGTGAAAGTCCTTCAGCAAAGTGTTGTTTTCCTACATGTACCTGTCTTATTTGGCTTTGATGGTTCAAAAATGTGGATGGAACAGAAGCTCAGTTTGTTTTCTCCTAGAGTAGATTCCAAATTTCAGAAGTCAGTGTTATCTGGAGCACAGAATTTTGTGAAGAGCTGCATGGCCCCTTCTTCTGTAGCATTAATTAATAAAGTAATAGGCTTGCCTTTCATAACTCTGTCTGCCTGATCAGTTGTGCATATGGTCAAGAGAAACCTGAGAGTATTCAGAGGAGAAGCCAGGATGATCAAGTTTTCATAGCAAATCATTCCATTCAGTAATACCAAACTGGGCAGCCTACCCAGTATAAGAGCAGATGGTACCTCCGTGGCATAGATCCATCAGTGTGCTGAACATTCTGTCATTCTTGGCCATCCAACTCTTTATATGCTGATGGTCTTTATTTCTCGTAGTGTTGATTGTGACTATTGTTTTCAGACTTAGGTTGACCATGTATCCTGTACCATATAACAAGAAAATGTCTGCATTAAGTCCTGACAGAGTAGTGTTGGCAATCAAGAAATACTTTTATCACATTGATAAGAGCAAGAGGTGTAGTGGATAGATCCCAACCCTCAGCATCAAGAAGCCCAGGGTTCCAAGAAGCTCCCCATCTGACAGATACTGGATGTGTGGCCCTGGGTAAATTAATCTCAAGCTAGTATATATATATTTTTATATATAAATATTTATTTATGTATCGTTCCCCCCATTAGAAGGTCAGTTCCTTGAGGGCATAAACTGTTTTTGTCTTTCTTTGCCTTCTTGGCACATGACAAGTGTTTGATAATTGACCAACTGACTTACAGTAACTTCTCACTGCTTCAGGCAAGTGAGACTTTAGGTTGCAGAAAAGGTGTTTGATCTGCCTTGGGAGAAGGAGTTCCTCACCAAGAGCTCTCTCTCTCTCTCTCTCTCTCAACAGAGAGAAGAGAGACAGAGACAGAGAGGAGAGACAGAAAGAGAGAGTGAGAGACACAGAGAGAGACACACACAGAAAGAGACAGAGACAGAGCAAGAGAGACAGAGAGCAACAGAGACAGAGAGACAGAGACAGAAATAGAGACAGAGACACAGAGATAAAGACAAAGAGATACCAAAA
The DNA here is from genome assembly GCF_011100635.1 of Trichosurus vulpecula. Lineage (NCBI taxonomy): Eukaryota > Metazoa > Chordata > Mammalia > Diprotodontia > Phalangeridae > Trichosurus > Trichosurus vulpecula. The sequence continues at coordinate 191,037,496 of NC_050580.1, read as the reverse complement.
TCCTTGGCATTGTCAAATGGTTCAACATCAGAAACCAATATGATTTTTCTTTCCAATGAAAATGGCATTAAAGAAGATATTAACACCTGCTTTGCTGCTAAACTCTAAGGACTATGGGGCCTTTCCACATGACTTGCAGCTGAAACCTTTCATATGTGTTGTCTCCCCATAAGAAGGTGAACCTTTTGAGAACAGGGACTGTCTGACCTTTCTATTTGTATCCCTATTGCTTAGCACAGTGCTTTGTGTATAGTAAAAACTTAATAAATCTTTCATTCATTCATTCATCCATTCATTCTTCTGTAAAATGGGGAGAAGAGCACTAACCTCCCAGGGTTGTTGTGAGAGTCAAGTGAAATAACTATAAAGCACTTTGCAAATCTTAAAGCTCTATGTAAATGCCAGCTATCATCATCATCATCTTCATCATCACCACCATCATCATCAATATTAATAGAAGCTTTGCCTCAAACCCAGTGAAAAGTTGGGGAGACCATCTCCTATGGGCAGTGATAGGAGTGGTGATCAGCGGTAGTGGATGGCATACCTGTGCCAGATAAAACCTCAAAACTTGGAGTCGAATCCTAATACTTGACTTCTACACAGTACTTTAACGTTTGCACACAGTAATTTATTTGATCCTTCTAACAATTGGGTAAAGTAGGTACAATAAGCAATAATATTTGCTATCCTATTTTTGCAAAATAAGGCAAAAAAACCCCTAATTGACTTGGTGTCGCTCTTGCGTTTGACTTGCTCTTGATCTCACAGAGCTTGTGTTAGAAGTAGGATTTGAGCCCAGACCTCTCCTGAGTCTGGATTTAGTGCTTTTTTACTTTACAGATAACAAAATGATTTCCTTAAAACACTGATTTAACCACGTTGCTGCCCCACTTAAGAAACTCCAGTGGCTCCTTGTTACCCCGAGGATAAAATATAAGTTCCTTCGGTCGGCTTTTCAGGACCATTACTCCACGCCACAACCTTCATTGCTAGCTTTGTTATACATTAATGATGATGGTGATGATAGTGGTGATGGAAGCTAGGGGGCACCATAGTGCACAGAGTGCTGGGCCTGGGGTCCAAAAGACTCATTTTCATGAGTTCAAATCTGGCCTCAGACATTACTAGCTTTGTGACCCTGGGTAAGTCACTTATTCATATTTGTCTCCGTTTCCTCACCTGTAAAATGAGACAGAGAAGGAAATGGCAAACCACTCCAGTATCTCTTCCAAGAAAACCCCAAATGGAGTCATGAAGAGTTAGACGTGACTGAAAATGACTGAACGACAACAATAATAAAGACTATTTTTTACATAGCACTAGGTCTATACCATGCACTTCCTAAGCACTTTACAAATATTTTTTCATTGGATCCTCTTGAGAACTTAGGGAGATAGGTACTATTATTATCCCCACTTTACAGGTGAGGAATTGAGGCAAACAGAGGTTAAATGGCTTGCCCACTATCACATAGCTAGTAAGTATCTGAAGCTAAATTTGAACTTAGATCTTCCTGACTCCAAGCCCAGCACTCTATCCACTTTGCCACCTAGCTGTGTCACTCCTCTTCATGCACTCCAGCGTTCAGCTAAGTAGCCCACTTGCTATTCATCAGACCTGGTGCTGCATTTCCCCTCTGTGACTTTGTGTTGGTTGTCCATGCCTCAAACTGATCCCCTCTTTACTTCCGTTTCTTACGGTGGTTTGTGAATTATTTGGGACAAAGAATAATTAAATACAGCTTTTTTCTTTTTTTTTTTTTACAACAATGGTCAGATGTATACACGTCTACTGACGCTAGCCGAAGGTCATTTGAATTTGACCATATTAAATTGGATTTGGCTGGTTTCTCCACTTTTAGTTAGTTCTTTGACAGCTCAGAACTGGATTTCACATCATATGCATGTTTTGTTGCTCTCTTTTGCTGTGTTTTTCATTCTGTGGATGTTAAGAATGAATATGACTCCAAGAGAACATGTAAAAGTCATAGCTATTAAAGAGCACATTTCAATGACTAATAGAGATATTGTAACAGTTGTTGGTGTAGGGAAAATACAGCATTTCAAGCATCATTTAAACCTACGATGAAATAGGATCAGTCATACTCAAGCACAAAGAAAAGTACAGTAAAAAACAACAAAGAATGCCAAGAACTGATAAACTGTTCTGACAAAACAGCCTAATTAATACTCGAAAAACAAGTAAAGCCCTGGAAAGGACCTGACAGCTGGATGGGTTACTATTAATTCCTTTACATTGCAGGATAAGCTTCTTGAAGTTGGAAGAACAGTGAGAAGACAAGTTAAAAACAACATCTGCCAACCATTGCTAGAAGAAAGTACATCTTGTTATGTGCAAGACAATAACACATATTGAAAAAGCATTGAAGATGGGACAAAGGTAATTTTTTTCTGCTGAAATTCATTTTTTTTCATGCAAGCTATTCTAAAAAATTGTCCAAAAAAAGTTCCACAACTCCAAAAGACTCATGATGGAAAATACTATCCACATCCAGAAAAAGAACTATGAAGTCTGAATGCACATCAAAGCACACTATTTGCTCTCTTTTTTTCTGTTTCTTCTTCCTCATGTTTCTTCCCATTGGTTCCAATTCTTCTTTACAACACGACAAATGTGAAAATATGTTTAATATGGATGTATATGTAGAGTCTATATCAGATTGCATGCTGTCTTGAGGATGGGAAAGGGGAGGAAGGGAGAGAAAATTTAGAAATCAAAATCATATGGAAGTGAATGTTGAAAACTAAAAATAAATAAATAATTAAAAAAAGTCCCAGTAAACCTGTAAGACTTGGGCATCTTCGCCAGGTTGCAAAACATTGTCCCCTCCTAGATTGGGGGGAGGATTTTTTATTTTCAGTAAGCCTGAAAATCTTGTCTACATTGAAGGAAATGATCCCCTCTAATAAATATATTGATATACTGAGAAGCAGACATGATCCTAGAAGTACAGAAATCTCCAGATGGAGATGGAATATTACAATATGACTTAGGTACTAGGCCATATGTCCTGAAAGGTCAAGAAATTTACTTAAGAGATGGAGATTAAATGTGTTTTGATCACCTGAACATTCTTATTTAAACTTTACTGAAGACCTGTGGGTCATAATCAAGGTAATCTTGGGGAAAATGGATTGTCCAAGGTATGTTTAATATCTAATATGATAAAAGTAGTTTCATGATAAGAATAAACAAATATGCATTATATCTTGTGAACTCAATGCTTAATCATATGAAATGAGTGGTCTCAGCAAAAGGAGCACATATTAAAAGTTTTTTTGAATATGGAAAAAAGTTTTAAGTTTTATTGAATCTCAATAAAGTTAATTTTCTTTGTCCCAGGCAATTTACATGTCATTGTAGAATCCCTAATTTTCTCCTAGAACTAGTGTAAGTGCTACCTTCTACATAAGGTTTTTCCTATTCCCTAAAACTGTCAATGCCTTTTCTCTTGAATTACCTTGCATTTCCTATGTTATGTGTATATATATATGCATATATATATATAGTGTGTATATGTATATACACACACCAGTATGTATATACACACATATGTATGTATATATTTATTATATGTACTATATATTTACCATATATACTATATATTTACTATACATACATAAATGTTCAGTATATATAGTAAATATATAGTAAATATATTTATAACATATAACATATATTTATTATGTATGCTATTTATTTATGTATGTATGATGGTCTATCCTGGTAGAATATAAATAACTTGATACTAGGCATGGTTTCATTTTTGTCTTTGTATACTCAGTGCCTGCCACAGTAGATGATTTAATATGCATGTACTTAATAAGGGTTTTTTTTTAATTGTCCAAAGTCATTTTATACCTAAGAAAACTTAGGACTAGTGAAGCTAAGCATGGTCCAGTGAAGAAGAATTTGTGCTCTCATAAATCTATTCCTTCAGATTCTTGAGATGGCCCAATGACGAATAATCCATAATTTTCTTCAGACAGAATGATGCCACGGCAGGAGTACTAAGCAAGGTACCAGGAAGCCCAAGTTCTAGTCCACATTCTGCCACGGACCTTAAATTCCTTCTTTGTAAAATAATGATGTTGAATGAATTCGTAAGCTCCTTTCTAGTTTTTAAAATTCTATAAATACTCTAAGGCTGATGAACAAAACTCCAGTAGCTCATATCTGTCTGCCTTTCAGCCTAATGCAAACCTCCTTTGTTCCAGTCTAATGCCCTCACCACTCTGTGTCCATATGGGTTGTGGGAAAGAGGACACGTGAGACCACATCTTCATCATTTTTCTGTGTTCCACAGGAAGCCTTTCCTGATTTCTAAAGATCACATGACTCATTAGTAAATCTTGTGGTTTGCCTTTCCCTAACTCAAAAACTGGGATGCAGAGAAACTTCCCAATCGTCAAGTTTTCAGATATTTTTCTTTTCTCACACTGCTCCCTTCTTTGGAATCTCTGCCTGCTCTCTGCCCAACCTACTATCGTCTGCTATGGATTAATTCGCTCTTGTTGCTATTTGGCTGCAAAAATGTGGTCTTGGTTGTGTGTGTGTGTGTGTGTGTGTGTGTTCCTTCTTTCCTTCTTCTCTGGAAGTTCTTTGTTGTAGGATTATTTTTTGCTTTCTGTTGGTTTTGCTGCCACTGCTTCTATTTCACCTTCACTTTTGGTGCCCCTTCTACTGCTCCCCATTACCCAGGAGAGTTCTCCTTACTTCAGTGCCCTCCTTTTCCTCTCAGGTCACACCCTGTGCTCAGGGTTTCCAACAGTATACACACCTAGGTCTGCTTGCCTTCCTTGCTTGCGTTATACTACATGCCTCTTCTTGGCCCTTGGAGGCTTGTCACTGAGGCCTCACATATGGTATAGGTTTAATAAATGTTTATTGGTTGAATGGTTATTTGTGTATATATCTTATCTTCCCTTCTAGAATATAAAGTCCTTGAGTGCAGAGACAAAGTGTTAATTCTCTCCGCCTCCTGGCATCCCTCCTGTCTCTCCTCAAGCCTCAGCTCAAATCTCAACTTCTACAGGAAGCCCTTCCTGATCCTGCTCAATGCTAATGCCTTCCCTCTGTTAATTACCTCCAATTTACCCAGCATATACACTTATCCCCTCCACATCACAACTTTTCCCATCCTGGTTTCCATATATCACCAGTCAGCCTAAGAAAAAATTCAATGAGAATTTTGAGGGAGTCTTGCAGAAGCCACAGACAACACACAAAGGCCAGCAGATGACACAGAGCCTATGACCCACTACTTAACCTAAATTTTACAATAAGGTATTGTAAACACCCCATAAAAGAAGAAGAAACAAAATTCAGACTTCTTCTCTGGTGCAAAGGGAGGGCCAAAAAATTTTACAGGGATGTTCCAGATTGCGGGGATGGTGTTCCCCTAACCCTCCTCCCCTCCCCATCTCACCCCACAATGTGGAAGGGATAACTGTACATAGTTGTTTGCAGGTTTTCACTCCCATTAGAGTGTAAGGTCCCCGAGGTCAGGGACTGTTTTAGGTTTTTTCGTATCCCCAGGGCTTATCCCCATGCCTAGCACATGTGCTTGTTGATTTGATTTTATTTTGTTGTCGCCCTGTGTGCCCAGCACAGTATATTGCATGTACAGCAATATACTATATATTTGCTGAATGCATGCTATGTCCCATCTCCCTCAGCACCCTCTGTCCATTCAATTAAAAACATAACAACAATATACATTTATATAGTACTTCACATTTAATCTCATTTAGTCCTCAAAACCACTCTGGAGGGTAGGCAGGGCAAATTTTTTATTGCCTCTATTTAACAAATGACTGGCATTGTTAGCAGGAAGAGAACTGGTTTTGAGGTCAGGAATAACTGGGTTCAAGTTCTGCCCTGACTATGTGACCCTGGACAAAAGACATAATCTCTCATTGCCCCAGACAACTCTCTAAGACCGTAAAGTATGGACGAGGTGCTGATCTTCATTGGTAGAGGGTGTCCCTCACTGGGAGTACCCTCTGGGAGTACATCAATGAACTCATAGGTCTAGTCAAAAAAATAAAAATGAAGGAAATGAGTCTCCAAGAGGTTGAATAACATGGCCATGATCAACCATACAGCTACTGAAGGGCAAAGTAGGGCTCACGCCCATCCTCTGACTCTAATTTTCTTTCCTTTGCACTCTGAAATCCTCTAGGTTGTAACAACAATGTGGCTTGCTGCTACTGTGGCTGTGTAAGACCAATAACACCAACACACAGGAGGGCTGCTAGCACAGGTTCTTTGATTTGCTTTTCTAAGGAAAGCAACCTTAAGGGGTTAGCGATCTCACTTTAATCAAACATACATATATCATTCACGTAGTTCAGGGGAAAAAGCCAGCACCCTGAACTTCAGAGCAAATACAAACAGAAATTACAAACAGAAAATATAAACAGATCAAATAACACAGTAGACAGTAGACAGTAGACAGACTTCTAGCTTTCTGTCCAATATCTCAGTACATAGTTGCCAGGGAAGCACCAACATCTGCGTTTTCAAGCTGGGGGTGGGGGGCTCCTTAACAATGGCTGCCCAGAGTCTCTTCTGGTCAAATCACACGACACTCTTCCAGTAAGTGGGAGCCCCAAAGAAAACGCTAAAGTCTGAGTTTATATACCCTGTTCAGGGTCAAAGGGTATTACAACCATGCAACTCAAAGCTATGTGAACTAGGTTTTCTTGTTTCTTAAGCAGGTCATCAAAGACTCTTGGATTTAATCAAAGAAACAAAGGCACTTGATTACTTCAGTGCTCCAAAAGGGAAAACAATAAAAAAAAGTCCTAGCTTAATTACCAATACATAGGTTAGCTAAACAGATACAACCAATCTTTGCTAATGGAGACAGTCTTCAGAGTTCTCTCTTCCTCATCAGCTAGCAAGTCTTCTAGTGACAATGTTCCCAGTATTTTTTGCCTAACTGAAAGGAGTAACTCTAATAGTGGGAATTAAACACTGTTAGGAGGAGAGAGTGACATCATAACAATCCAGGGGTGCAAATATTTCAGTGATTGCATTTCCAGACTCCATCCAATGGGGACCCACAGGCATAGACTGATTTCATACAAATCTTTTCCATCCCTAGCCCCTGTGAATGAAGTAGAATGAGCTGTCTTTCATTTTATTTAACAGGTATGTAATTTCTCTTCAAATGCACCGTTATCACAGACCGTTCTTGGCAGTGATTTTGCTTCTCTCTTCTTTGCTGTCTCTATGGTCTCCATACCATGTCCCCTCTAGATCCAGCTTCCACCTCCCACTGGAACTGAAGGTCCCACCACTGTGACCCTAGGAACTGACTTGTGAGCATTTCATCTTGCCATGCTTTGTCTCAGACTGTCATGCTACTTCCTGACAGTCTCTACGTTTTTCATGCCATTCTAAAGCCGACATGCCAAACATTTCCACCTCTGTTTTTCAGAATAGTAACCATATCAACTCTCCCATTCTTGGCAAGGGCATCTCAATGAGCTGCTCTGTTATTCCAATCATCATTCTGACTTCCCTATCCAAAACATCGCACCCCCCCCCGTACTCCCCCCACCACCCCCAGCCACTCCTCCTATATATCTGCTGTCTCCCTCTCTTAGAAGTGAGCTTCTGGGATTCGGGGTTTGTATTGCTTGATCATATCTGCTTTCCCAGCATTTAGCTGGCCATAGTAAGTGCTTAATACATGCTTTTTCACTCCTTTATTCATTCATTCATTTTAGGTTTGCCCCGAGCCCAATTGTGTATGTTGTTTTCTTGGTTTTGCTTACTTCACTCTGTATCAGTTCATACCCCTTACTCTAGAACAACCATTGGCACACAAGGCCCTCCTGAGGGAGGACACACATGCCACTTGTTCTCTTGGCTGTATCCCCAGGAGGGTGGGCAGATCAATATAGAACACATGCCCGGATGAGAAGGGAAGTATCCGGGGACCCTAGACAACTTATAATCCTTCCTACTCTGCTTCAAGACCCCAGGCCCACCTGGCTCTGTCCCTTACCCCAACAGCCTTTCTTACTGCATCTTCAGGGTCCTAAAGAGCTGGTTCGGAACACACAAGCGTAGCCTTTTCTGCTTAAATACACTATCTGTGGGCAGCTTCCGTGTGGGTGGAAAGCCTGGCATTCTACCAGTGCAGTCAACCACACCTGCTCCCTTTCTGCCTCCAAAGTTCCGCTCCGTTGATCTCTCTGTTTTGCTAACAGTATCCCTGCCCTTCCCCCTTCCACAGGCCCATTCTCCATCATTCTCCTCCATCTCCTTCCTCCCTCCCCCCAGCATTGCTCAGCCTCTATTTCAAGGGATTTCTCCTAAAGGACCAGGATGTTGGTTGGTAACCTTTCACGCTTCTGAATATGGCTTTTACGGCACATTTCTGTGCTCCTTATCCTCACCCAAGGCCTTTTTTTTTTCAGTCTATACCTGAGACTTGTGGATTTACTACTTCAAGATAGCCAGCTTGGGTTACTCTTCCATTTTGCTCAGGCTTTTTCCTCTCGATCTTCCGGTACAGGAGACAGATCTAAGACACACTGACAGCTGCTTCAATGGACTTTATAGGATCATAGGCTTAGAGCTGGAAAGCACTTCAGAGGCCCTCTAGTCCAAGAAGCTAATTTCACAGGTGAGGAAACTGAGGCTTAAAGGGAATAAATAACTTAAGTAAAAGGCACACAGTCATCTGGTAAGTTTAAATACATAGGCTTCAGTAAACCTCTGTGAGTGAAAACACCAAATTCAGGTTCTATCCTAGGGCAGGGCTGTCCAGAATGCAGACTGCTGGCTGCATGTGGCCCTGCAGTGTGATTTATGCTGCCCATATTTACATAAATGCTTCAGTAAATGAAGTTGAGCTACTGCAGAGCTCTCACTAAAATGGCAAATCAAAATATATTGTCTACTGTTTCAATAAAAACCTAAGGTTGGACAGCCCTGTCCTAGGGTATAGGTCAGCTAGGTGGTGTAGTAGATCGAGCACTGGCACTCCTGGAGTCAGGAAGACTCCTGTTTGTGAGTTCAAATATGGCCTTAAACACTTACTGGCTGTGTGACCCTGGGCAAGTCACTTAACCCTGTTAGCCTCACTTTCCTCATCTGTCAGAGGAACCAGAGAAGGAAATGGCAAACCACTCCAGTATCTTTGCCAAGAAAACCCCAAACGGAGTCACAAAGAGTTGGATGTGACGCTATAACAATACCCCAGGGTACACCTAACTATACTTAGTCCTTTTCTGTATTTGCTTTCTCACTGTACTCCTTTCCCAGCTGTGCGAAGAAACAAATGGGAAGAGCTTTTATTAGATATTTTTCTTTCTAAAGATTGAAAATACTTTACAATGATGAAATGAAATACTTTACTAATGACTTTGCTTTTTATTAGTATTATTTATAATCTGATAATTGGTATAGTTTGATATTTCTTTGCCTGAACACAAGTTAACAGGACTTCTTCCTTCCTTCCTTCCTTCCTTCCTTCCTTCCTTCCTTCCTTCCTTCCTTCCTTCCTTCCTTCCTTCCTTCCTTTCTTCCTTCCTTCTTTCCTTCCTTCCTTCTTTCCTTCCTTCCTTTTCCTTCCTACCTTCCTTCCTTCCTTCCTTCCTTTCTTCCTTCCTTCCTTCCATCCCATTTCTTTATGTCTCTGGTTCTGTCTTTCTTATTGTCTCCATCTCTCACCCCACCCCACCACTTCCCTCTCCCTGTTCCCTTTCAGATTTACAAATTGTACAAAAGGAATCAGCAGCTGGTAAAACTTGGGCATGTGACAGGTGGACAGCAGTGGGCTCGGCTCAGAAGCTAAATACACAGGGTTCTTTTTTCTCTCCTGGAGCGTGCCATGCGCTCGTGCCACTGTTTACCCTGGCACGCTGTTAGTCAGAACAAGCCTGATCCTCTGGAAATGTCTCCTAGATTCTTTGACCTAATAGTAGGATATTTAAGTAACCTGATACAGAACCACAAAATTTGCCTTAAAAATCTAAGTAATGTGACTCCCCTTTCCAGACCCCACTCTCTCCCCTGAAACAAAATCTGAGCCGCTATTGCCATTATGTGAATGGAAAAGAAAGATTTCCCTGGGTGGAGGTCTGGGAGCTTGGAAATTTCAGGGACTTTTATTTGCAAGGTTCCTGTACCGTCTCTTTAAAGAAGCCCCAAAGTGAACACAGAGCAAGCTTTGTCACAGAAGAGAAAGTGGAGCTGTTTTTGTTGTCCTTGGGGACAGCGAACAAGGGAAGACAATTCTTAGAGAACACTGCCATCTTGTGGATAAAGTCAGTATAGTCTTTTCCTGTGCTTGTATAACAGATTCCCTAGCATTGGGTCGATGGAAATGGCGGTCTTGGTGGCTCTGCATGTACTGTGATCTCTTCCGAGTCACGGTTAGGTAGTCTGACTTTAAAAAAAAAAAACCAAAAAAAAAAAGCCCAATAATTTGGGGCAGCAGAGGAAAAAAAAAAACTCTGGTTCTACAGAATAGCTGGTTAAATTATCTGCCCGCGTGAAGAAGAAGAGAAAACGGGTAAATGAACTAATTTTTAATTTAAAAATGTTTCATTGTTGCCTTTTGTTTTTACAGTTATTTCATGATATGATTCCCCTTCTTCCCGCAAAAGTCCTCTCTTGTGAGAAAGAAAACACAACAAAAACAATCAAGCAAAGACATCCTATCCAATGACTCCATCTGACACTATGTACAGTTCTGTCCTCATGGACCCCCACTGCGTTTGGGGATATGGCTTGTCCTCTGCAATCCAGGACCTTCATTGTTTTTTCAATTTTTCAGCTTCTTTGGGGCAGCCTTTTCATTTATATTGTGTATATTGTTGTCTTGGTTCTACTTATTTCAATCTGTATCAGCTCGTATAAGGGAGGCATGCGAGCCTAGTGGAGAGTCCTGGGTTCAAGCTTTGCCTCTGACACATACTGGCTTGTGTGACCCTAGACCAGCTACTTCATTTCTCACAGGCGGTTTTTTGTTTTTTTTTTTTTTTTTGGAGGAGGAAGGCAGGGCAGTTGGGGTTAAGTGACTTGCCCAAGGTCACACAGCTAGTGAGTGTATCAAGCGTCTGAGTCAAGTGTCTGAGGCCGGATCTGAACTCAGGTCCTCCTGCCTCCAGGGCTGGTGCTCTATTTACTGCGCCCCCTAGCTGCCCCACTTCTCAGTTGTTGTCGGTGACTCTTGAAGACTGTATAAATTTCAGGAAGGGGGCTGACCTGCATTTGTAGAAGGTGTTTTCTCACCTGGGAGTTCCTTATGCCAATGACATCGCAGGCCCATACAAGTTCATACAAGGCTTCCTTTGTTCCTGCGAATTCTTTGTATTTTCCATTTTTTTACTGCACAATACTGTTTCATTATGTTCAGATACCTTAGTTTTTTCCCATCATTTCCCAATCAATCCAGTCCTTTGCTCCCACAAAGACTGCAGCTATAAACATTTTGGTTGCCATAGGAGTGGTCAAGAGCAGCTCTGCGTGTAATAAATTAGAAAATCTGATTCTCGGTCATTCACGGAGCACCTTTGAGTTGAAAGTTACTCATTTTGACTCTGTGAAGGATGCCAGGGTTGCATGAAGTCAACAAGCATTCACTAGGCACTAATGATGTGCCAGGTACTATATTAAGCACTGGGAGTAAAAATATAAGCAGAAAGTCCCTGTCTTCAGGGAACTTACATTCTAATGAAGGAAGGCCACACATGGAAGGAACTAAAAAGGGAGGGTACCCATCTAGGGGATATGGAAGAGAAAGGAAGAGAAAGTCTAGAAAGCCAGGAGTGGAACCCAAAGAGAAATGAAGATATAGATAGACTGAGCACTTTCCTTAAAATGGAGATTCTGGGAGGGCCTAGGCAATCTGGTGAAGGGGTTACCAAGGTGGGTTGTGTTTCTGGTAGGAGAAGGCAAGGAAGAGAACGAACTTCCAGTGTGAGGAGGCCTCTGAGTCTTGGTAGAGAAAGTCCGGTGAGTCAGGAGTAGTACCCAGAGAGAAATGATCCAGAGGGCACTTTGTTATGTCTAGTAATTAACTATTGGAATGAAGTTGAATCGAGAAATAAAACACTGGTTGTTAGATGCAACAAAAATGAATTTAACAGAACCCAACCACCTCCTGATGTGGGGAACAAAAAGTCTGTTTATGGCTGCCGTTTGTTGTTCAGTCCTTTTTCAGTCGTGTCTGACTATTGGTGACCCCGTTTGCCATTTTAGTGGCAAAGATACTGGAGTGGTTTGCCATTTCCTTCTCCAGCTCATTTAAAGATGGGGAAATTGAGGGAACAGGGCTAAGTGACTTGCCCAGGGTCACACAGCTAGCAAGTGTCTGAGGCCAGATTTGAACTCAGGAGGTAATTCTTCCTGACTCCAGGCCCTAGTCCAGTATATGCTATGCTTCATATTAATGTGTTTTTATTCATACTTAAGGAAAGTGAAGTGAGGGATGGGAGAGGGGTACTTTGACATTAAGTGGGGGAGGGGGCTACAATGAGGAGGTCTACAGAATCCTTTGATGTTGTCTTTTTCATTCAGCTACCTTTTCTTAGCAACTATACAATTGAGGGAAAGTGTGCCTAGCTTCTTCCTTAGTGTGTGTGTGTGTGCGTGTATGTGTGTGTGTGTGTGTGTGTGTGTGTGCGTGTGTGTGTGTGTGTGTAGTGAGTGGTCTTTTCCAGAAACCCAGGTGCTAAGTAGAAATGGATGGAGAACTCACCTGGCTGGCCCTTTGTAATTCTCATCTCCATGAGTTAATGAAGATGGATAGTAGTATCCTTTCTTTTAATGAACAAGGAAACTGATAGGGAGATCAAGTAGCCTAGTCCATTGAGAAGCAAAGAGCAGAACCAGAATATCCTACAGGATACAAATAACAGTAATTGTTTATATTGAGACAGAGCACTTTACATATATTATCTTTTTTTGATATTCACAATCAAAGTCTTGTGTGAGTGTGTGGAGCAAGGGTTATTTTTCCATTTTATGTAGTAAAGAATTGAGGCTCACAAAGGTTAAATGACTTACCCAAGATCATTCTGCTGGAAAGTGACAGATCTGGTATTTAAATTGTGTTTTCTAATTCCAAGCACAGTATTATAGCTAGACAATCACATTTCCTCTATGGCCACTAATGTGGAAGAAGCAGCTGGAAGACCAATCTGAATTAGTAAGTAGTCTGAATATTTTTTTAAAAGAAATACAGTTTCAAATACACAAAGTAATTTGAAGAAGAGAAAGGATCACTAATTAGAGGTCCTACTTTAAGTAATAGATGAGAATGACATAATAAACCCCAGTTTAAGTAGTATTAACCTTTCCTGACATTATAATTTCATTCTCTGTATGCAAATATGTGCCTCTGAAATACTAGGAACATTGTTCTCTTAATTAGGTAAACATTCTACTTGAAATATTATTTACACTGTTAACTTGCTTGGTAAGACAGATCAAGGGTAAACTTCAGTCTAGCCCCATCTTAATTATCACAGATTCTACATTACTGGGATCTAATTAAGAAGTCTCAATGTATCGCTTTGCCTTTCTCTCCACTGGTCTCCGAAGGGACTTTGGAGATGGTGGAGGCAGAAAGCCAAATCAGTTATTTTCTAGGGCAGATAGATGGATGGAGTGCAGCAGTTGGAGTAGAGGAAATTGAGGCTTAACTAAATAATATTTCTGATACTTGCTAGCTGTGTGACAATGTGCAAGTAACTTAAGTTCACTGAAACTCAGTTTCGTCATCTGTGAAACGGGGATAGGAATCCCTATGATACCTACCTCACAGGATCCTTGTGTGACATATATAAACCTTAAGAGATGTAGTTTCCAGGTAATTATTTTATTATTAAATATTAATTAATAAATTGTAAACAATCAATCAATAAAATTAATTTAATAATTAATAAAATAATTAATAAAGGGGGTCAGTGATACTCTTCAATGTCAAAGATCCCTCATGGAACATCAATGCTTATATGAGCTTGAAAGAGTGGGTCTTCCTAAAGGTGGCAATCAATTCTGATTGGTTAACAAATGAGAGAATGACTATTATAATGAGAGGTGGATCTATTCGAATGAGGGGCTGTGGTGGCGGGGCGGGGGGTGGGGAGAAACTTGGCTTTGACCATGTGATTTACCTCAAAATCCCCCCCAGCCTTGGGCAGTGTAATCAAAGAATATATCCCCATCTAAGCCTGAGTCGAACACAATGGACCCGAATTCACCCCAGATTAAACTCTTTGTAAGGTTCTCTAGTAGTTGATTAGGGCAACAACTCCAAAATTTCACCATCCACCCTGCCCTTCAGAGAACCAAGCTTTGGCCTAATCTCGAAACAAGAAAGGGGAAAAATCCTAGGTCTCCCCAATATTAACAATTAGTTATTTAATACTCACTTCTCTCAGTTGTGAGGCTTAAATGAGATGATATATGGAAGTATTTTCCAAACTCTGAAGTGGTACATAAATGTCTATTGTTGTTTTTGGAAAGAGCAGAATGAAACTGAGCCATCAATTTATTTTATATTTCTTTAGCATGGTTATTATAGAAAGAAAATAGATAAAGGAGTCACTGAGCTCTGCTGGGTTCTTTGCCTGACTTTGCTGTGAGATCTTGGGCAATTAATTCACTTTACCTATTGAGGTAAACTGTTTTCTATCTAGCTATAAATCTACCTACCTACCTACCTATCTATCTGTCTGCTTGTCGGTCTGTCTGTCTGTCTATCTGTCTGTCTGTCTCTCTCTCTCTATCCAGGGCCATCTCTAGTTGTCCTGATCTATATCTTGCCACTGGGCCCAGATGGCTCTGGAGGAGAAAGTGAGGCTGGTGACTTCACAGCCCTCCCTCACTTAAATCCAATTCACTTGCATGTCATGGCATCACCTCTCTGATGTCATGGTTCTCTTTGAGAACGAAGGACAAGCAACAACAATCTATCTATCTATCTTTCTTTCTATCTATCTATCTATCTATCTGTCTATGGATCTGTAAACTATTGAGATAACTGTTTTCTCATCTGCAAAATGAAAGGATTTGAACTTAAAAATTGATAATTGTATTTTAATATAATTAATGCATTTGAAAACTTTCTGGGAAGGGGTCCATAGGCTTCACCATCCTTCCATCATCTACATTAAGAGTTGTTAAACATCTCTTTAGGGAGAGGAGAGAATACATTTGAAAAGGAGGGAGGTGATGGGACTTACTTCCCCCAATACATAGACCAGAAGCCTGGCCAAATCCTTCTTTCTTCTCTGAGTGCCTTTTCTGCTGTCTTGTAAGAGATCCTTAGAAACCCCACCCTGGAGTCTTTGTTCTCCTCTCAGCTTCCTCTCTTCCCATAGAGAAAAAATGTAACTCCCAGAGTCTTTAGGGATTTGGGCCTTCCTTCTCTTAAGGCACTCAATCCAAGTCTTTCCAGAAGGATCAATACTTATTTTACACTATTTTCCTCTCCTTAGAATCTCCCAATGGATAGAGAACTGGCCTTGTAGGTGGGAAGACCCGAATTAAAATCTTACCTCTTGTAGCTATCAACTGAGTAACTTAGGGCAAGACATTTTCTCTCTCAAATACCCCATCAAACAAACAAAGACTCTAGTTTCCAGAGCAGATGCCTATCTTCATTGTTAAAGGGAATTTCCTCTCTGGGAATTACCTACATCAAAGAAATTATAGCTCTCCCCATTTCCCAATCTTTCTCTCTCCCCATATGTTGAATATATGTATCTATATGTGTACCTATGTGTGTGTGTCTGTCTATTTATACATCTATTTGTCAAAATTTCCTCAATTACCCCAGTGACTGGTACATACTTAGATACTTACTAAATACCTACTACTTACTAAATGCTTGCTGAATTGAAAGGGTTACAGGCAAAGAGATGTGGATGGATCAGAGCATATTTAGCATGACAATCAGAGAACTTAAAACTTTGGTCCTATTGGGTGGAAGGGCAACAGAGCTGTGTTTAAATATAGCAGACAACTTGTTTGAAGACATCTTCATGTGGTAGCTCAGATCAGAGCCTGGGAAAACTTCTGTTTTATTTGTCTTTTTGACTTCTATACTTAAGACTAGCCTCTGGTCTGTGATCTGCCCACGGCACATATACCCTCTGTCAGTGATCAAGTCCAGAAACTTCTGAAAACTAAGCCCAGAGGAAGTAGCCAGTTTTTTTTTGTTATTCAGTGTGATTAGAGAATGTTATTTAGATTTCCTGGTTAATAGAGAGTCGTGACGTACTATATATTCTATATATACAGATTGTTACACAGTTGTCTTAGTCCTGTCCAACTCTTCCTGACCCAAATTGGAGTTTTCTTGACAAAGATACTGTGTTGGTAAGCAAAATGGGCTCTTAGCACTTAGTTGGTCTTTGTTTCCTTTGAGTAATTCAGTGTATTTCATTGAGCCTTACTAGCTGCTAAGTCCCAGGCCCAAACCCCTATTAGGTGTGGAACCTATGTGGGTGTGGATTGGTGACTAGGGTGGGGCCCAAGGTGGGGCTGGCTAAGCAGAAGTGCTAACTCCAGAGCCATGATGTCTTGAGTCTTACTAAGTGCTAAGCCCCAGGCTCTAACCCCTATAAGGTGTTAACCTAACCTATGTGGATGTGAACCTCCCGGGGTCCTAAGGGGAGGGGCTAACTCAGGAGCCAATCATAGCAGCCTAAGTTCTGGTGATTCAGATGACTTTTGACGTCTGAAACCCTATGGGGCTCTCACTCGTGATGGTGCTGAGGTGGAGACTCCGGGCAGCTGTAGCTAGGAGCCTTCCAGCTTGTAACCCGCATGCTGAGACTTTGTTGAACTCTGGTAACTGTGTATTGGTATTTGAATCAGACAAGGTCTGTCTGTTGATGTTTGTAATTTGTTTGTATTTTGCTCTGAAGTTCAGTGTGCTGGTCTTTTCCCCCTGAACTAAGTGAATAATATTTGCGTGCTGAATTAAAGTAAGCTTGTCAACCCCTTAATCTTGCTTTCCTTAGTTAAGCAGATCAAAAGAACCTGTGCTTTTGCAGTGTGTTAGCAGCTTTCTGGGTGCTGGTTGTAGGTGGATCTTATACCCCACAGAAGCTGCTAGCCTAATTGTTGAGACAGATACTGAAGTGGTTTGCCATTTCCTTCTCCAGCTCTTTTTACAGATGAGGAAATGGAGGGTAATGGGGTTGTGACTTGCTCAGGGTCACATAGTTAATAAGTGTCTGAGATCAGGCCCGGTGCTCTATCCACTGCGCCACCTACCTGCCCTATATACACAGACTACTGATTTTCAAATAAACTGAAATGTTGTTGCACACGAAGAGAATTAAAACCATGTACAGCAAATGCAATCTTCTTTGGATGAGTCAGAAACTAATCGCGCGTCATGATTATGAATGCCATCATCATTGTACAGTAGATGCATGTAAGCTAGGGCGATTCAATAAGGAAAAGGTGGTTAAATGATGCATTTAGGATTTGGAGCCAGAAAGACCTGAGTTCAAATCCTTCCTGAAATATTATGTAGCTGGGGGACCCTGGGTAAGTGAATAAATCTTTCTCAGCCTCAGTTTCTACATCTCTAAAATGAGAATATCATACATAGCACCTACATCGCAGGAGTTTTGTCAGATAAGACCTATAAAGCACTTTGCAAATCTTAATGTGCTACATAAGGGCTAGCTATTGTTATTATTATAAAATGATTACATAAGGAAACTACAAATAGCAGTTTTAACTGTGGAAAGGCACAGTAGATGATATTCAGTTGATTCAGAATCCTTTGCTTAATTTCAATTATGTCTTGGGCACGTACTTATTTATGTAGCTAATATATGGAAATCCATGACTCTCTTTGCATGTTGAACACCACTTTTCCTGTGGCTCAATGAGGGTTATATATAGGAATTCTGTACCGCTGAAGTCCCCAAAAGAGTGATGGGGGTACATCAAAATATGAAATTTACTGAAGAGGGAGGAGACCAATTCCGTCTCCCTCTTCCTGCCAATGTCACTGTCTGACAGAGCTGTCAGCCAACACCAGAATAACCAGCAATCACTTTAATTGGTTGTTCCGTTGTCCCTGGCTGGCCTGATCATCATTTCAGTAGGCCAGTAACAACAGTTGAAAGGAACATAGGAGGGACCTGGATGGGTCCTTTGCCATCCCTCCCCCCTTTCCTTGATTCAGAACAAAAAGAAAGACTGAGGTGTTTGACTCTGGGGACATTGGACTTGAAAGGCAGACAGCTGTTCATGGGAAGAAACAGCTGCTCAAAAAATTTAATTATTCCCTGAGGAATATTTTTAAAAGCATCAGGATGTTCTTGTGACAGAACTCATGAAAAGAGGAATATTGAGTGCTATGAAGAATGGGAGTGTTATTGAGGGTGAGAAGCAGAGCTGAGTATGGCTGGAATCAGTGCAAGGGGATTAGGGCATTTGGGGGTATGAACCTCTAGAAGTGCAGGTGGGGAATCCCAGTGACTCCTGAATTGGGGACACAGTATGGTATAGTGGAAAAAACACAGGCTTTATAGAGCTGGATTCAAATTCTGCCTCATACTTACTACACACTTGACTTTTGGTCAGTCTTTTAAAGGACAAGCTAGGTGGCATAGTGGATAGAGCACCAAGCCTGGAGTCAGGAAGACTCATCTCCCTGAGTTCAAATCCAGCCTCAAACACTAGCTGTGTGACTGGACTGTTCTCACAGTGCCTGGAACACATTAATGCTTAACAAATGCTTGCTGATTGATTGTGGTGCAGTGAACAGCCAGCCTGACCTGGGAATCCCTGAGTGGAACAACACTTACATTATGGTTAATCCTAGGTTCAATCCATGACTTTGCAAGGCCACAAGAAGCATATCCCCCAAAGGAAGAGAAAAGGTTGCTTAGCTAGTCCTCTGTCTTGTGCTTTTGTACGAGATTGTATCTACCCACAAGCAAGTTGCTGCATTATAAAGTCCTAGCTGACTTTGCTCTTCCCACCCCAACCCAAGTAGGGCACTGATCAACTCTATTTCTACTCAGTGAATGTCAGGTTGTTATTAGCACACTATTTTGGAGGTAGTCATTTCCTGCTGCCTGTCTTTGCCCCCCTCACCCCCATCCATACCCCTTTCACAAAACTTTGACTTTTCACGTTGTATATCCACAGTCTAGAATTAAATGACACAATTCTTTATTCGGGGAGAGAATTCGTGGAAGGGAAACTTTAGATGGGAAGGTCACCAGGACCAGGAAAGCAGCTCCTGTCCAGTCTTCTTCCCTCCATCTGGCCATTAGTCACTCATAGCCTCAGTCATGCTTTGGCTCCAGTCACTCTGGTACACCGCACATAGGGATTAGTGAGGCAAGACATCTTCTACCTCCAGTGTGAAAAATGGCTCTAGGAAGCACCTCAGCCTATACAAGGTGTTCCGGCTCATCATCTTAGGCAGGGTGTCCACTATCAGATCTGGATTTACGTAACTAATATGGAAAAGCAGATAGCCTTGTAGCCTCGTGAATAATAAGATTATAAAGAGGAGATATCCAAGCATCCTGCAAAGAGAGTGACAGGTTATTGTTCCTCAAACTCACAGAGGTAAATTGGAATCAAAAGAGTGGAGCCTATCTTGGACCCACTAGTCAAGGCATTTTAAGCTCTAATTCTATTGCTTGCTCCAGGAACTGGGCATCCAGGGATGTGCTGGCAGATATTTAACAACTGGTTTTCCAGAATTTTTTTTTAACATGACACACTTTTAAAGTTTAATCTTCATTATTAGTATTTTTTCTCAATCATTTTCTTAAGTCTAGACAATTAACAAAACAATAAATCAAGCCCTGATTTGTAGTATTTGCCCTGCCAATGTCTGAAGTATAAATGCTCACACTGAAAATTTAATAATAGATTCTCATGAAATATAGAGCTGGTTCCAATACACCCCTGTAAGTATTAGAACCAAAGAACCACCAAGAAATAAGAGAATCTGCCAGAATGTACCCACTGTGTACTTAGGAGTAGAACCCAACTCTCCGGACTTGTCAATGACCTGCACTCAGCAAAAGAAGCTGGTCAAAGGAAAGCCTTTTTTTGTGGCCTCAGGTACTGAAATCACTCTATGGGTTATTACAGTTGAGTATCTACGCTGGACATTTATCACAATTAAGTTAGTTGATTCTCTTCAGGCATCTTTAATACCAGGTAGCTCTAGAGTCTGGGGACCTTGTCCAGGGATCATGAGTAAATGTTTAATGGTACTTTGGGGAGTTATCTTCGGGGATATGTAAGTTTAATAATATTACTTTCCTATTATCTCTGGAGGACTAAATGTTATTTGCAAATTAATTTTTCAGATAAATGAAACTTATCCCTCTAGGTATTCAATTAAAACATCAATGGGGATTTCTCTTGATCATATCACATCTTCGTGATTATCAGCAACAACCATTTTACCCAACTATCTAAAATAGAAAACTCCAAACATTAGACTTCCTCATTTGATGACTTTGGTTCATTCCCATCATATAGTGATCAGTACATAGATTTGGAGTCAAAGGGGATCTAGATTTGAGGTGGGCTCTGTTATTGACTCACTGTATTACCCTGGGCAAGTCACTTAAACTCAGGGCCTCGGTGTGCTAATCTGTAAAATGAAAGGGATGGAT
This sequence comes from Trichosurus vulpecula, assembly GCF_011100635.1. Classification (NCBI taxonomy): domain Eukaryota; kingdom Metazoa; phylum Chordata; class Mammalia; order Diprotodontia; family Phalangeridae; genus Trichosurus; species Trichosurus vulpecula. Next base: position 191,016,818 of record NC_050580.1, on the reverse strand, counting down.
TGTATGATCTTTAAAGCTCTACTTAGCTCCAAATCCTGTGAATATCAAATTTTACAATTTGCCCTTAAATTAAATGGCCCCAGACAATTTTCTTTTTGAATTCTCGTGTCATTGTTGAGTTGTTTCAGTCGTGTTTCACTCTTTGTGACCCCATTTGGGGTTTTCTTGGCAAAGATACTGGAATGGTTTGCCATTTCCTTCTTCAGCTCATTTTACGGATGAGGAAATTAGAGGCAAATAGGGTAAGTGACTTGCTCAGGGTCACACAGCTTAGTAAATGTCTTAAGTCCAGATCTGAACTCAGGAAGAGGAGTCTTTCTGGGTCCAGGCCCAGCACTCTAGCTATTGTTCCACCTAGCTGCCCTTTGAATTCTCCTGCCATACTTTCGATATTATTTTCTACCTTTTCCTTCATTGATAGCTATCAAATGAGATAATGAATGTGCAGTATTTAGTATCCATGAATAATCTATAAAATGCTAGTTGAATTTAATTGAACAAAGTGCTATATAAATGGAAACTCTTATTTTTGTTGTTTCTTATTGATATCAATGCGCTTGTGTTTAGCAGCTTCCTCCCCACCCCCACCCCGCCCCTCCACCCCTGCCTTTTGACTTATCGTGTTTTATTCTATTGGGAAATCAGGTAACTAGGTATGTTAGAATTTGACACAAAATATGAACAAATGGGCTCTGAGTAAGGGCCTTTGAGAATCTTCTCTGTGCGAGTAGTGTAGTGAATGAATTTTGGAAAATCAATTTGGTTTCTTAGAGGACTTTTTCTGGTTCATTTGCAGGTTTTCTGCTAATTTGAAAAAGTTGAGATTAGCAATGACCTCTGAATAAACAAAACATTACTGTACAACATAATATCTAGACATTGACTATATGACTATTACCTTTTCTAAATAACGGTGTGTGCTAATTTTTTTATCAAGGCTGTCTCCTCCCCATCACCCCCATTAGACTCCCTTGTTTGTTAGAAGGGCCTTGCATGGTAGGCTGGGACTCCAGTAAGTTAAGACAAAGATTTTCCACCTACCTGTACCAGAAGAGGATTCTCTTTCTTCCAGCAGACATCTTCTCCTGTGGTGAAGAGGCAAGGGTACCAGTGAGTAAGTGAAAAAGGGTCTATGATATTTATTCTTCTTCCAAACCCTAGGAAACTGTCATTTTTTTTTTTTGGGTAGGGAGTCAGGTTCTAGACCTGTGATTTCTTTGATATAGGAATCTTCCAGTGTGGAAGCTCCCTCTACCAATGCAGACCAGAAACCTGATTTGAAATTTAGTCTTAAAAGTGTTATGTTGAGTACTAAGAGCTTAAGTGCCTTGTACCAGGGTCACTCAGTCAGAATATGTCAGACATAGAACTTGAATCCTTTCTGGTTCCAAGGTCAGCTCTCTACCAATTATATCACACTCCCACCAAATTGACTCTAACTACATTTATTACTTATGCCAACTTACTAATTAGCTCAAAAGGAAACTAAATGGTAAGTCCCTATTCCCAGAGAGAAGACAGAAATCTAGCAGAATATAGTGATGGTAGTAGCTTGGATTTTTACAGCACCTTCCTTCCAAAAATTTTTCACCAAGATTGCATTTTCCTCATAACTGGCCTATGAGGTAGGAAGGGAGGGATTATGATGATAATCTTAGAGCTGAGGAAATTGAAGCTAATGAGGGCAAGCCCATTTATTCAATTCAAAAGGTATTTAATGAAGTGCTCACTGGGTAAGACTTGCCATTTGGCAAATGCAAAGGCAAAATTGAAAACCAGTCTCTGCCCTCAACGCACTTAACTGTTTCCTGAAATGATAAAACCGGAATGTCTCTGATTCACAGTCCAGTTCTTCAGCCCATTAGGGAATCTAAAATATACCCAAATACCTTGAACAGACATCCTGGATTTTGTCCTCCTATAATGCCTTCCAATAGAGCTATGGACAACCAGGAAGAGAAGAGATGAATTCCAGAAGAAAACCTCAGGCCATTAACCTCAGCCAAGTCAGTCACTAGGTACGTCTCAGATTTGACCCTAAAGCTTCTTAGAGTCTCATAAACACAGTTCTTCCCCATAGCCTCCAGATTTTCCTCATTCAAGAAAACAAACCGATATCCCTGTCTCACTGCCATTACCTTATGTACTCAAGAATAAAAGTAACTGGCTGTCAACACAAAAAACCAATAATATAGCTCTTCCAGAAGTCAAAGCTGGGGCTATGTGAGATTCATTCCTCCTCTGGAGCAGGTTCATTTCCCCCAGTTCCAACGAGTCACTACTTCAATGGATATGAATGAGAACTAAGCTGTGTACTATATTTTTAATCAATATTTTTACTTGCCCAGAGCCCTCCTCTTACATCTTGGCCAAATTTGTTTTAGATTGTGATTTGCATGACTGCAACACAAAGAAACAGTTTGTTCTTTGGTGGTCCCTTTGGTCAGGTTTAGGGGATTCTGGAATAGTTATATTTGGTATTGCACATGTTGCCTCACTATTTAACACTGGGAGGATGGACACAGGGATACGGACTGGACCTGTAGTATCATTGGTAGGGGGAATTCCTGATGAGGAAGCTTTTTCTACCAGTGCAGGTAGGCTTCTTCTCTGCAACTTAATAGTTTCAAGAGAGTTACCAACCAATTAATCAATCATATTTTTATTAAACATTGGGAATTACAGACATTGGGAATATAAGTACAAAAAGTGAAACAATCCCCATTTTCACTGAACTTACATTTTAGTGGGGATACAAGAAGAACATAAAAATATATGTATATGTATTTGCATATCAACATTTTATAAATTTATATATTGTTATACATAATTATATCATATATTCATATATGTATGTGTGTATATACATACATGTATATACATTGTGTATAATAGATGCATATATCGTATGTGTGTATGTACACATGTTTATATATACACATACATATGTACATGTGTGCATGCATGCATGTATGGATAGATAGATATATAGGACAGATAAGTGGTACAGTAGATAGAGTACTGGGCCTGGAGCCAGGAAGACTAATCTTCCTGAGTTCACATCTGGCCTCAGACACTTGCTAGCTATGTGACCCTGGGCAAGTTACAAGCTTGTTTGCCTCAGTTTCCTCATCTGTAAAATGAGCTAGGGAAGGAAATGCCAAACCACTCTAGTATCTTTGCCAAGAAAACCCCAAAAGGGGCCATGGAGCATTGGACACGGCTAAAAACTTCTCAACAACAACGAAATATCTATATATCTAACTCTCCATATGTATATATAGATGTATATATGTATATGTGCATATATGTGTGTATGTATATCTACTTAGATATAAGCATATCAACATATGTGTACACAGACACATATCTATGTATGTGTGTATATATATATATATATATACATACTATATGCACATATATATGGATATACACACATGAGTAAGTGACTTGGTCATGGTCACAGCCAATGTGTCAGAGGCAAAACTCCAACCTGGGTCTTCTTGGCTCTGACACCAGCTCTCTGATACACCAGGATGGTTCTCATGGATAAAGATTTGGTAAAACAAGAGACTTTTTGGGGAACCAATGTCCTCCCCCCGCCTCCAAAAAATGCTTGCCGATGAAAGAGAGAAATGCTTACCGCAGCATTTTGGATGTCATCCACCATCATTAACCCTCGTCTGGCTGTTTGAGAGGATATACTTAGGACTTTTGATCTGGTGGAAAAACCCACAAGAAAGGGACTGAAAAAAGTACACTAAGGTATTTACATTATGGTAGTTGAGAAAATGGCTATCTTTCATAGGACTCTCAGAGCTAAGTCATAACCCAATACCTAGCAAAGGTGTTAGAAAATGTTTAGTAGACTTTGGACTCCCATTTCCCCATTATGTCACAATTGGTACTTTTATGTGATTGACCTACATTGATGTCCAATAATCAGATTTGTGAGATAGCAACCTTAAAGGGACCTCAGGGTAGTGGAAAGCTCACTGAGTTGGGAGTCATAGGATCATAGATTTCGAGCTGTAAGAGACTGGTGAAGCCCATTAAGTCCAGTTCACTGGCCAATGTTGCAGATAAGGAAAAGTAAGACGTGGAGAGGTTAAGTGATTTGGCTAGGACCGTACAACTGTTAAGTGCGTGAGGCAGGATTTGAATCCATGTCTTTGTGGTTCGGGGTCCGGTCTCCTATGTACCACATCCTGTCATCACTATTAAAATAAGACCTGACTTTGAATCGAAGATTTTCTACTTACTACACATGATCTTGGACAAATCACTTCATCTCTATGAACCTATATCCCATAATGGATAAACTGAGGTGGATATTTCCAAGGTCCCTTTCAGCTCCAGACCCCGTAAATCTAAAAGGAACCTTGACCAGGGTAGTGTTATGTGGCTTCTGCTATGGCTCCCATGCTACGTCACAAGCAGAGTCAGAGAATTGGGAGCATGGAAAGAATTGCTACTATGTTGATCCTTATTAGCTATGTGTCTCTCATTATTTGGACTCTTTTCATGAACTTGAGAAACCTTTTTTTTAACCTTTGGATCTTAATTTTTTTTTTTTAAGAATGCAGAGACCCTTATGTTGTGAATAATCCTGAGCTCTACAGAAATGGAAAGTTCAGACCCTGTCCTGGGATTGTTTTTATAGAATTTCCGTGTGTTGGGGGGATGAGGGCACTTTTGTAGCCTGAGGGCTTTTGTTTGTTTCTTTTTAAATTTTATTTTTAATCTTATGGAGTAAAACAAGCATTTCCATAACATGGTACAATAAAAAAGATGTTTTCACTGAGGCCTTTTTTTGTAAAGTATAGAATATTCCCTGCCAATGACCTTTTGCTTCATGAGCACTGAATCTGGTGTCAAAAGATCTCAGTTAGAATCTAGGCTTAGAGACTTAAAATTTCTCTGTGTGCCTGTGGACAAGCAATGTCACTTCTCTAGGCCTCAGTTAAATGAGAGGACTGGGCAAAAGTAAAGTTTATGTCACCATCTTATTTAAAGTACCATCATAATTTCTAAAAAGGAAATGATACTAGAAATTTCCATTGGTAGGATGATAGCTCTTAAATCTATGATCCCATCATCCCCGCCAAAGCCAATATGGGTTATAGTGAGCTATGCTCCTAAGACAAACTTAAGTCACTGATCAGATGACAAAGAATGAAGAGAAATGTGTTCCTGTTCTTTCCTGGGAGGACTGGGAGGAGGGGCTGGATATGGTGGATTCAGTCTGTTCTAGTTGGGATGATGACCCCAGACATCCACCCAGATTGGATGGATAGGTAGAATCGTTGCCTATTTGGCTTTGGTCAGGAAAAGACATGAGGAATATTTTTTTCTGTCCCAGGATGTCCCACACTCAGCAAGTTGCTGGGAATGTTGCTAAAACCCAGATGGTTGTTTTCCAAAGCTCACATTTCTCTTTCAAGGAACCTATTCTCTACTTCTTCTTCCATCTTCCTCAGGGTTTCTTGGTATTTCTTCAAAGGAAAATAAAGGAAACTTCAGTCACTTATTGCAAGGTTCATATGTCTTAATAAAATTATTATGGTTGTTATTGTTTTAATGGTCATTGCTGTCAATCAGACCTAGGATTTCATTGGTATAGGGAATTTTTAGCAAGTGAACTCCTTCTATGAATGCAGACAGTCAGCTGCTCTGCATCTATAATTTAAAGAGAGTTGCTTGGGGTACTGAGTAGTTAAAGTGATCTGCCCAGGTCACTCAACCAGTCTGTGTCTGAGGCAGGACTTGAATCTGGGTCTTCCCAAGTCCAAAGTGGGCTCTTTACTGGTTCTATATCCACTATGATACACTGGCTTTCAGCCAAACCATGAAGATTGTTAATTTATAGTATAAGTCTATGGCCTTTCGAACGTTCTCATCCTTTAACCATTCCCTCCCCGTCCCCCTGCCAAAGTTGTACCAATATGGAGGACTTTGATGGTGGTTGGGTTGGGCATCAGGGAGGTGAAAATAAACTGACTGAGTCATTGTTCCTTTAAGGGGTTGCAGAGTAGAAGACCCAGGGGAGATACTTCTAGGAATCTAGAAGGTATAGAGGTTGGTGGGTGCCCACCTACATGAATTTAAATTGATCCGGCCATGAGGGAACATGGCTCTGGGACATTCTACAACATTCTGCCTTTCTACCAAAAGCTGTACCTTTATGCAATAGGCCTGGACCTTACAAAGCTGTTGCACATGTTCGTATTCTTCCAGCACCTGAAAGGCCAAAATTCTGTCTTAAATTTAATCCTTTGAGTTGATCCAAGAATGAGAATGTTTCTACCTATTTCCTGAACCATTGCCTTAGCTCTGCTAGTGCACCAACAAGCTATTTTTATTGTGTCTCTGGGGTATTTCAGGAAAAAAAATCTTCCTTATAAAAGGAAAAATTGGCTTTCCCTTTTACAACTCAATTTTGAGTAATTAGTGGCTGCAATGTTAATGGAATAGGAGGATCTTCTCCGTCCATTAATAGGCCTATGTGACCACATGTGTTCAATCACAGCTATGATACATTCTGAGTCACATAGAGCCCATTGAAGGAGGAATTTGCCTAAGGAGGAGCTTGCTTAGGAGGAGGCTTGCTTACTGGGAGGCTTGCTTGTAGGAAGGCTTTTTTGGTACTAAGCTAATTAGGCACTGAGTCACAAGGGTTGTGATGCCTTCTGTCTCTGAGCCTATTAGCCAAAAGTGTGTGTGTGTGTGTGTGTGTGTGTGTGTGTGTGTGTGTGTATATATATATATATATATATATATATATATATATATTCTGAGGTGAGATTTTGCTTTGGGGGCTTGCTCATGAGAAGGACCTTTTGATTCCTTGGATGGGACTCTTGAGCAGCCATTTTGTTAAGAGCCCCCACCCCCCAGCTACTCAGATGTTTTGTGCTCCCCCTATCTGGTGGTATATGTAGGTGGTTGTATTACTTTGTTCAGACAATTAGAGCCCTGTCTGTTGATCTTTGTGCTAATTTCTCTGCTTGTATTTTCTCCACGTTCAGGGTGCTGACCTTTCCCCTGAATTAGTGAATGATATATGTATTTAATTAAAGTAAGATCATTGACACCTTAAAAGTTGCTTTCCTTTAGAAAAGCAGATCAAAGAACCTGTGCTAGTAGCCCTCTTGTGTGCTGGTGTTATTGATCTTACACCTCCACAGCTGCTACAAGTAGCATTGCTGTTATAGTGGTTAGAAAACGTTAATGGGCTGTTGGGCTCTGGGTATTGCAACCATTTATATTTAATAAGGTGATAGGAGGACTGAGGGGAACAAAGAGAGAATATAGAGTCTAGAATTTATCCTGTAAGAAGACATTTAGAGAAGGTATGACTGGGATTTTACTCTTGGTTCCTTTTCCTGTATCTCCATAAAGGACCTAAATCTGAGAGTCTATCTATTTATATGCTGGTCTAGATAAGATAAGCATAGTGCCTGACACATATTAGGCTCTTAATGCTTATTGACTGTTCCCTTCTCACTTCTGTTCTCTTCCATCTTACTTTGGGAAAGGTAGTGATTTCACCTTGGCCAGTTCCTTTTCCTGCTCTGCCAAAGAGACTTCCGCCTGTTGTACTCTCATCTATGGAAAGAAAAAGAGGCATGGAACTCAGCAAGGAGAATGCTAAAAACATAAGTGGTTTTCTCACTTGGTAAACTAAAGTGTATACTAATCACTTTCCTGGTTGTTCATCTTGAACTATCAGAAATTCAGAGGATATCAGATGATAAGATAATGTACCTAGTGCAAGAAGGGATCTTTGTGGCTTCTAATCTAAACTTCTCGTTTGATAGATTAAAAAAAAACTGAGTCCCAGAGAAGTTAAGGGGCTAATTTGACTAAGGTCACACAGATAGTAATTTAAAGACTCAGAATTCAAACTCAGGTCCAGTGCTCTTAATAGCATATTGTGTTCTATGTCCACTTGTCCAGATGCCTTTTTGATAAAAGGGGAGCAGAGGATCACTTCAGCCCAGGGATATGTTGGTAAATGTTTAACACCCCCCCCCCAAAATGTCAGGACATACTTTAAAAAATTCAATATGCATTTTACGCATTTTCTCCATCACTTTCTTAAGTCAAGACAATGAACAAAACAGTAAATTGGCTTGATCTGTAGGTTTGTCCATTTTGAAGATGTAAATGTTCACATTGGAAATTTAACAATCAACTCACATGAACCAGTTCAAATTGGCTCTGGCACAACCTTGCTTTGGTTCCTATAAATAAATTCATGCTATCAAAACTTTACTATTGTTTGATAATCTTACTATATAAAGTCATGCTATTCAACTTTGCTGTTGCTAAGCCATCCTATTGTTTACTCTTCCAACTTTTCTTCAGCTCATTCCCCTTTCCCCAAATACTGGTTTCCAACCTTCTCTCTAACAACCTACCAGTCTACTCATTTTCTTTCTTGATTTAACTATCTCTGCCAGTGGTAACCACCATCTATTTTCCCGGGCACTCAGATATGAAATATTCGACTCTTTCACACTCTGTATTCTATGTGTGTGTATATGTATATACACACACATATATACATATACATATATATATATAGATATAATTATGTATATATATAATTAGATTGGGTCTTAGAGTGAGAGACTGTTCTCCTCCTACCTGACCATTGCTCCTCTTTCTCTTTCCTTGGACCCTCTTCCAGATCTTGGAATCTAATCAGTGGTGTCCTTCAAGGTTCTGTCCTGGGTTCTTTTCCCTTATCCCTCTATTGCATTTCACTTTGTGATCTCATCAGCTCCCATGGATTCAATTAAGATTTCTATGCTGATGATTTTCAAATCCTCTTATTCAGCCTTAATGTTTCTCCTGACCTTTGGTTTCACATCTACAACTACCTATTGGAAGCCTAAAACTGAAGTTCCCCCAAACAACTTAAACTCAACATGCTCAAAATAGAACTTATTGTCTTTTCCCCCAAACCTTCCTCTTTTCCTAATTTTTCTTTTATTGTCAAGATTACTGTTTGCTCACAGACACCTAGGTTAGAAATTTAGGTGTTTTCCTGCAGTCTTCATAATCTCTCAACCCCCATATCCAATCTATTACCAAGTCCTGTTGATTTAACCTTCATAGCATCTCTCATATATGCTTCCTTCTCTCCTTTTAGACTGCCAGCACTCCGGTGCAGGCTCTCGTCCCCTCGTTCCTGGACTATTGAAATAGCTTTCTAGTTTACTTCCTTGCTACATTCTAGTCCATTATGCGTATTCAGCTGTCAAATTGACTTTTCTACAGATCTGGTCATATTCTACCCTTCCTCCCGTTGCTGACCATTCAATAAACTCCAGTGACTCCCTGTCCCTTTCAGTAATCAAATATAACACTTTGTGTTTGGTGTTCAAAATCTTTGATAATCTGTTCTCCCTCCTGCACTTTCAACTTTGAGGATAAGATATGAAAGAGTGAATGAACAAATGAAAGAGGAGTCAGACAGGTAGGAAGAGAATATTGAGATAGTAGTGTCATCAAATGAAACAGAGAGGAAATAATATCCGAGAATACACTGCATTGAAGTCAAGAAGGATAAGGATTCAGAAAAGACCGTTAGATGGGCAACTTTTGAGAGAGTGATTTCAGTTGAGTGATGAGTTAGAAAACCAGAAAGAGAGAGAGAGAAATTGGAGTCAATAAGAGTCAAAAGCTTTTCCAAGGAATGTGACTGAAAAAAGGGAGAGCTATAGGGTGATAGCCAGTGGGGAAGGAAGGATCTTGTGAGGGTATGGAAGTACGAGGGAGACTGATGAACATGTGTAGGCAGCAGAGAAGGAATCAGGGATATTGACGATTGTAATGGGAAGTGTTTATACCAGAGGGCAAACTGCTAAGGAGGGGTTGGGATTTTGGGTACAGGTAGAACACTTGGCCTCTACAAGAAGAAGGCTGACCTCTTCATCAGACACAGGAGGAAAGAAAGAGAATGGTTGTTCTAGTTAGACTTCCCTTTTCCCCTCTCCCTTTTTTTTCTATTTTCTATGTAATCTTCAACAGATTACTTAATTTATGGGTATGCTTCAGTTTCCATATATTTAAAGAGGGAGTTGGAGTAGATGACCAGGTCTAAATCTCTGAGCTTGTGATCCTTTCATTTCCCTTAGTAACTTCTAAAAATTATGCCTGGCTTCGCATAGTTTATGCACAATTTTTGTTCTGTTTATGGAAAATGGGAAATTTCATAGTCAGGTGAGGACATAGTGGTAGAAGGGAAGAAAACATTTCCCATCTCCTTTTGGTCATTTCTGAGGACAACTGATTTATTGCGACTGGAAGCGCTCAAGCAGGCCTTGCTGATTCCTCTGGGTCAGAGACGTTGGAGAAAGGATATCTGCACTGGGTAGAGGATGGGATTAGATGAGTCTAAGAGTTCCATGAGTCTGAATACCAAGATTTTCATTCCTAAGACACAGAAGGGCCTAGAGAGCCTTGTATTATTTGCCTCAAAGTGAGACCCCTGCCATATTCGTACTTCACAGCTGGGCCCCTTCCTGGTTTGGTATAGTGGTGAAAGCACTGAATATGGAATTAAGAAGACTTGAGTTCAAGTTCTGGTTCTACTAATTCATCTATGTAACTCTGAGTCACTTCATCGCTCCAGGTCTCAGTTTCCCCATCTGTAAAATGAGGGGTTTGGATTAAATGATCTCTGAAGTCCCTTGTAGTTCTCATACCATATGGCTTGGAAAGACCCTCTGGTCATTAACCAATGAACATGTCATTGTCATCTTCATCTCTGCGTCTTTTTTTAGGCTGTGTTCTATTGCCTGGAATGTATACCACCCTCCCTTTTGCCCATCTAAGTAATCTACATCCTTCAAGGCCCAGTCTCAGTCCTTCCCAGCCTGCCCACACACACCTCTTACCCCCAGAAGGCGGTATGACTCAATTAAAAGAGCACTGGGCATGGTGGAGTCAGAGGACCTTGGTTCAAATCTCGGCTCTGTTACTTAACTACCAGTGTGGACCAGACAAATCGCTTGGAACTACTGAGTTTTAGTTTCTTTATCTACAAATTTATAGCATTGGATTAAATTATTTTTGAGGTCTCATCTAGATCTCAATCTATGCTCTTATGAAGGACTTTCTGGGCAATTCTAAAATTCGAACGTCTTTCTGGCATTTCGATGAACACATTCATGTCATTCCCACCTTTGGGCCCTTTCTTACACTGCCTTCTTCTTGCTCTCTATTGAACTATCCCAAACCTGCCCATTCTTCACAACCGCACTGTGGTCCCATCTTCTCCAAGAGGGCAATGTGCCATGAAAAAAGACCTATACTTGGAATCGGGAGACCTGGGTTCAGTCGCTAGCTTTGCCACTTGGTTCTTGTGTGACATTGAGCAAGTTACTTTACTTTGGTCCTGATTTCTTTATAAAAGCATGCCATTGGACTAGATGACCTCCAACATCTGGAACGTCTAGCTCTAAATCTATGTTCTTATGATAAGCTTCTCTCAACCCCTCCAGCCTGTAGTGACCTCTCCCCTCTTCAATACTCTCAGCCTATTGTGGTTCATCTTCACCTCAGTTTTCTCTTCTATACCATAAGGACAGTCAGTCAATAATCTAATCATTCAATGAATTGAACCTACTATGTGCCAGGCACTGTGCTAAGCACTGGACAATACAACAAGACCTCTGTTATGAACAGCTCTTGGGGTTGTTGTAAGGATCAAATAAGACAGTGTAAGTAACAAGCTTTGTAAGCCTTGACACATCTAAGGATTGATAAGGCTACCTTAGGAAAAGCCCCTGGCAGGTCTGAGTCCCTTCAAGCTTGAGTGGAGATCATGCAAACCTTAAAACTATATAGCTATGTGCTCTTATTATTATAAGAAGCTATTCAATAAATACTTAAGACAATTTCAGGTGATACAACAAATATTGGTTAAATGAATGAGTAAAGGGTAGGGGTCAACTCTGAAGGAAGCTGGAATAAAGAATTTATTAAGGCCCCAGGCTGGAATTTTGAAACCAAGGCCACAGGTAAATCTAGAAGCTCTTGGCTCATTTGGTCTTGGCAGGATCTCAGAGCTGTGTGGATTTGTGCTGACCTTGAGAGCTGGCCCCTCGGGAATTAGCAGGTCCCTAAACCTAAACAGTCCCAGGAATACATTTTCACTCACCTTTGCCACTTCTGGGGATTCCAATAAGGTTTCTTCCTCAGGCACAAGTACTTTGGACGCATACATTTTCTCTGAAAGCTGTAGTTTCACATAAAAGTATATTGAGCTGAATGAGATGCACAAATATCCTATCCAGGGATAATGGGCTCTTGAACTTCCCATAGTTTCCAGGGGAGGAGAAGTGGGCAGAGGAATGTCAGAAGTCCTGAATAGGAATCCTGGCGGTAAATGGCTCTCTCCACTCTTTTCTAGCAATCCCAGCAAAGTCGCCTCCTTTCCTTATTTCGGTGCCAGCCAAGTCCTTATATACCTGAACCTCACACCCATCCTAAGTCTGAACCTGAACCTCAAATCCATTCTAAGTCACCGAGGGTTGGGGTCAACCATCTCAGAGAGCTAGGAAACCTCGGACAGGCTTATTCTGGGGTTTGATCCACAAAGGATTATCTGGTCATTTCTTTAACCCCAATATATGTGCAGTTGTTATCCCCATGTATTCTATAAATAGAGTGTGTGTTGAAGGAAGTGCCTAGATGGGGAAATTGGGAATCCTTTGGGAATCAAGTATCATTAGGGGAGCTAAAGCTTTCTTGTGAAATTGTTCCAAGGGCAGAACCATAACTAGAACTTCCGAAGATTTTGGCTGGGAAATGTGGCATAAAAGGACTGTCATTTTTGGGGGGGGGATGGAGAAAGGGAAAGGAAATGGATATTATTCCATCTAGAGGATATATAGAGCTTAGACCTATGCTGAATAGAGGCAGATATTTTCTGTCATCTCACCTAGGAGAAGAGGAATATTAGATAGCTTCCTATTTAAACTCACTTGGAGACCTAGTTTTTAAAGATAATTAGTTGTTCCTTTACACTTAACATCTAAGAAGCCTTATTAATAAATGGGGTGTAGGGTGATTAGAGTGGAGATGGCAAGCTTACAGCCAATAGATAATTGCTTTTGAGGAAGGAGCTGAAAGAGAGTTTGAAATCCACCCCCCAAGCCCCCTCCCTCCCTCAAAGTATCATATTAGAGTTAGGAGAACTTAGGGATTCCTCTAGTCCAGAGGTGTCAAATTCACTGCCCATGGGGCTATGTAGCCTAATACTCCCCAGCATGGCCAGAATCAGATTAAAATATAATTGGGAAACATTTAATGAAATAAATAAAAATACAATAAAACATAAATAATAATTTATAGTTTCATAAGTCAATATGTGACCTTCAGGGACGCATTTCTCTTTGAGTTTGGCACCACTGCTCTAGTCCATTTAATTGATTTTACAGATGAGGAAACTGCAACCCCAGAGATGGGGAAGTGACTTGCCCAAGATGACACTGAGAAAGGCAAATTTATCTCTTAAGGAAACTGAGACTGAATTAGGGTGGAATCACATGGAATCCCAATCCTCAGAGGACTGACTCAGAGCCAGAAGGGATGTGAGTGACCACCTTGACCAGCCCCCTTTGTTTTACAAAGAAGGAAACAGAGACCCGGAGTGGGAGTCAGTGCATGGACTAGAACCTTGTTCTGCTGACTCTGAGACTTTCAGCTAGGTTTTTGAAGTCTGGCCTCTTGTATACCCCAGAAGAGACAATATTGAGAGGCTAGGGGGAACTCTTAGGCTTGGGAAAGTAATCCCAGAATCCCTCCTCTGAACCCAAGTCTATTATGCTTTTCCCCATGCCATGCTGACTTCTCATTTACCATCTCCTTACAGTCAAACTCTGTTGGGAAGACTGGCTCTTCCCCACCCCTAAACTGAATTTAGGGAGTGTTTATCTTGAGATGACTTTCTTTTATGGAAGTTTTTCTGCTCCTCTCTCCATTTTCACAATTTAATCCTTGTCTTCCTGCCCAGTCTCCAGCTTCTAAGCCTTAGGGAATTTTAAGAAGCCAGGCAGGACCCCCACCCCCACCCCCGGCCCAAAATATCTTCAGGGGAAAAGAAGATGTTTCTGACATTGTGGAGACTGCTATGTTGCCAGGAAGGCCACCGTCCCTGCCAGTGCTGGGAAGGGTAAGCGCTCTTGTCCTCAGGCAGCATAATGCCCCTCTCCTTGGGGAGTGATATATGCTGCCAGGAAGCCCCCTTGAAGGGCCACGCACTATTTACACTGAAGGAATCAACTCACTGGGCCAGGGCCAGGTCTCCTTTCTCGAAGTAGGAAGGAAATGACTGGGCAAGTACTATCTAATGGGAGTCATTACTCATTCTGCTACTCTTCTCCATCATCCAACCTGCCCCCCTCCCTCAACTAGGCCAACTGAAGGGCCAGATCCTTGGGGCAGAGGTTGGGCACTTCCAGTCTCGGTCTTAACTTAAGGAAATAGGGATACAATTAAACTGCTCCTTCTGCCTCTCTTCCCATCATCCCCACTGTTGGATCCTCCTGGCCATTGAGATAATCCTTCCAGCTCATCAGTGTCTGCCCTACTTCATCGTTAGGCTACAATACCCCTGCCTTCTTCTTTAGAGGAATATGCTGGCTTGTCTTTAGGTCTTTATATTCCCCTACCCTGGGAAAAATTTGCTATTCTTGGGTAGTTCTTCACTCTGAGGCAGAGCCCAGATCACTCTGCCCTAGATGTGGACCTATCTGCTCTCCTGTATGGAAAACGAAACAAGGTATCTGCTGGAATCCAGAGAACAGAGGGTACTCTTGAAGGATCATAGAATCTGAAAAGGGATATTAGAGGGCATCTAGTCCAACTCCTTAATATTTACAGACAAGGAAACTGAGACCTAGAGACATTATGTGACTTGTCTAAGGTCAACACAGATAATAGTTTGAGAAAGAGCTGGGATTTGAACCCAGGGCTCCTCTGGCTTCAAATATAGTATTTTTTTTTACACTAAATCAGGCTGCCCCTCCCCAAATTAATTAAAACTCATTAATTCATTTCAAAGGTAGGTCTACTCCTTAATTATCTTTTACGATAATGAGTCTCAGTCTAGGTGTAAGGGTTTATAAATTATGTTGGCACCCATAAAATAAATAATAACAGCTCACATTTATATAATGTTTTAAGGTTTGCAAAGTGAACTATATTTGTGTGTCTGTATATATAGACACATAAAATCTCACGTTGTTCTTGCAGCAATCCTGTGAAATAGTACTATTATCCCCATTTTATAAAGGGGAAACTGAGTCCCTGAGAAACAAGTGACTTAAATACCCAGGGTCACACAGCTGATAGGTATTAGAGGCAGGATCTGAACACAGGCCTTCCTGACTCCAAGGCCAGCAGCACTCTATCCACTATCCTATGTTGCCTTGTGTTCAACTACCTAAACAAAGGGATGGAGTTTATAGATCTTTTTCAGGAATGTAGTTCTTTTGCAGTCACCATTTTGTGGTGCCTTTTTGTTCGGTGAAAGTTGCTACTATGGGGACATCAGTAACCCTGTTAGGCTTATTAGAGTCACGCCCTACCTGATTCTGAAGAGCTGCTATACCCTGGGTCAAAGTCTCATTGATCTGTTCCTGTGAAAAGAGAGAAGGAAGGTAAGTGCCTGCAGCCGTCCATATAATCCTGTGCTCATGTGAGTTTTCTCTGCCTCTCCCCACGTTGATACTTCCTTGGAATTTGACCTGTGACTAATACCCCTTTTGTAGAATCACAGAAGTTTAGCATTGGAAGGGGGCTGAGGGGCTACCTGGGCCTGACCAGTATCTCCCAAAAAAGGAATCCCTTTTTTAATAAATGATCATCTGGATTGTGGATCATCAGCAAACAAAGGCCCATGGGCCAAATGTGGCTGGCCACATTTTTGCATAGTAAAATAGAAAACCATTCTTAGCTCTCAGGTCATACAGAAAAAGGTGGCAAATTGGATTTTGGCCTGTGTGTTAATTTAGGAAGCTTTCCCTCACATCAAGCCCCAATTTTTTTCTCTTTGCATCTTCTATCCCTCACTCATTGCCCTGCTCTCTCGGGCCAATCAGAACAAGTCTGATTTCTCTTCCTAAGGACTGCTCTTCAAATACTTGAAACCAACTGTCATGTTCTAGGCTAAAACTTCCTTCTTCCTTCCTTCATTCTATTTGTATCCCCAGGGCCAAGCACAGTACCTGGCACTTAGTAGGTACTTGATAAATGTTTGCTGATTGACTCCTTCACTTGTCCCAAAAATGGTACTGATACTCAGGATCCTTCACTATCTTGGTTGTTTTCATTTAGATAGCAATTCTTACCTGGGGTGTGTGAACTTTTTAAAAAAATTTTTTGATATGTTTAATGTGAATATATATGTAGAGCCTATATCAGATTGCATGCTGTCTTGAAGAGGGGTGAGGGGAGGGAGAGGGAGCAAATTTGGAACTCAAAAGCTTGTGGAACCAAATGTTGTAAACTAAAAATAAATTAATTAATTAAAAAAGAAAAATATTTTTATAACTTTATTTCAATTTAATTGTTTTCCTTTGTAATCCTATGTATTTTATTCTATGTATTTAAAAATATTTTGAGTAGTCTATAGGTTTTACTAGTCTACCAAAGGAGCTCATAAGACAAAAAATGATTAGAAAAACTTGATCTAGCCTCTGGATACTTTTTCTGCATTTCTATTATGTGGATTAACTATGGTGAGGTCTCACTGCACACTATAGCTCTTACAGCATTTCCATCATTAAATAATTTCAAAGGCATGTACCTCCTTCCCCTACCTATTTGCTCTTGGTGCCTACAACAACTGTGATTTCCCCTCTGTTAACTGTTGCTGTTATGAGGGCCATGAGAAGGGAGAAGAGCCTTCAGGAATGGTTGGGAAGAGACAGAGTAACAGAATGAGGAGAGAAGGCCCCCGTAGCTCCTTTGCCAGCCACTTCCTTACTAGTTTTGAAGTCTCCTGTTGCAGTTCTTTCAAATCCTGCTCCTTTTCGTATAAGGTATATTCCAGCTCTTTCTTCTCCTGTTCTTCTGCTGAGTGTGCTAAGCGGGCGAGCTCACTTTCCAACCTGTATGACAACACAAGGACAATCAAGTGAGGAATGATAATTGGCCAGTTTCAATGTCCTAGGCTGGGAAGACTTCTGTTGACAACCAAACAGGGACCTCAGATTGGCAGTGTATTCTTCTCTGGATCACTAAGGGGCAGGAAAACATAAGAGCCTCCCTGATTTCTCCTAACTTCTCCATTACCCCCACCTGCCACCAAACTCAACTTGGAAAGATTATCTTCATTAATATGAATAAATGTCCAGTTTAAAATACAAAACACTTAAAATATTCAATTTCTCAGGGATCCAGCCACAGACAAATTTGCCTAATAATGTTGAGGAGGGTCTTATATGGTGGTCCATAGACCATCAGACCTCTTCAGCTTGAGAATTCTGGGCTGCAATAGTACTAAAGCTACTGGGTGTCCCCACTAAGTCTGACACCAATATGGTGACTTTGGGAGAGGCCATCAGGCTGCCTAAGGAGAGGTGAACCTGTTTGGATTGGAGATGGATTGAGTCAAAGCTTTTGTGTCAGTCAATGGTGGGATTAGGCCTATGAGTGGCCACTGCACTTCTAGCTTGGCAAAGATAGTGAGACCTGGTCTCGAAAAAAAAAAAAAGAAAAAAAAGAATAAAGAGGAGGGTCTTTCTTTTGTAGCCTCTTGCAGAGTAGGCAGGGAGATTTCAAGAGACCTTCCTCATCTCCATTCTCTGTCTTCCCATCTGTCCCTTAGTCTCATTCAACCCCAAACCTTTACCTGTTGTTCCTATCTTCTCCCTTTTGAATTTTTAATAGAAGAGACTGGTTTGCCTCATCTATTCTCTGCAGATCCCTTTCAAGGTCCATGTTCAAACTGATAAGGATCTTCTTGGACTGTTCCAAACGTAGGATTTCCATCTTTTGGGAGGACCTGTAGACTCCATTAAGAAAAATTGATAAGGAACAGAAAACCAGAGAACAACAATGTATAATAGGGTCAGAAAGGATTTCCAGAAGTCATGGCATCCCATCCGTCTGTCTGCTTCCTTTTGGGATCAAGCAAAAACCAGTACTCTTTTCCTTTTAATATCTCAAAAAGGGAGCTTTCATAATTTTACCATTTAATCTGCTCTAGTCTCTTTTAACCAAGGTAGCCAGATCTTTCCTGAGCCTTCTCCAAATTATTCCAGGGCAGAAAAATTCCCCTCTCCTCCCTATAAAAAGTCCCCCTGACTTCCCCATTAATCTGATAAGTATATAAGGATTCACACTAAAGGCAAGATTTGTTCTCTGAAATTGCTTTTTCAGTATCAGGGAGGGTGATTTTCCCTGCGGTAGGTTTTGTGCTTTCCTCCTTCCCAGATAGGTGGCAGAGCTTATACTGTAATATTTCAATGGGCATTATTAGTCACCTCAAAGGTTAGCTTTGTGTATAATAGGCCACCTAGAGGGTATCATATGAGGGCTGTCCATCCCAGATGATATTCATCTACCTAGGCCTGCCATCGACTCTGTAGAGTCATTCCTCGTGGATAGGGGATGTGTCTTTTCCAAGTGATCTTTAAAAGTACACAAATCTTGAGGAGGAGTAATCCAATTAAACTTATAAATTTTCATGGGAATTTGTAAGCCATGTAATCAGTGATTAGATGTCACATTGTATAGTAATATTTTGTTTACTGAGAGGTCAATGCACCTGTTTGCTGGTGGATGCTTAGGCCTCCAAAAAACGTATCCTTTTTTCTTGATAAACTGAGGCACAGAACCAAAAAAGGCAGAACCACAGTCTGAGTGAGAGTTATCAACACCAGAGTGTGAATTAAGGACTTAATTTTCTGCCCTCGAAACTATCTGGGAACTGCATTCTGACAGCACATCACTGAAGGAATTGGAGTTTTTCGAGAGGAAGGAGGGGAGAAGGGAATGGATAATTTTTTAGTATGAAGAAGTATAGATAAGGTCTGGGTGGGGCACTGCAGTCAGTGGTCCAGGCAGCATTAGGATGTTAGGTCATCAGAATGGCAAGAGCAGGAGAGAGAGGTGCAGAGAAACAAGAGGTGAGAGGACGCTTCAGAGACAAAGTCTGGAATGAGATTCTGGTCTTTGTTACTCACTCATTATCCAACAGGATCTGCTCTTTTTCTTCTTCCATCATCAATTCCCTAAAGTACCAACACAGATAAATGTTTGTTAGTGAATTGGAGAAGTGGATCTCATCCTGGTTCTTGGAATAACTAGCCCAGGAATACAACAGATAGGAAAAAAAAGACTAGAGTCATCAGGAAAAAAACTAGAGTTATCGGTCCCCATTTCCGTCTTGCCCCCAAATCCAGGCCATGATAACTTCGGGCCTCCTGACTCCTAGCTTCACTCTCACTCAGACTGTTGTTCTCTTCTGCCTTTTTTTGCTTCTGTGCCTCAGTTTTTCCCAAAAAAGGATATATTTTGGGGAGGCCTAAGCAGCTACCAGCAGACAGGTAGGTACATCAACCTCTCAGTAAACAAAATATTACTATACAACATACGATCTAAACATTGATTACATGACTCACAAATTCCCATGAAAATTTATAAAAAATAGTTGGTGGGGCAGAGGTAATTGAAGGAATTCCTCTTAGGCCCAGACATTTTTTTAAAGGCTCGTGGAGTATGGTCATGGATGGATGTACATGCCTTTCCTTAAGGGACCATGTAAACACATTGGGTATTTTGTCCTCCCCCTAGAGCCCAGCATCCATAACCTCATACTCTTGATAACAAACAACACCCTCTATTTCTGACCAGGGTTCAGAGAAGTCAAGACAACGTTCCTTAGCCCAAAGTCAAGTAAGAAAAGGAAGAAGTAAGGCCTCGATACCTCTTTCCCTGGTCCTCTTGCTTTTTCCTCCCCCTTCTTTTCCCCAGATCCCACCCCCCTCCAGATGTGTGCTCGTCTCCTCACTGCTCCAGGACACTGGCTTCTCTAGAGTCTCTTCTGTCTCACAACTAAGTCTTCCAACTAAGTTTCAGGACCTTCAGAGAGAGGTCACCTCACTGTTGTTGGATACAGACTGGTTAGGTTGCCCAGGGGAGGCTGGGCTTATTCTGTCATCCAGAGTAGGGTGGGGCAACATGTCATAGGAAGTGGGTTGTCATAGCACATCACCATCACTGTGGGGCAGCTTCCTGATTGGGCACAAATGAGTACACCGGCTGTAACATTGGTTCTGTAATATTGGTCAGCTCATCTTTCAGTCTCTCTATTAGTTCAGATCAGTGATTTCCCTTTGCATAGGGAACTAACTCTTACTGAGGAAGATCCTTCTACCAACACAGATCAGCTGTCCTGTGACAGTTAAAGAGTTACCTGGGAACATTGGAAGGTTGGCCAGTCAACTTGTCCAGAGGTGACTTGTCAAGTGACAGACACATAATAATTATAAGTGGCAGGAGTTAAACCTGTCTTCCTCCTTTTGAGGCCAGATTTCCGTCACTATGTCTCACTGCCTCTCTGGGGATGGTGGTGGTGGTAATTGTAATAGTACATTACATTTGTAAAGAGTGTCTCAAAAGTCTTACTCTAGTTTTAAGCTATTAAAGATTTGGAACACCCTCTAAAATGCTTTACAATTTATAAAGGGCTTTCCCATACAGTCCTTGGATCCCCTTTGAAAGATAGTTTTGTAGCTGTGTGTATTCCCTCCACTAACATGCATTATAATCCCTCCATGGTTTATTAGTGGCCATAAGTAAAAATTATATCAGCTGGTGGCCATCCTCATGAGGATCCCCCTTTGGGCTTAGTGAGGTTGGTCCTTGAATAATGGATGCACATTTTGTTATTGGAAGCCTTGTTCATCTTAAGAATTACAGCCTTCCCAAAGGCCTTCTGATGCCTTCTTGAACTTTGGAGGGGTCCCTAGGTTCTTGAAAGTATTACCAGAAGAAAGAGGGCTCAGGTTAATTAAGCTGGGAAAAAATGTGTCAATCT
Organism: Trichosurus vulpecula; assembly: GCF_011100635.1. Lineage (NCBI taxonomy): Eukaryota > Metazoa > Chordata > Mammalia > Diprotodontia > Phalangeridae > Trichosurus > Trichosurus vulpecula. Next base: position 190,995,751 of record NC_050580.1, on the reverse strand, counting down.
GGTCCCAGATTATTTGTGGACTTTATTGGACTCCAGAGTAAGGGAGTCATCCCAAGCTATATTTTGATCTGAGTACTTGTTCTCTCATTTCGAGTCTTATTTGGTGGGTTTTAGTGTTATGGTCTCTGGTAGGGATTCAGTAGGTGAGCTCTTAGGAAAAATATGTAATGTCATCTTTGTGCTAGGATCTGAGTTATTTGTGTGTGTGTGTGTGTGTGGACCCCAGCTATTGTATTTGGGCATGAACTCTTAATATATAACCTGAATTTATTAAGGTCTCTCTGACTTTTTCATCATGATTCTCTGCTGCTTCTGACTTAAATTATATAATTAAAAATAGAATTTTCCCCTGAAGATCATCAGGACCATGTAACCACACGCAAACGTATGCATACCTATGCAACTAACTCTTGATTATTCAATGCAATGGGGGTATTAAAGGGAGTAGGGTTAGAATAGATAACCGGAAGTCACCATTAGACCACTTACTAGATATTCTGAAAAATGTCTAGTGATGTGGCTACATCATTTTTCTTGGAAGGAGTCTTATTAGGGGAGAAATATGACAGAAAACATGCTGGGAGGCCCCATTGTGGTGAGTCTTTGAGTCACACCACTGTTTCTCACCTTTCTGTTCAGGTGTTGCATTGTAGGCCATGGTACAATGAGGTGCCAGACTCCACTGAAACCATTGCAGAGGTAGCATGTTACACTGGAAATGGTTTTGCATTTCAAATCAGAGGATCCGGGATTGGATACAGTCTTTGCCCCTTCTATCTGTGTGACCTTGGTGTGATTCGCTTAAAATTTATGGGGCCTAGTTACCTCATCTGTAAAATGGTAGTGGTGGTGATAGAAAGGGGGCTGGACTAGAAGGCCTCTGAAGACATCCACATCTAAATCTATTATCCTATGATAATATGGCTCCAGAGTTATATAGGAACTTATTTTCTCATCCTTTGATACATTTCATTTTTTCTGAGTCCTTTTGCTAGCTACATGTAAGTAAATATTTTTGTTGGTCCGAGGAAAATGCATATATTTATTTTTTGGAGGAGAAAGCTGAGCCCTCATCTACTAATCTTTCTATTTATGTATCTAAACTAAACTACTTGACTGGAATCTGCAAAATTGGCATTTCCTTGTGGATAATCCACAGAGAGATGCCCAGAGAAAACTAAGGAGTCGTAGGTCCCTACTAATAAGGACCATCGTGAATTGATTTGTGGGCCAATGTGACTTCTTAACATACTGTAGTTTCTAACAAACTATTTGTAAAATTAATGGCCTCTGATGACCCCCATTACCATCTCCCTCCTTCCTGAAAGAAGGTATTTCACTGCTTTATGAAGCTGTACACAGAAGAGTAATTAAGTAACAATTCAGGCCAATGGCCTCTCCTAGGAATTAATGATAGGGAGAGTTCATTAACCCCAGCTGGTTATAGCTTCTTCAGGAAATGCCCTGGACCAAGGTTATTGTGGCTATTAATGTATTGGATAGAATCTTTAACTGGGATGGAAAAAAATTGGGATCTCCTTCCCAGGGAGCCTTTCTCCTTGAGGGTCTCCCAAAGATAAACTGGTATATGGGGACTTTTCTGAGGATTTTAGAATGACTGCGGATAAGACATTTCTATCAGTGGGAGAAATGATGCTACATGTTAAAAGATGGCATGTCAAGGTGTATGATGTAACTTTATAGCTGTTCTTGATGTCTCATTTCTAGTTGGCAGTTTTTCTATGCCCTGGATGGTAGGAATATCACCAGGAAGGTTTTTACTTCTGTCTTCCTTGTTGCAAACACATAGACAAGGCTGGCTCATTATTAATAGCTGATATTGTCATAGCGCTTTTTGGTATGCAAAGTGCTTTCAAGTACAGGATGTCATTTCAGCCTCACAATAATCTTGCCTGGTGGTTTCTGGTCCAGTCCTCTAATATCTCACGTAGGGAGCTTTGCGTGACGAAACACCCTCTCCAAGAGCCAGTCAATAGCTGTAACTCATAGTCTTAGAGAGTTGTTGGGGGATATTGCAAGGTCAATTTACTGGCCTAGGGCCGCACAGCCAATATGTTTCGGAGAGTGGACCTGAACCCCTTGAATTATACCATACTGACTGATCATATATATCTATACATTATCTATAGCTCTATCTCTCTGTATTTAAATTTTTTAAAATATTTATTTATTTTTGGAGGCAATCAGGGTTAAGCGGCTTGCCCAGGGTCACATAGCTAGTAAGTATCTGAGGCTAGATTTCAACTCAGGTCCTCCTGACTCCAGGGCTACTGCTCTATTCATTGTGCCACCTTGCTACCCCATCTGTGTTTAAAAAAAAATTTTTGGTCCAGACATTTGATTGTATCTATGTAGGGAACTCCTTGCCTGGAAATTCCTTCCACCAACGCAGGTCAATAACCCCTCAGAAAGTTATAGGCTTGGATATTTTCTTGGATGCTGAAAGGTTAAATGATCTGCTCATGTACATGTTAGAGGCCGGTGAAATTAAAGCTTCCTTACTCCAAAGGGACTGTCCCTTTATATGCTACGCCCTATTGTCTCTCACCTATAGCAATTGTTCTTCTACATTTATAGAGTATGAAGAACTAAGATATTCGCCCAAGGCCACCAGAGCAAAATGTAAGTGGTGGGATTTGAACGGAGGTCTTCCTGACACCAAATCTCACACTTTTATCCATTGTACCATGTGGCGTCTAATATGGAAAAGACAGTCCACTCTCCAGTGCAGGGTTGTAGTCTCGTTGGGGGCTATTATATACCCTGGTGTTGTAGCTAGCTTTGGTTTTCTGCCTCATGGGCGTTGTATGTGTGTCCCAAATGGACTGGGTTATCAAGCATCAAGGTAGGTATTCCAGCTGTTCTTGGTAGTGTCTCTATGTGTAATAGGAGAAGGCTATGGCCACTCACGGTACTTGCCATCGCTCCCACTTTGCCAGTTGTTTCTGTGTCCTTCTGTCATCCATCCTCATCTTTCATGCAGCTTAGGAACACTAAGGAGGTGCAATGAGCCTAGCAGGACTGTACGATCTCATTATTGGTAACCTAGTCTCACCATTCAAAATTACTTACGTTCCATTCTTATCCTCCTTACTTTTTCTTCAAGAAACTAAGGTTTAAAAAGTCCTTTTGGAAATCTTGGAATATTTCCTTTTCCTTGCACTGTTCTCAAGGGCAGGCACTTGGAATGGAGTTGGAAAAAGATCACAGGAATTTCCTTCAGTTTGAGCTGCCACAAATAATAATTTTAAAGTAATAATAAAAGCCAACCTTTATTCAGTGCTTTAAGGCTTACAAAGCACCCTCTATGTATTATCTTATTTAATTCTCTATCATAATTCATGAATAAACCAGATCTTTTTAAACCAAACACCCACCAAACTACAGTGCTTTAAGATGGAATAAACCTATTTACTTTCTAAAACTATTGAATAAAAACATCTGAATATTAGAAGTAATTTTCAGTCTTGAATCCCCATTCAGGAAACAGGTAAATCATTTGACCTCTGTTTTATAAATGGGTAAGTCAAGGGTCAGAGAGGCAAAATGTTTTGCCAGAAATCATAGAGCTAGTCAATAGACAGCCTCAATAGTGGGCTTTCCCCCTCTTATAATCCTGCTCCTCCAACCTAACCAACCTTTCCTCCTTTCTCTCTCTCTCTCTCTCTCTCCAAATCCATCCCTCTGCCCCCTAACCACACAAGCACTTTTCTGCTCTCCTGTGAGCTTGGGAAAATGAAATAGAAAATGGAAACTTACTGCATTTTAATCATATTCTATACGGCAGGGGCTCCCCATTGAATCCTTTGAAATGGGTGAATATAGCTTATAGGGTCAGTTATGTCCCTCTTATTCTTTCCAAGATAAGTGACCCTTGGTCCCTACTTTATAAGGCTGTTTCTCTGGCTGTCATTTTGCTAATCTGTACCTTAGAAATGACCAGTTAGTGGAAAGACAATGAAAATGAACAATGATGTTCAGTTCTCAAACTCTTTCTAGGGAAGAAAATTATTTTCCCTAGATTTTACACTAAATATAACTCTCAAATCACCATTAATCCACCATGTTTGGTCCTTTTCCTACACTTTATAACAAAACACTTTTAAATTTATTTTTTGATATTGCTAAGTACATAACTGAAAATGCTTCAGTGCTGAAATTTATTGATGTCTTATTGTTCAGTAGGAATAATGGCCATGGAAATACTTTTATTATAAAATGCTTTCAAAGGATAGGTTTTAGCTTAATGTTTTATCACAAATATATAAATTTGCATGCGGTCCTCCTCTTTGTTGTACACTCATACCGTATTTTATGCCTCATATATCAAGATGTGTCCATTTGCAGAAATGGCGACTTTGCTGGACTTCATGTGGAGGACTTTTAGTTTTTATTTAAAAAACAAAATAAAATCATGCCCCATGGCCAAAATCATTTATACCCCATTCTATTTTATTGTTTGCTGAACTTGATAATTCTCCAAAGAATTTCCCCCTGTGTAGTGTCCATATTGTACATTAAAAGGAGACTATTCTTAGGATAAACTTATCTTTTCATGCTGTGGTTTTTTTTATTTTTTGGAATGGAAACTTTGAGATTTTTTAACGTGTTATTTTCTTCTAGAAATATGTTGGAAGCATTATTTTTCTTCTTCCAATTTGCCCTCCACTTTGGTACATAAGAGCCAGATAGAATCAACTCAGGAAGAAAAAAAATACAGAAAGATTTGGAGTCAAAGGATGATCTTGTTTTGATCCTGGCTTTTCAATACTTACTACTTCTGTGCCCCTGTGCAAGTCATTGAACTATCTTTAAAATCAGCAGTTTGATCTCTGAGGTTTTTTCTATCTCTCAATTTATGCTCTTGTGCATCTAGGCTTTGGAAGCTCTTGTTGTTGTCGATATTGTAACTGTAAGGGAGGGAATCACCCTCCCACTTCATTTGATCTCATAAAAGGCTTATAATGTAGTCATAAGATATTAATGAGGTGCTAAATTGGTTGTAAGGGGGGTATCTAAGCCCTGATCCTTTTATCAGGAGTGAATATGTCTCTGATTAAGTCAAGAAAGGAACAACTGGATTGGCTGAGATATCAAAATGACTATACCTCTGAGGGCTTTATATAGTTAAGCCCCGTGGTCAAGATTCAGAGAAGTTTAAATATGAGAAAGAGATAGACTACAATCAGGAGCTGTCTGTGGAGGACAGACTTGGAATTGGGGGTAGGATTTCTCTTCCCTTGATCTTTACCATTAGCCATATATGGTTCTGAAGGGAAGTTAATGGACCAGTAGGGAACACCGAATCCAGCAGGGACCAGAGCTCTACTCCAAACAGACAGAAATACAGAGAGCAATCATACAAGGAACTGTCAGTGTATATAGAGGAACAGATCCTGAGGATTCTGCATTGAGTCTCTATGAGGATAGAAAATACTTCCAAGTCCTACAGTACCAGGAATTTTGAGTTCCCTTTGCCATATATGTACCTATTATGTGTACTTCACTACCATTTTGCTCTAAGTTTAAGCTGACTCTCATTATGAACTGTGTGTATTTGTGGGAGAGTGTATCCCAGACTTATGAGAGTAATATTTTCATAGATTCTGGTTGTACTACCATTTTTGTAAATTCTTTTGCCAAGAGCTAATTGCATCTACTCACTGATTGTTAATGGAAAGTTCCTGGTGGGGGCTTGTGAGTTGTAGTGTTAGGTTTGTAGACTCACAGAATGAATCCTAGATCCCAAGGTAACAGATTACCTCTGGGAACCCAAACCATACAAGTTAAAGGAAAAGTCCAGAGGGATGCTATAATTATTATTTTGAAATCTTTAGACCAGGTTTTGATCTTCTCCTCATTACCACATGCTTGGATTATTTTATTTTAGCTCATTATTCATTGGATTTCCTGCTTCCAACTCCATTCCCCAAGCAGATGGTAACCTGTGCTGTTGCCAAAATAATTTTTCTTATCCATTGCTTTGACCACGTCATCCCTTAAGCACAAGTCTGTAATGCCTCATTTGCCTCAGTTTTTTTTTTTTACCTTTAACTTCAAAACTTTCTATCTTAATTCTTGCAATATCCCAATGGGAATGAAATAATAACATAACAGATAACTTTAATGCTGGGGTGGAGCCCCAGAAGACTTTAGGTAGGTAGATCATAAAATATATTTTGCTTTTTACAAATTTAATGTTTCTCTTGGCTCCTGACAGGGATTCTACATTGCAAATCTTTGGCACTTAATGCTTTAAATTTACTCCCTAGTAAAGTTTGCATACCGTGGTGTTTTTTTAAAAAAGATTTATATTGCATAGCATGAAATGCTAAAGCAGGCCTCTGAAATAAAATGATTTGTCATTTAGCAAAGGGGAGTTTATTAGGGACCAATTAGGGACAGAAATACCTATGCATATGTACAAATACAGGCTTTGCACCTACAAACAAATGCCGGAATCAAGTTGTAAATTTAAGATACTAGTACTTTGGGGGAAAAGTCTTTGCATATAGATGTTCTAGTGATATTTAATCATTGTACCAATAATATTCTGCAAAATAAAGCTGTGATATCCTAGTGCCCCCAAAGAAATCTTGCCAGTTACAAAGTTAACATTTTTATTTCAAATATTCATTATCTTGGTGTTTTCTGATAACATCAAACAGATTGTGGTTTTTTTTCTTTTCCTTGAACCATATCAATGAAAACAAAGTATAGGGAGTGTTTTCTCATTTTAGTTTTAGATCTGAATGAAACACATCCCCATGAGGTCAAATTCAAAATAATTTCAGAATTCTAAACAGGTTTTATAACCTCTATTGGCAAGAGATCTGTATTTGCAGAATCCATAAAGCTTTTAAGGGATAGTTGATATTGAAACAATAATGACCCTAGTACAGGATATTTCCTGGAGATTAATGACCAGCTGGGAGGAGTTGATGGCCTGAGGTGTAGTTGAGGGCCATTAACCTCAGACAGTCATTAAAGCCCAGGAAATGTCCTATGTCTAGGTCGTTATTGTTATTATAAATTGAAAATGGAAAAAAGAAATAGGCGTGCAGATTATCTGAAGGGCGATTCCATTTCCAATGGGTTGAAGAGGGACATTCTGGGAGAATTTATTCCCTTGTCCATTAGCCAAACAATGTGCTTGAATCCTCATCCCCACTGCTGTTCTGCTGATGGTCCTTTGTGCTGGAAGTCCCCAAATTCCCCAGCTGCCCAAGCTGAGAGCACTGTTTCTGACATTTCAGTGGACTATTCTTGGAGTGATTCGGAACACACACACACACACACACACACACACACACACACACGCAACAAATCACAACACAACAATGGTGATGAACTTCCCATTGCTCATAATGCTATTTTATGTAGACATCCATTTGCTTCCCCCAGGGGAATTGCCTTCCCCTTTCCCCCCCTTCTTCCCTATTTAGCTCTGAGATATTTCCCACAGTTACATTTTAAGCCCTTGAGTATTTTGTTTCCCAGCTCCTTAAGGGTGAAAGGGTCTGCCCCTGTGCTGGTTTTAGTTAAGCATAAGCATCCCATTTCAAATTCTTATTTACTCTCTTTTAACTTGCCCAGAAATTGAAAAGGGGCAATTTATAAGATCATGGTCATTATGGATCATAGGACCATTGATTTAGAGCTAGGAGATCTTAGAGGTCATCTAGTCCCACCCCTTAATTTTGCTGATAGGAAACTGAGGCCCAGAGAGGTTAAGAACTTATCCAAAGGCACACAGGAAATAAGCAGAACACCCAGGATTCAAACCAAGGTCCCTTGACTCCTGACCTAAAACTCTTGTCTTGTAGCAACTAACAAGTGCTTCTTAATTTCGAACAAAGTTCAAACATTTTTTTTTAGTCCTGCATGACTGAGAGAACATGCCTCAGTTTCTCTCAGCAACACTGCAAATGAAGCTCTCCTTTTTTTTTAAAAAAAAATTTTTTCCATATAATACACTACCTTGTAATAAAAAGCATCCTATGAAATATTCAGCCAAAATATTTGGAAATGGTGCTTCCAGAATTGATTTCATTCGTGCCCTGTAGGAAATGTCCTGAATAACTTTTAAAAAATCACAACAATATGTCCTGGAAGCAAGGGAGCTCGTGGCTTTACACCTCTGCCAGGCACATTGATTCAGTGCGGAGCTGATGGTCACAAGAGGATTTAGATGCTGTGGGCTGAGCAACACAAATTCATCACTGCTGCTGGCAAAGAAAGCCCATGCCCTGCTAATGGCAGGTTAGGAGGGCCAGCATGTTAGATGAAGGATGACACACTAGGCATGCAATGAAGGATTTTATTTAACCCGATTCCCTACCATTTGTTCTGAAGCAGCAAGACACCAAGGGGAGCTGCATTGCGAAGACTTCACTAAAGTTACAGAAGTCACCCATCAGTAGGTGGCTGCTGACCTGGTGTGGGTGGTTGAGAGCTGGAATGCTCTGCCATCTGAAAACCATCTGTCTCTAGACATACACTTTGCTGCTACAAAGAGTGCTGCTATGAATTTTTGTTGCTGTTCGGGCATTTCAGTTGAGTCTGACTCTTTTTAACCCTCACTTGGGGGTTTCTTGGCAAAGATACTGGTTTGGTTTGCCTTTTCCTTCTCTGGCTCATTTTATAGATGAGGAAACTGAGGCAAACAGGGTTAAGTGACTTGCCCAGGGTCACACAGCTAGTAAGTGTCTGATCTTGGATTTGAACTCAGGACTTCCTGACAGTGTTCTATCCACTGCATTGCCATGGATAATTTTATGTATATTGGACCTTTGTTTCAGATTACTTCCCTCCTTCCCTCCTTCATTGAGAAGGCAAGGAAAACAAAACTCATTTCAAATGCCATATAGATTGTCAAGCAAAACAAATTGCTGCATTAGCCACATCTGTTTGACTTTTAAAGCTCTTCTCAGGCTAGCACTTTACTAACAAATAACTTTACACATTTCCCACAAATTTGGGACTACCCTGTAGAAGCTATCTTTAGGATGTCCCTCCTGAAACACCACTTCTACCAATAATGTGGGTTTCTGCTACAACTCTTTCTAGTCTTTGAAAATTGTTTTGTTCTTTTATTTTTTTCAATTTTCAAGCATTCACTTTTTTTCTCCCTCCCACCTCCCCTCACCCACTGCAGAGCAAGCAAGCAAGAGGTATATTACCTTTATATCGCATAAGGCCAGTTAAGCCAAACAAATTCCCACGTTGGTTGCATCCAAAAAGGCGTTTCTTATTCTATATGTTAAGTCCATTAGTCTATCACCTCTCTGTTGTGTGATGATATCATCACAGGGTTGTAGGCTGTGCTTTTCGGGTTCATCAGTCCACTAGGATCATGGCTGATCATGCATTCTTAAGTCTTTCAAAACTTTATTTTTTATAATATTGATGCTATAATATGACTTTGTCTTCTGGTTCCACTCTCTCCATATCTCTTTGAAACCATCTTCTCCATAATTTTTTTTCTCATCTTACATCTAACCCTCTTCCCCACTCTCCTTCAAGACTCAGCTTAAATCCTGCCTTCTGCAAGAGGCCTTTCCTGTCAATCAATCAACAAACATTTATTAAGCACCTACTATCTGCCAGGTACTGTGCTAAATTGCCGGTGTTACAAAAAGGGGCAAAAACCAATCCCTCCTCTTAAGGAGTTTATAATCTAAGTCCCTCCACTGTTAATGCCTTCCCTCTGAGATGAATTTCTATCTACACTGCATCATCTTGTATGCAGGCAGTCATTGACGTGTCATCTCATCCATTAAAAGGTAAGCTTCTTGAGGGCAGGGACCATTTTTTACCTTTCTTTGTATCCTCAGTACATAGCACAGTGTCTGGCACAAAGTAAACAATAAATGCTTTTTGACTCACTGACTGTATTTGACTCTTTTGGGATATAAGTCTAGTAATAACAGTATTACTATTATTCTTTACATAGAGTTTTAAGGTTTGCAAAGGGTTTTACATGTGTTATGTCAACTGAACCTTGCTGAAACCCTACAAGGAAGATGATAGCATTGCTCTCCATCTAAAGATGAGGAAACTAATTCTGAGGGATTGAGTTACTTGCCTAGGGTCACATACCCAGTAGGTATACGAGGCAGAATTTGAACTCACCTCTTTCAGACTCCAAGTCCAGTGTTTTGCTTTTTCAGTATTCATATTGCTTGGTGAAGGGATTTGAATAGTTTAGGAACTTCCCTTCCATAGTTCTAAGTCACCGAGTCAATTCATAGCTGCACCACCAAGATATTAACATGCTTATTTTCCTGCAGCATCTCCTACTCTGAATGGTTGCATTTTTGTTGTCTTTGCCAATCCGCAAGGTGTAAGGTGAACCTCAGAGAGCATGTCGTTGTACCAGAAAAACTCTTTAATTCCCTTTGACCACTTATGTGTTGAAGAAAGGCTGAATAGTATATAAAAAAGCAGAACAATGGCACATGAACGGAATCTAATAGTATTATGCAGTAAGAAATGACAATTTGGAGGAATTCTGAGAAACATGGGAAGATTTATATAAACTGATTCAGGGTGAAATAGGTAGAACTGGAAGATAATATGCACAATGATGTCCTGTGAGGGAAAGGAAGGTGACTCAAAGAAAGTCAAACTTTAAGTTCCTGAAAAACTAGTAATGAGGTTCCTGAAAGCAGAAAATGTTATGTATTTCCTTTTTCTTTAGCAGAAAAATAAAGAGTGACTGGAACAGAATGCTGAACACATTGCTCCAAACTGTGCTCTCAGTTATTGTTACTTAACTGTTTTTCTGTATTACAAAGAGGGTTTGATTTGTAAGTTTTTTTTTCCAGAAATAATGATGGTGTGAAAACAAATGACATCAGTGAAGGAATAAAACTTGCTAACTTATTAATGACATCACTTAAACAACGATATTTTTTTTCTGACTACCTTTGGCATGTGAAATTCTCACATTACTTATTCTTTTGGTCAAGGTTTCCTGATGATGCAAACATGAAAACTCTTTTCAGTCATTAGTACTTTAGTTCAAATTGGTTTATGGGATGATTGACCAAAGAACACCGGCCTTGGACTAGATTTGGAGTTATAAAATGAAGTATTATAAAATGAAAGTAGGGACATACAGACTATCTATCTCACTGAGTTGTGAGGACCTCTATTTATAATCCTCAATGTGAGTTGTTACTTTTGCTTATTCAAAAATATTTGCTGAGTGGATTCTTTGTGTAAAGAAGTATGGTGCTTCTAGTGCCCTGCTACCTAGATGATCGCAGGCAAGTCACTTAATCTATTTGAGACATAGTTTACTCATACCTGCAGTCCTTTCTAGCTTTGAATCTATGTTATTCATAAGATGAATAAATATTCTGACTGAAGATCATTTGATATTTTTGTCCATTTTACGAATCACCCTGACCAAAGGAAAAAACTCATCATCTGGCAGCTAAATGAGGTGGCCTAGTGACTAAAATGATGGATTTGAAGTAGCAAAGACTTGAATTTGAATCTACCAGGTGCCTACGAGGCTGTGTGACCTTGGGCTTGTTTCCTCATCTATATAATGGGGATAGATAATATTACCCACCTGTAACAACAATGCTGCTTGGAGCTACTGTGGAGGTGTAAGGCCAATAACACCAGCACACAGGAGGGCTGCTAGCACAGGTTCTTTGATCTCCTTTTCTAAGGAAAGCAACTTTAAGGAGTTTACAATTTCACTTTAATTAAACATACATATATCATTCTTAGTTCAGTGGAAAAAGTCAGCACCCTGAACTTCAGAGAAAACACAAACAGAAATTATATAAATAGAGCAAATAACACAAATCAGCAGACAGAGCTTCTGTCTGTCCATAGCAACACATACATAGTTACCAGAGAGAGAGAACCATGAACCTCTGGGTTTTCAAAGCCAGGGGGCTCCTTAACAGCTACCCAGAGTCTCCTCTGGCCAAATCACATGGACATTCCTCCAATGAGTGAGCCCCCAAAGCAAAATGCTAACCTCAGAATATATATACATGTTTCTTCAGGGTCAGAGGGCATCACAACCCTGTGAGTCAAACTCATGTGACTTAGGCTTTCTTGTGACTTAAGCAGGTCATCAAACACTCTTTATTCAATCAAAGACTCTTGATTGAAACAAAGGCAAGACTCAATCAAAGGCACTTGATTGCCTTGGTGCTGAGAAGCATTCCCCAAAAAAACCAAGCAGCTAAAAGTCCTACTCTCCTTGCCATTACACCACTTCACAGGGCTGTTTTGAGAATCAAATAAGATGACCTCTGTAAAGCACTTTGCAAACCTCAAGCCCTGCATGAATGTTAGCTATTGGTTTGTAATCATAGTAATAAGCTTCTGGTGTTGAGAAGTTGTATTTGGCTAGACTTCCTCAGGCAGTGAATACATTACATGTTGCTAGGCCCACAGAGGAAGCCTTTCTGGCTTGGCAGAACCAATCTTCATGTGCATTAGCCTTTGAAAACCCAGTCTTTACTTCCATACACTATGAGCAGCTAGATACATAAAATGAGCGGGTCCCATAATTACATAAGAGACAGAGATTGGGTTGAATTTCACTTGGAAAATTGATCATTACTTCACATCATCTCAAACCACTGAGTCTACAAAAGCATCAAATATTCTACATTATCTAACAGCAGTCTTCTCCTGGTCATGCTAAAGGGCTATGAATTATGAAATATCATGATCTCAGAAAAAACTAAATTATGAGCAACCTCAAACACAGTGGAAAGATGCATCATGGATTTAAGTAGGCTACAACATATTACCGACAATTATGCACATTTAAAGTGGTATAAAAGATAGTGCAAAGATATTTTTACTACACATGGTGGTTCTATAGTTTTCTAGTGATCCAAATTCAAATTTCTGTGAAACCTCCAACACATTGTACTTTTAGAGGCTGTGTGGAGTGGTAGATAGAGAGCTGACCTAAATCTTGGAAGACCTCCTTAGATTAAAATCCTAACTCTGACACATACTGGCTGTTTCTGACTGAGTTACTTAACCATTTCAGCTCCCTAGGAAGCCCTCCTAAGACTATAAGTTGCAGAGAAGATGCTCACCTGCATTGGTAGAAGGAATTTCCTCACCTGGGAATCCCTAAACCAAAGAAATCACAGATATAGTCTGTATCCTTATCACTACAGAAGGAAATAGTAGGTTGGTCATAGAGTAAGAATGAAAGAGAGAATGCCTGAACGGTAAATTGGGACCGCTAGCGTTCTAAAAGTATGACAATAAGGCTTCCAACATGATTGGTGAATCCTTATGAAAATTTTGTGGAAAGACGTGGCACAGAGTGGTAAGGCCAGGAGGAGATGCAGTCTGAATCAGTGGAGAAAGTAGCTACATGAATGAAATCATGAATCCATAGAATTAACAGTATATTCTGGCCAGACAATCATAAATGTTCATAAATGAGGAGGCAAGTGGCATAGGAAATAGAATGCTGGACCTGGGGTCATGAAGACCTGACCTTAAATCCTGTCTCAGATACTATCTATATAACCCCAGGCAAGTCATTCAGCCTCTCAGCCCTAGTTTCTTCATCTGAAAAGCAGGGATAATAATAGTATCTACCTCCCAGGGTTGTCCTGAGGGTCAAATGAAATAACACGAGTTAAGCACTTTGCAAACCTGAGAGTTTTATAGGACATATCACTATACAGAGTATACAATATGTTATTATATATAATTTACACATAAATTATAGATGTAAAATATAAATTATACATGAATATAATATGCTATATTAACTCATATTATTGTATCCCAATGAGAAAATAAAGGGAAAGGCATCTAAATAAATTCAGCTTGCTACACAAGGAATTCTCTGATTATTTCCAGCAAAAAATAAGCAGGCGCATAAATTCAAAGGATGGATGGAATGGAACATACACAAAGAAAAATAATAAAGAGTGGCAGAAGCCATCAAAGATTAATGTCAGGAATTCAGAACTAAAAATAAAATAAAATAGAATTGAATTTTAAAAAAGGGTAACATCAGGAATGCTAAAGCCCAGAATCAGCTGAAGATTGTGAAAAATGCCAAGGATAACGAAGGATAAAAAAAACCCAACCCCACTCTAGAGATGTGTGAGGTGGTGCATACCTATAATTACTGCCATTACAGAGGCGGAGGGTGGTGGATTGCTTGAGTTGGGAGTTTTGACCTGTAGTGGGCTAAAGGTGATTGTTGGGTGTCCAGCTAAATCCGGCATCGATATGGTAAGTCCCCAGGAGTTGGGGGGCATCAAGTTGCCTAAGGAGGAGTGAATTGGCCCATGTTGGAAAACAAAGTAGGTTAAAAGCTCTTGTGAAGATCGGTGGCTGAGGCCAGGCCAATTAGTGGTCATTGATCTTCCAGCCTGGGTGAGAGAGGGAGACCAAGTCACACACACACACACTCACCTACACACACACACACACACACACACACACACACACACACACAATGAATAGAGCTATATTTGGAGCAAGCGAAAACATGAATAAGGAAGGAATCGACCTACTGCTTGATAAAAAGGATCTAATAATTATTTACATTTATGTAGCACACTTAGGTGACACTAATCCTATCCAAGCTTCACAACTGCACTGTGAGATAGGTAGCAGTTGAAGTATTTTTTTAAAGGGCAGGTCTAACCATTCTCTCTTCTTCTCTCCATTCAGCAAACTCCAGAGGCTCTTTACCGCTTGTGGAATTAAATATAAACTCCTCTGGTTGGCTTTTAAAGTTTTTCCCAACCTGCTCTGATTCTGCCTTACTTACTCTGCTTCATGTATTCTATGGGCTGGGCATACTGTCCTCCTTGCTTTTCCTCACACATGACATTCTCTCTTCCATCCTTGACTTTGCACTGGCTATTTCCCATGCCTGGAATGCTCCCCCTCCTCACCTCGGCCTCTTGGAGCCCCTGGTTTCCTTCCAGATTCAGCTCAAGAGCCATCCTGGTCCCCTCCAGCAGCCTTTCTCCCAGGGATATGTTGGAACTGATCAATTTTTATTATGAGCATTTACAGCTTGGAATTTGGCAAATGCTACACATCAGGGATGGTTTTATTGTTTTGTTGATTGACTCAGGAGTGGGGAACCTGTGGCCTTGAGATCTTAATAAGAGGATTTATTCTGTGGAGTTTGGATTGAATCAAAGGGCAGCACTTGAGGACCTGGTGGACCACATGTGGCCTTGAGGCCACAGGTTCCTCACCCCTGGTAGACTTTAGGAAACTATGAGGAAACTGTTAATAATGTAGATTAAACTTAAATGTGTGTCCCATATATATGTGTATATGTGTACATATATACATATACGTATATATATATATATATATGTGTGTGTGTGTGTGTATGTATATATATATCTATATATATATCTATATGTATTTACTGGATAGCCAGAGAAGTTGAAGTTGTGATTTATTTGCCCATGGTCATCCAGTACTAAGTGGGAGAGGCTAGATTTAATACACATCTTCTCACTCTAATAAGGTCTAATAATAATTTGCATTTATGTAGCACACTTAAGTAATCCTATCCAAGCGTCACAGCCATACTGTGAGATAGGTAGCAGTAGAAGAAATTTTTCTAAAGGGTGGGTCTAGCCATTCTCTCTTCTTCCCACAATTCAACAAACTCCAGAGGCTTTTTACCACTTGTAGGTACCAGCCCAAATAGGTGAGAGTATAGTAAAAGAACATTGAATGATTGTAAATGAGTTCCATCTCTAGGCCTAGATGAATTACATCCAGGAAGAGGGTGGGGAGGTGGAGGTAGACAATTTGTAGAGATGTTCATGGAACAATTATTGATAATTTTCAAATAGTCATGGAGAGGGAGGAATCCTATAAATATGGCAGAAAGAGGTAATACAGACAAATGGAACAAATGATGATAATTACACAAGGATGACAAGAAGATAAAAGATAAATACAATAATGACAAGAAGAAAAAGCTGAAAGAACCATCATGGGTAATTTTTAATATGTATGTGCACATATACATATGTGTTGTGCCTGTCTATCCATCCATCCATCCATCCATCCATCCATCTATGTAGCTATCTATGTATCTATCTATCTATCTATCATCTCCCTATCTATCTCTCCCAAGATTTGCAAACCAAACTATTACTCAGTCCTCCAGATCTTGGTCTCTTTGTCTCCACTAGCCCTGGGCAGGTGGTTTGGGGGATTGTTTTATATCTCTTTTGGCAACTGCAGTTTTAGTCATTAGCTTTTTGACTTGAGCATTAACAATGTCCCAGGGGAGAAGATTTTGGAAGAGGAGAACAGAAATGCACAACTATTTAATGTAGCAGAGGAGGAAACAGGAAGTCTGCAGGAGTGAGAGAAAGGTGGTAAAGGGATCCCATTGCAAACTTCTCTGCGTATCCCCCACAGAGACCCTACCCAATGCCTTTGTGACCCAGGGACTGAAGAAAGTCCATCTTAGAGAAAAGGGTGGAACTCAGAAGGTGGAGAACAGGTCCTGCTATATGCAGTAGCAGTGACACAACAGGTCACACTGACCACTTGACCTCATCCAATTCAGGTGGTCTGAGAGAAAAGAGAATAAGAAGTAAGGGCTGGGGGATGGGTACAATAACACAGGACCTTCAAAGTGGGAAAGAACTGATGGCTAAAAAAATTTAAAAAATAAAGAATAGCTTTGTTTACAGCATGGAAGCCAGAGACAAATAAGTCAAGTCAGATAAAGAGACAAAAAATGGACTAAAAGGTAGCAACAACAAACATTCAAAGAAAAGAGATGTTTCAATAAGGAAGTACGTAGCAACAAAGGAATTGGAGTCAGAACCCTCTGAGGAAAGTGAGGCTATTAAAACTAAGTCTATGAGGCACCCAAAGGAGACAACAGTGATTCTAAGAACCTCCTGAATGACTCAGAAGAGCTAAGAAGTACTATATATAAGAAATATAGAATAAATAAAGATAGAAATTATAACTCTTAAGTCAGAAATCATCCAGGCCACCAAAATATTAAAGAATTAAAAACACCAAAAAAAATTTAAGTAGAATGTTTGAAAAAGCAAAAGGCAGAATTGGACTGTGAGAATTCAATTACACTATTAACAATAGCTAGCATTTATATGGTGCCTATTATGTGCCATGCATGGTGCTAAGGGCTTTACAAATATTATCTCATTTGATCCTTAGTGTGACCCTTGGAGGTTGGTGTGATTATGGCCCCTATTTTACATTTGAGGCAACAGGCAAAGAGAGGTTAAGTGACTTGACCAAGGTCAAAAAGGTAGTAAGTGCCTGAGGCCAGATTTGAGTTTAGGTCTTCCTGGGTCTATGCCCAGTGTGCTATCCACTGTGCCACCGAGAGGCAAAAGGAAAGATAATGGCAGAAAATACATAGAAGAAAAAACTTCTGCAAGGTTGGAAGAACATTTGAAAGCTCAAAAAAAAAGGAGAAATCATGGAGGAGGAAAGTAGTGTCCCAAACACTGGAAAAAAATGTCCATATTTTCAAAAGGGGAAAAAGTGGATTTTTAAACCTAAATCTATACTCCTGTTAAAATTCTAAAAAGACCTAATCTTCAAATATGTGAAGGGCTATCCCATAAAAGAGGGATTAGGTATATTCTGTATTGTTCCTCTGGACTAATGAGAAACCAAATGGGGAAGTTACAGGGGAAAAAATTTTGTCCTTTCAAAGAATTTGGCAGGAATTAGAAATATTTATCAATTGATTGAGAGACAGCATAGCCAAGTGGATAGAGTGGTGACGTTGGGGATCCTGGAAGATTTTGGTTGAAGCTTTGCCACTTACTTATATTGGCTGTGTGACCCCAAGTAATTCACTTAACCTCTCAGTGCCCCCAGATAATTCCCTAAGACTGTAAGTTCAAGAGAACTGTTTATTTGTATAGGTAGGGGAACTTTTCTTTCTGGGAGGCACCCACACTGATTGGTCCAAGACAATAATGGGACAGGCTTCCCCTAGAAAAAGTGAATTCTCAGTCGCTGGAAGTATTTAAATAGTAGATAATTGTCAGAAGGCATACCTGTAGTGCAAAACTACCTTCCAACTCTAAGATTCTTTGATACTAAGATTTTTGGATACTGAGAGTTTAGCAGAGGCATTGAGGTGGCACAGTGGATAGAGCACCCAGTGTAGAGTCAGGAAGACTTGAGTTCAAATCTGGACTCATACACTTACTGGCTGTGCCACCCTGAGCACATCACTTAACCTCTGTTTGCCTCAATGTCTTCATCTGTAAAATGGGAATAAAAATTAGTAATAATCAATAATAATATAGCTACTATTATAGCTGTAATAGCTGTAATAACTCCCAGGTTGTTATGAAGATAAAATGAGAAAAATCTTTGTAAAGTGTTTAGCGTATTGACTGGCCCATAGTAAATGCTATACAAATGTCAGCTGTTGCTGCTGCAGCTGCTGCTGCTGCTGCTGATTTTACTTAAGAATCCCATAGTAACTCCACAGATCAGACTGTGAGACGAGGTGATTGGGGCAGATTCAGAACAGACTCAGAACATTCTATCCTTCCTAAGAAGGCTGCTGTACTAGCAGATCCTGAGGGGCTGGTGACAGATTTTTCTCATTTTTTTTTTTACCTATCTATATCCTACTCCCCTTCAAGAGGACCAGACCTAGTCGTTACTGAAAATGGAGCAGGGCAGTGACCCTACACCACCTTCACCTATAGTCAAGAGCAGCTTAAGGTAAAATTGTGGACTAGGCAGTTTTTCATTGGTTTATCCTAACTCCCCTTCCTGTGCCCTCTTCCCTCATTTTAGTACCTTTTCTCTCCCAAGAGCCTAGTGTTCTCTCATTCCCCTCATGTGGAAGAAAGCATCTGTTAGACATTTGTAAATTAACGTGTTACTCCTTCCAGGAGCATTTGCATCTCAAAAGACCAGAGGGAGAAGGGAATTCTTTACTTAAAGGAATAAATCTCTAACAGTGGAATTTCAGACTGCGGTGACAAGCTAGTGGGAGAAATATTTTTTAGGTAGAAGGGGTCTTCAGGTCATGTCTTAAATCACAGCACAAAACTGTCTACTTTGTCCATTTGTAAGGCTGGTTTTACCTCTATTACCTATCTTTGCTTTTTTTTTTTAACACTTAAAAGGACCATACATTCAATACATCCCATTTAAGGTTCTAAGTCCCCTAGACTTAGGATTCATCCATGCCTTCCATGTCATCTATATCAGTGACCACAGAGAACTCAACACAGTTGTTAAGATTTTTGTTGAAAGCCCAACCCTGCTTTTTAGGGCCCAGGTCCTCCAGAAAAGAATTTAGGTCTACCTGAGTCCAGAGCCAAAGCCTTTTGTGAGAGGGGGGGTAACAATCATATTATGCTTTTTTTTTTTGGTGGGGAAAAAAATGTCACATATCAGGGATGTCACAGAGAAGATGTGGGCTTCAGATATTGGTTATACCAGATGATTTCTGAAGCATGATGGAAAAAGTCTTATATTTGTAGTCAGAATTAATTTGGTTTGAAGCCTGATTTTTCCACTTATAACTGGCATGTCCTTTAGAATTCAGTTCCTCTCTTTAGGCCTCAATCTCTCCTTTTATAAAATGAGGAAGTTGGATTAGATGATCTTCAAGGTCCCTTCCAAATTCTATCAATCTATCCCTCTTAATTCTGCAATTTTGTGGTTATGTGATTCTGGGCAATTGTAGCAGAGTTCATATGACCCCATGAGGAAGCCCTCACTACCACGAGGCCTAGGATTCATAGGCTTAGCTTTTAGATATGTCCCCCTAATGTTGCATTAATGGAGTGTTTGGTGTCTAATTGATACATTTTGGTATATGTCTATGGAATTTTAGTGCTGACAGAGCCTTTCCAGGGGGCTAGAAGATAAATTTTTAGCTGTCTCTAATCTGCCTAACTCTTCAATACTTGCAAAGATAGAGCAGCGCTGGGTAGCCCCTCAATGACATCAGGATATGCTTTTTTCTTCATTGATTCAGATAAGTGACAAGATGGTGCAGGTCTGTCTTTTGAGGTGAAAAATCTCTGCGTGATCATAGGTTCTAATTTATCTTGTAATGGTCATATTAGCTCTCTCGCTTGTGTTCTATCATCTGAGGGCCCCTGAGAGGTGAGGATATTACCCCTTACAGGAAGATGCTGACTTACTCATTCAGACTTTGGTTACTTCCTGACCGAATTGCTGCAACTCTCTCTTTGGAAGTCTTCCAACAGGAACATCCATCGTTTACAAATTGATCAGCCTGGCCAGTGCCAGCACATTTTAATTCCCATTCCAATTTCTTCTCATATGTCACCTCTACTGAGAGCTCAGCTCAAGATTCCTAATCAAATGCTATATAGCTGGTATATTGCTTTTAAGTCACTTCATTAGCTCAATACGCCTTCTCTTAGAGGATGTATTGCCTTGTCTAGGCCTCTGTCAGTTGATCTTAGTTTGAGTTGTCTCCTTCTCTATTGTCCCCCAAAACTCACCTGGCCCTTTGGGTTTCTTGGTGAATATTTTGATAAATCCAATCCAATCCAATCTAACCCAACAAACATTTATTAAATGCCATTTATATGACACATACTGTTCTGAGTGCTGGGGATACAATTAATTGGAAGAAAGACTACCGTTGCCCTCAAGGAGGTTCCAATATGATGGTAGGAGACAAGACACAGAAGGAACAAGGAAAGAAATGATGAGGAGGGAAGGAAAGGCCAACTCTTCATATACTATCCATCTTCCAGAGGCCCCCTCAAGTTTTTCCTCTTCCATTTAAAGGAAAGGGAATGGAAAAGTATTTATTAAGGGTTTACTATTTGCCAAGCATGGTCCTAAGTCCTAGAGATAGAAATAAAAAGGCAAGACAGTAGTTCTCAAGGAGCTTGAAATCTAATGAGAGAAGACAATAAATATAGGCGGGTTCAGTGGTAGGGTAGATGGCTAACTCTTGGCATATACCATTAGGATGGATGACATCCTAGGAGTTCTTAGGGTACAAAAACAAGGTCAATTAGCAATACTCTAGTAAATAGTGGTGGAACAGTTGGTTGGGGCAGTGGACTTGAGAGAGCTATTGCTGGGCAGTTAGTAAAGTCTAGTGGTCTACCATCTTATCTGAAATATTTTAGTTGGTTATTACCTGATTCTGGCCATATCCCGTGAAACCTTCTGGGACCAGTTTAGGACCATTAATCTTCCTATAAATTCATGGGAATTAACTGCAACACTCATTTGATACTTAATCAATGACAGCCTAATGGCAGCTCTGATATTGTCCTATTGTTAATTTGCATATTGTTGATTAAAATTTCTATTTCTGTTTCTACTTTCTACCTAGTTTAATCCCTCATTACTTCTCATCTGTACTATTTCAGTATTTTCTTACTTAAACAGCTTCTACACTCCCAATCCACTTACGTATCTCTTGCCAAATTACATTTTTAAAGTGGTTCTGGTTATGTCACCTACTTGCAACCCCCTTCTCCGTCTACTCTTTTTTTCGTTACTTGTAAAACCCTTTAGCTTATGTAGATAACATTTCCTTTTTCAATATTGTAGTCTTTATGAAGGCCTGGACCACATATTATCTAAATTTCATATCTTTACCACTGCCTACCACAATTCCCTGGACACAATGGGTGCCTAATAAATATTTCTTCATTTTTTTGTTGTTGTTCGTCTGGCATTTGAGGCCCTGCGTGATCAGGCTCCACTTTGCTTATCAACCATATTTCAAAAATCTCACTTTTTACTCATCCTTCACTCCAGTCAGATTGAATTAGTTACCATTCCCCAAACATACCTTGAACTTTTCATCTCAGTGCCTTTCCTACCCCTGTTCTCTTTGTCTGAAATAGTCCTTCTCTCTGCCAATGTAAATCCTCATCCTTTGGGGCTCAGTTCAAATTCTAACACTTCTTGGAAGCCTTCTCTGATTATCTCTTTCTCTCCAAGCCAGAACTCATCTCCCCTTCCTCTGAATTTATATATCACTTATCCTAGTATCTGCAATTGACAATCATTTATGTACATCTTTTCTCTCTTCTATTGGGCCACAAATTCTATTAGGATAAAGATGATGTCTCATCTCCCATGGCATTTATTACAGTTTTTATATATATCTATATAATAGACATTCAATAAGTGATCTTAAAAAAATTATGAATTTGTTTATCTTTTCTCCCCAATTAATTTGCAAACTGGTTGCAGGCAGGGACCTGTGGTTTATATTTCTTCATATTCCCACAGTGTCTAGTACAATTCTATACATATTGCATATTTTCAATAAATATTTCCTAAATTACCAAAGATAAGAAAGGAAGGGGGTGAACTAGTCACTTTGTTTCACTGATGAGTGTACTTTAGAAAATACTTCTTGTTACTTTGGGACAAAAATTGTGTGAAAATGTAGATGTAGTCCAATCATTGGCAAAAGCAGTTCTTGTTGACTTGAATGAGTTAGCTTTTTGCTTGTTTGTTTTCGGTAACAGGAATTTTAATTAGGGGCTATTCTCATTGGTCTTATATCTCTGACCTGCAAAACAAAGACAATAGTAATTGTCATGTACAGATGTGTGGGGGGAGTTAGAAGGCATTGCCCTGTGATCTCAAAAGTCTGAGAAAAATTTTTTGGCCCTTCTTTCATAACAGAGAAGAAGTCTGAATTTTTTCTTTTTCTTTCATGGGGTGTTTACAGTACCTTATTATAAAATTTGGGTTAAGTGTTTGGTTTTGGGCTCTGTGTTGTCTGCTGGTCTTCGTGTGTAGTCTGTGGCTTCTACAAAACTCCCCCCCAGATTCCCATTTAATTTCTTGTGTCAACAATATATTGTGTCACAATATATTGAAAGCATGATGGGGAAAGTCAGGATACAGAAGGGATGACTGTACTTCCCATGGGGTATGGACAAGTGCACTGAATGGAAGGCATGGGTGAGCTAAGATCTACTTGGTCAGAAGTGCCCACATCAAAGGCACCATAGATCTATGAAAGATGCATCAAAATATCAGTGTACCTCCATTACAGGGATATGTAAAAATAAATAGCATGAAAGTATTAATAAATTTAATCACAGACCAATTTTGAAAAATATTCTTTTATGATTGACCTGATCCCACCTTGCAGAGGCTGTTCCAAATCATTAGGGAGCCATGTGGTGCAGTGGAAAGATGGCTAGATTTGGGGTCAGAGTAACTAAGTTCAAATTCCACTAAGTACACAGTTACTTACTACTTGTGTGATGATAGGCAAATCATTTAAACTCTTTGGGCCTCAGCTCTCTAGGTACTGAAATAGATAAAGCCTTGGCCTCGGGAATAGAAATAGAGATAGTCCACGTTGAATTTTGTTTCAGAAACTTATTAGCTATGTGACCCTGATCAAGGGTTGATTATCTTCCCTTGTCCTCAATTTCCTCATCTATAAAAATGGGGCTTATAATTTGTTGTTGTCACAATTCTTTGTGATCCTTAATGGGGTTTTCTTGTCAAAGATACTGGATCCCACCAGCTCCTATCAGTTATCATCTTTACACAGTTAACTTCCAAATATTTATACCCAGTCCTAATCTCTTTCCAGAACTCCAGTTCTGCATAAAGAACTGAATGTTGGACATCTCTATCTGGGTGTTCCAAGGACATGTCAAATTCAACATGTCCAAAATGGAATATAGCAACTTGCCCCCTAAGTTGACTTTTTCTTCAAATTTCCTATTTCAGTTAAGGCCATTCCCATCTTCTCAGTCTCCCAGGCTCAAAATGTTGATATCATCCTGGCTTCTTCCTTCTCTATCACCTCTCATATCTAACCACTTACCAAGACCTGTCTATTCTATTACTTCAACTTTTCTCCCCTAGATCCCCTTCTCTTTATTCACCCAGCTAAACAACCTAGTTCAGGACCTAATCTCCTCTCATTTCCATTATGTCAATATCTTGCAGATGGGTCTCTCTGATTCCACTCTTTCCCTTTTCCAATTCAGTCTCCATAGAACTGCCAAAATAATTTTCCTGAGGCAAAGGTCTCATTCTGCTACTCCTGTGCTCTAAGACTATCAGTAGCTTCTGCCCTCAGCCTGGCATTAGAAACTCTCCAAAATATAGTTCCAACCTTCCTTCTTGGACTCATTTTGCATTACCTCCTGAACACATTCCATTTTCTACCCAAAATGAACGGCTAGTTATTGTCTGAATTCAGCATTCCATCTCTTTTTTCAGTACATTTCTACAAAACGTAGAGCTCCCTGCCCGACATGGCCTCTCAGAGTTCTTATACTCATTCACTTCTCAGAATAGTTGTTATCTTCTCAATGAAGTCCTTGGAGATTTGACCCTCCTTCCTTTTGTTTATTTATCTGTGCGTGTATTGTGCTTTTATTCCTCTCCCACTCACACCAGTAGGACATGAATTCCTAAAAGGGGAGGATCATTTCATTTTCGTCTTTTACCTCTAGTGCCTAAAATATTAGTGTATTTTATTTACAGATTCATTGCAAAAAAAAATTCTAGTGCGCTGATATGAATATTATTGTTTGTCCTTCATTTTTGAAGAGGACCAATGACATCACAGGGTGATGTCTTGACTTGTGGGTAAATTGGATTTAAGCAAGGCAGAGTTGCACAAAGTCATCAACCTTACTCTCTGTTCCAGAAGTTCAGTGGCAGGACAAAAGTCAAGATGACTGGTGATAGCTTGGATTGCAGTCCTGTCGATTCTACCTTTGCAATCAATATCTCTGGTAAACACTCTTTTCTGTCTTCTGACACTGCCACCACCTTGGTGCAAGCCCTCATTACCTAATGCCTAGAATATTGCAATAACCTCCTGGGTGATCTCCCTGCCTCAAGTCTCTGTCCACTCCAGTCCATACTCCGTTCAATCATCAAGTGATCTTCCTAAAGCACAAATCTGATTATATCATTACCACCCCCATTCAATAAACTCCAATGACTCCCTATTTGGCTCCTTCCTAACTTTCAAGTCTTTTTGCATCTTACTCTCTGATACTTATTCTATGATCCAGTAACATGTCTTGCTGTTCCTCACACATGGCACTCCATTCTCCAATTCTATGCATTTTTATTGGTTCTTCTCATTCCTGGAATGCTCTCTCCTTGTCTCTACCTCCTGGCTTCTGTGGCTTCCTTTAAGTCTCGGCCACAATTCTATCTCTTGCAAGAAGCCTCTCCTAGTCCCACTTAATGCTAGTGTCTTCCCTTGACATCACCTCTAATTTATCCTATATAGATCTCTCCCACTAGCATTAATTTTTTCAATAATGATCCAACTTAATTCAGCCCAACAAACATTTATTAAGTTTATACTGTTTACCATAAACTGTACTATACATTGGAGACACAAAAATAAAAAATAAAAGTTGTGATTTCAAGGAACTTGTCATTTCATGTGTAGGATACTGCATATATGGAAATAAGGTAGAATACAAGTTAGATTGTGATAAGAGTAAGAGAGAGATCCAGTCAGATTTGCTCAAGGCTGACATTCAATTGATGGGGCAGGTGGGCTGGTGATGTGTGCGAGCACTTAGCTCTAATGCATCAGCACACAAATCCAGAACTGTAATTGGGTTGTTTCACCTAGAGTAAGTAGTAAGAGTTATCCCTCAGTTGAGCCAGGGAAAATGTAGAGAGAGACCCCAGGACCCTGACTATGAGGTTCTTACTGTAGATGTCAGAGTGTTTAAGGGCTGAGGGGCAGCTGAATGGGGCAAAGGAGGTCTCTCCAGCTTAGCATCTGGTAGCTTTTGGTCTTAACTAATTATTCTTGCCAACTAAGTGCTAAGCTCAGTTGAATCTATGATGTTCATATATTGCAATCAATGTTCTTTTGATTTGGCATCTTGGTGCAAAGCTCTAGTTGCCTTGTCCTAGTTTTAATTCTTTTTAGACCTCCACACTTTTAAGAGTTGTGATTAAAATCAATGGTACTAATAACAAATTCAAATAGAATAAACAATCTCTAGGAAGAAAGAAGTTATTTCTGCAAAGTTGAAATTTATGTATAAGATACAACCTAGCATATTGTGAAACTAGAAAACTAGGCTGAACTACATTCTAGGCCTGGCTCTGTTGCTAGCTACATGACCTAGCGAAGGTGACTTAATCTCTATATTGCTCAGTTTCTCCATCTGTTGAGTGAGGGTCTTGGAAGGAAGATCTATTAGTTTCCTTCTAGCTCTAAATATTTAATCCTATAAACCTATGAATTTGGACTAGCCCTCTGGTTCCATGATTCTGTTGGTGCTTACCTCATGTACCAAAACCATACTGCTAACATCACCTGTATTTGTTCACTATGCAAGAGATTCTAGAAAGATTAGGAGTTTGCTTGTAGCCATCACCATCAATGTTGAATGCAACCTCCATGAGTTCTTCACTGGGGATCGTGGTGAGATTTTTGGTGCCTGATCTCACAGGGAAGTCTTTGGGTGACTCTAACCCCCTGCTTCCTCCTGGGTGGAGAGGAGTCCATACATACTGCCAAGGGGAAGCCAGACATTCAATGGACCCAGCATTTTATAGATCTCTATATCTTATCTTTCCATGCTTGAGACAGGTGAGCCCATCTCCTGTCACATAGGGTACTTCAGCCTTTGAGTGGGTAATAGCTGTGTTTTGAATGAAGATAAGACAGACAATCAAGGATGATGCCAGTGGTTAGGGATTGTCGGTTTTGGCTCCAGCGAGTCCCGCTTATCTCACCTAATGGTAGAGT
The DNA here is from genome assembly GCF_011100635.1 of Trichosurus vulpecula. Lineage (NCBI taxonomy): Eukaryota > Metazoa > Chordata > Mammalia > Diprotodontia > Phalangeridae > Trichosurus > Trichosurus vulpecula. The sequence goes on along the minus strand of NC_050580.1, from coordinate 190,968,975 downwards.
GGCTGCCAATGTTTATTTGGCCATTCCCGTTCACCAGCTGCTCCTGGACCATGTTGTTTGTCTTCCCAGATGGCAACACGATGTTTCACGATAAAACCGACACAAAAAACAATGCAAAATTTGTCTAAGAGAGGTTCAGCAAGCATGAGAAAAACATCTGATATCTCTCAGAGCACGCCAAGTTGCCTGCTCACAGTGCCAGAGTAATTATGGGATGATTTGAACAGAGGGTGCGCATGGGGAAGCCACTTCCAAATTTATCAGGTATGTTTCTGGAGGAGCCAAAACATTAGGCTCACCCTCCTCTTTTTGGCACCTGGACAAAATCGATGACTGCAGTCTGCTGGGCTCCCAGAAGCCTCATACATTACTGAATTCCTTGTGTTACCCCATGCCGGCTAATTAATGGCTCACTATTTTAAAAACTCTTTTATTCAATTAGGCTCTGCTCTAAATAAGATAAACACTCAAGGTATCAAGATATCAGTAAAGCAACACTTTCAGGCAGTCCCCTTTTAATCATAACAACTGCTTTTATGCTTCCCACCTGTTCTCTTTGAACAACCCAGTCCCCTTACTGGCCATTGGATTTTGCCCCCTTTCCCTTTACTCCTGTTTAGGCTTTTTGTTACCATTATGGATGTTAAGGGCAGTGGTCTCTTTCTTCCCTGCTTTGCACAGTAGCATGTAAAAAAGGAAGTTTTTTCCCCTAAAAGCATTTCATTATTTCTCAACTACACAAGAACCAGGGAGTGACCAGATCACAAAGAAGGACAAGCTTGGGCCCAGGGTGCGCACACAGCAGGGGAGCTCAGGTGAAGGTGGACCCATTCCAGCCCACTATGATGTCATAGTAATTGATATAAATCCTGTCCCTGGGAATTTTGAGGTGCTTGGTGAGCTGCTTGCTGTAAGTCTTCTGGGGCCCGCCAATCTTGCTGATGACAGAGCGCACGGGTCCGAGGTGCTCCTGAAGGACATCAGGCGGTCCGCCGAGATGTGCACTGCAATATACTGGGCGGGCTTGCCCGTGGCCTTGGCCAGCTGCCTTGTGAGCTCACTCAGCAGGGAGTCCAGCACCGCGGAGCGCGTCAAGTTGGTCTGCACCACGAACGTCGGTGTTGGTGGCGGCTCCGGTTGGCTGTGATACGGCAAGGCGGGAGCTGGGCTGGGCCAAACAGGAGACAGCAACAGGGCTGGGGTCAAAAAAGGAAATATTTAATAATAAGCACTCTTTGATTCTAAAGAATCATGGATGTCACCTCAATAAGGCTTTCATTCCATGTGTTTAGTTCCAACAGAAATATTCCTTAAGTTGGCCATTGTAAAACACATTTTCCATATGAAACTCTGATTCCTTGCTTGATTTTTTCATATACCCTAGGATCATAGGCTCACAGGATCATAGATTAGTAACGAAAGGAACCTTAGAGCACACCGAGTTCAACCCCCTCATTTATTAATTTTTAAAAATTTATTTCATTAAATATTTCCCAGTTACCTTTTTAAAATTGAACATTCATTTTAAAAAAAAATTGAGTCCCAAATTCTCTCCATCACTCTTGCAGTTATACATGTGAAGTCATGCAAAATGTATTTCCATATTAACCATTCAACCCCCTTATTTTATGTATGAGGAAAATGAGGTTAAGAGAGGTCAAATGACTTATCTAAGATCGCATAGGCAGTAAGTGGCAGAACTGGGATTTAAATTAAGTTCCTTCAACTCTGAACGTACTAAGAAGCAGCTCTTGGTAAGGTCTACACTCAGATCTAAAGAACTTAAATTCTGAAGAGCATAAGCAACTTTCTCAATTTTATTTAGTGAAAATATTGGAAGAGACTCAAGATTTTCTTCAAGAATACATGACAAGAGGTAGGGTGTCTTGTTCAAGGAATAGCAAGGGAGGCATTCTCATTCGATAATAGAGTATATGGAGAGGAGTAAGTTATAAGAAGATTGGAAAAGTAGGAAGGGGCCAGGTTGTGAAAAACTTTAAAAGCCAAACAGAGTATTTTCTATTTGATCTTGGATGCAAGAGGGAGCCACTGAAATTATTTGAATAGGGGTGTGTGTGTGTGTGTGTGTGTGTGTATGTGTGTGTGTGTATGAGACATGGTCAGACCTGCACTTTTAAAACGAAGATCACTTGGACAGATGAGTAGAGGGAAAGTTAGAGTAGAGACAAACAGACACACAGACACACGCGAGTGCACATACACACACACACACACACACGCACATGCACAGGGTAGTGAGGTCGACCAGAAGGCTATTACAATAGTTTAAGCATGAAGTGATAAGGGCATGTACTAGGGAAGTGTTAGTGTCAGAAGGTAGAAGGGAGCACGTGTGAGAGATGTTACAATGGGAGAATCAACAGGGCTCAGCAACAGTTTGGTGAGAATGAGGAGCTGAAAATTGACATGTAGGGTCTGGGTGACTGGCAGGACTGTGGTGCCCTTGACAGTAGTGGGAAATTGAAGGAGGCAATTGGAGAAAACAAAAGATTAATGAGTTTAATTTTGACCATGTTGAGTTTAGGATATCTGCAGGACATCCAGTTTCGAGATGGGAGACTGGAGGTCAGGAGGGAAGCGAAGACTAGATAAATAGATCTCAGAGTCATCTGAATAGAAAGGATGATTGAATCTATGGGAGTTAATGAGATCACCAAGCAAAATACTATAGAGAGAGAAGAGAAAAGAGTTTAGGATGGAGCCTTGGGGAACCCCCACAGTTAGTGGGAGTGACCTGGATAAAGATCAATGATAGGAGTCTGAGGAGGGATCAGAAAGGTAGGAGGAGAATGGGGGGGTCAGGATCTGTTTCATGAAAACTTAGAGAAAAGAGTATCAAGGAGAAAAGGATGATTGACAGTATCATAGGCCACAGGGAAGTCAAGAAGTATAAGGGTAAAGCAATGAGCTTAGTGTCAGGAAAAACCTGAATTCAAATGTTCCTTTAGATATTTACTACTACATGGCTCTAGGCAAATCACTTAATATCTTTCAGCCTTGGTTTACTCATCTGTTAAATATAGCTAGTAATACCACCTACCTCACAGACTTATTGTGTGAATCAGATGAAATAACCTGTAAAGTGCTTTGCAAACCTTAAAATGCTATAATAGTAATGATAGCCATCATTATTAATATTCATCTAACATTTTCCCTTTACAAATGAGGAAACTGAGACCCAGAATGTTTAAGGACGGGCCCAAAGTCAACGAAAACACATAATATCAAGAAAATCTTCCTAATAATTTAAACTACCCAAACAGGAAATGGACTACTTCAAGAGTGGGTAAGTTCCCCCTCAAGGGGAGGTCTTCAAACAAAGGCTGGATGACCAGTTGTTAGGTATGCTACATGGGAGATACTTTTCGTATATGGGTTGGACTACATGGCTTGTAGGCTCATGTATCCAGAGCTGGGAAGGAGCCCAGATTGCATATAGTTCTACCCCTTCATTTTACTGATGAGGAAATGGAACACCCAGGAGAACTGACTTACTCAAGGGCACTCTATGTGATTCTGTCACATAGTAAGTTAGAGGGTTGAGATTTGAACCCAGGTCTTCTGACTTCTACCATAGCACACAACTGTTGACGCCTTTTGAATAAAACCTTCCTGTCTGCAATGGAGACTTTTTCCCTTTTGTGTGTTGCCATTTGTTATTGCAGTCTTAGAGCTCCCAAGAGGCCAGGGAAGTGTAGATTTAATGACTGCTTTGAATATTTGACCTTCCAAGGACAAAGGAAAGATTTGAATACGATTAACATTTGGGGTCATATTCTAATTCACTCTTGTAGAAAGCAATGTCTTTTGACACACCAACCTGCTGTAGGACAGATTGTTGGGTATTTTCCAAGGTTGTGAAAGCTGAGGTTTTCTTTCTACTATAGAAGGAGTTTAGCAAATAATAGGGGAAACTGTGGGAAAGAGTGAAAGAGCACTGGAGATGGACACTGAAGATCTAGGTTCAGATCTTGCCTTTGATGTTATCTGTTTAGTTTTAGGCAACTCCATTAACTTTTCTGGGCCTCAGTTTCTCCTTCTGTAAAATGAGGAGATTGGTTCTCTGAGTTCCATTCTAGCTCTTGAAACTGTGATCCTATGAGTTATTTCAATAGTTTAAAAAATAAAGAGGGTTTAACATGAAGGTCCTTTGTTTCCCAGTGTTAATCTTGATAGCCATTGAAAGGTCATAGCCAACCTTCAGGTTGAACATATAATGAGACATATTATGTCACATAATGAGAGAGATTCTTTTAGTAACTAAGTTCCTACCTGATTGTATGCGTTAGGCACCAATACCTTACTTAGTAAGTTGTTTCTTCAGGTCATTACATGGGAAGATTAGTATTTGGGGCATTTTTGTTGGGGTGCTCCCATGCTTCTGCCCCGTTTGTTCTCATTTAGAGATATCAAGCTTAGACATTGCTATACAAATTAAGTAAAAGAAATAGTTCTTGCCTTTGGGGAATTTATACTTTCAAACTAGTAGCTTTAAGAATCATCGACTTCAGGGTAGCTAGATGGTCCAGTGAGTAGAGTACTGGCCCTGGAGTCAGGAGGACCTGAGTTCAAATCCAGCCTCAGACACTTAACACACTTACTAGCTGTGTGACCTTGGGCAAGTCACTTAACCCCAATTGCCCTGCCTTCCCCCCTCAAAAAAATTAAAAAAGAATCATCAACTTCCCTCAGAGGTATAACATATCCCTGTTACTTCTGCCCATGCACTAAATTTAACCCACTATATATTTTGTTTTGGTTCATACCTGTAATTTCATCGGTGTAGGGAATTTCTCTTAGAGGGAAGAAAATCTCTCTACCAATGTGTAGATTAGCAACTGTTCAGTCTCAGAGAGTGACCTGGGACACCAAGAGCTTAAGTGACTTGCCCAGAGCTACATTATTATATACTGTAAAGCATGCATTTGTTTAAAAAGTTTTATCAGCTATCATTTAGTTTTAAGATGGTGGGCTAAGATGCAACTCAAACTAAAGGTGTATCTCTATATGCTTTAGAAGGGTATCAAATCTGACCCCAACTGCCCAATTTCTTCAAAAGCAATGCAACAACTAGAAAATTTAAGAGGAAGAAGATAACAAATGATATTCCACTATGGCCACTCATTTTGTTTGAAATACAGAATGGAGAGAGCTTAGTGATCTAAGACTGTGAGAAGTATTATTTCAGTCATAGGATAAAGCCTTAGAAAAGAGCTGGAGTCAAGTGGGGAATATAAAAGAAGCATTTTGGCACACACAAAAAAAGTTTTATGTCATGAGCATTCACTCACAGTCTCTTTCTTATTTCAGTCTAATCCTCTTGTGGTTGTCATTCAGTTAATAGTTCCAAATACTATGGAGTTTGTTGTGATGCTATTCTTGTTGATATAAAAATCTAGCATAGTCTAGTGTAGGGGTTGACAAAATATATTTGTGTGTGACCTCTCAGCTAAGAATGATTTTTGCACTTTAAAATAACATTTTTTTGAATTTAAAAATCTAAAACCATTCTTAGCATTTGGGCCATACAAAGACAGGTGATAGGCTAGATTTGACACTCAAGCTATAGTTTGCCACCTCCTAGTTTAGTGCATCGTCCCATACCTTACCTTTGAGGGGCTCTCGGCACAGCCACCTTGTGACGTGATGGGCAGGGGTAGATGTGCCTGATATTTGGGAAAGTGTGCATGGAATTCCTAATGGCACTTGCTGCTGCTGCTGCTGCTGTGAGTATTCGGATAGCTGTCAGACTATAGTTGCCCCAACTGACCCATGCCAAGCTCAGAAGCTGAGGAGACTAGAGTTTGCACAGAGAAGGAAGGGAGTAGAGTGAGGGAGCTTTAGAGATAAATGGCTGTGTTGGAAACAAGTTCCATAATTGGATATTCCAGGGAGGGGGGGGGAAGTGACCCATCTTCCTACCTTCTGACTGACTGATCATTTACTTCTTGGGGTCAGTCCCTCAGTCACTAAGGCACCATGGCCTACACTTTGGAGGTCACTGGTTTAGTTAAGTTGTTTCCAACCTTTCTGAGTATGAGGACTTCTTTTTTAATATTAAAAAAATTATCAGACCCTTCCATATTAGTATTTATACTTTCAATCTTAAAATTGTGCCTAGACTTCTTCTGGTATTTGAATTTGAACACAAAATGCAAAGAATCCACCTTCACAAACATTTGTTGTATACTTCGCAGCTTTATATGGACCCCTTTGAGGTCTTCAGCCCACAGACTGTGAACCATCTGTTCTCTTGCAAAGGGTCTTAAGCTTCAAGTTAAGAGATCTGACTTCTACCTCTAGAGCTCCTTGTCTCTGGGCAAGTCTTTTAACTTTTCTGTGCCTCAGTTTTCTAATCTGTAAGTACTGCCTTTGTGTATGCAAAGGAGGTTACAATATATATACATATATATCCAATATATTCATATTATTTAAGTATAGTTAGATGGATTTAATTAGGCATAACTCAAATATTGTCACTAGGAATGCCATTGCTGTGAAAATGGCTATGCAACAAAAAATTTCCAAGCCATAACCAGTGGTGCATTTGTTTTAAGCAATAGTCAATACAACAAGGATTTAGAATTCCGACACAACAAAATCATTAAGTTTCTTGGAGATCATTTTACTGTGTTTTGACATGTAGGTTAACTAATAGGAATTGACCGAAATATAGAAAATATATAGAAATATAGAAAATGATTCATATAGAAAATGAAATACAGAAAATAAAAAAGGCAAATATAGAAATTTTAATAACAGTTCGAAAAATACATCATATAGTCATACAATTAGTTTTTCTTGATTCTCTTTTGATCAATATTCTAAAGCTGTTTGATTCTTAACGATACTGAAAGCTGAAGGAGGATTTAGAGGCAGCTTCATATAGTGAAATGAACATTCCATTCATTTTTCTATCAGAGGACCTGGGTTTGAATCCCCTGCCATTTACTGAACATGTGACCTTGGGCAAGTCACTTAAATCAATTTGGCCTTCATTTTTTTCATCTCTGTAATGAGGGAGTTGGACTAAATTATCTCTAAGCTCTCTCCCAACTCTAAATCTACAAACCTGCAACTTCTGCAAATAATATTTGGTCTTATGATGGGTTGATTGCATTATTCCTTCTAGTACAAAAGAAGCAACACAATCAAAGGACCAAAGATGTAGAGAGATGGCTGGTCTTATTCTAAATATAACCTTTTGCTCATTATAAATTAATCTGGATATATAGCTTGGGTGATATTCTAGTGTCAAACAGATGCTGTTTTATTTCTTTCTCAGTAAATTTAGGAATTAAGACCCAGATATCATATATTTCAAATTAAAATATACATGCATGAATTCCATCATCTCTGTAGATGTGATCAAATCTACAAAGCCAATTGATAATTTGCTGGGAATTCACAAACCAATACAAATGATCTATTTTGTCCCCGTAGGAGAAAGTTGACTTTAGTAGTTTACTGTCTGGGTCTTTGATTAGGTTTAAGTATGATTTGGGGCAAAAATGTTATAGTTCCCTTATAAGATGGTTCTGTGACTTAAGAGTCCTCCACTTTAGAGCCTACTCTTGACATTTTTGGGGGACATATTTTCATCTCTGGCTCTGTCCCATGATTTAAATTATATCCTTTGTCCTTTTCAGTTATCACTGGTTCCTCAGAGTTTATCAGTGTCTTACCAATCATCCCCTTTTTACACATATAAGACTACAGGGAAGAATTCATTTCAGTTTGGTTCTTTTAAAAAAAATTACTAGGACTGTCTAGGGATTAGGTCCTGGGTGAGTAACTGAGAGGTTCTTCTTGTTGTTGTTCGTCCTTTGTTCTTGAAGAGGACCATGACATCAGGAAGGTGATGCCAGGATTTGTGAGTGAATTGGATTTAAGCGAGGGAGAACTGCGCAAAGTCACCAGCCTCAGTCTCTCCTCCAGAGCCATCTGGGTCCCAGGCTATTCCCAGTTTAAAACTGTCTTTGTCCTTTACCTATGAATGGCTATGTGGAATACCTTCCTTTGCCCCAGATAAAGAAATCTTAATGGGAGATGTGGTGCTAACCTCTTAAATCAGGGCAGTGCTTCCTATAGAAGCATTTGGCTATGCTATGAGTTACATCGCTATTATTGGATTGAACTAGGAATCCAACCACTACATATACCTTTTTTTTTCTATAAGATTGTGTATTCTACATTCTAAAAAAAAATGGTTTACAGATCCATAACTAGAAAATTTGGCACCTGGGGCAAGCAGCACAAAACAAGCCCTCAAATCAACTTTGCAATGTAAAAATAATAAGAGAAGTAATTAAGACAAATTCAGTTGCAGTGGTTACTATAGTGTTTTACAGATGGGTGCTACTAACATTGTTAATTTTTAATAACAATGTTTCTAATTTTGCCCAATTAATATTTTTAAGTTGGTGCTAACCATAGTTATCTCTACATCGCTAAAGACATAAATGTGTTAAATTTTTATGTCTTCTAGATTTTTGTGTCCTTGAAAAATCTCTAGGTGCTCTATCCTAGTTACAGCTATATTAACTTACAGGCCGAATTTTAGGCCACCACCTGTTCATGAGTTTGGGACTATGAGGCAGGGGGTCCAATGGAAGTTCTGGCTTTGAAGTCAGACAATTGGGCTCAAACCTGGATCTACTACTTCTAACTATGACTTCTCTCAGTCAAAAACCTCTAAGGTCCCTTCCGGTTTAAATTACATGATTGCTGGGTGTGCTATTGCACATCTGTAATCTCAGCCCCAGGAAGGTCAAGTCTGGAGAATCTTTTGAGGTCAGGAGTTCTGAACTACAATAGGCTATGCCTAGCATGTATCCATACTAGGTACGGCATACTGTGAGCTCCTGGGAGTGGGGAGTGGGCTAACGGCACAAGGTGGCCTGAGGAGGGGTGAACCATCCCAGTTGGGAAATGGACCAGGTCAAAATTCTCATGTCAATCATCAGCGGGATTGGGCCTGTGAGTAGCCTCTGAACTTTCAGCCTGGGAGAGATTGAGAGACCCAATTTTGAAAAGATAAAAAGGAAAATAAACAAAATCTACTATCTTGTGTCTTTTGTAATACCCCTGGACATAGCTGATTTGTTGAATTATTGAACTGAATAACTCCTTAATCTAAGCTTCTCACTCCTATCCTCTTAGTCTTACCTACCATACATTCATTGGCAAGGATCTTGTTTTAACCAGTTAGCCTATATGCTTCTAATTGAACATACAATTAGACATATTACTCCACAGACACCTGAAGGCGGATTCTTGGTAAAATTTGGTCTTCAAAGCTATTCGCACTTCCTACTTAAGTCAAACTTCACAGAATCCTCATGGAGCCTGGGAGTTGGCATAACTCTTCTTCAGCTTCAAACAAAAAGCCCTATTCCAATGATTCATCGTAGCATAGAGGAGAGCCTGGATTGTTGAAAACTCTGGTCAGCAGAGGACAAACTTTGACATTTCCTCCCAAGCTGAGAAGACTTTGAGGAAAGGACCAGTGAGGAACAAAAGACCAGGCTGGCAAATTTTGGAGAGGTTCATCACAGACCATTGGTTGGTCAACAAACCGACTTTTGGTCATCTTAATTCATTAATACTCCTACCAATATGTGAAGGGATGTTACCTTACCCGTCATCCTAAGCCCCTCTGGGTACTGTCCTTCTGAAACAAGAAACGAGGAATTCAAATGCCTATGCTTCTGGACAGAATTTAGTCTTACCACTTTCTGGTCATAGCTCATTCTGTACTGGTATATATTGCTGGGCAGTGGCTTAACTCAGTATATCTCTTACCTTACTGAATAACATTACTATTTTTAATTTATTTCACAATAACCCAACCACATTGAGCCAATTTAATTTTTTAAAAAAACTCCTATGGGGTAATGCATTTTATTTCACAAGCTAATCCAGGAGAATATAGGGTTCTTGAAAGCAGGAACTGTTTCAATTGTGTCTTTGGGTTCCCAGCAACCAGGGGAGGGTGCAGCACCCACTATGTACTTAAGAAATGTGTGATGAATTGAATTTTAATTTGACTGTAGCCTATACCCAAAGAGACCATTGGACATACTATATTCTCAGAAGGGGCAGCAGCATGGTGTAGTGGGAGGAGAGGGGGGCTTGGAATGAAGGGGAGGGCTCAGCACTTAGTGGGTACTTAAGAAACGTGTGATGAATTTTTTTATCTACTATGGCCTATATCCAAAGAGAAAATTGGACAGACTCTACTCTCAGAAGAGGCAACATGGCATAGTAGAAAGGAGAGTGGATTTGGAATAAAGAGAAGCCTGGGTGACTCAAGTGCCACCTTCTACATGAAACATTGCTTGACCCCTCCTCCACTCCCAGCTGCTTGTGCATTCACTCCTCTCCAAAGCACCTTATGTGAATTTTGTACAAACCTACATAATAGAACCTATGTTTCTTGAGGACAGGGATTGTTTCACTTTTGTCTTTGTATCGTCCATGCCTAGCACAGAGCCTGACACAAAAGCTGAGTACCTGATTAACTGAATGCAGATTCAATTTACTACTTGTGTGATCCTTGGTTGGCCATTTAACCTCCCTCAGCCTCAGTTTCATCACATGAGGTAATGCACATATTTTTCAAATCTTTAAGGGATATAGAAATGCCAGTTATCATTTTGTCTCTAATCTGACAAAAGACTTTTAAGGTATTAAAACAGTGCATCTCTAGAATTGCAGAGATTAAATGCAGAGCCATAAAGATTATTCCTTGTAAATGGAAGTTGCTTATTATTCCTTCCATATTCCATCATTAGTCAATTCTCAAGTTTTGTAACATGGTAGGAAGGGCTTTGGGCTAGGGGGTCAAAAGACCTTATTCTACCATGGCTTTGCCCATGACTAGCCTTGTGACCTTGTGCTAGTCACTTCTTTTCTGTTTCAATTTTTTTTTTTTGCCTACAAAGAGGAAGTTAGATTAGATGATTGCTCAAGTCTCTTCTACCACTAAAAATCTTGTGATTACGTATTATCTTCTGTAACTTGTTGCATTCTCTGGTGTCTATGGTCCCAACACTCAGTGAAAGAAGCAGAGATTTATAAACTCCATCTCTGAAATCCAATTCTAGTTCTAGTCCCTTCTTTCCATTGAAAATCTCCAGTTTAACCTGTACACATCTTACTTGTCCATAGTTGTCTGCATGTTTCCTCCATTAGGTTGTGAGCCCCTTGAGAGAAGGGATTGTCTTTTTTTTTGCCTTTCTAGTATTTGGCACTGTGCTTCACACATAGTGTGTGCCCAATAAATGTTTATAAATACACGGATGACATGCTGAGTCACTATGATTTGCTCAGCAACATCTCTGGTCACATCCCTGAGACAGCAAATATGTTTCCCATCTATGGCCCTTCAATGCCTGCTTCATTTTGGCCACACCCTGCATAACTACTCCTTACCCAGTCCATTTCTAACCACACTTCTCTCTATGTCCAAACTTATTTATTTCCTGATCAGACACTCAAATTGTCTTCTGTGGAGAGTGGCATCCTCCTAAACCATCAACCATTTTATCCTGTCCTAGTTCTTTCAAAACCAGTTCTACATTTAGCTCCACCATCTCTGAAGCTCCAGTGAAAAACTGAGCAGGAATGGAGGAGGGGGAGGGGACTTGTGATTTCACTTGTGAAGGGAACTTCCAGATGAGGAAACTCTGTCTGCCAATGCAGGTTATCACCTTCCCCACAAATTACAGCTTTAAAGAATTACCCAGAGGATCAAGAGGTTAAGTGACATGCCCAGGGTCCTACAACCAGAATATGCCAGAGGCCAGGCATCATCCACAGTCTTTCTGGCTTTAAAGCCAGCTCTCTATTCATTGTGCCATATTGCTTATCAACAGTAGTAACTGATAAAAACAAAAGGAAGTCATTTAGTGAGGAAGAAGGAAGTAGGTAAGATGAACAAGACATTTGAATCCTCTAGTACAATTCTTTCACTTTTTTATAGATGGGGCAACTGAGACCTAGAGAATTAAAATAACTTGACCAAGGTCACACAAGTAGTGACTGGCAGAGACAGAATTCAAACCCAAGTCCTCTCCTTAAAAATCCAGGACTATAGTGGATCAGATATATAGTATTTGGTGTGATTTAGGTATTACCCTTTCTTCCCGCCCCCCCGCCCCCGCCCAGATAATCATGAAGATGGAGATTTCCTTTCCTTTCTCGGTTTTATTGCTCATCATTTTGCCATGATTTTTTTTTGTCTAAATCAGTGATTTATTTCTTCAGCATAAGGAGCCATTAGTGAGGAAATTTCTTCTAGCAATGCAAATAAGCAACTTCTCTACCACTTAGAGTATTAGAAAATTGTCTTGGGGTGTTTTTAGCACTTTTTTTCCATACGCGATAGATTTTTTAAAGGGTTATATTTTCCTGTAGTAAGTAGATCAGTAGCCATAGAAAGAAGATACTAAAACTTTTTTCAATTTTTAACATTTTTTTTATCATTATTCAAATAGTTATTTGAGTTAAAGATATATAGACGCGCTATTAGTGCACCCAACACGTTCACTAAAACAATTAAAATATTTATGTGGATACCCTAACCACAAAGACAGATTTCTTCATTTTGCCTCTTCTAATCCCATGAAGCATTTTTTGGTCATGGATGACTGGACAGTGTTGGATACTATGCTTATATTGGCAATTAAAGTGATTATGAACAACTGGGCTGATTTCCCACAAGTCTCTCTGTTCTGCAAGGGTAAAATATTTACGCATAGTGAACAATTGGCGTATGGTTTTAGTCCAGAGAGAAAGTTTTATAAATCTGAAACAATTTGGGTCACATGAATAGATAAATTGTGTTTGAATCAATGTATTGAATGTTTGATTGTTTGGGGGAATATAACAAATTGGCTTTATGGGAGATATTTCTTCGTTAGTCATATTATTTGAATATCTTCCCAAATTAATTTGCTTCATGGATGTATTACACATGCAAACACAAAGAGGGATATATCTACTTGGGAACTTTGCATACTGTGAATTTAAAATACATTTCCATTTATGATATATATTATATAAGGGGATTAATTTTTTAAGTTAAGCAATACATTTTCTTAAGCTCCACTTAATTATTTTTCATTCCTTTGTAGGAATATTTCCCCCTGCTTCATAAGGTTATTATTGCTATTACTGTTTGCTGTTATTAATTATTTTTATTATTAGTATTCATTAGGTCTAAGAAACCTATAGGAGTTCAGTTTTTGCAACTTTGCAAATGTATGACCTTTCATTTTTCTTTCTCTTTTTTTTTTTGAGGGGTAAAGTTTAGATTTTGATCTTATCAATTTTGGGAACTCCTGGTATGGAAACTTCATTCCCTCATGCAGATCAGCAACGGGTTTGTAAAATCTTATGTGGCTTGGGGAACTAAGAGGCCAAGTGATTCGCTCATAGCTAACTAGCTATTGTGTATCAGAGATGCGGCTTGGACCCAGATCTGCCTGACTCCAAGGCTGACTCTAAAGGCTAATAATGTATAGTAGAAAGTATTTTATGTCAACAAACAATCTAGACACATGGCTTGCACTTTTTTGTTGAGTAATGGTTTTGTTTTCTAACTGGATGGTGGATTTTTCCCTTTCTGTTAAATTTATAAAATCCTTACCATTTCTTCCCTCTGTCTGATGGGTAATAGCTGATACATAATTCCCATAACAATTTCCTTCGCACACTCCTTAGATCTTATCAAAATATAGAGATAGAAAAAAAATCATTCCTATCCTTTGTTTTTTTTTTCCTCCAGGAACAAATGGTTTCCAATAAGCCTAGTGTTTTCTTGTGTCTCTTTTTCTCCTCTTTCCCATTTGACTTTTCCCTGTAAACCTTGGAAAGCTAGAATCAAAGTTTGTTGGCTCTAGGAAGCCTTCCTCAACCAAGCTACAGGAGCAATGGAATTATCCTCTGTATGTCTTTCTCTCACCAAATAGTATCTCTAGACATTTATTTTTCTGTTCATGTCTGTATGGATACAGATTAACTTTGAGTATACTAAACATATCCATCTTTTGTCCCGTGTAGATTCTAGGCTTAAGTTGGTAGTGTGTCTCCACTTTTTGTAAACTTTGTCTTTCATTCAAAAAATGCTTACATAATAATATTTACAGAGTACAATAGTAATTTACGTTTACATGGCACTTGCTATATAGCACTTACAAAGCACCTTAATATCGTAGGATCATGGATTTGATGGAAGTGACCCATAGAGGTCATTTAGTCCAACCACTTCATCGGACAGATGAGGAAAGACCTAGAGTGCAAGTGACTTGTCCAGGGTCACATCGATGGCAAGTGGCAAAGTTGAGATTTGAATTCTGGTCCCCTAACTGCTCTTACATATGTTTTCCCCTCTGTTCCCCATAACAGCTCTGTTAGGTAGGGTGAGGTGACTATTGTTAACTCCCTTGTGAAGAGGAGGAAACAGGCCCAGAAAGGGTAAGCAACTTGTTTAAAATGGCACAGCTAGTGTGGGGTGCAGCCCTAGGACTGAAATGCAATCCTTTTGATTCAAAGTCCAGAGATCTTTCTACCATGTGAGGCTGCCTCAATGACATGCTGAGTCCTGACCATGCTAAAGGCATTGCAGAGTGTACCATAACCTCTTTCTTTAGCAGAGCACCTATGGCAGTGTGCCATGAGCCTAATGGTCTGATACTCAGTAAACGTCAGGGAATGACAAAGAAATGGCCTTGTCTGAATCTGAATCAACCTGAGAAGTCCGAAACTTCTTTTGCTGATAAAATGGACTCCTTCATCATTTGGTGGGGATTTGAAGCTATACAAGCTGTATAGAGATAGATTTATTTGTAGAGGGAATGCTGGGAGCATTCTACCCTTGAAGAATTTAGAATTCTATGATCAGTGTAGATGTGACACATTATCTGTCACTTTAAAAAAAATATGAATCACCATAAACTGTCAAGCAAGCATCTCTGACACCTATCCATTTAGACCTCAGCATTCGCTTTTCGGCAACATCAGAGGAATGGTAGGCCTGGGGGACAGGGGGTCTGGGTTCTAGACTCAGCCTTAACACTGACTTTCATCACTTTATCTCTACGTGCCTTAGTTTCATACTCTGTAAGATGAAAACATTGGGCCAGAAGATCTCTAAAGGTCCCTTTCAGTTGTAAAATTCTATAGTTCTATGTTTCCCCAAAGATGAAACCCTAGGTTCTTTGCAACAATATTAGATTAGAGATCATGGAAGTTGTGTTTATTCCAACAGCTATCAAGGATTTGCTAAGGTCTTTTGACATGAAAGGTGACCATCTGGACCTCATCTTTTCTGAGTTAGAAAGCTGATAGCTACAAACGTCCTAATCTTTATAGGGTTTGATATCTGGGTTCTATCAAGCAGAAACATTAGGCAGGGATACCATAAAATTTTCTATTCCCTCCCCTTTCCCTGCCTTGCTTCCATATTAGCAAAAATTCCTTGATATCATTTCCACCTTCCTGATGGCTGTGGATCTTCTAAATAGGTCTTCCTCCCTTGTCAAGTATATTTTGGGTGATCTGGTGAAACTCATCTGGAATAGATGAAAAAGGAAAAGTTATTTAGACAGTAGGATTAAGTGTAGAGTACTAGAAATCATGCTGCACTTAGAACCAGGAGGACCTGGGTATGAATGTTGCCTCCGTCCCTGGGCAAGTTACTTGAACTTTCAGAACTTTTGTTTGCTCATCCGTAAAATGAGGATGAAAGTGGGGGCAGCTAGGGGGCACAGTGAGTAGAGCACCAGCCCTGGAGTCAGGAGGATCTGAGTTCAAATCTGGCCTCAGACATTTGACACACTTACTAGCTGTATGGCCTTGGGCAAATCACTTAACCCCAATTGCCCTGCCAAAAAAAAAAAGAATATAAAAAAATGAGAATGAAAGAGGGGCCTAGAATATAGGGTAGTAGTGAGAATCAAAAGATTCAGTATGTCAGTTGCTTTGCAAACCTTAATGTACCAGATATATGTGAGCTAGTATACCAGGAAGGCCTTTGCAGAAAAAAAAAAAAAATTTTTTTTTCACCAAACCACGTTCACTACTTCACTTTCTATGGACTTGCAGGCAGAATGGAAGTTAATGCATATACTTGGGGCTTGCATAGCCCTTGATGAATTGCCATTAAAATCCAAGTGTTTAACTTGAGAGTATTAAGAATGAGCCTGTTTGTTGACCGGGGTGGAGAAGGATGTATAATGAAACTCATCTAATGAGGCTTTCTGTGAGCAGAAGTGCTGTGACTAGAGGCGATTTCCATTTGTCTAGTGAGCACTGCAGAGTTGCTCATAAGTAAAGAGATTTGTTGTAAACACATTATTTTCCAAAGGGCCTGCACTGACAAAAGAATGTGTTTGTAATTCTCCTGGCTGACCAAGAGAGGGCACTTGGAGCTCTTGAAATAGAGATGAGAGCAACACTTTCTTTGAATCTAGTAGGTTCAGATTTTCTAAAGACCTTTTCCTGTTGCAATGGAAAGAGCACCATGGGTTAGGGGGGGTCCTAAGAACACACACACACACACAGAAACACACAAACACATATTTATGGAGCAGAAGATACAGGGAAATCCTCTAAACTGAGTAATTCAGGCGCATCAGCACCTTAGTGTTTTGAGTATATTTGCTTCTCCTTCTGGGTTACTGTTGTCTTGATCCACAAAGTGTCTATTAGAAACAGTTGAAGTGAAACCACCTGTTTGTAGAGACACTCCAAAATCTGATTTTATGTTTGTGAAGCCAAAATCTGATAAAAAGGATTGGTTTGGGGAATATCTTTTTTCTCTTATGTGTCCTTATAGGCCTGATATCCACTTTGCTGTGTCAGAGCCTTCTAACAATTGTCAAAATTTTGCAGCTGGTGAGGAAGAGGGGTGTGAAAATAAAATCTTTGAGTTTAATATACATACTGAAGATGAGTATGTAGGATTGGTTCAAATAAAAAATATTTTAAAAATATTGAGGGGAATGAGTGTGTAGTCCTTTGTGCTTTGAGGGAAATGTTGCTGGAGGCAGGAATGAACCTTCTTCTGAACACTAGGATTCTATAAGGATTTTCATTCATCCTTCCCAAGAAGTAGTGGCCAGGACATGTATTGGGAATGGAGACATGGAAAACAACTCCTCTGTGCCTCAGTTTCCTCATTAGTAATGAGAAAAGATATTTTTTTCTTATTGTTTCACTAGGCTTTGTGGGAAGGTCAATCATACTAATAAAATGCTTCAGCAGAGACAATAAAGTATAATATTTGCTGAGCAAAATAAACTGTTTTCTGTTGATCTCTTAACTAGGCTTCTCAACCAACTCCTCTGAACATCTGCAAGGATAATGGATGATGCTTAAAGTGATGACTCTGAGACTTTGCATCCTCTGTATGACTCATCAAAATAAAATTAAGCAAGTCACAGCATAATTTTAGTGCTACATGCATCCAACCCTTTTTCAATTCCTTAAAAAACTAACATGGCATATATAATATGTGGCAGCTTCCTATTAACCATCATATTTAACTTTCTAGAATGCTGTTCTTGATCCAAATTATAGTTTAGTGTATTTTTTCACATTTTTGATGACAATTTGCATAGAATTTTCCCTTGTGATAGTCTTCTGATTCACAGATGAATTGGAGTGGCACAATGATATGTAAAATGTAATCAGTTTAAGGTCAGGATTCAAAACCAAGTTCAAATTCCCAGTCCTTTCTCACACCACCATGCCACCTTGTTAATATCTAAGTATCATGTGCTTTCTTGTTTTTTGTTGGATTTTTGATTTGTACATATTAATTTTCTTAACGTCATTGGTTAATGTCTTAGTTAAAGTCATTAATTCTCTCAAAAGTGTCTCATCATCCCATATTTATTTGGTCCATAAGCAGAAGTTAAAATCATTTATTGTTACAGGTAGAACTTAAAAAGGATTGGTTTTGGCATTTGCAATGCAATTATAAATTAAGGAAACTAGGAAAATAGGGCAAAACAACCAGGAATTCAGTACATTGATTTTTGTGCTTTGTTAACTGTCTAGCCTTCAGCAAACACCCGAATCTTTTCTGGAGGCCTCGGTTTCCTCATCTACAAAATAGGGTATTGGTGAATTCTCTAAAAATTTGTTTAGCTTTAAATAATTGTCTCATGTTTTCCTATCTGGTCTACTCTCTGTTGGTACATTTTAACACATTATTTTGGCTTGAGGAAACATGTATGCTAAAATATTCAGGGAAATATTTAACCATTTATTATAGAATCATAATAATAGCTAAGACTCCAGTAACCCCACAAGACTTAAAGTTCCTTGAATGAGGATCTCATTTGATCGTCACAACAACCCTAGGAAGCAGTCAGCTGGGGGCATAGTGCTGGGGAGCTGGATACAGTCTGAGAGACCTGGTCTCAAACACTCAGGTCATCAGCAACATATCCTAGGCAGGTCACTTAGTCTTCATAAATCTCAGTTTCTTCATTAATAAAATGAAGGTGATAGCAGTACCTATGTCCCAAGGTGGTGCTGAGGATCAGTTGAGATAATATTTCTAAAGTGCTTTGCAAAGCTTAAAGTGTCATACAAATATTAGCTATTATTGTGAGTCAGGACAAGTTATCATTCTGATTTTGCAGATGAAGAAATAAGTCAAAAGAGGTTCAGCCCTCACACCAGAGGTACTGATATTCCCTGAACACACCACACCCTATGCCCCTCATTGATTCAGAGCTAGAAAGCACTTCAGAGGCCATCTAATCTTATGCTCCTCATTTTACAAGTGTGAAAACTGAGACTCAGGGAGAGCGATGGCTTGCCCTACTGGATGTGGCTAACAAGTGTTTGAGGTGGGATTTGAACCCAGGTCCTCTGATTCCATAGTCAGTGTTCTTCTGAGTACCTTTTTTTGTTTCCTTGTGCTTGCATAAATTTATCATACTACTTATTTTTCTGTTTTTATAGTTCTATGTTTTTAAATGACTCACTAATAAGTAGCTCAATGAATTTCTTCCTCTTCCCCAGGAGGAAAATTCCATGTTCTCTAGCTGTCCTTCACAAAGTCTTTTTGATGGTTGTTTCATTCTGTACCTTTTCCATCTCCCAGGGCTTGGAGAGGGAATAAAGGAAGTTATATGGTTTCAGTGGTTGAAATAAAGAAGCAGGAGGGGTGGATCTTTTGGTAATGAAATGCAATTGCTGAAATGCAATTAATCAATAAACATTTATTAAGCACCTATTATGTGTCAGGTACTGACTAGCATACTAAGCACTAAGGATAACAAAAAAAAAGGCAAAAGACAGTCCCTGCCCTTGAGGAGCTTATGATCTAGTGGGGGAGACAGCAAACAAATATCTCTGTCTCTGTCTCTGTCCTTATATCTTTCTACATCTACATTTATATCTATATTTATATCTATATCTATATCCATATCTGTCTATCTATCTATCTATCTATCTATCTATCTATCTATCTATCTATCTATCTATCTATCTATCTAAAATACAGGATAAATAAGAAATAATTAAAAGAGAGAAGACACTAAGAATTAAGAGGGTTTGGGAAAGGCTTCCCATAAAAGATGGAATTTTAGTTGGGACTGAAAGGAAGACAGGGAAATCAGTAGGCAGAGTTGAAGAGATAGAGCATTCCAGGGCTGGGGGACAGCCAGAGAAAATGCCCAGAGCCAAGAGATGGAGTGTCTTGTTTATAGAGCGGCCATGAATTTAGCTATTGCTAAATGCAGGAAACAGGAATGTTGAAAATCCTTGAAATCTACTTTATTGTGCACAAATTTTAATGTGTGGTCAGTGAGAGCAAGGAAAGGCTAAGAGAGTCTGGAAAGTGGTTTGCAGTAGGTTACCAGTGTTTGATGAGCAGTCCCAAGAATGGGTTGCACAAGGTGATTTTCAGAATGACGAAAATGGAGGGAGTCTAGTCATCATTGTCACCTTTGATATGATGTGGTTCAGTGGATGGTACAGTAGATAAAAGGCCGAGCCTAGAGGAAGACCAGAATTCCAATCTGGCCTTAGACACTCACTAGTTGCCTGACCCTGCCAAGTCATTTAACCTTTGCTTGCCTCAGTTTCCCTATCTGTAAAATGAGGATAATAATTGTACCTCCCTCTCAGAGTTGTTGTGAGGATCAAATAAGATATTTGCAAAGTGCTTAGCAAAGTGCCTGGCACATAGTAAACGCTACATAAATATTAGCTGCTACTATGATTGATTAGTTAATTGCTGAACAATTGCTACTCATGGGCAGTCGATCCAGCCAGGCCAAAGCAATGGAGATAGCCCAGTACCTGGAGCCCAATGAGGAGTGGGGGAGGATCAGTTCAGCAGTTTCCTTTGCCAGCGCTTTGCCCCCCCACCTACTCAGTAGCCATAGCTACTAAAAGCCCAGAAAATTCTCACTCTCAAAGTTGTTGCTGCATCCAATGATTCAACATAAAAAACAGATGAGGTTTTATCAATCAAAAATGCCTCATCTCTCCTCCACCAATCTCTGTCCCCTCTTCTATACTTCCTCCCTCTCCCACTGCTCTGCCCACATACTTTCTCCTTTGCCTAGTCTCTGTGGATGTGGGTAATACGGTTTGGACTCCCTTCAGTCATTCGTCCCCATTGGACACAACTTTTTTTCCTTTAATTTTATCACATGGTGGCTGCAAGTGATCTCTACTTGCCTCCTTCTATTCTGTCTTCAGCATTCCATGCATCCCTTATCCCGAGTGATCCAGGTCAAAATCTGACATCTGGAAAAATCATATTGGATGACCCTTTTCTGGAATTCCCATACATCTCTTCATAGAGCCAGGCAAGAAATGAAAAATATTTGAAAAAAGAAAACAAATGAGAAGTGAATTAGCCCTCAAAAGTTTACTTTGGTTTGAATTATTGCCTGACCTTTCTGAACTTTTTGAACAAAACTGCTATTAGAAACAAGTCCTGCTATCCCCTTATATGTGCTGTCACCATGTAAATGACTCCATGAAATTCATAGGCTGGCTTTCTATTACATGGAGCTTTATGTAGCTGAAATAGAAAAGTTTCCAGAGTTTTGGGGGAGTAAGACTGTGGATCAGAACATCATCAATAAATCCTTTGACATTAATTCTAATTCTCCATGTGAAATTGTTTCACTTAAAAAATCTTTTTTTATATAATATGCTATAATATTTAGAGAATTTACTGAAAATGTACTCTGGATAATCATGAAAAGCTGCCACACATACACTCACACACATATATTACACATAGGTAGAATATATATATATATATATATATATATATATATACATATATATATGTATATACATATATATATATATATCACATCTATGTTTGTACATACACACAGTCAAGTCGATAAACATTTATTAAGCATCTAGTATGTGACAGGCATTGTCTTAAGTACTGTGGATACAAAGAAGAAAAAGAAACATAGTCATTGCCCTCAAGGAACTTGCCATCTAAATGGGAGGGGGGAGAGACAACACACAAAAGGTAGCTGGAGGTGGGGGACACCAGAGGGTGCCTTGTTCCATGGAGTTCCAAGCAGAGCTACAGATGGAAAGTGTAGTCAATTGGAAAGCCCGAATGCTGCTCTCTATAAAGGAAAGTTTTGGTTAGATTTTAGTGCTCTGCCCTCCAGGCACCCAATCAGACGGGAGGAGAGGCTGAGGAAGATGGGAAGGTATTCAGTGTCCAAGGCTGGGTTAGCAGCATGATGACGAGATTTGGTGTGATCCGCCTAGTGCGTATATGTGTACATGTTCATGCACACAAAGATCGTCTTACCTAAAAGGCATCAGGTAGCAAAATCGATATTCTTCACTTTGTTCTTGGCATCAACGTCATAGGCAAATGGCTCTCTACATGCATATGCTAAAAGAAGCATCTATACAGATCTCAGGGACGGATGTTTGGATCCACTTTCTTAAGTGTATTTCTTCCCAACATCTTTATGTGGGTTAGCAAAAGACAACTAATTAGTTAGGAAAGTAGGAAGGAAAGTAGGAAAATCTCAAGGGTGAAAAATATCCATGTCATAGATTTCAGGCTGGAAAGGATGTTAGCAGTCATGATGTCTGTTTCCCTTAATTTAAAAAATGAGAAACCCAAGACCCAGAGAGGTTGTGACTCACTCATGTTCACATAACTATCAGAGGTAGGACAGTAGGTCCTCTGACTGTAGCAAATGCTCTTTCTACTTCGGAATAGCAGTTGCCCAATCTAGCTAGAAAAATCATTTTAGAGATAGGCCTTCCATTCCAAAACACCCATACTGGAAAAGACGGTCATTGAAACTTAGAAGTCAGAGATCTCTTCAGTTTCCTGAAGGGGGCACATCTACACTTAATTCTTGCTTGCTTGTGAAATCCATAATGAAGCTCAAGAAGTAAGAAAAAAAAAAGAAAAGAAAAATCCTTCTTCCCATATCCTGTCTGCTTAATTCAGAACAACTGGGAAAAGTCACATGATAGACAAACATAAAAATCCCCTGGTGAGAGAAATCGCTAAATCTATGAATAGCAGATATGGGAACCAGATCAAGTCTTGTGTGTAGAAGGATGAGAGATAAGAATAGCACCCTAAAGTTTTCAAAGGTGATTTGAAATCTCTAGAGCATAGATAAGCTAGCAGGGCAGAATTGCAATGGTGACCCCTTCTGTTTAAGAGAGAAGAGTCGGTTTTTCCCCTGATAGATGAATCACACAAGGTTACTGGTTATCAGTTTTTGCCTTTGAAGAGGTCGTCATGAGTTTATCCTTTTCGGGAAGGCAACAAGTTCAATATTTTAAATTTTCAAAGCAATCCAATTTCTAACACCTCTTACAGATGAAAAGCATTATGCAAAAAATGAAGGTGAGCCCAGTATTGAAAGATGAAAAATACTTCATCACAAAACTTTTTAGCTGCGTTTCTTCTCTGTGACCCTCTTTGCCTGTTGTTTGTAGTTGATATTAATAACGAGAATGTGGTAGGTGATTACTTAAAATGAAAAAATTGCAAAATTTGGTAGCCATCATTTCAACAGTTTACAAAAGAAATAAACAAAAAGATCCTCCTCCCCATCCCTATTTTTTTAAGGGATTAGGAGAAGTTGAGGAGGAAATGGAACAGGGGTATAGTTATTGGGAACCGCCAGGTTATTTGTCAGATAATTATCTTTTTCTCTTGTTGTGGTACATAGAGTTCTGGACTTGGAGTCAGGGAGATCTGTATTCTAATCCTGCCTCTGAAGTTACTAACTGTGTCAAAGTCAGTGTCAATCTCATTATTCCTCATTTGGTACCATGGATCGTTCAAAACCTATGAGTTCAGACAAACAATCCTTTTACTAAAAACATATTCCAATAGCCCCAGGAAGAAGCAGCTCCCAAGGCAATTAAATAGTGATACAACAAAGTAACTGTGTCAAACTCAAGTAGAAACAGATCCTTGCAGCTACGGTGATTTAGAAAACTACAATTTAGCAACATCTATTATGTATAGAATTTTAATTTATTTTGTTAAACACTTCCAATTACATTTTAATATGGTTCATGTTACATTAAGGAGTTTTGCAACCTGCTTTCTCTTCTGCTGACTTGAGTTTGACACCTCTGGTCCAGATGATAAAAAACAAATGAAAGCCACTGGCTAGAAAATTAACAAAAGCAGTCAGCAAGGAGGTTCCCTGGGGTTTCGGAAGGTCCCTGCCAAAGTCCTAAAAACAACTTTTATATTTCTCTTGCCCAAAGGACCACAACGGGGTGAAAAGTTAATTCTAACTGTCCAGATTAAAAAC
This sequence comes from Trichosurus vulpecula, assembly GCF_011100635.1. Lineage (NCBI taxonomy): Eukaryota > Metazoa > Chordata > Mammalia > Diprotodontia > Phalangeridae > Trichosurus > Trichosurus vulpecula. The sequence goes on along the minus strand of NC_050580.1, from coordinate 190,945,135 downwards.
TTTCTTGATTGCTGCAGTCCTGGCTGCTTGAACTTGTTACATGAAGTCTTTTCTGATGTCCCACAGTTCCTAGCGACCTCTTTCCTGAAACTACCTTATGTTTCTTGGGGGTTGCAAATTCTCTATATACATATTTATGTAAGCTTTTTTCAAGTAGAGATTGTTTCATTTATTGCATTATATGTGTATATATATGTGTATGTATGTGTGCATATCTATATATAAATATCTCTATCTATCTTAGTCACAGTGCCTGACACGTTTTAGGCACTTAATGCTCCTTTATCAATTCCTTGATTGATATATGTTGTCTCTCCCTATAGAACGTAAGCTCATTGAGGACAGGCATTGTTGCATTCTTGTTTTTACATCCTAAGTACCTAGTATACTTTCTGGCACGTAGAAGTCGCTTAATAATGCTTGTTAAATGACTGATATCATTTAACTACTTATCTTTTGGGGAATGGCTCTTGGTGTTACAGATTCCTGCCAATTTTCTATGTATATATATATATGTATGTATATATATTGAGTTTCAGATTTTTTAAATTTATATTTGATGCAGTATATTTTTCTTATTCTATCCTTATTGATTTTATTTATCTAAGACCTTTAAAACCTTTTTAGGTAATCAAAACTATTTTGTTTATTATGAACTCTTCTATCTCTTGTTTATTTAAGAATTATCCCCCCTCCACTGCACCCCCACAACCATGGTGGTTGTATCCTGATTTTTAAAAATGATATAAACTTTCACACTCTGATTATATATCCATTTTGGTGTGTATGGTGTATGAAGTTGATCTAAGCTTAAATTCTGGAACTTGCTTTCCTAGCAGTTCTTGTTAAAAAAAGGAGTCCTTCCCCCACTAACATATTTTTTGGGGTTTATCAAACCCTAGGCCTTTTTCTTCCGTTACATCTTTGTTTAATGCTAATCAATCTACTGATGCACTTTTCTGTTTTTTTTTTTTGCCAGTACCAAAGAGTTTTGATGACTAATACTTTATAATATATTTTGATATTTGGTTGTGCTATGACTCCCTCATTGAGGCTTTTCTTCATTTCCCTTGTAATGTTAGATGTTTTGGTCTTCCAAATGAGTTTTGCTATTATTTTGTCTGATTCTGTAAAGTGTCCCCTTAGTAATTTGATTGGTATATTACTTTAATTTTGGTAATATTATCATATTTATTATATTGGCATAGTCCAAGCATGAGCAGTAAATATTTGACTTCCTTTATTTCTGTAAATAGTGATTTTCAGTTGTATTTATATAAATCCTTAGTGTATCTGGATGGATTAACTAAAATAATTTATGCATCTTGTAGTTATTTTGAATAGGATTTCTTTGACCACCATTTCTCCTCCTCCTCCCCCTCCTCCTTCTCCCCCTCCTCCTCCTCCTCCTCCTTTTCCTTTTTATGCATCTTGTAGATATTTTGAATAGGATTTCTTTGATCACCATTTCTCCTCCTTCTCCTCCTCCTCCTCTTCCTCCTCCTCTTCCTCCTCCTCTTCCTCTTCCTTCTCCTCCTCCTCCTTCTTCTCCTCTTTCTTCTCCTCTTCCTCCTCCTCCTCCTCCTCCTCCTCCTCCTCCTCCTCCTCTTTATGCATCTTGTAGACATTTTGAATAGGATTTCTTTGATCACCATTTCTCCTCCTCCTCCTTCTCCTCCTCCTCCTCCTCCACCTTCTTCACACTGTATAAAAATGCTAATGATTTTTATGTACAGTTCTCCCTTCCACATAGCTACTTTCCCTATCATGGTTTTGATTTTGATATGTCATGGATTGCATAAGAAGTTAAATGGGAGTTTTGGGGGAGTTTTGGAGAAGCTACAGACTATATGCAAAGGCCAGCAGATGACAGAAAAAGTTTAGAAACTCAGAAATGCATAAAATATATGTATAGTATTATGTATTATCAACATATTTTATCTTTTAATACCTTAACAATTCAGTCTTCTCTGGTATGAAGGGAGGGCCAAAAAATTTTACGCAAATTTTCCAGATCATGGGGGTGTCGATTCCTAATCCATCTGATGTGGAAGGGATAACTGTATTTATATTGTAGTCTGATACTCTATTAAGACCATTAATCATTTTACTAGGTTGTTGCATTGCTTCTCGGGAGTTTTACTAAGTGTACCATCATATCATCTACAAATAAGAGTGACTTTGTATCCTCTTTGCTTATGTTTATAACTTTAATTTTGTTCTCTTGTCTTATTGTTATAGGTAGCAATATTAGATCTATGCCAAATAATTGTGGTCTTTTCTCAATCATCATCCTCTTGACTTCTCTGCAACATTTGACAGTTTTGATCTGTTCTTCTCTTTGATGCTCTCTTCTCTCTACATTTTTGGGACACCAGTTTGGATATCTTGTAGACATCTTAAACTCAATATGCCTAAAACAGAACTCATTATCTTTCCCGATATGCCTTCTCTCCCCATCCCACCCTTATTCCCTATTAATGGAGAGGGCAGTGCCATTTTCCCAAGTCCTCAGGCTCATGACCTAGGAGTCACCATGAATTCCTCACTATCTTTCACCACACCTCCCCTCCCCACCCCCCCCCCTCCATTCCCATGTCCAATCTGTTGCTAAGGCCTGCTTATTTCACCTTTGCCACATCTCTCAAATAAGCTCACTTCTCTCCTCTGGCACAGCCACCAGTCTAGTGCAGGCCCTCATCATCTCGTGCCTGGATTGTTACAAGCTCTTGTTGGTGGGTCTGCCCATCTCAAGTCTCTGCCCACTCCAACACATCTTCTATTTTGCCACGAAAGTGATTTTCCTAAAGCACAGGTCCAATCATATCATACCTCCCCTGTCCCCCATTCAATAAACTCCAATGGCTTGCTAGTGCCTCCAGGAGCAAATACAAAACATTCTGGTATTCAAAGTTTTCATAACCTAGGTTCCTCCTATGTTTCTTTATACCTTGCTTCTTGACATATATTCTTCAGTCTAGTGATATCAGTCTCATAGTTATTGCACAAACAAGACATGCCATCTTTTGCCTCTGGGCATTTTCTCTGGCTATGTCCCATGCCTGGAATACTCTCCCTATTCTGCTCTGACTACTACCTTCCTTGGCTTACTTTAAGTTTTCAAGTGAAATCCCACCTTCTACAGAAAACCTTCACCAACCACTCTTAATTATGACTTCTGTCTATTGATTATGTCTTATTTATCCTGTATATAATTTGCTTTGTATATATTTCTTTGTATGTTGTTTCCCCCATTAGATTGTAAGCTCTTTGAGGGTAGGGACTATCTTTTGTCTCTTTTTGTATCCTCGGTGCTGAGCACAGTGCCTGGAGCACAGTAGGCATTTAATAAATATTTATTGATTTTTGACTGGAGAGGAGGAATCCTTGGTGTACCCCTACTTATCCTGAGAGTTTCTGGTGTTTTTCCAATACAAATAATGATAGTTTTCAGTTATTTTAAAGGTTTTAAACATAAATTAATGCTATATTTTCTAAAAAGCTTGTTCTGGATTTATTGAAATGATAATTTTGGGGGGGTTATTTCTGTTGTTTAGGTAACAACTATAGTTAACATTTATGTAACATCTATGCCAGTCACTGGACTATATGCTTTACAAACATTATCTTATTTGACACTCACAATAACCTTAGGAGATAAGTGCTATTATTATCCCTATTTTACAGATGAGAAAACTTAGGCAAACAGAGGTTGAGTGACTTGTCTGGGGTCACACAGTTAGAAAGTGTCTGAGACCAGATTTGAACTGACTCCAGGCCCAATCTATTGTACCACTTAGCTTCTTCCCCTATGATGATTAATTTTGCTAATTGTCTTCTAAATTTGAATAGTCCTTGGTGCAAATCTGACTTGATTGTGAATTATTTTCTGGATATAATGTTATATTCTCCTTGTAAATATTTTATTTAACATTTTCACATCAATATTGACTAGGAAAATTTGTGTAACATTCTCTTTCTCTGTTTTGTCCCTTCCTGGTTTGAGCAGCAGAAACATATGTATCTCATAAAAGGAGTTTAGTAGAGTGACTTTTGTTTTTAATTTTGAGAATAATTTTGTGGCATAGATATCAATTGCTCTTTAAATATTTGATAGATTTCATTTGTACATTGATCTGGCACCAGCTTACTCTTCCCTCCCCCACTTTTGGGCAGTTAATTTATGTTTGCACTATATCTTTTTCTGGAATCATATTAAGAATTCTGTTTCTTATTTAATTAGTTTAGGTATTTTATATTGCTATCAATGCTCATCCCCTTTCTTTGCATTCAGGTTTGCTGGCGTATTATGTAGTAGTTTCTGATAATTTCCTCTACTTTATGTTTTATCTATACCTTTTTCATTTTTCTTTCTGATTTTAAATTTTTTTGATCAAGTTAGCTTATACTTTGATTTGCTAGTTTTTTTCAAGCTCCTAATTTTATCAGTTTTATAGTTTTTATTTTCAAGGTCCTCTATTTCTTTTCTAATTTTTATGGTTTCTTCTTTTACAGTTGATCTAGAATTGTGGATTTGTTTATGTTTAAGCCTTTTAAATTACATGCATCATTCATTTGTTACCCATCCCCCCTTTTCTGCTTATTTTATTAATGTTTCAAGACATAAACATTTTTCTCTGAAGACTGTTTCAGATCTATCCCATAAGTTTTGGTGTGTTGTTTCATTGTTATTATAGTTGTTCAGTCATTTCAGTCATGTCCAACTCATTTTCTTTGCAAAGATACTGGAGTATTATGTCATTTCCTTCTCCAGTTCATCTTACAGATGAGGAACTAAGGCAAACAGGTGTTAAACAACTTTCCCAGGATCACACAGCTAGCAAGTGTCTGAGGACAGATTTCAACTTCTGAAGATGAATCTTCCTGATTCCAAGTCCAGTGCTCTATCCACTGCACCACCTAGCTTCCCTATAACTATCTTTAACATAATTACTTATTGTTTCTATGACTTGTTCTTTGATCCACTCATTATTCAGGATGTTGTTAGTCTCCATTTGTTTTATATATTGCTGATATTTTCTTTATTATTTACTCTTTTTATTATGCTATGCTCTGTAAGGACATGTTATTTCTGCCTTTATATAGTTATTTATAATTCATTTTGCCCTTGCACATATCAGTTTTTGCCCTAGTACATGAACATGTCATACCTTTGTAAAACCTATATCTATAGTATCTACATCTAATTTTTATCTCTATCAATATCTTTTAATGTTTTCATTAAGGTATTGCTAAAAAGATTGGTGAAATAAAATTTTATCAACAACATGTTCAGCTCTGTATTTAAAAAAATTTCCTTTAGATTTATCCAGCTCTGAGAAAGGAATATTACAATTTCCTATTTTTATTGTACTCATCAATATTTTAAAAACAACTTTTTATACCTTTTCTTTTAAAAATTTATGTGTTATGCCATTTGGTGTACATGTATATTAAAATTAATTTTTTCCTTTGTCTATAGTGCTCTTAAATACACCATAGTTTCCTCTTTTTTTCCTGATAGTATCAGTTTCTATTGCTTCCTTAAATGAAATCATAATAATAACTTTTGAGTCTTTAGGGTCAAATGAATGACAACAAATTTTGTTCCATTTTCTCATTTTCACTCTGTGTGTGTCCATATGAAATGTTTTCCTTGCATTCAGCAAATTTTTGCTTTAAAAAAACCTATTCCTCCATTCCTTTTTTTGTCTTGAGGAATTAAATTCATTTATATTTGGTATCAAAATATTTGTTTTTTTCCCATTGAATACACATGCAAACAAAATTGCTTTTCCTCCACAAGGTGAAGAGTCCCTGTAGTTATTTTGTTTATACTAAGCTCATGCCAGTCTTCCCTCCAAATGAATCTCCAGATCCTCAAATAAAGTCAGTCCCTCTCTCTCTCTCTCTCTCTCTCTCTCTCTTCCCCCTTTTCTAAATTTCAATGACTATGGAACCCAATCCCACCCTCCTCCACACTTTCCTGCCCTATCTCATCCATTCCTTTATTTTTAGTCACATTAATTTATAGCACCATTTTCCAAAAGGGTTTGTTTTCATTTCATTTAATATCCAACTCTGTTTTCCCTTCTCTGATACTATAAAGTCAATTTCTAGTAATGTTACTTCTCAATGGAGTCAATAGGGTGCTGTAAGTGTGAGCAAAGTGGATTTTTGTTAATACTTTTTGGAGTTTGGTTTTCCAGGATCCATGGCTATGACAATGTCTTGTTCCCAGGTGTTAGATATAAATTCTATGATTCAAGAAATCTCCACCATGACCCATGTAGATTGTTAAGATTCAGGTGTGGCCTGTTTAGATTGTAAAGGTCAGGACTCTGGAGGGGTAGAGTGTAAGTATAAAGCAGGTGGGCACTGGTCAGTGAGTGGGAAATCTTTGGGGTTGAAATGCATAAGCTAGGATGCAGCGTGTGCCCTGGTTGGCCCCCATCAAAGCTGGAGGGGAATCTGTGTTTGCCTCATCTGGCCCCCTTTGGGGCTTGAGGGGATTTAGGGGAATGCACAAGTTGTGCATGTCTCGATTGGCCCCATCAAGATGTAGGGGGAGTTGCCCCCCCAACTTCTTGCCAGCACCTATGAGAAGGGTGATTAGGGAATACTATAGGAGTTGGTGCTCAGCAACCCTTGTGAGGTTAGATAGAATAAAATCTGCATTGTTTAACTGTTAACCCTTTTGAAGCTGTCTTTCCTTTATAAAAGCAGATCGAAGAACCTGTGCTAGCAGGCCATCCTGGGTATGCTAGGGTGCTTGCTAATACAGGTGCAGAGGAAAGTACTCAGACTCCAGAAGGCCTCTGTCCTGTTTTTGCATTTTTTCTCATTATCTGTATTTTATAATGTAATGCCCAGGCTTCCTTTGAAACTTCAACCTTCTCCAAGGCTTCTATTTAACCGAGGGGTTTCTTTCTAATGGGAATTATCATCAGTAACAAGATCCCAACTTGGAGAAGTTGATGTCTTGATGTGTTCATTTTGTCATTCTCAAAGTAGAATTCTTTGCAAATATCCCATCCCAACCACTCCAGCTTCTATGAGATTTCCACTTATTTGCCATACTTCTAGGGGAAATCCCAACTCATTACTATCTGAAAAAATTTAACCTTCTTCTATTTGGTCAGTTTGTATGTTGAATACTCTGTTAAACTCTGAGTTCTTTTGAATTATTGATTTGAATACTTCCATTTTGATGAATGTCTAATTTTCTTCTCTGATGTTTAGGTTCATTTTTAGGTGTTATATTATGTTTAGTTGTCACTTGACCCTTGCTTTTTAGAATACTATATTCTAATTCTTCCTTTTATTACTTCTAAACTAAGGAGTACTATTTTGTTTGATTGTCCTTGGAATGGGAAATTTTTATCATTTCTGCCTTCAAAATTTGTTGTTTGAAGTTATTAACTATAATGTTTCTTGGTGAGTTGAATATGGGTTTTCTTCCTCATAGTGTTTTATAGAATTTCTAGCTGTACTTTATTATCCACTTTCGATGTTTCTGAGCAATTTTTTCTGTATGTTTTTTTGAAGTATGATTACTTTTTTTTCTAGAAGACTTATAGTTCTTTGCATCCTTTGAGATATGAGTATGACTATTGGAATGCTGCCATTTGGATATTTGGAGTTGGATATATCCTTCCCCTTTCCTGCTTCCAACCTTTTGAGCTCCACTATCTTTTCAGTAGCTGACTTTCTTAAGTCTGCAGGCTAACTCCTTTGGGATGGTTGGGTAAGGTCCCTTGAGGCCAGGTGTGAGAGAAAACTTAGAGAAACCTCTGCAAGTGAGTCTTTCACCATATTTTCTCTCACTCCCTTTTTCCTGCTTACTTTCTCTTATATAGTATTAAATATTTGTGATCACTTTTGGTCCCTCTTGCCTTCACAGTCTTCTATTCCTCTCTTCCTTCCACACTCCTCTAATGCCTTCCACTTTCTTAAGTAAGTAATCATAGAATCGTAGGTATAGGACTTGAAAGGACCTTGATCATCATTTAGTCCATATGTCACATTTTACAGATGAGAAGACTGAGACCCAGGAAGGATAAGTGACTTGCCAAAGGTTACACAGATTGAAATTTCCCTTCCTCTTGAACCTTGGGACTTTTCTGATTCACAGACTTCATCTCAGTTGAGGATCCCTTTGGGAAATCACCAAAGGGCTAATTCTAAGATAAATGCCTACAAGTGTAACCCTATGAGGGACACAGGACTACCCAAGGCTGATAAAGATGCAGGCTTTGGGAGAGAGCCATAGTATCAGAAATATTACTCTGGCCTTTAGATAATTTTTTTTTCTGTAAGAATTTACTTCTTTTGATTTTCTTCCTTACATTTGTGACATTCACTGCATTTGGAAGTATTGTTCTAATTTTTTTCATAGGGTGGCAGAGCAGAGGTACAATCCAGGTTTCCTTTCAGTCATCCATCCTCCAAAGATTTCCTGTGCTTCTTTCTATAAGTTGCACACAGGGAGTTTGGTGACAGTGTGGCAAACCATTAATGAGAATTCCTTTGTAAATGTATCCATCTAATTCTGTCCTCTCAGGTCTTTGTCTGCAGATGGATGTTAATAATTAGCAGTTGCATCCCCTCCCTCTTTATCAAATTGAATTCTTCATAAATTCATCATTTTTTCTCAAAGTAGCAGCAGTCCTGACAGCCTCTCTTTGTTCTTGTGTTTATAAATAATTTATAACACAGAAATATCTCTTCTTAGTCTTAAAAAATAAACTAATGGAATAACACAACATCCTGCCATATCAACCTTCCACTTGGGAGGGAAAATTCAAGGAGAAAGAGCTTCATACTTAACAAAGGGAGCTGGAAGATCACATGGAAAAACACTTATCCGTGTGAATGTTGGATTTTTTTGTTTGCGGATTCTAACAGCATCCTGAGGTATAGTCTAGATAACGCTGGCAAATCCCTGCTCTATCTCTTACAATTTCTTTTCCAAAGAGTACACCTTGTCTGATTCCCCAAATATACACCTCATTAAGCTATACCGAAAGGAGACTATTATTCAATTAAAACATCCACAGATGCTAAAAATGTATCATGCTACATTTATTCAACAACTGCATGCCCATAACCCATGCACAATCCTTAAGCACCAAATTACAGGGATCTGGTCCAAATTAGCAATAAAGTACAATGTGTTTGCCCTCTACTGGGTAGTAATGACTGCTCGGTTTTCCTTGCATACCCAGTGGCCTTGTAGGCAGCTTTATAACTGTTTCCTGTAGTCAGTAACACAGTGTTATAAACAAATATGGCTAGGATTGGTGCTAATTAAGGTAAATAGAGCAGCATTGCATTGGTTTGTCTAAGCTAAGATCTGCAGAGGAGGTGGGTTTTTTATTTTTTTATTTCTTCTGTTACTCTAGGTTTGCACAACACATCACAGGAGATAGCTTATAAGTCATCATTTGATATCCTGAAAATATATTCAGGTTGTAGATAAATAACCCGCCTAACAATGCTAATGCGGAGTGTCTGGCATGTAATTTAGATAGGAGTCTGAACACCTCCTTACATCAGCTGTTAAGATTTTGCACTGAAGCAGAAATAACATCTTATCTTCCATCTGGAAATGGGACATAGAATGGTGACACAAGTTATTTACAGAGTTACTGCAAAACAAGAACGGTAACAGAGTAACTACAAAGCACCTCATAGGATTACTGTTGCAATTTAATGCCAGATAAATAATCATGCCAGGGTAAATAAATTGGGGGGATGCCTTATTTTATAGGACATAAATGTAGCTCACATCTCTGTTGTGATAGGGATTCCTTTTGCATATTGATTTTGGAAATACCTTGGCCAAGTCCTAGCCTGTCCTGCAGAGTAAGAGATGCTTGGTGGGTCCTTTGGTTTTCTCCAGCTCAGCTGATGGGGTAGGGCACTTGGTCCACAATAAGTGGGCTGACCTCAGTGAAGATCTTAACCCTGCAAGACAAAAATGACTTCTTTAAACCATGTCATCAGAGAGATGTAGATGAAAGGATTTAAGGGGTTGTGGGAGGAAATTAGCTAGGGTTAGGGGTCAAGCTATCTCTCATGGCCTCCCCCCACAATTGTTTTGCTCTTAGCAAACAATTAATTTTATGTTTTTAAATGGGGTGGCATTAGTATCCCTGATTTGGAGGTTGGGATGTTTTTTCCCTAGGAGTCGTAGTCTGTCATTAGATCAGATGATTCAGGCATGAGGCAGGCAAAGTGGGATCTAGCAGTCTTTCAAATCAGGGACAAATTAATTACTGGACTGAACCTTAGTCCAACAATTAAGAAGAAATGGAGTAATTTCTTTGACTGCAAAACATTTCTACATAAGTACTGAGCCTTGGTCATTTCCCACTGGCTTCCAAGTTTCACTGCAGTCCATCTCTAGGAAATCTTTTCTAGCCCTGCCTTTAACCTTGAGGTCTCTTTAGTAATAATAATAATGATAATAAATAATAATTAATAATAATAAACCTTTATAGTAGACTTACTATGCACCAGGCACTATCTCATTTGATCTTCATAACTACCATGGGAGGTGGGTGTTATTCCCATTTTACAAATGAAAAAGCTGAGGCAAACAGAGGTTAAGTGACTTGTCCAGGGTAATATAATTAGTATGTCTGAGGTCACATTTGAATTCAGGTCTTCTTGTCTCTGAGCTCTATCTACTGTGCCCCCCTAGCTTGTCCCAGCTGCCAATGGTATAGCAATGCATCTTAGGACCCTGGTAAAGAAAAAGAACACAGCTCGTTCAAAGCATAATGAGGAAGGCATCCGGGAGCTTTCATTTCCCAGATACCAATAATAACCCTCAATTTACCGCTGAGGAAACTAAGACTCTGAGAGGTTACCAAGTGTATCAATGGCCTGGAAAGATATGCCTTTGGAGCTCATCTGCTGTTGGCATTTAAATTTTAGACTAGAGGAAAGTGGTATTGAATAGAATGGGAAAAATACAAATATTTGAGAGGAAAAGGGTAGAAAAAAGAAAAAAATACTCAGAAAGGGTGAAATTGCTAACCATCAAGGAAGAATTCTGGCTGGTCTGATTTTAACCACACATCTTTCCCAAACTCTGGAATTTTCCTTATTTCTTACTATGTGGTGGTTGTATGTCTCTATTCAGGCCCTTTCCAGGGGAGCGGAGGTACACTTGCCAAGACCCCACATCCCCTCCCAGTCCTATCCCAGCTCTCATCTCACTAATTCTGTTAGAAACTGAATGGCTGAAGACACTCTGGTATAATATGAGGCAATCTTAAGTCCCAGCTGCATTAAACTGCTATTATTAATTACCTCCATTGGCCTAACATTATCCCTTTATAACTGCGCATTGTCAGGCTCTCCAGTATTATTGGGAGGCTGTGCCATACACAAAGGCTTTAAGCTTAAAACAATAGCAGCTGCTTACTTGATAGCAGGAGATGTCAGGTGGAGACAAGCACAGTTGGCTAGAACTGACTTGAAGCTCGTCATCAGGAAATAAGGGGTGAGGTGATCACAGCACGGTATTAACTGTGTGTGAGAGACACACCATTCTACATGGCAGCTTCCATCATGTGTTTCCCATGGAAGAAGGAAAAAAAAGGGTGGGGGCTCTGAGTAAATGATGGGTGAATACAGAATCAATTGTAGTCTATGACAAGATTCTTTCTCATTGTTTAATATATAAATCAGGAACACTTATGAATTGATATTAATTAAAATAATGTATTTGCTTTCTTTCAACAGTAATGTCAGCCTTGTTAAAAAAATGGAGTGCTAAATCTTCATTAGATTTTCAATATTAAAAAACTTACATGAAATATGAATTAACATTTAACTTGTTGCTAGTTAGATTAAGGGAAGGAAAATGCATTAAGCTTTTGGCTATGTGGACAAAAGCAAAAAGCTGTTGCCCCAAACCTGGGGATAAGTTGGTCTCCAGAGGCTGTCTGGACCAATGGTTCATCCATCATTACTTTCCTCTCTGGCTTTCTAATCCAAGTGACTGTATCCTAAGTGGAAATGCTGAATGCTAGTGCACCCATGAAATTAATTTAATGTCAAAAGGCTAATGAGAGTCACAACAACAAAAGCATTTGAACATGGCCATTCAGAACCAAAAAGATTTCTAGGCTGTTCTATATTTTGGGGGAAATGACTCAACTATTATTACTCTTTGGTCAAGGTATATTTAAATTTATTTGTGGATCTAGCACCATTCAGCTTAGAGAACACTGATTAAGTGACTACTATGTATGGAGTTCTGTTTCCTGGAACCTTGTAATCCAAAGATAAATAGGACACAACTTCTGTCCTCACAGGTCTTATAATACAGTAGAGAGAATCTAAATTTTGAGATATCATTTTGAGGTTGTTTACAAATGTTTTTTTTATAACACTGCCCGTTGTTACATTTTCCCTCAGCCCTTCCCACAATTACCCACATGTTCATATCCATAGACTAATGCTTGGAAAGCGGTTGTGTGTTAGTTACACTGAAATATAGATATCCAAATCGTTCCTTTGGGAAGAGCGAAGGCAGCTAGTAGGTGCAGGTGAACAGGTGTCCACAATTCTCCCACTGAATCTATTGGGGTGAGTGTCTATATATTCTCTGCTTTCCAATTCTATAGTACTTATAGGCTGCACCCTAGAATAAATGTACCTAGAATGACCAACTTGGCCCTTCTATAACGTCGATCCAAAAGGGACATTATGAAATTCGAGTGATCGTATCTATAATGTGTTGTCTTAGGTGAAAACGGCTCATCAATATGCTGGTGTATAAAGTATAACATCGATCTTATAATTATGTTTCCTCTGGATTTATAGGGTTGGGAAAATGCGGTGATTGAATCTTGGTGTCTCTGGGGCCATGTGTGCTTCCTGGGAATAGCCACAAGGTGGTGGTATGGTGTCGTTTTATTATTTTTTTAAAGAGGGAAAAACAAGAAAAGGGGGTTTGTTTAATGAGCTTGCACTCACAAGCCTGCTCATCTAGTGAACTGTGACTTTTCAAATACCAACCTATTAATGTCAAAGTCAATACTGAAGGGAACAGTTCTGTTTGATTTAAAAAATACAGACAATGTGAAGTCCACTATGGCCTAATATCTATCACCTATGGGGTTCCATTCATGCCTAATGCTTTATTCAAGCTAAGACCTAGTTTTTATATATCAGATTAATACATATCTACAGCTTTGCACCTTTCTAGTTTGATTTTTTTATCATCAGGGCTCGCTGGGGCCGTTTTCATTCCCTTACTATAGCATCTGCAAGCAGGTGGATTAGAGATAACTCTCATTGTGCTTTGTTTTCTCCTGACACTGTCATTAATCATTCCTTAAGCCACACTTCAACTTCTAGTAATCAGGACTGGCTGCTCCTGAGCTGCACAAGAATTGCCTCTCACAATGTAATATGGAATTGGAAGCGAATGGCTGACGCCAGGCGCTTCTTCTGCATTCCCCATCTATCTCATCATTTAGGTATTTATCCATCTCAGGCTTGTACAGGGAGCATCTCTCTCCTTCCCATGAGGGAGCAGATTGCAAGAGAGGATCAGATTTGTTACCCGGGCTTTGGGCTTTGATTGTCCTCTTATAAGTTCGGGATTAAAGTGAAATTTCCCACAGGGCTATGCAGGATTTGCTAGCATTTAACTGTTTAACCTGGCTGTTTGTGAATGAGAATCCTGTGGTCAACTATTCCATAGAGAATATTATGGTAAGCCAGCCCTGAATGACAGACACTTAGGCATATTTCTATAAAGACGGGTACAGTTGATTCCAATTAATTTCATATCTGATGACAATTGTTTTCTCATATGGGAAGAACAGAGATATTAAGGTTAAAAAAAAGCAAAAGCAATCTCCATTTTCTGAAATAAAGATGTCAATTTTTAAATAAATGCAAAGCTACTACTCAAATTGGTTTCCCCCCTCCCCATTTATGCCCTCTTCCTCCTTTTATTCTTTTTTTTTACATGAACTGGAACATTAATCTGTTTTGAATTGGGTTATTTTCTAGGATAGACATTTAGTTCATGCTTGCTAATCTGTTTACTGATTTTAATCTTAACAACCAGTTGATACTTTCTATGATAGCAAGCTTTTGAATAGGCCCCCAAACTGAAACACCATTGTATATTTAACAACATTTGCAATATTAATGATGATAAATGTACACTTAGAATGCTGTGTGTTATATGTAGGATTTAAACAGAAATCTGTTTTCTAATGCCTCTGAATGTCACTTATAAGAAAGAGGTTTCTTCTAATGTACTCTTCAGTCCTAAAAGCAGGGGAGTGGGGCTAAAAAGTATTCAGAAATCCAGTCCACTGTGAGCCGTCTTTTAATTTTAGCTTTATAGTCATTTAAGGGAAAGGTGAGGAAGAAGCCATGATCATTTTGTTGTCTAGTGTTAAGGGATTGCATGCCAAATCACTGTATGTAGTCTATTTAATGTGGATATGTTTTTCAAACACCTAAAAGAACAGTGCTCATTTTGTGTGCTTCCCCAAAAGAATCCTAAGGAATAAAAGTACATAATTTAGCAAAACATTTTAAACTCATGGTGAAATCTATTCTTTTCAAGGGAATGGACAGAAACACAAACTCTTCTCATCATCCTACCAGCCATTTATTTAAACTTTTCCCACTCAATTCACTGGAGAGAACAAATATCAAATTCCTCCAATTTTTTAATTCTAAAAAAACTAGATATACAATATTTTTCTTTTTCGTTCTCATTTTGACTGTGGAGTACTCAAATAGTTTTAAACACTTAATTGGATAAGTCCTTCTGGCTGGTGGCTAGTTGAGAGAGAGCACACTGGGGTGGGATGTGGGGTGGTGGTATTAGTGAGGAATGTAGGTAACCTATAGACTCATTTCTTTTTTCTGTTGCATTTTTATTCAGATACCCCTCCTACCAAGGAGCTGCTCCAAGCAGTTATGATGGGCACTGATCTTGTTTCTGGTGTCAGCTCAGCTTGATGCTGGAAAACATCAAGATTGCAGGGGTGTTACAAAACACCCTGAACGCCATTTCCCATTTATTCCATGAAATTTAGGAGAACGCTGGGTGGGGTTTTGTGTGTGTGTGTGTGTGTGTGTGTGTGTGTGTGTGTGTGTGTGTGTAAATCAGCTCCCCCATTTTCTTTCTTCCAAATGCAAGTGAAATCTCCTCTAGACTCACATGAGTAATTTTCAGCTGTGTATTGTGCTCCTGAAGTAACCTCTTCATTTCCATTGTTTTAGTGTGAAATCATTTCCTCAGGAGATAATTAGGGTTGCTCCATTTATTACATTAAATGATTAGCATGCACTTGAAATGATCCAGTGTATTTTTCTTTATTGCTGATGACTCTTAAATATGGGCCTACATTCTTAATGGATAAATTAAGGTTGTCTTGGCTCTTTGTAGCTCTCCATGTAGCCAAACAAGAGAGACTTTCTTTTCCAAACATAGGCCAGGTGTGCTGTGGCGGATAGTCCAGGGCTGAAGAGCTCCTATTCATATGAATGTCCCACCTGGTTCAACAAAGAGCCCAGTAACACTGTTTGAAGTGTTCTTCCCTTCCCCTCCCCCATTACCTTTTTTTCCTTAAAAAAAGAGAGGGGGGCTTTAATGACAGTACTTTATCTGGTATTACTCATCCTATGTGTGGAATAAGTCAGTTTAACACAAAGTGACCCAGGATCGCATTTCAAAAAAAAAAATACCTCACTGGAAAGGCATGTCCATTATCTGAGTAGGCAATATGCCTGACAAAACCTCTGAAAAATGATGCATTAAGATTTCCCAAATAGAGGTTTCATTTGGATGCAATCCTTCTTTTCCTCCTTAATATAGTCTGGTTTTGTGGTTGGCAAAGTTTTCCAAAATACAATTAAAAGTATGGCTGTAGGAGGTCCTTGCACATGAAAATGATGCCAGCATACATATTTTGGGGGTTTTAAATCAAGCAAGGGTGGAGGGGAATAGAAGTCGACTTAAATATATATGTATATATATGTATACATACGTATGTAATATGTACTTTTTTCAGTAAACAAGAGTTAGAATTTAGAGCTGATGTTACATTAGAATCTCTCATTAAAATCTAGTGTTTTGCTATAAGGTCTTTGGAGTATGCAACCCTAAAAATGAGCTGTAATGTGCATTAACAACTTTTGAATTTGCCTATTCTTACTAAATCTGTGTTGATCTTTAATAAATTTCATTACTGACACAGAATCTCACATATAAATAAGGCAAAGTTGAAAGCCTGTCGTGTATCCTTTGAGGGACTGACATGCAGAAAGCATTAGCTACTCTTCTGAGAACTTTGAACAATTTTATCGGGTTGGAGGAAGAATCCTTTTCTCTCCTCTTCAGCTGTAATGATTTTTAAACCTTTATCATTTGTCTGTGTATCTTTTTTTTAAAGCTATCTATTTAACTTAAATGGCACCTTTGTTTTCAAGAGAATACCAGGCAACTGTACATGGTTCCTGGGAACCTCTTTGAGAATTAGAAAAGAGTAGAAAAGGAACACAACCAAGATTAGGTCATTTTACACTGGTGGTAACAATAGCCCTGGCTTAAATGGGGGTGAGATCTCCTAGATTCTCAGCTTTCCTATCTCCAGTACAGCGGGCATGGGGATAAGGGACTGGGAATTAGACAATTACTTAATAGGAGAGAAGAGCAATCTAATCTCCCCCGTCCACACCCCTTTATAATAAAAGCCCTGAAATGATTACAATAACATATGGGAAGCAATGAGTCGGATTTTAGGACCACAAAAATACATTAAAAAAAACTAAACCTGGGAAAATGGTGGGAAAGAAAGATCATCTTTGTTGTGGTGAGATTTTAGGTCCTTTTGTGGGCACAAGATTTTGTATTACTTACCTCATCTCAGTATTCCCATTGAGCTCCTAGCACAGTGGCTTGCATGTAGTAAGGGCTTAATAAATGTTTGTTATATTGAATCAAATTACATTTCTTGTCTCTAGAAATATTGTCTTCAAACAGAGATGCCTGCTAACCTCTGATTGAGAGAAGCCGTATCTATATAACCAAAAAACACTAAGTTAAACATGACCTATCTTTTGTTTGGTAAGGGAAGGGGGTGCATCTTACCTGCATGAGAAATTCAGTAGAATTTTGTCATGCAGATTTCTTTTTTAAAATGAATTAAAATTTTTTTAAAAAGAAAAAGGATGACGAAGTGGCCCCATGTACAGAATTTAAATGCTTGTATGAGATGCAAGCTTAAAATGTTTTTTTTTTCTATTTTCCTATTTTTCTAAGTAGGATGAATTTCGCATTTATTTTTCAGTCTTTAATTCATGAGAGAAGCAGTAGGCTGTAATGGGCCAGCCTTGGAGTCAGAAAAACCTCATTTTAAACCCTGCCTCTAAAATATACTCAACTAGGTGACCACAAGAAAATCCTTTAACCTCTCAGTGCTTACCCTCAGCTCATCCCCACTGTCACATTCATGATTCTCTAAGATTAAAAGTTACAGGCATATTTCCAAACTGTATTTGGAAAGAGAGTTCCTACTCCATGGAATTCTTGGATGAAATCACAAGCTTATACTAAGAAAAATTCCTTCAGTAAATATTTCTATGCCCCACTTGAAGGATGCTTGCTTTAGGGAAATGCTCTTCCTGAAGACCTACTATATAATGAAGTCCTCTGTACAAAAGCCTCGCTTTACCCTTTTAAAATTTGTTCCTTCTAAGAACAACAAATAGAAGTGAGATAATCTAATATTAGAGCTGGAAGAGACCATAGTGCCCATCTAGTCAAACCCCTCACATTTTATAGAAGACAGGCAAATAGGCTCAGACAAGTTAAGAAAACTTGCCTTAGGCCATGGTGAGTTAGCAAAAGAGGTAAAATTCGAACACAGGTCTTCTGATAGAGACCTTATCACAGTATTGCCTACCATATAGAGCAAAAGGCAGCCAGGTTTTTTGAAAATCAGGCCCTTGTGCCATAATTAGAATTTTATCTACAAAACTTTTGCAAACTGGATATAAAAACTTTCCCCTATCCAGGATTCTCAGATTGGATCCTTGCTGATGAATACGGCATGAAAAACTCAGCTCTATGCAACACTAGATTTTATTTAAATGAGAGCAAGTCATTGTTGGTAAAGTTTCTTAATGTTCTTCTTAAATCATATGAAAAAAAATCTTTGGGAAAAGGTAAAAATCAAGATTTAGTAAAAAGCCCTTGGCAGTCCAAATATGTTAAACACATTTAATTTCTTTAAAAACTTCTGTGAGTCATCTCCAACACATACCGTTCAGAGTGAAAGCGACATTATCGTAAAAGAGTGCAATAATACTGTTTATATATGACAGGCATTCTCCATTTAAGAATGCTGAAAGTCTCTGGTGGTGTCCTTAAAGGAGAAATGATATACTATCAAATGGTAGAGGCACAAAATACAGGTTTTAATCTACACTCCTGGATAAGTTTGAGCCTTTCTTTTTAGTGTCGATTCACTCTCTCTTTTTTTAAAAGATGAAGTTATAACAATACCAACACTAGTGGCTGAAAGGTTACAATGGATGAACACCATCTTTCTCAAACATTTATGCCATTTAAGTAAAAATACCTGATAGAGAGCATTTCTATTATTCACGAGAGATCATGCAAAATAATGGCTCCTAGCGCTCCTCTCGTAAGAGCTTATTTAAATACTTGGGGCTGCAATTCAGATTTCCACTTTGTTCAGACTTCACAGAAATACTTCTTACAACTGATCCCATTTCTATTCTTTATTGTACTCTAAATCGCCTTTGATTTCTCAGCACACCGGGAGGAGAAATCAGGTTTGCAGTCGTGTAAAGCACAATCCTACCAGGGCTTAAGCCCTCCCAAACCTGCCTGGACCTTCCGTGGGCAAAAGAAAAACAAAAAAACCTGCAGCAAGTTATATAGAGTCTGATGGACTACGGTGTATTGCAGACTATTTTATATTATGTAAAGTCTCTTAACCTTTCTGCCCCTCAGTTTCCTTATCTGTAAAAGGAGGACGTTAGCCTGGATAACCTCTAAGGAACCTTCCAGCTTTAAAACTATAGCCCTCTGAAATTAGTGGTTTTCTTACCTAAAAATAGTTTTCTTTAAAGACTGATTCAGTTATATGGCAAAGAAACAAACTAAGTCCTTTTTGATTTTAAGTTTTTTGCCACAAGCTAGAGGTAGAGAAACAACATTAAGAAAAAAACCCACTGTTAACTTTTGAATTTAGAAAGTGTGTGTTTTGGAGATTTCAATTTTTCTAGATAAAATGAATGTATCTATTTTCCAAGTGATTGTAGAACCATTATGCTTGGCACATTTAAGGAGCATAACTTTTCTAGAACTCACTTGATAATAGGACTTGTAGCCTCAGAAGAGACCTCCCCTCTCCTTTTTAAGACTTCTTTGAGATTTTTCTAAAAACATGAATGGACTCCATCACTTACTAAACTTATCTCCCAAGTGCATTTCATAGTGCTTTTATGCAAATGAGAAAGTATGTTGGAATTAACTCACAAAAGAGGGAGCAATTCAATAAATACAAAGAACATGACTTAAGCCCCCGAAATGAAAGGAATTCAGAGTCTAGGCAAGAAATATCCTCCTTTTCTCTACCTCCCTGCCGGTACATACTATAGCACCTCCAATGCCCTATGTGGTATTTGGTTTATGATGACAATGCTACAGTCTTCAAAGGGAACAATTCAGAAAATCATCCCAATATGTGACCTGGCAAATAGAACATAAAGGGCCATCTAATTAAAATATATAATATCATATGTAATTATTCATGATGATTGATTCCATTGTAGTAAGTTGTTACAGGGACTTTCAGTGGCTTTTTAAAGAAAAGTTTCCTGTGCAAATGTTATAAAAATTTTATAACATTTTACGATAGTGGTGATTTCGCTGCTATATTATTTGAGGCAATGAAGTATCACTGGAAAATACATATTTAGACAATCTCATGCTTTGAATAGATTAGGTGGGGCCATTTAGTCAATTATTTGAATTAATTCAATACCTTTTGGTATATGATATTTATATGTTATGTATATTGCATACTTCACAAATGTGACTGTTTAGATAGTAATATTCTTAATGTTAATTACAGTACTCACCTATTTACATTTTTAACAATTCCCAGGTGACCTTAAGATTTTTCTTGTAGGAACATTGTTTATGTTTTTATATCTTGATGCAGGCATTTCAGAATCCATTCAGAATATAGCTTCTGGCATATTAACCCACATTGCCAGCTCTCACTCCAGAGAGACTCCATCTGTTTGTGAAAAGACTGGAAAATGGAAATATTCTGTGATGACTTCACTAGTGCAAGCAGGGTTCCTCTTAATTAAGGAGATCGTGCTTAATGATCGTGCAGTACCTGCATTCTGAGGAACTGGTTTCCAAAGTAGAAAAAAAAATTTCCCTTCAATATTTCATTCTAATTCCACATGAAGGAACATTATTTAGTTATTTGGTAAGTTTTAAATGTTAAAGTTTGACTTATATGGAGCCAAAAGAAATATGCCCCTTAAAACATCAGGAACAAAATATCCCAAAGACATGGTAAATATATAGTTTCTTAATTGCAGAGCCAAAATAGATTACACACAGGCTTGCAAAATCTAAGACATCTGCTTTGTTTGAGGCAAGAAGAAAGACATCTGGGGGCTTGAATCTTTCTTTGTGACTCTCTCTGGGGTAAGTGCTCTAGTAACCTTTTCGTTAACTAGGCATTTAGGGAGACCCCTGGCAGATCCTCACTTGGGCTGGACCTCTGAGGTCGATGACGAAGGGGAAAGGTGAAATGGTATATACAAAAGGCAAAAAAAAAAATCACTGGATACAGGAAATCAAGGTGGAAATTCCATATTCCTTCAGTGCCTGGGGTACAGGATAACATCTAGGGCTCTGCCATCCATCCCTCTAGCAATCAAGTTCCAAATCTGAAATAATTAGCAGAATAATCCTAAGTTTAAAAGGGTAAAAATGAAATGGCCAGAGCTGGAAACACCCTAGCTTCTCTTTTAATCTGTAGCATTAATCACTTTTTAAAAATATCCCAATGCAGGGCTCTTTTTCCTACCCCTTGCTTATCACACTCTAGTAATCTGCAGCTTCTCATTGATTCTATGCTGGTTTTTTTAAAAATGCAAACAGTTACTGGCTTCTACATTTACTTTTGAAATGGACTTCTCTCCTTGGCTAGGAGGCCAGAGTAAAGAAGTTGGCTCTGCCTCTGTCTGGTTATATTCCTGGGTAACATTCTATGTGTTCAACCTTGCACAGAACAGTTTATTTGTTTCAAGTGCTCTCCTTTGGTATAGATTTGCATGCTCATCAGCTCAAATGAGGATCCTTCTCCAGGCAGCCCTAGTCACTGGTCTGACTTTGCGTTGGATCCCAGTCGCTGTTTATTTATTTATTTTTTTTAAGAAACAAAACCAAACAGAAACTGCTTGTTAGTTAGTGAGTCTTTCCGAAACAGGAATAACACTTGCCTAGGTGGTAGAGATACAGGCTTACGCATCTGAATTTGCAGAAGGCGAGCTTAACTGTTCCCCACAGCTCAGAATTTGGCAGAGAGAAAGCAGCATGTTTAGTCCCTCTTGCTGTGGTGTCTACACATTTAGGTTGGCGTTCATGTGAAATAAAAATGTATACAGAACTTGAGAAGTGTTTTTTGATGGTGGGTAAACAAGTTTATTTTTTGCCAGACCCTGTTTCCTGCGATTGTGATGCCCACAACACCACTGGTACATAAGGCATTTTGGTTCTGTCTCTGTCGCTTGTATCAATGAGCATTGTAGACTGAGGGCAATCTTCTGTTGGCACTTTGGATGAAGAGGGGAGAGAAAAATTATCCTCACTTGAGATTGATCCGAATTAAAGTAAAGCAGATTTGTAAGAGAAGTTCTTAGACTTCGGTGGCAAAAGGCACACACTGATGAACCAAATATCAAAATATTTTCTTTCTTAGGACTGCTTAGACATAACCAAATGCATAGTATGGCTAGACCTGCACTAATGTTCGAACTTAGGTGTGGAGTGATGCACAAGAAGGACAAATGAAACCCAGGAAACCCTAAGATATTCAAAATTAATATTGATATTTGCTAAAAAAAGTGAGATAAGGAAAAGCAGCTTCGTTTGGAAAATTTTATTTTGCTTCGGCATCCTGCATGAACCATCATAATATGAGACCTCTTTTATATGATGGAAAAATACCTTTCATAAACAAGACCATCTTTAAATAGCTATTTTAAGAATAGTTCTAAAAGGGAAATACTATATTTACTACACTATACTATACTAAAAGGGAAATGCTATACTTAACTCTTGACTTTTTCTGCATTTTAGCTTGTACTGTTTAATTGTTTTTTTTTTTTCCCCAAAGGAAAGGAATAAATCAATAAGCATTTATTAAGTGCCTACTCTGTTCTAGGCACTGGGCTCAGTGCCAGGGATACAAAGAAAGAAAAACCAACCATATCTTCAAGAAGCTTAGGTATAGGTTGGCATACTGAATAGAAAGTCAGCCTTTTGGAGTCAAGAAGTCCTGGGTTCAAGTTCTAACTCTGATATGTTGCCCATGTGACATTGGGCAGGTCAGCTTATCAGTGCCCTCCAAATAGTTCTCTGGCTTGATGTTACAGAAGAGATGCAATTCTAACTTGAGAGAGGGTGTTTCCTCACTGGGAGTTCCCTAAATTGATAAACTCACAAATCAGGACCATTTTCCACCCTCAGTGAATAGTATAATTTGTAATTGTTTTTAGTACTACTGCCAACAATTCTGCCACTACTACTTTACACTTGTATAATGCCTTTAACTTTTGAAAGTGCTTCCATATGAGATCTGAATTTGAATCCCTATTCTGTTACTTCTTGTATAACCCTGAGCAGGTCATTTAACCTGTATGAGCCCCAGTTTCTTCATCTGTAAAATGAGATTGCCTCACATGTCTTTTTCCAGCTCTAAACCTATGATCTCATGATCCTACAACTTCAATTAGGAAGAAGTGAAGTTGGGGAGGCCGGGAAACTGGGTTGCTATATAGACTCTGCTGCTAATTAGCACTGTGACCTTAGGCAAGTCACCTGACCTCTTTTCATCTCAGTTTTCTCTTCTGGCTTATGGTGATAATAATGCCTGCCCTCCCTTCCAACAACTCCACGAGGAACAAATAACATTCTAATGTCATTGGGTGAAAGTACAAGGTAATTCTTTTCTCCTCTCATGTATAAACATAGCATTTACTAATTTGTAGTAACTTCAAACATATATATATATTCATATATATTCAGTGGTATAAAATCACACACATATACACACAAACTCTTTTGTTTTCTGCTTTGTCAGGAAATTAACAACATACCAAATAAAAAGAGGTGATAACAGCATGCAGTTTGATGAGCTGTTGGAAACAAATGCAGTTGTGGCTGCTGGCTTGACAGCTAAGAGTGAGGAATCTTCCGGTGGGGGTAGTGGGGGGAGAAAAGATGTTTCTATAAATTTCAAAGAATTTCTCCCAATTACATTCCTGTAAGGAATACTTTCCTAATCTTTAAGAGCGGTATCCTTTATTACTCTGCTTATTATAGCAAAATGTAAGAATGCACAAGTGGTGGGTGTTTTGTTGTGACATCTGAACTATTTGTAAATATTGTTCACAGCTTTCTTAGCATATTTTAGTGAGGCAACATTTCAGCAAAGTATAATTTATCGCACATGATATAGACGGTGAGCTTCTCAACCCATTTGCCTAGGATGAGCATGGAGAAAAGGGGGGTGCCATTGGGCATGTCAGACTTTGAAGGAGGATATTTCAATCTGTGGGTCTGGAGGGATGAATGGGGCTGTCCTGCAATCATAAAACCATAAGTGGCAGTCAGAAAGCTGTTTTTTCACTGATTTCAGGGCCCAAAATAATACCAGTGCTTCCAAGGCCATAGAGAGCTGGGAGGAGTTTTGAGCTGTGTCTAAAAGCCTGACTTTTCCTCAAATTTTCTGCTTAGGCAGATTTCCTCTGATTTCAGCATTGCAGCCCCAGCAATACTGTGCTTTTTAGTGCCATTTTCTTCTTCCAGGTCCTATATATTTCTTCTGAAGAGGCTTGGCTTCACTTTATTGTTTTAAATTCTCCTAAAAGCAAGGCAGGAGACTTAGGTCTTGGTGGCTTTTTCTGTCTTTCTTTCTCTGTCTGCCTGTCTTTATCAAGGGACAATAAAAATGGGTTCCACATCAATTTTTTAAGGCTGTCATTTCTGGAAAGAAAAAAATTAGATCTGTTTTGAAAAACTGTTCTGTTTTCAGAATACAAGTTAACACTGAATTATTTGAATGGTAAAGTCTGTTTCTAAGGAAGGAAGGTTTGGACAGTTTGGGCCTCGCTGGCCCCTTTTTCTTGGGCTTGGCATGGGCTTCCTTTGACTAGGAGTTTCTGTTGATTTAAAGTGTTTCTTTATTCAAGGAAACTGCATATAGGAACCGTATCTTTGTCCAGTTGATTGTCATAAAGAACAGTTACCTTCTCATCCTCCATAGTTAAAGAACAAGGCTATTCATCTATGACACTGGTGATGCTTCCTGTGACAAGGTGGCAAAAGAGAGTGGAGTACTTATCAATCCACAGTGTATTCAATACACCATTCCATCTAAGATCCCACAAGCTATTTTTCTCCCTCTTATCCATTTTTCTGTAGAAGGGTACCATCACTGTCAACAGAGTCCAGAATGTCTGCTGGAAAATGCTGGGCGCCTTGGCAACTGGCATCATTTTTAGAGATGCATTACCTGTTAAAGATAACAGAAAATGGTCAACAGTAGGTTGAAGGCATTTACAAAGTAACCTGTAATACAGAACTGAGTGACTTTTCAAAGGCCTCAGCACTGGGAATTTGTTCCCATTTGGTTGTGATTGCCAGACCCAGACCTGATTTCCCAGAAGCATCAATATCAATCTTGAGAGGGTGCTGACCATGAAACTTTGTTTGCAAAAACAAAAAAAGGTCATATCTGTTTCAGTGTGTTCATTCTTTGGTATCCTGACACATAAGCCAATCAGATAACACCTAGAAGATATACCAGAAGACTGGGGTGCTACGCATGTAGTATTCCTCTCCTATTGCATGCAGCATCATGATAGGACTATCTGGAGAACTTGAAATCCCTATAGATGTGCCAGTTCTTAACCACTAAACCTTTGTGATTGTCACAGCCATGCTTCTAGAAGGGAATTTATGAATGGGCTAAAATGCCTCTCTTCTACAATTGTTCCATTCATGGTTTGTGCCAATAAATGTACTACCAGACAAAAATGAACAAGCTATGAAAAATGTTTAGCTTATAGTTTTATAAAACTGGAAAAATGACACATACTGTTGATCTGATTTTGAATGCTTCCAAAGTCTCACAAGACGGATTTGTAGCCATTCTTCCATTGGTGAATATCAGCTGATGTGACAAGACTTACCCAAAATGAGATGAGAACATCTGTAGAGATATCTGCTTTGACCCATGACCTCTTTATCAAGTAATACTGACATCAGATTGAAAGGGCCCAACATCATCAGTAGCCCAGAGCTGTCATTACTGGACCTTTGTGACTATGCTGAAGGGACAGAAAAAGGAAATCTGTGTTTTAAGTTTAAAAAAAAACCTTCTTTGCAAAATGTCTCGATGTTTTAAAATTACATATACTACATATGTGCTGATATTCTAGTTGTATATTAGGTTAAAAATCAGCAAGGCAATTGAATGTGTTTTCATCATTAAATGTCCCTAACATATCAGTAACTCCACGGAAATAAAGGCTTAAATAGTTATGAATCACAGCAATATGTCAATATCCATGTCCATATCATTCCTATCTTTATCCCTATCATCTCTATGTCTATACCTTTATCTATACCGATGTGTGTATATATGATTATATACATATATACATACTTATGTATACACATATACATATGTGTGCCTGCTATCTTAAGTTTAAACTTCAAGACGTCCTACACAGCTATGGTATGAAAGCAAAAAGCAGGATTACAGTTTTCTATGGACTACAAACACATACACACACATACACACATGCACACACAGCTATCTGTGTTTATGTCTTTGACTAGGTCTAGGTCTAGATCAAGGGTTCAGAACCTAGGGTCCATAGAGCAAGCATCTGTGGATAGATTTCAACGGGTCCCTGAATTTAGTTGGGGAAAAATTACATCTTCCTTTTCACTAACTTTTGGTTTCCCTTGAAAGCCTATGTATTTTAGTTTATGCTTTTAAAGACATTATTCTGAGGAGTCTGTAGGTTTCACCAGAATAAGAAAGAGGTCTATGACACACAAAAGAGCCTATCTATTGCCTATATTATCTGTATCTATATCATCTATGTCTTCTTCTACACTTACACCCATATATCTCTATTTCTATCTCCATCCTGATGTCTATCTCTGTCTCTATATCATTATGGGCACCTGTATCTGCACTGATGTCTATCATGTATCTTGCTCTGTCTCTGTCTCCATCTATCTCTATATATGTAATATAAAAATAAATGGTTCTATATTAATATCCCTAATGGTAGCAGCATGAATCCATGCCCAAATGAGCCTAGCAAAGACCTAAAGGAATCAGGGATTGCTTCCAAAGGTTATCACCTTCCTTCTAAATGAAAAACAGACATTGAAAATGAACAGCCGAGAATATCTCAGTTTTTTTATAAAGTATAAGCAGCAAAGGTGTGTGCCTGCTGTCTTAATTTTCAGTTTAAACTTTAAGACATCCTACACGGAGACGGTATGAAAGCAAAAAGCAGGACTACATTTTCCTATTCAATAATAAGCCATGGAAGTTGCATGGGGTCGAGTCTCTAGGAAATCCCCTCTTTCTTTGAAAAAATGTCATTGGTAAGATAGGAGATTGGCACCACAATGAGCAAAATATAGTGAGGGCTGATACGCATTGTCAGGTAGAATTTGGGTTGAGACACTGACTTTTGTCTGCATGGTGTCTCCGTTCCAAAGAAGATGGAAGATACAAAATTGCAAGTTTCCTATCTCTGGTTAATGCGGTCTATACAACTGAATAATGTATAAGGAGATGTTCCTTTGATAATGTCACAATTATTCATTGTACAGCCATAAACTCAAATATTCACATTAACAGCTAGGTATTATTTTTCTTCTCTGAAATTAAGTGAGTGGCATCAGTGGTCATAAATGAGAGCATTCATCAAAGGCGTCGGCCATGGCAGAGGATTAAGTGAATGCTGATGAAGTGTCCAGATTCCCATAACTTGGAATGGAGCTGCATTCAGCATTCCTTCATTATCCATCTGCCATATAACAAAAAGTCTCCTATATTTAATGCAGCTCTGCCCTAGGCCACGTAATAGGATTAGGAATAATTTCTACAAATTTACAAAAACAAATCACATGGGAAGGCTTAGAATTTGCTAATAATTTCTCCATAGCTGGGAGATCAAAGGGATGTAAGAGTCCCCAGTCAGGCGGTAGTTTGACCCGGGCCAGGGTTTTTTAATGAAAGGGTTAATCTTCTCCGAGGTGACCATAGAGGAGCAAATAGTGTGACCAAAGGCAGATTCAGGCACCTAAAAAACAAGGAAGAAAATAGTCTGAGAGTATGACAGCAAGAAA
This sequence comes from Trichosurus vulpecula, assembly GCF_011100635.1. NCBI lineage: Eukaryota > Metazoa > Chordata > Mammalia > Diprotodontia > Phalangeridae > Trichosurus > Trichosurus vulpecula. The sequence goes on along the minus strand of NC_050580.1, from coordinate 190,917,417 downwards.
ATATTTACAGAATAACACTACATTTTCTGGTAGGAAGAAAATAATAATTAATAATAATAATAATAATAATAAACTCTGTAGTACCTCATTGAAAAGGGTCAGACAAAAGAAGAGGGCTGGCTGAGAAATGAACACGGGGAAGATCAAAACCCCTTGCTGCTGCCTGGTGGAATAATAGAAATTAGGCTGCTTGCTTTTCACTTGAAGGGGTTTTCCATTGTGATCAGGTAGGGTGAGCCCACTCACATTGTACCCTTGTTTAGGTGGCTACTCCTGCTTTTTTTTAAAGCAAGGGCAGCCCCTCTTATTCCAGTATGTGCAGCTGAATGTGGGTATGTGGGGCACTCACCCACGCTGCTTGTCAAATAGCCCCCTTGAAAGGTGCATCACCTCTGGGCCAGATGGATTCAGATGGTACAAGTTGAATGCTCATTCAGATTATTTAGTACTTATTTTCCTTGTTAAAAAAGTAAAGGGAAATCAGAAAGAACAAAGATGTATGTAAATTTATTATTTATTTGTTTTAAAAAATACAAGAAAAGTTTTGAATTCCAAATTCTCTCCCTTTTTTCAACCCCTCCCCCACTCACTGAGAAGGCAAAGCAATATACCCATTATACGTGTGAACTGATGCAAAATATATTTCCATATTAGCCATGTCACAAAAGACCCAAAGAACAATCAAGAAAGTGAGAAAATTATACTTCAACTTGCACTCAGAGTTTGTCAGTTCTCTCTTTGGCGGTGGATGGCAATTTTCGTCATGAGTCCTTTTGAATTGTCTTGGATCGTTGTATTGATCAGAGTGGCTAAGTCTTTCACAGTCGATCATCATTACAATATTGCTGTTACTACGTACAATGATCTCCTTGTTCTGCTCATTTCACTTTGCATCAGTTCCATAGATGTGTTTTTCAAGAATATGATGGAGTACTGAATAATTGCCTGTGTTCCATTGTCTTCCTCTGAGCTGTATCAACCAACTTTTCTATGATAAAGTGAGACAAGCAGTCCAAGTGAGGCACTTCACGTTTTTCTTTCTCCATGGGGTTGATCTTCAATACTCCCTACGCAGCTCTTGCAAGTTACCTCTCCCATCTAACTTTCTTTGACAGTGGAGATGCTGATCCTCTCGCCGGTTGGCATATGACATGTTCTGACGAGCTTGACCACAATGTATATCTCTCCTTAATCTAGGATGACACTCATGGAGTACAAGAATTAAATAGAGCATCTGTCTAATGGCGTGGGCAGGGGTGAATAATTTAATAGTCTCACAGAATGGATAGGGTTGTAAGCCCTGGAACCTAGAGGAGAGGCTCTAAGGAAGACAGTCATGTAGTACGAAGAGTGCTGCATTTGGAGTCGAAGGACCAGGGTTCAAATCCTGGCTCTGTTCTCTGTTACCTTTATTGCTTTGGGCCTGTCACCTCTACTTTTTTCATGCCTCTTGCTTGTCATATAGAAATATGCCCATGTCTTCCCTCATTCTTAAAAAAATAGTCACTTGATTTATCAATAACTGCTGGCTATTTTCCTCTATTTCTCATTCCTTTCCTGGTTAAACTTCTTGAAAAGGCTCTTCTAAAATTGGTGTCTCCTTTCTTCTCCCTCTCATTTTAACTCTCTACAGTCTGGCTTCCAACCTCATCATTCAGCTGAAATCGCTCTCTCGCCAAACTTACCAATGCTCTCTCAAATGTCAAATCTGACAGCCTTCTCTCAATCCTTATCCTTCTGGACCTCTCTGCAGCCTTTGACCCTGTCCATCATCTCTTTCTCCTTGATTTTTCTCCTACTCTCTTCTCTTTACATTATTGCAATATTACTTCTTTCTTTTATCCTTCTACCCATCCGACCCTTTATTCTTAATAGCCTTTTCTAGGTCTCCATCCAGGGCATGGTCAGTAGTCACGAAAGTCTCCCAAAGCTCTGCCCTGGGTCCTCTTGTCTTCTACCTTTATATTTCTTTGCTTGGTAATCTCATCAGCTTCCATCAGTTCACTTTTCATCATTCAATTACGCAGACAATTCTTAGACCTATTTATCCAGCCCTCACCTCTCTCTTAATATCCAGTCTCTAATTTCCACCTCTCTACTGGACATACCAGACTGGATGTCTCAGTAGACATCCTAAACTCAATATATCCAAAACTCAACTTAGTATCTTTCCCCCCAAACCCTCTCCTCTTCCTAAATTCTCTATTACTGTCAAGGGTATCACCTCCTCCCAGTCTCCAAGGATCTCAACTTAGGTGTCATTCTTGACCCCTCATTCTCTCACTCCTCCCATCCAGTCTGTCACCAAGTCCTGCTGATTCCATCTTTGGAACTTCTCTCATATACACTTTATTCTCTCCTTTGATGCTGCCATCACTATGTGCAAACCTTTATCACCTCAAGTCTAGACGATTGCCTTCTGATGGAGAGTTGTTGCCTGAGAATTATCCCCACTGCAGTCCATTCTTGACTCAGCTACCAAAACGATCTTCCTAAAGTACAGGTCTGACTATTGTTCCTCTCTCCCTCTCACTCAATTAATAAATTTTAGAGCCTCCCTATAACCTCTAGGATTAATTAAAAAAATCCTCTGTTTGACTTTGGTAGTCCTTCATAAACTGGCCCCTAACCACCTTTCTAGTATTCTTACACTTCATTCCTCCAACATATTTTATGAATAAGTGACACTGGTCTCCTTACTTTTCCTTATATATGATACTCCATCTCCTGACTGCATTTTTACTGACTGTCTCCATTCCTGGAAGTTGTCCCTCCGCCTCTCTACCTCCTTGCTCCCCTGACTCCCTTTAAATCTCAGCTAAAATCCCACCTTCTGCAAGAAGCCTATTCTTAATGCTAATGCATCCCCCTTTAATTACCTTTAATTCATTCTGTAAATGTATTGCTTTTACATAGATGTTTGTAAACTGTCTCCCCCATTATAATGTGAGCACCTTAAGAGAAAGGACTGTATTTTTTGCCTTTCTTTGTATTCCAAGCATTTAGCACAGTACCTGAAACAGAGTAAGTGTTTCATAAATACTTGCTGGCTGACTGGCATACTACTTTGTTATTTGCATACTTCTCATCTCTGGTATTAGACTGTAAGTTCCTTGAGGACAGGAACCATGTATAATTCATCTTCAAATTACCCGTGGTGCCCAGAAATGACTGGAATCCCTGGCTTCCACCAAAGCTCAGTCCAAGTGTCATAGTCTATTGTAGTTACACAGGTGGCAAATATCAGAGGGAGAGAGAGAGACAGAGAAAATAAAAGAAGAGGGCCAAAGACAGGATCTTGATGAACACTCAGTTTAAGGGATTGAAAAGAGGATGAGGAGACTGCAAAGGAGAAAAAGAAAGTCTAGTTAGAGAGGTAGGAGAATCAGAAGAATTTAGTGTTTGGGAAACCAGTGTAAGAAATTACAGCCAAATTGTAAGGGGCTGAAGAGAGAGTAGGTGTTGAGAAAGTTGAGACATTAGAAGCAGAATATTTTAAAATATTTTTAACATTTAATTCAATTTGTTCATTTTTTATTTGCTTGTTTTTACAATCATTTATTATTTCTGCCTCTTATTGCCCTCCCCAACTGAACAACACCAAAAACAAAAAAATAAAATCCTCCTAATAAGTATGCAGAATCTAGCAAAATGAGTTCCCTTCCCCTCTTTGGTCACATTCAAAAATGGAAGTCTCATGAAAACAACTTTTCCCAAGAATTTGAGTAGTAAAATGTAGGAAAGAGATGGGATAGTAGCTGGATGGAGTAGAAGGGTCACAGAGAATAATTTTTTAGAATTGGGAAGAGCTGAGAATGTTTCTAGACAGAACAGAAAGGAAGCAATGGAGTGGGAGAGATTCAACATGCATGAGAGAGAGGGGATAGCCACAGGAACAAAGTCCCTGAGAAAGGACAGGAATAGTTCAAAGGTTGAGGGCTTCACCTCAGAAGGGGAGGTACCTTTTCCTCTGAGATCAGGGTGAAGGAGAGAAGAATGGTTGATAATACTGTTTTTAAAAAAAATGGAGAAGGGGACTTGAGAGAGCTATTTTTGGATGACTTCACTCTCGAATTAGGAAGCTATGTTTTCTAAGTGTGTGGGATAAGGACTGTAGTTGACTATGGAAGAGTGGAAAGTGTTTGGGACTGTTTTGGGAATGAGATAAGGAGGCAATGAAAATAGACACTAGATAGAATGTTCCTCAATAGCAAGGAACTAGGTGAGATCATATATCATAAATCTATAAGGGGCAAAATCAATCACTTTCATGATTTTATCCTGAAACACAGGATCTTGGGAGCAGGAGTGGAGAATTTGGATTGTGGGGTCTGCCCAGAGTTCAGGTCAAGTGTTTAGTGGCAGAAGGTCTGGGGATTAAGGGATTTTAGGGTGCTGGCTAGTAAAGTATTAAAGAGAAATCAGAATGGACAGAATGGACTGGAAGAATAGAGACTAGGGGAAGTCAACAGAGCAGGTTTAGTGTGTGTGGGAGGGGAGCAGAAGAAGTAGAAGCCCATCAGTTTTAGCGAGAGTAGAATTTTGAACATTTGGATCTCGGAGGTGGGGAAGTGCTGTGGGATGGTAAAATATAAGGCAGTGGTTCTGAACTTTTTCGTTACTCATATGATGAGTTATGCTAATAGTGTCCATTGAGTGAGAAAATATATGATGACAAAAAGCTACTATGAATTCAGTAACACTTTTAGATGTGTTCAATTTTTCATACTTTATTAATCACAACAGCATCTGCATACACTTGAAAAAATAATCGTGCATATATGTGCAGGGCATTATTCATTGCATAGAAGATATATTTGCTTATTTATCATATTAAGGAATGTTGTATATTTTGTTCAAAGATAAAATCAAAACAACATTGCTCGATGAGAATATGAAATTATAAGTCCTTTGTAAAGGAAAAAAACTCCCTGGCTGTCCAAGGGTTCTCAGCTCACATTTGGAAAACCACTCATGTTGGGCTGAATTGGGGCATGGAAAGAAATCACTGGGATTGAGGAGCTTGAGAAATTGTTTGCAAAGGGGACATTGTTAACATGAACACCAAAGTCCTTGAATATGACGGATGACTATGAAGAGGAAGACTGTGATCAACACACTGAAGTCAATGGGAACGTTGGCTAAGTGACCAGGAGATTGTTAAATGATGACAAGAAGAATGTGGAGAAGGCAGTTTAAATGGTTCTGCTCACTTCATTCTGTATCTGACTCCACGAGACTAATGATGAAGCATGCTTTCCATCTCTTATTGGAGATGTGATGAACTATAGGTATAGAATGAGATACACATTTTCAGATAAGATCAATATCACACTTTTTTTGTTTGACTATTACAAAGGAAGATTTTTATTTATTTATTACAAAGGAAGATTTTTTTTTTCTTTGAGAATGGAGGAGTGTTTTGGGGATAATTGGGGGTAGTGGTAATAGTGATACCAAAAAAAAGCTTCAACGAACTATTTAAAATATACAGGGAATGGAAGTTCAAAGGGGTACAACGATGAGAAGGGCAGTGTTGGTCCTATTAGGTTAAATTTAATGTCTACTTCAAAACAAACTATATATGCTAGATTCATAGTTTCATGTACAATTCTCCCTTTGTGCCAGTTCTGTGTGGAAATGTTTATGGTTGTTGGTGACCATTAAATTCACAATAAAAATATTTTAAAAATAAGACAAATGGATTTGATAGAGAAAAGATTCTTTTTGAAAAATGCTGGTAGGGGACTTGTTTGTGACATTAGAGAATAAGGAATGGGTCAACTCAACCTCTTGGATATAATGAGTCTGGGGGAAGGAAGTGGGAAGAGCACTCTCCAGCGGAGAATGTTTTGAGGAACGTAGTATGATTAATTTCAATCTATTAACTATCAGACATTTATCAAGCACTTATTGGGAAAGCCAGGCTTCAGTTTGAAACAGTGGGATATAAAGAATCTTAGAGGAAAACAGGAATTGTTGAGAGGGATTACAAAGTGTTCGCTGTGATGATGAGAGGAGTATACCAGTTTAAAGTGGACCCAGGGAGGAGTCAGATTGATATGAATATCAAGCAGGGTTCAGGAGTGGAGGGACAAGCAGCTTGCTTATAGGACAGAAAAAGTAGATGACCAGGATTGAAAAACCATATAAGAAGAGGCTGATTGGACTAGCATGTTGGCAGTCAGAAATGTGTAGAGTTACCGCCCCCCTCCCCTGCCTCATTTAAATAGAGCGTGGAATACTGGCATTTCAGGGTGTGTTGATGAACATAACAGTGCTACACATTTCTTGGCCAAGGAAATAAGGAAATGATGATGATGAGGCTTCCAGTGAGGATGGAAGCCGAGAAGATGCCTGTGCTCAAACCTGGTGCTCGCTTGGCTTTTTAATAGATCTCAAGTCGTTTTTTATGTGGTTCATCTCTGCAGTGAGGTCCCAAGCTATTTATTTTCCTCTTTTAAGTCTACTATGTGTTCAGCACATAGCAGGTATTCCAGTAAGTAGTTGCTGATTCACTAATCTGATTCAACTCCCCCCACCCAACCCCTTTGCACCATCCCCCTTCAACTTGTAAAGGACTGGGTCTCTGTTCTAAGTATTCTTTCCCAGGAAGATCTCTGTCGTTGTTTTTTTAAAATAGTGGTATGTTTATGTGATTTAACTATGATGAGTACTCTTTCCCACAAGACATGTAATTACTAAAAAATAAAATCTCATTTTAAGTATGTTGAATTAGGGGAAAAATCCAAGGATCTGATTTGCTTCTTTCAAAGGGAGAGAAAACTTTTCTAGTCTGTCTCTACATGATCCCTAGTAAACTGAAATGCTGAGTATGTGATTCTGGGTGGGAAGAACTCTTGGGGTTCTGCTCAAACATGGGCTTCCTATAGAGCATGGATACTGAGAGAATATATTTAATTAAGTTGCCCAATACCTTCATCCTCTGCTATTTAACATTAAGGAGAAAATGGCATCAGTGAATTAAATTTAATTATTGCTCAATTCCCAACAGGTGAAAAGAGTTTGCTGAAATTTTACTCAAATCATAGCATATTACACTTAAGCACTAGGGGAGGAGCTAATAGCATTAACCTGTCTAGGGGTTCTATTGATATACTTCCTTCCTTTACAATTTCGATTCTATTGGTTGGGTCAACTAAGTTTGAAACTATTTTCAAAAGCATTCATTAATATGTACCAAGCTCTGTTGGAGGTGCTGGAGTTACAAAGATAAAAACAGACCCTGTCCTCAAATAGTTTCCATTCTGTTGGAGGAAATAATAAATATATAGATAAGTAAATGCAAAATATATACAAGATAAATATAAAAGGATTTGAGGAGAGAATTAAGAGGGCATTAACAATTGATTAGGTCAATGGAGGGATGAAGAAAGGCATTTTTTGTAGGAGACAGCACTTTGGCCTGAGCTTTGACTAGGTTTTCCAAGAAGAAGAAGTAGAGTATTCCAGGCTTAGGCAAGAGCATATATAAAAATGTAGTCAGGAGATGGAACACCACATATGGAGAACAAGCCAGCAAGTAAAAGCCATTTTTTCCTTGTAGGTGGGAAGGGAATTCCCAAAGCCAGGCTATATCTCATAGGTATGTTGTATTACAGATTATATTGGGAGAAAGTCAGGGGGGGCCAAGACTCTTAAGGCTTGGGATATCCATAGTCCCTCCCCTCAGTAAAAGTATGATCCTATGATTTGGCGATCCCATGAAAGTGATCAGGGCACTTGTGGGTGACAGACAAAATTAAGGCAAATCGTAGGGAGAGGCAGAGGAAAGTTGTTAGAGACTGATCTTGATAATACGAGGATTTTCACCCACTTCTACCTTGATTAGATCTTATAATTTCATACCAAGGGAAAGTTAATCAGCTTCAGGTGTAGCTAGGAAGTGCAATAGATAGTGTTAGGCCTGGAGTCAGAAAGATCTGAGTTCAATTACGGCCTGAGACAATTACTAGCTGTGTGACCCTGGGACCTGATCCTGTTGGCCTCAGTTTCCTCCTCTGTAAAAATGAGCCGGAGAAGGAAATGGCAAACTACTCCTGTAGTAAACTCCTTGCCAAGAAAATCCCAAATGGGGACACGACTAAACCAAAGCAACAGTCAGCTTCACCCAACCTTATTTTCTTATCCCATTATGCGTGGATGAGATTATCAGCAGAGCCATGTAAAAGGGGTGTGTGCGCGTGTGTGTGTGTGTGTGTGTGTGTGTGTGTGTGTGTGTGTGTGTGTGTGAGTGCCAAGGGAAAAGGATATTGCCCTATGTCTAGGAGACAGAGACTCTAGGAAACAGATGTGAAGTTACTGCTGGGGAGGCTGCTGTGAAAGTTTGTGTAGGGGAGGGGGCATAGTGGGGTAAGGAAGAGACTGCCATCTGCTAGCTTCTTAGTTCAACAAATTATTCATTCCAATTAGTGCTAAGTTTTGTTGATTCTACCATGCCGCGTTACATGTGCTGCCAGCCCTCTAAATTTAGTACCCTGGGACAAAACCCTGTTGCCCCACCCTAGTTACAGCTCTGCATAGCAATAGTGTCACGTGTAGCTTACCCTGTACCCAAGACAGTCCATCTGGGCCTCATTGCTAAATGTTTGCCAGCTGCTTCTTCTGGCAATAATGATGTCTGTGAAGGCAGACCAAAACCATTGTCCAGTGTCAAAGATGGGAAAAAAATGATGATAGATGCAAAAATGTATTTTGTGTGACTCAGATAACATCGGGCAACTTTGATAACAACTCTGGAAGAAAACAATTGTCAATCAAGGAGTTACTTTTGGTAGCATTTGTTGCTATGACTCATTTGAACACTTTCAGGTCTTCCTAAACGATCTGTCTCTTATAGAAGCAGCAATTTGATTCTTTTCTTAAGGACAGGGCCTCTTTTTGTATCTGTAGAACGAGGGGGAAGGCCTTCATGATATCTAAGGGCCCTTCTAACTCTGACTCCTACAATGGTGACTAATGTATTTATTTGATCAAAAAGATGCTGGTTTTGAAATCAGAGGATCTGGGCCCTAATGCTGGCTCTGATGCTTATAATTTGTTTATCATTGGACAAGTCACTCAGCCCGTCCTAGAGCTTATTTTTCTCAGTTGTAAAATGAGTGAGGTGGACTGGCTATCCTTCAAGGTCCTATCTGACTCTAAATCCGTGATCCTCTAATTAAAAGAGTTTATTTTATACAGCCTATGTGGAGGCTAGGACAAATGGGAAGCAGTCCCAATTAAAGGACTGGCTGTGGATTATCATTTATCTCACCGCATGGTGTGTTGGCACCACAAAATACTGATGACACGATATTGAAAGCTATTTAGGAATGTATGGGGGGATGTGTGAATTTCTTGGTTGTTTTCTTCTGTCATACGCTAGGTGTGAATGTAATCTTCCAAAACCTTCCCCCGTCTATTGTCTAGACCTCATAGGTTCATAATCTAGAGCTGAAGGAGGCATTAAAGACCACCTAGTCTGACAGTTTCATTTTAGATATGAGGACTAAGGCCAAGAGAAGTGAAGTGACTCAGCCAAGGTTTTGTCGTTGTACTATCATTGCAGTTGTATGTGACTCTTTGTGATCCCTTTTGGGGTTTTCTTGGAAGAGATATTAGGGTGATTTGCCCTTTTCCTCTCAAACTCATTCAAAAGATGAGAAAACAGAGGTGATCAAGGTTAAGTGACTTGCCCAGAGTCACACAGCCAGTAAGTATCTGAGCCCATATTTGAACTTGGGTCTTCCTGACTCCCCACTGCACCCCCTAGCTGCCCTAGTAACCAACATTACACAGGGAGTAAATAATAAGGACTGGGATTTGAATTCAAGTCCTGCAGCTCCATGTTCAGGGTTCTTTCCACTGCACTATAGCATACGAAGTAAGGAAAGTTTGCACTGAGGGCAAGGAGACAAGTTGGTATCAGAACAGCCAGCCATGAGGCCACATACAAAGGGTTGACAATGAGAACAAATGGGGCTGAGCTGTCCTTTCCTTTCCTTGAAATGCACACTTGAGCACCTACTCAGCCAAGCTTTAGCCAGATGCTCAGCTCTGGGTACAGATGTTGACATTTGGGGTTTGTAAATCTATGAGAAACACAGGTTACCCAATGACCATATGGGGAAGCTGCTTAAAAATGGTAATGCACAACATCTTGGATTATCCACTTAGCCAGGGAGGAGTGAAAATGTGATGTGAGTTAAGCCATAGCATCACATTCCATTTTGCCTTGGGTACAAGCAGGAGCAGCCCCCTAACATCAAGGACCTCGGCATCTCAAGAAGATTTTCTGATGAATTCTGTCTCCTAGGATACCTCAAAGGAATGACAACTGTTCTTATGTGGCATGGGATATACAGTAAATCTCACATTGGGAAGTCTTGATTTGTTTTTAAATGACCTGTGAGGAAGCTAAATACGTGATCTGGAATAGAAAAGGGAGTAATTGTACTTCCTGTCCTGGGATGGCATGGGAGGGTATTCAAGGTGCTTTTTGGCTTAGGGGAAGCTGTTAGGGAGTTTGTATTCTTACATTGTCTCTCCCAAGGACCTGCCAAGTTACTCTCTACCTGTTAATTCTCCATGTGCATTCACTTAGGATCACGAGGAATGTTTTCCACATTGCAGCTGAGATGCATAGCCTTTCCAAAGCCTCTTTTATTTACAATGAATCATTTGTTGAAACCCCTTAAAGTGGAGAGTTGCTGCTCATTGGAATCACCCCTCCCCTATCCTCAATCAAAATATTACAATATAATTGAAATTAGATTAAAAAATTAAATGACATTTTGTGAACTGTTTAAAAGGGTCAGCAATGTGTTTGAGCAGAACCAGATTAACCTTTGCTCATTTGGGAAAATGCAGACTTCAACAGGGAATCTGTGGCTAGGGTTGCACTTGCTAAAAGTTTAAAACAGTAATTTTTTCCCAAGAAAGGTCATCTTGAGCTAAAATGTCAAATAAATTATTTAGATTACTGAATTAGAAAAGTGAGGATCTGACAGGCTGAATTTTTTATGCACATTAGCCACAGTCAGGGTCTCTCTATGCTCTTTTTATTGGGTAAAGTGCACCCCTTCTTGGCTTATTAAAAATCTCTCCATTCAGTCCAATATACCCTCTTTGATAGATTGCTGCTGCATTTGGGCATCTAAATACATGGAGCTGTTGAATTCCTATGACCCAGTTGTATTTTGCAGCTCTCCTAGTCTGGATTCTAGAGGAAGTGGCAGCCATTCTCAGAAGCAAGAATATATACATAAATGTAGGAATGTTTATCAAAATCTCTGTCTCTCTCTTCCTCCCTCTCAGTCTCTTTGTCTCTATATCTCTCTTTCTGTCTGTTTCTGTTTCTATCTCTGTGTCTGTCTGCCTTTCTCTCTTCACCTTCTATTTTTATCTCTCCTCCTTCCACTTCTCTACCATGTCCTTCTACATGAAGGCAGCGGTACAGGAGATGGTGTCGTGGATCTGTTCAGAGGCCCTGGGTTCAGATCCTACCTACACCATTCAATACCCATGTGACTCTGATTAAATCATTTAATCTCTCTAGGTCTTAATTCTTCCTCTGTTAAATGAAGGGCTTGTACTATATGGCGTCTGAATTTCCTTCTAGGTCTGGTCTTCTATCTTATTTTTTATTCAAGATGCCCTCAAATTTTACTAAAGTAGAAAAACATTCCAATGCAATATAGTAGGATTAAATGATGAGATCATTTTAGCATTTCAGAAAGGTGGAAGGAAAGGAAGGCAAGAAGGGAAAAAAGAACAAAAGAAGGAAAGAAAGTAGGAAGGAAGATTATTTACTTTTGAAGATGGCCAGATTGCTTTTACTTCAGGAAGTTGTAAGGGAAAGGAGAGTAAGGGAAGGGAAGGAAAGAAGGAAGGAAGGAAAGAAAGAAAGAAGGAAGAAAAGAAGGAAGGAAGGAAAGAAAGAAAGAAGGAAGGAAGAAAGGAAGGAAGGAAAGAAGGAAGAAGGAGGAAGGAAGGAAGGAAGAAGGAGGAATGGAGAAGGAGGAAGGAAAAAAAAGAAGGAAGAAAGTAATTGACTACATGATACAAGGTTTTCCCATGGAAGTGGGTAGGTATTAGAAGAATCTTGGAAAAGGCTTTTAGAGCTTGCCTGGGGAGAATCATATTCTTTTACGACTTTTACCTTTACATAGAACTTTTAGCTTTTCAAATGTTTCACTTACTTCATTTTATTTGGTACTTATAATGACCCTAGAGGCATCTGTCATTCCAATTTGACAGATGAAGAAAATGACAAACTGAAAGATCAAATGAATTTCCTAGAGTTACATATAGTTAGTTGGAGAGCTGGGTGTAGATCTTGATTTGGTCCAATCCCAGAGCTGTTCACCCCTAACTCCCTCATCCCCAGTGTTTTTGTCACAGTCTCAGAAGTGTAGTCTCTTGGCCAATGGATTCCTTTGGAGGATGGCATAATTCTTAGGAGTGATTATTACGGCATCTATTGTTGGAGAATTAATTCAACAAGTCCTTGGGCCTTTAAGCCTTTCCATTTCTTTCCCAACGCTTTTAGCTTCTCCTCATTGCATGTATGTGTGTATGTGTATATATACATATATATTATATATTTCAATGCAGGCAATATATAATGCAATATAAATCATTATGAGAGAGATCTATATTTCTCCCTCACCTTTTTTTCTTTTATTCCTTTATTTTTCTTGAAGTTTTGAATTATTCCTTTATTTTCTATTGAATAATAGCAACTCTTAATGAATAATAATGTCACCATAAGGACAATAATGATAGGTAGCATTTATGTAGTGGTTTTCAAAAGTTTGCAAAATGCCTTACATATATTATTCGCACAACAGCCCTGTACGGTAGGTGAGATTATTGTTTCTGTATTACAACTGCAGAAACTGAGGCTGTTAAGAGGCTTGATCAAAGTCACACAACAAAGTAAATGTCTGAGGGTAGACTTGAACTTAGGTCATCCTGACTCCAAATTGCACACTGGACCACCTTCCGAGCTTTATCACATGCTTACTTTATGGTAACCCTGTGAGGTAGGAGGAATGAAAGATTAAGAGCCAGAAGAGACCGTAGAGACCACAGAGTCCAATCCTCCTCGTTTTGCAAATGAGCTAGTTGAAGCCTAGAAGGATAGAGTGCCTTGTCCAAGGTCATACAGGCACCAAGTGGCAGAGCCATGATTCAAGTCCAGGTATTGACTCCAACTTGTATACAGTCAACATTGCAAAATTCCACATTTAAACTGTTCAAGAATTGTTTTAATGAAGCAACCACAAGCATTTATTAAGTGCTTACTGTGTTCCAGGCACTGTGCTTGTATATGACCTTGGACAAGGCACTCTATCCTTCTAGGCTTCAATTACCTCATTTGTAAAACGAGGGGGGTGGTCCTTAAAAAATAAAAAGAACATGGCACCTGCCCTCACAGAGTTCATATTCTAGTGAGAGAGCCAAAATGTAAATTCTGTTCACTCAAGCAACATCGGACCCACCCAACCTGAGTGGCAAAGGTTATGAGCATGTATTAAGTGCCTGCGGTGTGCTAGGAACTATTCCAAGTACTGAGGACAAAGAGTTATAATGACCTTATAATGTCCTTAGAGAGTTTATATGCCACTGGGGTTGGGGATGTTACTTTCACATAGATTCTAAGTTAAGCTTAGCCTTGACTAATTGTTCACATCTGTATACATCTTCAAGAATAATTTGAGCCTTACAGAAACCCTATGAGGTTGTTGCTATCATTATCCCCATTTTACAAATGAGGAAATTGAGACTCAGAAAGGCTACTTGACTTGCCCAGCTGGTAAACATATGATGCATGATTTGGACCCAGGTCTCTCAGGCAAATTTGAGAGAGATTTTGAAGGAAGAAACAGAATTTAGGAACAGATTGGGAACAGAGACTCAAGAATTTAAAAAAATACTCTGAGAATTTTTACCAGGGAAGCTAGAAGAATGATGGTTTCATTGACTACTAAGGCCCAAGATTAATTTGGAATTGGATTTTCATTAGAAAAGCTACAGGTAATTTTTGGGAGCTAACCTAGTGACTTGCTTTATTTCATTGTTAATTTATTAGGACCAGCAGGAAATGGAGAGGAATTGTAGAGAGAGTATTAGATTAGAAGTCGGAGACACTGGGTTTGAATACCATTCCTGTTACCTATGATCTATGCAACTTGGTGAAAACCATTTAAACGCCTTGGACCCTGGTTTTTTTTTTCTTCTGTATGATGAGGAATTTAGACTAGATCATTCCTGAGATCCACTTTCCCTCTAATTCTATGACCCTTAAAGGCAGTAACTATGTGTCTCTTCAGATCCCATGGTTAATGCCATATCTATTACATTATTTAAAAAAACTCAACAAGCGCAATTGACTGAACGATTTGATTAGTTTATACTTTCACTCAAGAACCTTCATTGCCATTTTAATATGGCACTGATCCTATTTAACAAACTCTTATTAAACAACTGCTATATGCTGGATACTGTGCTAGGCGCTGGGAATATAGCCAAAAGAAAACAATCACTGCCCTCAAGGACCATCATCTATCTTGTGAGATCTGTTGCATCTTGCACGTGGAGCAAATGAAACATCAACCACAAGAAGGCGCCTGTTTCCATATTTCAGGTGTCTATCGTGTCACTGGTGTGTTCATTCCATCCAACATTATAGATTGCAACCAATTTATCCCTAAAATTTGTTGTGCTTCTCCTGCTCTTCCAATCCATTACACAATAGCCTAACTATCGATGAGCCTCTCTGAATTCAACTAGATTCATCCCTGGATTATAACAAATAGTTCAATATTGGGCCCTTGCTCAAAGCCTTGCAGGTTGCCAGGACTATCCAGATTTTAAGCTCCTTTTGGAATAACCTTCAAGAATTCAAGATCATTTTTGCGACACTATGAGATACTGGGGTAGAATTTTGGTGGAGGACCTTAAGATAAAAATATATGAATTCCCATACTGTGCCAGACACATGCTCTATCCAGCCCGGCATGCTATCTTTGACAGATATACTGAAGGATAGATTGTGGAAGGGCTTGCTGCCTACACACTGTTCACTGGCTTAATGCCCTTCGTTGATATCAAATTAACTTGAAGTTTAGGTGTGCCCATCTATGTAGCCTGTTTTCCCCAAGGAATACAGTATGAGTCTAATCTACCATGTTAATTTATTTAAATTTTAAAAGCAACTATTATTTTTATTGAGACTTTGTTTAGAGTTTAGATTTTATAACTTTTTATCTTCTACATGAGGTAGTGCTCAAATAGTCAAATGGACTTTTGATTTCATTGTTGTGGGTTTTCTCTCCAGCTATGGGTAGTGCTATCTTTCACTTGTCTTATATGGGAGTACCAGTAGAATACATGTAATTCATAATGTTTTGCAATGTTCATGAACATTGTTGCCCTTCGATATCATGTCTCTGATTTGCAAGGATATTAAGTACTTTTTGGTTTATATAGTTCATTGATCCTTTTTTTTTGTTTGTCTTATATTAGATAAATTCTTCTAAGACTGAACTGTAGTTGGACTTAATGTACTTACGGCCATTTCCTTTTTGTTTTCATTTGGGAAGGTTGGGTTGGAATTTCTATAATGGTTATTTAGTATGTCTAATTTTTATCCTTTCTTATTTGTTATTGATTTTTACTTTTATTATTTTTTTTACCAGTTAATGATATTGTTTCAGGTTTTTAAATGACTTTTAGAGTGGTTACCAGTTGTTTCCTATCTATGAAGTCCATTTGATTTGGGGTAGTGGTGGTAGTGGTGGTGGAGGAGGATGTTGTTCTATGCTTGCTATATCTCCTTCCTTCCAAATCTCTTCTTGAGTATTCATTATGCCCTGAAAGTGTTATCAAAAACAATAAAAAAGAATTTTCTATTCAAAGAGTTTTCAAAGCAGCATTATATATAATTGAAAAACCTGGATGCAACCTAAATGTCCAACAATAGGGGAGTGGTTAAATAAATTGTGGTACATTAACATAATGGAATGCTATAGTGCAATTAAGATCATCAAGCATGAAGAATTTTAAGAAAAAAAGTCAGGAAAGACTTCTGTGAAATAATGCCAAGTGAAAAAATCAGAAAAAGAAAAATAGAGCACATAGTAAATAGGACTATGTAAGATGAAAGCAAATGAGAATGAATAAAGAAACTTTATCTCCTCAAATCAATTCATGTAAATGCATACTAAATAAGTTTACTGAGTTGTATTGATATTCATGTTACATTTTTAATTTAAAACTATCTTTTAAAAGGATTATAAAAATATTTACAATGTACAGATACAAGCTTTCTCAAAGGAGGTCTATAAGCCTTAGGCCTTTTAAATTTCCTGTTTATGAGTCACGTTTCCAATAGGATTTTTTTTCATCTCCTCTTGTGTCCATCTTTGTAATGGTGATACTTATAAACTTCATATTATTTGATATTATCATTTGATTATTGTTTGATGTCATATTATAATAGCATTCTAATACAGTTATTTAGGCTAAGTGGTCCTAATTCCCCCTTAAAACAAATAGGCAAAACAGTCTGTACTTTTCCACCATTAACTCTGTATAAGATGGATAAGACTCACAGCTTTTATGATGAGATAAATTCTTGATCTAGAACCCTTGCGTCATTCTCCTTCTGATGCCTTAGTGAACATTAGACCCTCCCACTAGTTTGTGGTCACAATAAGGAAACTCCTCCTACTCTGAGCTTGGCCCAAACCTGGTATGGATAAGTGACCCTAAGAACTTTTCTACTGCAGCTGGGTCTAATTAGGAATGCCCTCTCCTACATCTGGCATCTATTATCTGTTTTCAACTAAGTCCCAATTTTAGGGGTATATAATCTTGCCACCTGAACTGAACTTTGGGCAGGTTTCCTCCCCAATGCATCTTCCTCACCCTCCAGGTGTGGGGCGAGTTTCCTGCGCGTAGGAACAAACTTCTGTCTATTTATATCATCACATAGTGTAAATATATATGTTTCATTTGCCTGCTTGCTGCATTCCATAACAATAAAGCTCATGATAGTATCATTTTTCTTAATACCAATTTTCTGGAAATTCTCAAACCCAGATATTTCCTCAACCTAAATTGTGGGACCAAGTAAAGCAGTAATGAAATCAACCACGTTTCAAGTTATATATTGACCTAGTTTGGAAGATTTTTTTCGGTTGTTTCATCATGTTTTCCTATTTACAATGAATGCTTGTTGACGACCAGCCTTGCTAACTACGGAGATCTTAATCCTAGAAGGTTGACGACGACGTAATGGATACTTCAGCCATTGCAATCCTGAACAATATAGAAATACAAGTAGCTGTCAATCCTGAGTGGCTCTCTTCTGATTCTATAGTAATGGCATCAACATGGCAAAAAGAGAGAACAGAAAATTCAAAGAATCACAGAGGTCTTACACTATCTATACATGCAATTTTTTCATACTCATGATCACTATAGAGTCAGAATGGCACAAGGGATAAAGAGGTGGCCATAGAGTCAGAAAGATAGTTCAAATCCTGCCTCTGATGAATATTGGCTGTATGATCATGGGCAGGTCAATTAGCTTTTCAGTTGCTAGGCAACTCTCCAAGACTGAAAAATGGAGAGCAGCTGTTCGTTTGTATCGATAGGGGGAGTTTCCTACTCAGATGAAATCATAGGTCTATCCAAAAAATAAAAACCAAAAAAACTGATGACTTTACAGGATCATTCATTCATCTCTCCTCTTGGACTTTATTTGATGTCAGGACAGAAGAGTCCTCAAATTTTTGCTTTCACCTCATCTTGCAGTGTCCTATTGCTTTACCAATTTTTAAAATTTAAGCAACATTTGATAATACTGCTTTAATAAATGCTCTCTGGACCTTTCTAGTCCCAATTTATTTTTTAATAAGATGCAACAATTCTGGCAGATTATTGTTTTGTAGAGTGGTGGAAAATGTTTTCCTGTTTATTTCCAATATTATTCTTGGTGTCTAAAATTTCATCCAACTCTTTGTTCATCCTTTCTGGTTTAAGCAGCAACAATGGGTGACATTCACTTAACACTCTGTAAAGTTTGAAAAGCTCTTTGCATATACTATAACATTTGATGACCACAACAGACTGATAAGGTGGGTGCTATAGGCATTATCATCATCTCCATTTTAGAGAAGAAAAAACTGAAACTCAAAAGAGGCTTGCCTGTGGTCACACAGCTTGGAAGAAACAGAGGAACAATTCAAACCCAGGACATCCTTGCACCAAGTTGGGCATTCTATCCATTGCACCATTGACTCAACTTTTTCAGGGGACAGACTACAGTGAATTTTATGTCTTTGAATTCATTCGTAATTTTTAGATTGGAACTTTCCTCTAATTTGTATTTTTTTCACCTCAAGATTCTATAAGGTTCATAATTTGGCCAGTGTAGATACAATCCTAATGTTTTCTAGAAAAGTCTCTAGTGGTGAATTATGAAAGCATAATTCACTTTATTAAATAGACAGAGGCTCAATACTTTGGTTCTTTGATTCTGTGGAAAGGTTCTATGCTTATTATTCTCCTATAACCCTTCTTTATAGAATTTGACATGGTTAACTCTTACTTCTTCCTTAATATTTCCTCACATTTTATTTTCAGACTGCTCTTTCTTGATTCTCCTCCTATTTGCCTGATAACTCCCATTGACTCCTTTGCTGGTTCACTTTCTTCTTCCCATTCACTAAGTTGATATGTGTTCCAAGGCCCTGTCCTTGGCTTGATGTTTTTGTTTCTCCATATTCCTTTGATGATCTGACCCATTCCTTTGGCTTCCGTGATTATGTTTGTGCCAATGACTCCTAAATCTATGTCTCTAATCCCTGAGTCCTGAATTAGCATCTTCTTTCAGGCATCATCAACCATCTGCTTTTCTGGCATCTCAAACTCAGTTCATTCAAAAGGAAGTGATCATCTTCATTTCCTCTCCCCCACCATCCCTCTCCTTCTGGCTTCCCTGTGTCCATTGTTGGCACCACTGTCCTTCACATTATCCAGACTCAAGACCTCTGGGTCATCTTTGACTCCTTCTTCTTTCCGATCCTCTAGATCTACTCAGGTGCCAAATTTTGTCAATTCTACTTTGGCAGTTTCTGTCCCTTCCCTCTCCATTAATATTATTATCATTCTAATTGAAGCCCTGGTTGGGTATCCATCAGTGTGGAGCATTGCAGGTAATGCCAGGATTTTTTCAATGTTTGAACCAGTTTTGCTGAATGATTCTCTCTCTGTCTCTGTCTGTGTCTCCCTCCCTCCCTCTCTCTCTCTCTCTCTCCCTCTCTCTCCCTGGCTCTCTCCCTGCTTCTCTCTCTCTCTCTCCCCGCCTCTCTCTCCCTCTCTCTCTCTCCCTCTCTCTCTCTCTGTCTGTCTCTGTCTCTCTGTCTCTGTCTCTGTCTCTCTCTCTCTCTCTCTCTCTCTTTCTCTCTCTCTCTCTCTACTGTGTGACTATGTGTGACCCTGGATATGTCCCTTAATTAACTTCTGTTTGTGTCAGTTTCCTCAACTGAAAGAATGGGGATGATAATAGCACTTACCTCCCAGGGTTGTTGTTAGGATCCAATGAGATAATATTTGTAAAATGCACTTAGCACAGTGCCTGACACATAAGGGACGCTCTATGAATGCTCATGTACTCATTCCCCTATTGCACAGATATGCCCAGTGTTACTCCCTTGCTCAAAAACCTCCAGTCTTCCTACTGCCCAAAGCATAAAATATCAGTTCTTTTCCCTAGTAGTTAAGGTTTTCCATAATTTAATCTCAGTTTACTTAAGAGAAATATTTCATTTTCCTCCCTTTCTTGTATCCTACGTACCAATCAAAATGGATTACTAGCCATTCCTTGATTTTGACCCACAATCTCTGACCTCTGTGCTTGTCACCATGCTGGTAAGGTATGCCCTCCTTATCTCCTCTTGTTGAAATTCTTCTTTTCCTTTGTGGCCCAGTTCAGGCACCACCTCCATGGAGCCCAAACTAGCAATTTTGGTTCCTGTGACAAGTAACACTAAATGACACATCAACTTTTCAACAATGGGAAGGAGATCTCAATGTTAGCCATGAGCAGGGAGACCTGAGGACACTGGGAGGTGACCACTAGAATCCTATGATCTCGAGGAGATCTGGGGAGGCCTTCAGGGTAGGCCATCTGGTAGCTTCCAAATTTAGGTAATTCTGTCAGTCAGTAAACATTTAATATGTATCTACTTTGTGCCAAGCGCTGTGCTAAATGCTGGGGATACAAAGAAAGACAAAAGACAGTCCTTTCTCTCAAGGGGTTCAGAGTTGCTGTCCAAGGGGCTTTTGTTCCTAAAGCAAAAAACCAAGCCATGTGCAGAGGCAGTCCCATTTTTGAGGTGGTGTTCTGGGAGTCTCTCTCTCTCTCTCCCTCCCTCCCTCTTTTTTTTTTTTGGAGGGGGGAAGCCAGGGCAATTGGGGTTAAGTGACTTGCCCAAGGTCACACAGCTAGTAAGTGTCTGATTTCGGATTTGAACTCAGGTCCTCCTGACTCCAGGGCTGGTACTCTATTCCCTGCACCACCCAGCTGCCCCTTGGGAGTGTCTCTTAATGTAGTATCATAGTTGTCTTCTTGACGGTCAAGCAAAACATGGTTGGTATAACAGACTCAAGATTTTGTATCATGAGCATGTCAAATCTTTACTGAGTCTCCTGACACACTTGTTAAGAATGCATTTGCTCTCTTTTCCATGTCATTGTGAAAAATGAACAAACAAACAAACAAACAAATGGTGCTTCTAAAAAGAAGCGAAGTACGAACTAATTTGTTTTTTCTCTGTTGAAACTGTGAAATGAATTCCAAACTAAAGTCCCCTTTAGTCTATTTCCTTCATGTTAGTCTGTTGGCCAAACCTCTGATTACAGTTAATAATCCCCATCTGTAATCCTTTTAACCCCTCCCATGCCTGACTTCACAGCCCTATATTTCTCATCAGGGCAAACAGGGCTGTGTATCATCTCCCTATGCAGCCGTCTGGATTAGTGGGGTTCAAGCTAAAAGGCCTCCCCTGAGATACTGTTAGAACGCTGTCTTCAATCTTAGAGAGGAGAGATTTTCAGGGACATTTACAATACCTCCCTATCCCTACTGGCTCAAAGGTCCTTGCTACCCCTATCCATAAACAGCTCAGACATATGAAGAAGGCAGCTAACTCCTTGGGAATTCCCATCACCTGCTTATTTATTTTTCTCCCTGTCTAAGCATGGCTTTGCCTCTGCACAGCCAGCTCCCTCCCACTCTGACCCTCCCCCAGATGCTTCTGGCCCATTTTCAACTTTCATTCTTTCTAAGGCATTGGAAGTAGTTAGTCATTTGTGCCTCAGTGAGAAGAGGGATTTAGTGAATAGGAAGACCATAGACTTTTCTCTTTGGTCCTTCCTTCCTTGACAAAGTAAATCCCACAGAAAAACAGCATTAATAGAGCATGACGGTTTGAAGAATAGAGCCTTAACTGTTGACATTTCTGTTGTCAAGCTAGGTATTATGCTGTGATAAAGAAAAGACGCATAAAAAAAAGACAGTCTCCATGGCATTGGGTTTATGAGTGCAATATCATTGTCATTGCCCAGGACTCCCCAATACATTTAAGGACCTATCAATATTTCCATTAAAAATTTCATTTGCTGTCATTCATGAGTAGCCCAGTTATGTCAGACCCTTTAAACTGAAATTATAGATCAATTATTTGGGGGTTTATTATTGAACTTTAAGAGTGGTTAAAATTTCTGAGTTTGGAGGGGGGAGGGAGAGTACAACACTTCATAAGAACTACCAGAAGCATAATGTATAGATCGTGGAGACCAGATGAATCATAGTGTTTTAATCCCCAGTGTTTTACTAGACGTATGATGTCTTCGATAAGTCATGTCAGATCTTGAAGACTGAGTTTTTTCATTTGTAAGATCGGAATAATGATCATCACATTGCCTACCTTGTAGGGTGTTTTGAGGAAAGATCTTAGTAAACTCTAGTGGGCTATGGCATGCTATGTGTACACTTCCTGGCACACAGTGGGTGCTTAATAAATGCTTCTTGATTTGATATATTGCATTACTTTTGTTATTATTATTGTTTGCCACATGGCAGGGGTAGGGAATTGTATCAGTAAGGCACTAATGACAACGCAGATGACAATTGTCAGAATGCCTGTGTGGTTCTGTATCACACAGTACAGGAGGCTCCCCGCAGAGAAGGTAGAAGAAGTAAACCTTTTATTCAGACACCAGAGAACCAGATCCCCCAAGCCATTTATCTAATCTATCAGAGCAGTAAAGCATTCAATACATAATATCACAACCTGGAGCCTCGCCATCCCAAAACCTCTTCCCAAAAACAAACTCACAGTACAGCTAAGTCAGCCCATTCAGTTCTAACAATCACGAGGGTGGCCATTAGCAGCCATAACTGCTCTCTCTAAGCATTTCCTGTGACATAACTTTCTTTTCCTGTCAGGAAGCTCCTCCTACCACACGTAACTTAGGCTTCTTGTGACGTAAGCAGGTCACATGCCCCATTAATGGGTAGGAAAGATCTTCAAATCCATATTGCTACTATAGGAACCTATGGCCTTGAGGCCACATGTGGCCCTATAGATCCTCAAGGGGTGCCCTTTGATTGAATCTAAATGTTACAGATTTGTTCTATTTGGATTCAGTCAAAGGGCTGCCCTTGAGGATCTAGAGGGCCACATGTGGCCTTGAGGCTGCAGGTTTCCCACCTCTGGATAGTGGATAGATAGACAGCCATTCTTGGAGTCAGAAGGATCTAGGTTCAAGTCCTACCACTTATGAATTTCTATTAGCTATGTGACCCCAGGCAAGATCATTAACCTCTCAGTGCCCCTGGGAACTGGTGTTTTTCTTTTTTACAGAGTGAGTTCTTTGCTCTATTGAAATCACAGGTTAAGACCCATATTCATATCCATTTCTGTATTCCCTAATCATATTTCTATCCTTATCCCTCTTCCTGCATACCTATTTCTATCTGTCTCCATGTCTATATTTCTCTCTATATTGTTACTAGCATACTACCCAGCATATAGTAGGTGCTTGATAAATGCTTTTTGCCTTCTTGGCTAGAGTTGGTAGTGATGTTTGACATTATCTAGCTCAACTTTTATCCCTGACAAATGGTTTTGTAGCCTCCACTTGAAGATCTCTCATGATAAGGAATGCATATGGCAGGCCCTGAGCTTCTTCATCCAGTATGTAGGACACACAGCTCCCTTTAGCATGAGCCAGTGCTATTGATTTATGTTGATTGAGGGGGAATACATATTATCTTTGCACAACTGTGATCAAAATTTTCCCAAAAAACCTTAACAAGCTAACCACCTAATCCTTTATTTGAGAGGTATTAGATTTAATTGTTGGCTACATGCAGTACAACAATTGGTTGGCAACTTATGGGATGTGTGAAAAAGTTGTCATATATGCTGATTTTTTAGTGTTACTCTGGTTGGTGCCACTCTTTATAAGTGGCACCACTGATTTCCAAAGGTCACTTCAGCTATCTATAAATAGGGAATAACCCAACTCCTTCAAGAGTTGGTGGCCTCCTAGGGCTGGCTCCAAACAAAACATTGAAGTTGATAGAGCTTGTCTTTGTTGTCTTCCTACCTTCTTCCTGTGCCCCATTCCCACAAATTTATGCCTTCTCTTCTCCCAAGTTTTTCAGTGCTCTCATTTCTGCTGCCCACTTTCTTCCACTATGGTTCTTTACCCACGCCTGTTCTACTGCACAATGCCCCATAATCCAAAACTGCCACATTGATTAAACTGTAAGTTAGACCCTAATATATGCTGCTCTCATCAAATGAATCTCTTTGAAAGGAAAAAAATCAATGGGTTTACACTGAACAAGAATGACATAAAATTACCATATAGATATATTTACTGTGAAAGTTGTATTTATATTCTTTCAATTTGAATAAAGATGTTTTATTCATTTTTATAATTGTTGTTCTCTGTCTTCATCAATTTCCTTGTCATTCTCTGGCTGAAAGTAACATTTTGACCACAGTCAGGTTTTATATAAGACAGAATTAGGGGGAAAAGTATGGTCCATATTCAGACAAAGATAGTAAATCTTGTCTTCTCTATAAGAACAAGGTGGTTGCCAAAAAGAAGACCCTTTCAGGGTATAACCTCAAAGATGTAGTCTGGATGGACAAAGTTGGCAACTTTGGATGTATAGTCCATGGATGAAGCACATGGTAGCAGTCAGGGAAACCAGAATGGAAGTGAACTAGAAGGGGAGGTAAATAGGATCAATTCTGACAAGATGGGTCAATGTACAAGGAAAATCCAATCAATCACTCAGCAGGAAACAGAGCAGGGTAGATATAAAGATTCAGAGTAAGCTACCTAGATCACTGATGACTCCGAAGAGAGACTGAGGCTGATGACTTTATGCAACTCAGCCTTACTTAAATCCAATTCATGCACAAGTCAAGACATCACCCCATGATGTCATCGGTACTCTGAAAATGAAGGCCGAACAGCAACAACAACAGGATACTTCTGAAGTGGAAAGATTGAACTCCTTATCTCCTTGGCAGTGAACTCTGAGGTTTAGGAGTCAGTTGGTTGTATCCCACTTGCAGGGGCATGAAGAGAACACATTGAACACATGACCAAAATTCTTTCTTCTCCCTTATCTCTATCATAATTCGCATTTTTTCACTATCACTGTTTCGGTTAGATATTAGGAAGGAAATCTGATTAAAGTAATTCCCATTAGAGTATAAATATCTTAGTCTATGTTAATGAGTATTTGATTTAATAAAAGGGCGCCTATTTAATTTAATCTTTAATTAATAAAATTACATATAATACGATAAAGAGAAGATTTTTCAATCATTCAGGGGACATATGAGACAAGTGGACCTTTTGGCCTCCTTAAGCTTTACTATGCTTATTCATGTGGCCGACTTATATTCCTGCATCCATCTTTCATTTGTCAGAACTCAGTTACCCTCTCCCCATCTTGTCACACTAAAAGAACAGGGATCAAACCTTGACTCTCTGTTTTTGAAAGCTTGCCATCCCCTTCAGTAAGATATCAAAATTAATTTGCCAAACAGTTTCACCATGTTGAAGCCTCTAAGTGCCTTAATAAAACCCTAGAAGTGTGGTCACTTTTATCACTGATTAACCTATTTTTCTTTCTTGTTCATATCAGATAACATTAGGGAATTAAGCAAGCATTTTAAGCATTTTTTTTTGTTTTTTGTGTTTTTTCAAACCACAAATTTCAGTGCCTGGTTGACATTGACTCCTAATTAAAATACTATGAACTCTAAAAGGCTTTTTGTCTCTAGAATATTTGCTGTGTTGTGATTTTAATGTGCAGGTTCCCCCCTCCCCACCCCTAATATAAAAATCTCCAACAAAAATCTCCAATACCACTTGATTGTAATGAAGAAGGTGCAAATACATAAAATTTCAATGCTTCTACATAAAATGACCAGCAGCCAACATTACTGAAAAAAAAATCATTGTCATGTGGTATTCTGAGACACTGAGTTAGCTCTCAAAGAATCAACTGAATTTTAGTTTCCAGTCACCAGTAATGCACCACAGAGATAGATTTAAAAGGCCTAATTTCCTCTCATTCTTGTCCTATTCAATACTTTAATAAACATCAGTGCTAATGATGTTAAGATGGTAATAAAAGGAAGCTGAAATGAATGTGAAAAGAACGATGTTTTGTCTAAAGCGTAGTCCAGGAAACAGAAATTGTGGACATTTTGAATTTTGTTTGAAATGCTATTATAATCTATAAATGCATCTTCCAAGAACAAATTTGAGTTTGTTGGGACTATTTTGTAAGTCATACCTGTGCCCTCACCTAGTTAGTCCAGCATATGTTCGTTGTCACAAATCTGCCTGTCCCACTACTTTGCTTCCCCTTGAGTGAGAATCAAACTCAGGCTCTGAAATATTTGACTTGGGGTGAGTAAATTCTTTTTTAACTCCCATCATGCCCCCTGATTAGTACACCCAGATCCATGAAGATTATCCTGGCGCTTAACTTAACAATACTTTAGGTTCAGAGTAGAGGTAGCAATGTTTGTGTTGAATTCTTGCAGCTACACTCAAATTGATGACACCCTTACATAACCTTCAGTGGAGAGAAGAAATTAATTTAATCAGCCATTGCATGTTGATTTCAATTCGGTTAACATTTGTCAAGGCATAAAGTACTAGGCTTAAAAGATACAAAGACAAACATTAAAGATCCCTTGCCTCATGGAGCTTACATTCTCTGGGGGTCAGGAAGAGATACACAATATACACAGACAGGTAAATACAAGGTAATTTGAGGAGGGAGAGAATGCGAGACTTAAGAAAGATTTTGTCTAGGAGATTGCACAGGTAAGAACTGTTGGAATGAAATAAGATTAGGTTAAGGTAGGCTTGGAAATAAAAAAAAAAGATTATGCTAATATCTCCCCCCAACTACCTTATATTTATCTTGTATTTATTTCATATGCACTTATAAATGTATATATTCATGCTTTGTATGTACTTACACATGTACATGTTGTGTCACCCTATAGAACACAAGCTCCTTAGGAACAAATAGTGTTTGATTTTTTTCCTTTTATTTCTAGAACCTAGTATAGTGACTTTAAAATAGGCATTCATTAAATGCCTACTCTGGATCAGGAATTGTGCTAAGCACTGGTGATTATGGTAAAAGGCAATGCTTGTTCTCAAGGAACCTACAATCTAATGGAAGAGACAAAGTACAAACAACTACATTCAAACAAGATATATATATATATATATATATATATATATATATATATATATATGTATATATATAAGATAAACTGGAGATAATCAACAGAGGGAAGGCACTAGTATTAAGGAGGATTGGGAAGGCAAGTAATAAATACTTTAAAAAAAGAAACTGTGAATTTATTGGCATAGGAAACATTTGGTGAGTATTCCATAGTAATACAAATTGACATTCTTCAACTTAATAGTTTTGGAGAGAACACTGAGAAGTTAAATGACTTGCCCAGGGTCACACATCCAATCTGCATCAGAGGTAGAATTTGAACCTAGATCGTATTGCTCCAAAGCTGACTCTATACATTCTATATAACTCTATCCACTATATGACTCTATCCGGGGGTGGGGAAGCTGCGGCCTCAAGGCCACACATGGCCCTCTTGTTCCTCAAGTGTCTCCCTTTGACTGAATCCAAACAATTGGCCCTCTAGGTCCTCAAGTGCATCCCTTGACTGAATCCAAACAATTCAAGTTTGAATTCCAAAAATTCAAGTTTGGATTCAGTCAAAGGGATGCACTTGAGGCCCTAGAGGGCCACATGTGGCCTCGAGGCCACAGGTTCCCCACCTCTGCAATCTGCTCTATCCACTATATCAAGCTGCTTCTCAATAGTTGCTTGTTGAATAATTGAGGACATGAAAGCCAGGTGTGTAGCATGAAATATGAAATCATTGGATTATTGTCATTAGTAGTAATAATAATAATTTAAACAGGGGAATAAAATAATGAATGCAGTGCTTGAGAATGATTAGCCTGGCAGAAATTATATAAGCTGAGTTTGAGAGACTAGCGTCAGGTATACCATACCAGCTAGAAGCTTGAGTGGTTTAGGTATGAAGCAATAAGTAAAGACTTGCTATGAGGGGTAGTCAGTGGGAAAGGAGAAGGAGGAAGGGATGGATTAAAAAATATTTAAAAAGAAAAGTCAACAGGATTTGGTGACCAACACTATGGGAAGGATGAAGGACAGGGATGACTTCCAGTATTCCAAGTTTAGATTTCTTTGGCTCGGTATATGAATAGCAGAAATAGCAAAGGCTATTCATTTATAGCACTAGGGGATGTTGGGTACCAGGTCATGAATAAGGGAGAAGATAGAGAAAGGACAATAGACAGAGAATTCATCACTCGGGGTTGTCAATTGCATTTTTAATGTGCAAATTACTAGAGAAGGAATGGTACTGTGTGGACATATGTTAATTACATGCAAATACACCTGTGATCCTCTACAATTATGTTATACATTGGTGTGTGGCCCTTGGGAAAATACTGTGGAGACCACTGGAGAAGAACTTTGTCCCCTGGGTTAGAGGAAGGCAGATTTTTCAGTCATACTCTGCCTGTTCAGGTACTAAGAAAATTCACGATCTATGATCCTGTGAGATAAACCCCTTCTTGAGAATGAGAAAAAAGAGCCGTGTTGTGCCTGTTACCTAGATTTTAAAAGTCTGTTCTGGTGTGCTCACAGGAAAGTGTGCCCCCTGTATTGACTCTGTTGAAGCTGGTAAAGTATCTGTTCACTCGATCAATAATGTTACCTATTGCTCCAATTCAGAATGGAGTGATTTTAAAACAATTCAGTGAATTCCAAGCCAATATTTTTCTATTTCAAAGTGTGCATTTGCTCACTGAAGATGGCAGTCCTGGTAGGTTTGTTTTCCCTCTGAGCCACTGAAACACAGTTTATTTTTTCACCTTATAAAGAAAAGAACATTTTTGCCAATGCTCCAGCTATTAAATAGAGTTCACTCTAGTTCTTAAAAAAAATAAAAGCTTCAAGCTTATGGGGAACAGATATGAATAGTTTCAGGGGTTGCTGAAAATGGTTGATTTGGTTCCTATGACAATCTCCCAGGCTCTAAGGCCTTTCATCATTGTGATTGAAGACCTTATATGAATGTGTTGCATGGCCCTCAATACTAACTGCTAATACCAATCATTCTTGAAAAATGCTTTCTTTTGCCCCTCCTCCTTCTCCCTTCCTGCATTCATAGTTTAAGTTTTCTTTGGAGGGAGTGGATGGGGCAGAACAGGGCATGAGTGAGAGAGAAGGGGTAGGGAATGACTGATTGAATTAATATGTCTCCTGAACCATAATCACACTAATAGAAAATACTCTGTTTGACATTCAAAGCCTTTCATAATCTAGCCTCCTCCTACCTTTCCGGTTTTCTTATACCTTTCTCCCTGACCTGCAGTCTTTGACACTAATCTATCTATTGGCTCTAGGCATTTTTTTTTCTGGCTCTCCCCCCATGCCTGAGAAATGCTCTTTTTCCTTTGCCCCAACTGTTGGCTTCCTTTAAGACTCTGGAGGAGAGAGTAAGGCTGATGACTCTGCATAGCTCTGCCTTACTTAGACCCAAATCACGAGCAAGTAAAAACATCACTCTTGTGACATCATTGGTCCTCTTTAAGAACAAAGGGTGGGGCAGCTAGGTGGCTCAGTGAGTAGAGCACTGTCCCTAGAGTCAGGAGGACTGAGTTCAAACCCGGCCTCAGACACTTGACACACTTACTAGCTGTGTGACCTTGGGCAAGTCACTTAACCCCAATTGCCCTGCCTTCCCCCCTCCAAAAACCAAAAAAAAAAAAAAAGAACAAATGGTGAAAAACAATAAGTCTCAACTAAAATTTCACCTTCTACAGGAAGTCTTCCTTATCCTCTCTTAATTCCAGTGTTTTCCCTCTTTTAATTATTTCTTATTTGTCCTGTATATTGATCGCTTTGTATATATTTGTTTGCATGTTGTCTCTCCAATTAGATTGAAAGCTTATGGAGGGCAGGGACTGCCTTTTGCCTCTTTTTGCATCCCCAGTGCTTAGCCCAGTGCCTGGCAGATAGTAGGTGCTTAACAAATGTTTAACATATTATATCATACTATATTATACTGTATTGCACTGAACTGTATTGTATTGTAAATACTGCCTCTGACGCTAGGTGTGTGCTCCTGGCTGGGCGAGTCACTTAAGCATCTCTGAGCCTCGGTTTCCTTATTTGCAAAATGGAGATAATAATGCCCGCATAAGGGTGAAATGAAGTATCATACATAACATGTTTTATAAACCTTAAAGCATCATGGATACATGAATAATTATTTCCCACCCCCCATCCAGTTACATATATTTTATGTATTCTCAAACGATTTTGGCTCTATTAATATTCTTTTTCCATTATTATTTTTCATGTGGGAGTCTATATATTCTATAACATTTCAGAAAATGAAGGTCAATTGTCTTGGGGCAATGTAGCTTGGAGTGAGAAGACATGGGTTAGAGTCTCTGCCTCTGCCACTTAATATTCATGGGACTGTAGATAAATCACTTCACCTTTCTGAGTCTCAGTTGCAACATTTGTAAAATGGGGATAATAAAATGTGTACTACCTGTCTTGTAGGGTTGTTCTTACATGGAAAAGTGCTATGTACCTGTCAGCTATATTATCATAAAGGACAGTGGCCATCCTGGGACAGATAGGGGTATTGTCTCATTGGAAGACATCAGGTAGAAGTACTCTCCATACTTCTATTTTCTTATATTTTCATAGGCTCCATATCTTATTTCTGGTGCCCCATCATCCCTCAAGATTTGTGCATATGACTCTAGTCTTAAATCATTGCTTTTTTCCCCAATAGGCATTTCCTTAGATTATCTTAACTTAGAGAGTATCCAATGGAGTTTTCCCACACTGTGCGAGGAAGCCACGAGAAATGACTTTGGGGTCCTGAAGTGTTGGAGGTGTGAGTTACCTTGACTAGGTGTGTACTTCTCTGCTAATGTCTTCCCACTCTTCCTACTGACAATATGTTTATTTGTGGGACAGTTTTCCCCAGGGTCATGGGAGAAAGATTGCTTTATTACTACTTTTCATGCTTAACTATTTCAAAATGCCCTTTCTTTTAGCTAATTGTGTCAACTGGCTGACTATCAAAGGTGAACACCCTGCTTGAGGGTTCATGGTCTATAATTTTAGGAGTGGGAACCCACAGAGTATCTTGACTCCAAGGCAGCTGTACCCTTAGGCGAACCAAACTGTCATTGTGAGTTAGGGAGGAAATTGATACCCTGAAAAAGCCAAATGACTTGGCCAAGGTCACACATGTAATAAATGTCAGAGGAAAATTTGAACTCAGGTCTTCTGGGTTCTAGAGTCAACACTCATTCCACTGTTCTAACACTGTTTCTCAATATCTTTGCCCTATCATTTGTATCTAAATATGTGCCTGTGGATATGTTCAAATGGTTGTCTATTGCAGGTATAAGGAGTGGGTATGTTTGTCCCCATGTTATCTTTGTGAACTCCATATCCTATAATCTGGTATACTTGCTTAATAGTTTTCGGTTTACCTGGTTTTTCAAGGATAAAAATCTTATAGGGAGGGGGCTGCACCATGGAATGTGAGTATGGGTAGTAGAGTAAGAGACATAGAGAAGATGGGTAGAGAATTCTGCCGCTCCTCCCCATTGTAACCCCACACGTACCCAGTTGCACTTACATCGCTTTCCAATGTTGATGTCATATGAGACTGTACCACGCTAATGCTTGTATTCCCTGGTAGAAATGGTGACAGGAACCATTCCCTTCTACTTCCTAAGGGGAAGAAACTAGAATGCTTCATCGTACCCATAATGAGAAGCTATGCCTTTCAGATGTTCCAAAATCTGGTTGGTAAATCTTTTTATCATCTTTTAACTTTGGACCCTGCTGAGTAGCCAGTGCAGGGAATAGAGAGAAGGGAAAGGAGGTGATCCCACAGAGATGCTTGTGGTAGCCAACCACTTTAGCAAACCAGTACTTGAGTGAAATTGCCTGTGGCCACTTTCGTTGGATACAGAAAACAGTCAGGGTACTTGTGGTCTCCACTTTGAGAGATGGGAGTTTTGAGAAATGGGTGGCAAGAATGCTTGCTGTATGGTTTTGCTTCTTGGTATTTATCTTGCATTCTGTTTTAAACGTAAGTCCTTTGTTTTTCTATGATGACATGTGTTTTATTCTGATTTGGACAGATATAAATTCCACTTTTTGACACTTAAAGCTCTTTGCATCTTCGTCTACCCTACCTTTCCAGCCTTACTACACATCGCACTCCTTGCCAAACTGTAGGGTCCCACCATCTTGGCCAAGCCATTGCTTCATACCAGCCTTCATCTTCCATCACTGCACCTTTGCACTGTCTTTCTCTCTTGCCTGGAATGGTCTCCCTCCTCTCTTCTGCCTCTTGAAATCCCTAGTTTCCTTCAAGACTCAGTTTAAGTGTCATCTTCTACAAGTGGCCTTTTCTGATCCTCCCTAGCTGCTAGTATTCCCCACCCTGCCTCCTCACTGTTTTGGATTTTCTTTGTGGAGTTGCTCTGTCATTTTTTTAAAGTCATGTCTGACTCCTCATGGACCTCTTTGGGGTTTTCTTGGCAAAGATACTGGAGTAGTTTGCCATTTCCTTCTCTAGCTCATTTTTACAGATGAGGAAACTGAGGCAAATAGGGTTAAGTGACCTCCCTAGGGTCTCACAGCTAGCAAGTGTCTAAGGCTGGATTTGAACTCATGAAGGTGAGTCTTCCTGATGCCAACTCCAGTGCTTTATCCACTGTGCCCCTTGTATAGCTGTTATTTGCTTTTAAACCATGTATTAATAATTCTGTTTGCCAGGGGTCTTGGCATGCTTCTGCTCAATCTTGTCCATTTTGTAGCCATCACCACACTCTGCTATCTCTACACTCCATCCATCATTCTCATATCCTCCTTCTCTTACTCCCAACACAATCTTGGACTCCACCTAAGGGTGACTTGGCTCTGAGAGGTGAGGTTTTGTTTTATTTTGCCATGAACTATGTCTCCATACTGCTTCCCAACCATCTCCATCCAATGCTGCCTCATGCACCCTCACCCCCACCTTCAAGATTCCTTGTCTTCCATTGTCTTCCATGCTTAGAATGGAAGCTTTTTGAGGTCAGTAAATGTTTTACTTCTACTTGTATTCTTAGTCCTTAGCATACTTAGCACTGTAATAATACATAGCAATCACCTAAGAAATGCTTTCTCTCCATCCCAATTGAGTTTTCCTGAATCCTAATATAAAGTAATTAGAAGTCACTAAAATGCTTATTTACATAGGTTGCATGTGTCTCATACACAGACCCATCATCCAAAGCAACTAATAATTACTCACATTTCTAGAATACATCAAGATTTACAAAAACTTCTCCTTACTGCAACTCAAAAAGTAGGGAGGGTATTGTTACCTGCACTTTGCCGATGACAACGCTGGCTAGTAAGTATTAATCTAGATTTCAAACTAATGTCATAGAATCACAGATTTAGAGATGGGAGGGTCCCCAGAGGTCATCTAACCCAACCTTCCAATTTTATAGATGAGGAAATTAAGGCTCAGAGAGGTTAATGACTTGTCCAAAGTTATAGAAGATAGTAAGTGGGAGGATTGGGGGGGGGGCATTTGAGGACAATCCTCCAAGTGTAGTTCTGTTTGAATTCTATCATGTTACTTCAAAAGCAGAAGCCCATGGTATCAACATTCCCAAGTGTTCTCCCATCAATTCAAGAAAAAAAGGCATTTATCGAGTGCCTAAATATGTGTGTTAACCACACCTTGCTCTGCTGCGTGTCTTAGCTTGGATGTGTTCAGGGTACTTTGGCTTATGACCAGGTCTTCTAATTCCATGTTCAGTGATAGATCACCACATTTAGAATGTCACTAGACTAAAATACAGGCTTCTGAGAGAGAAAGGGCAAAATTTAATTGTGTGCATGTGTGTTCATGTGTTTGCATGTGTGTGTACACATATGTGTCTTTTAATTCCAAACTGATCTATCTCTCTTCTTTGAAAATATCATTCCCAAAGGTACCTCTAGTTTCATGGCTATTCCAGAACCCCTTGTATATGGAAGATATAATTTCTTTTTCTAGTCCTT
Organism: Trichosurus vulpecula; assembly: GCF_011100635.1. Lineage (NCBI taxonomy): Eukaryota > Metazoa > Chordata > Mammalia > Diprotodontia > Phalangeridae > Trichosurus > Trichosurus vulpecula. The sequence goes on along the minus strand of NC_050580.1, from coordinate 190,883,609 downwards.
CGACTTTATTGCATAAGAAGGTTCTGAATCTGAAACTCTATAAAGTGCTCACTAATTTAAAGCTTGCTGACTCTCACCTGACCTTTTTTTACTTAGTGGTAATCATTGGGAGCTTAGGTTAACAAATTCTTTATATAAAAAAGTAAGGAATGATTCAGAAGACTAATATCGTGTAATGGGAAGATCTTTGTAGCCAGGTGTCAGGATACCTGCATCGAATCCCCATCTGGGCCACCAAATAGCTATGTCACTGCAGGCCAATGATTTCATCTCTTCGTGCCTCAGTTTTCACATTTGTAAACGAGAGGGTGGTACTAGAGGACCAGGGCCAATATTCTATGATTCCGAGTGATCCTCTCTCTTTCTCCAGAGAATTTCCAATGATCTGATTTAATGGTCTTATGCTAGTTGGAGAGGTGAGGGAAGAGGGAAGGATAAAGGAGAAGAGACAAAGGAGTGATCTGCTCAGATGCAGCATGTTTTTTTTTTTAAAACATGATTTCTGAATCAATTGGGCAGCTCTAAACACAGAACTAGCCTTTGTCCCTCAAATCCAGTTAATGACATAGTCCTCTTCTGTGGCCTGCTTGACATATGACTTGAGCAATAGACTCAAAGTTCCATGTAATTCTTTTTCAAAAGCCTAATTAAAACAATTTTTTAAGCATCTCTCTGTTGTTAGAAAAGAGGACACCGTTAGATGTTTCAGTCATTAGCAATATGGTTAAAAACAAATTTCAGTAGAATATCGTAATGATTAGTGAATTTAATGACAATCTAGGTACTTATTAAGCAACAAAGCCCGTCTGAACTCTGTACCTCGATTCCTTGTTGATGACATATGAAATGGAGATGTCACGAAGCAATATTGTGTTTTTTAAGTGAGCTAATTTATTTTATTTATGTAAATTTCATGCAGCTTTGTATTTCATAAACTTAGCTCCTGATTGTCTAACCAGGAAAGATGTAAAAATTGTGTTTAAAGAGAAGATGACAATATAAACATGCTATAGGTTTTCTTTATAAAACCTCAGACCCTGAGTTTAGTAAAGGCAATTGCTACTTAGATTGCATTTAATTTGAACTCTGTGGGAGTCAATTCAATTTAGCAAACATTTATTAAACAACTAGTCTGTGCAAGGCACTGAGCCAGCTACAAGAGGGGACGCATTCCTTTTCAGTCTCTTGCTGGACCTTCATCCAATGCTCAGTCCTGGGTCCTTTTCTCTTTTTCCTCTAGACTTTCTCTCTTAGCAATGCCATTGACTCCCATGGGTTCAACTATCTCCTCTATGTGAATGATTCCCACATCTTTACATCTAGCCCTAATCTCTCTCTTGAACTCTAATACTGTAGCAGCAAACCTTACGGACTTCTCAAATCGAATGTCTGGGAGGCTAATCAAACTCAACATGTCCAAAACAGGAATCACTGTAATTGTCTCATGTCCCCCCATCAAACCCAACCCTCTTCCAAAGCTTTGATGTTCCTGTCAAGGGTGTTGCCTTCTTCTCAATAACCCAGATTCACAATCTTGGTGTTATCCCTGATTCCACACTCTTTATCTTCACAGTATCTCTTGTATATCTTCCTTTCTCTCTACTCACACAGCCACCACCCTTTTACAAGCCCTCAGCATCTCTCATCTTGAATATTGCAAATAGATTTTGAATTGATTTTCCTGCCTTGTCTCTCCCCATTTCAGTTTATCCTCCACTCAGCTACCAAAGTGTTTTTCCTACAGCACAGGCTTGACCATATCAACCCTCTACTCAGTAAGCTTCAGTGACTTCTTATTACTTTAAGAATAAATATAAAATCATTTATGTTGTCACTTAAAGCTCTTTATAACCTGGCCTCTTCCTACCTTCCCAATCTTCCTATACTTTGCTCCCCTTCACAGAGTCTATGGAGGATTCAGCTACATTGTCCAGCTTACTGTCCTCACACGTGAGACTCTATCTCCTGACTTCCTACATTCATACCAGATGTTCCCTATGGCTGGAATGATCTCCCTTCTCCCGTCGACCTTCTAGCTTCCATCAAGACTGAGTTCAAATATTGCCTTATGCATAAGGTTTGTCCCAGTCTCCCCTACTGCTAGTCTCTTCCCTTTGAAATTGTCTTCCATTTAGGCTGAATGTGTATCTTGTACCTACCTAGTTACTTACATCTTGTCTTTCTAATTCAAATATGAAATCCTTGAAGGCAGGGACCATGTTTTTGTCTTACTTTTTAAATTCTCTGTTCTCAGCGCAATGCCGGGTAAGTGTGGAATAATTGTGTTTGTCCTTCGTTCTCGAAGAGGACCATGACATCAGGGAAATGGTGACATGACTTGCAGTTGACTTTGATTTGAGTGAGACAGGGCTGTGCGAGGTCACCAGCCTCACTTTTTCCTCTAGAATCATCTGGGTCTAGTGGCCTGATATTCACCAGAACAACTGAAGATGGCCCAGGATGCACTAGGAGACCCTGACCCTTTCAGGCTAAGACCTTTTCAGGTTCTCACTTTGAGTGAGGTAAGGCCCATTCAGTGAATAGGCCTCCTTAAGGAGTTGATCAAGAGATGGCCACTTTAATCTGAACTAAAAAAAAAAATAAAACTGGGAGAGGAAGACTCTCAAGGTTTTTGGCCAAAAGAGAAACAGTTACTATTTGGTATTTACATTCACTCTTTGCTAGGAGGGCAGGGGCCTATTGTCCAATCTATGAGCTCCAGAATGAATTGGGTTTAAGGCTTCATGTTTGTGTGGAATATAATGTTTATTAACCGACTGATTAGCTATCAATGAAGAGGATGAAAGGAGCCTTGCCTTCTAGGAAGTTTTCAGTCTTTTGGGGAGTGAGAATAAGATGAAAAACTAAGTAACTGTAACACCAAATAGAAATGGAGTAAGAGATATGAAAGTCCAGAGTTAGAAAATGTGGCCTTTGGAAAATGTTTGGCCTGTCAGATGAGTCTTCATGGACTTAACCTTCAAAGATGGGTAGGATTTCAATAGGCAGAGAAAGAGAGGAAGACATTATAGTCATAGAAAACAGAATGAGCAAAGGTCAGGCAAGCAAAGGACGTATTTGACCAACAGCAATATCTCAGTTTCCCTGAAACATATCACGTATGAAGAACAGCAGTGCAATCAAGCTAGAAAGGTAGGTTGGGAATTAGCTTGGATTAATTAATTGACTAATTAATCAATTCCTTGATTGAGGAGTTTGTACCTAATTCAGTTGTAAAAGGGAGCTATTGAATGATAGGAATGATTATAGTTACGGTAATTATGATGATGATGACTAACTTTATATTATGCTTTGATATTACCAGATTGCTTTTCCATATATTATCTTACTGGGCTCTCACAAGTCTTGTCAGATAGGTGTTAGAGGTATCATTGTCTTCATTTGCTATTTGAGAACACCAAGGGTTACAGAGGTAAAACGATTTTCCCATTTTCACACAGTGTCAGAAGCAGGATTAGAACCTGATTCTTCCTGACTCCAAGTATACTTGGAGAGTCATGGTATCAGAAGTATAGAGATTAATGTGGTAGAATGGTTTGGAGAGTAGATAACCAGAACTGGGGCAATTAATTAGAAGGCTGTTGTGATCATGTTAGGAAGAGAGAAATGAGAGTATGAATTAGGACAATGTCAGGGAAAACTGAAAGGAAGCAATAAACACCAAAGATAGTGAGGAAGCAACATTAACAGGACAGAAAATTTCTTAAGCGTATCAAAGATTTTTATTAAATTTAATCTGTGAGTTAGGTTTAGCCTTCTCTTCTCTATTCCTATGTCCTCCCTACCCTTAATTTGATTATTCTCTTTTTTTTCTCTAAACCAGTACATGTGGTCTTCATATGATGAGTCATTTCATATGCAATTGCCTGAAATAATTCACTGAATTACAAAATGTCTCCTATTCTTTGCCAGAATGGAGGTACTTTTCATTATATAAATAGGCCAGTTTGGAAATCATGCCTTATTGCCTTTTCTGTGTAGCTGAAACAGGCCAGGACCACATACACTGAATCAATGAAGACTTCTACTTGTGCGCTGACAATTATCACTCAATTGACAGGGTCAAGCTAATGAAAAAAAATAGCTTTAGAAGCAGGAATATCAGATCATAGAGGTAGGGTTGGAAGGAACCTCAAAGTCCAAATTCTTCATCTTGTAGATGAAGAAATAGAAGCCTAGGGAGAGCAACTTGCCCAATGTTTAACAGAAAATAAGTACCAGAAATGGGATCTGAATCTAGGTCTTGTCTACAAAGGCAGTAATCTTTCTTCTGTACCATTGGGGCCCAACCATAGATTCTATCACTACAGGCAAGAGGATGCTAGATTTTTCTGTGCTTAAATTTGGAAGAGATAGCTGACATTGGAATCAAGATTGAAAAGATCTTGAGTTTTAGTAAAATCTGATGAGTTGAAGTTCAATAGGCATAATTAACGGGGCAGCTAAATAGTGCAGTGGGTATAGACTCTGTAACCCTTGGCAAATCACTTAGTCTCTGATTCAGTTTTAAAATCTATAAAATGGGGATCATAATAGCACCTACCTCCCATGGTTGTTGTATCAAATGAGAAGATAATTGTAGAGTACTTAGTACTGGGCACATAGTAGGCACTATATAAATATTAGCTATTATTATTATTGTTATAATTGCCTGAGCGTTACATTTGGATTAAAAAATAAACTTCAAGATTACAAAATGGGAAAGCGAGGAATTCATTTGAAAACATTTGAAGGGTTCTAATGGTGTGAAAGCTCAGAAAGAGCCAGCAATCTGATATGGTGGGCAGTGATAGAAAATAATTCAATCTTAGGCTATAGCAAAGAAGCCATATTGTCACAGACTGGTGATAGTTATGCTGCATTCTGCCATAGTAAGACCACAACTCGATTATTATATAAAATTCAGCCACATTTCAGGAAAGATTTTGATAACCTGAAAAGCATCCAGAAGATGACCAAGACTGGTTCATAGACTGGTCTCAAGATCGTGCCATATGAAGATCCAAGGAAGGGACTAAGGATATTCAGCCTGAAGGAGAGAAGAATTTGTTGGCACAAATAACCAACAAATGTGATAGGGACACTAAAATCATGTAGAAGAGAGGATTAGATTTGTCCTACCTAACTTCAAAGGAAAGAACTAAGAGCATTTACTAAAAGCAGATTTAGGTCTGATATTAGGAAAAATGTCTCTGACAATTAGAGTTATACAGGAGTGGAAAGAGTTGTCTCAAGGGGCCATGGGTTCTAATTCACCAGAGAGTCTTCAAGTAAAAGCTTGATAAACATTTTTTGAATAAGTTATACAGGACAAGAGAATGTTGCCTAGGTATAGGTTAGACTTAGCAGCTTCTGACATCTTCTAATAATGAGATTCTCTGATTTGGCTTTGATTTCTGTGTGAGGGGGTCTTATATTAGAACTGCTGAATGTGCTGGCTTTTTGGTAGTTAAAAGGCCACATACCAAAATTTGTTTAGCTATTCCCCAGATGATGGGAATTTACTTTGTTTTCACTTCTTTACTATCACAAAGTGTTCCTATAAATATTTTGGGGTATACAGAGACTTTCTCCTTATTGGTATCTTCCTTGAGGCATAAGACCAATAATGGAGTCTCTGGGTCAAAGTATATGGGCATTTCAATGACTTTATTTGCATAATTTCAAATTGTTTTCCAAAATGGTTGCACTAACTCACAGTTCCACCAATAATGTATTAGTATGCATATCATCCTACCACACTTCCAACATTTTTGTTTCCATCTTTGCCAATTTATAGGATGTGAGGTGAAACCTCAAGGTTGTTTTGATTTTTTTCCTCTTATTAGAGATTTGGGGAATTCTTTCATGTGGTTGTGAATATTTTGCAATCCTTATCTTGAGAACTTTTTGTTGCTATCCTTTGACTACTCACCTATTGGGTAACTTAAAGGAACTATGAGTGTTAACTGGGATAAATGCTGGAGGTATCATCTGCATAAATATTTATTTTCTAGGCATGGAGTCATAGGTCATTCTTGAATTTTTTTCTTTTTAGATGGGATAATACATTGTAGTGGATAAAGTGAAGGATAGAGGGAGGAAACAAGCCTCTATTAAGCATCTGCTCTGTGTTAGTTGCTGTACTAAGCACTTTATAAACATTATCATTTGGTAAAGCTTTACTAAAGCAGATAACATTGGTGAAGAATTGTGTGTACATGAAATCAGGCTCCTCATTGTTTTGACCTGTGTGTTTGGATGTATCAGTAAAGGAGAGTTAGGGGGATGTCAATTTCTCTCTGTTACAGAATAATAGGCCTGAAATAAATTACATTTCATTGTATTCAGACAACTTTCAATCAATCAATCATTCAGTAAGCACATGTTAAGCATTTACTAGAGCCAGGTGTCATTCTAGGCGCTGGAGGATACAAAGAAAGAGAAAAATATTCCCTCCCCTCAAGGAGCTTACATTCTAATGGTTGAACCTACATGTATATAAATAGGTACACACACCATATACAAGAGCCTTGGGGACAAGTTGAAAATACTTTACATCCTTAAAAAACAAAATAAGACACACCAACAACACATCCAACCTGCCCTTCACCTGGGCATTGTATCACACAGGAATTGCATGAAACCAAGTAAATTGCCTTTGCTGCTCTTCTGCCATCACTGGATAGGAGTGTCAGTGTTTACCTGAACATCTGCTTGTAAGTATTTTCTTATGTCACTCTTGTTGTTAATTGAAGTTTGGTTCTCTTCAGGGAAAATAATAATAAAAACTTAAAGCAATATTTTATTTTCATTGTGTTCCTTTCTTTATAAGGATCTCTTAGTATAGTTCAGGGAGCAATAGCTGCAAAGTCCTTTTGGTTCTGGGAAAGCTGACTTTATGGAGCTGGGCAATTAAGTCTCCTATTTTGTTGTGTTTTCTTGAAGAAGGGCCTCTGTTGGAGTGGCAGTCTATTCAAGAGCCTACCCTACTGATTATTTCCCATTCTTTGAATGGCACTTCCCACCCACTAATCATTACCAAAATACACTTGGCTGCTAATTTCCTGGAAGATTCAAATGCTCCCACTTCAAGGTCATCTCAAAGGAGAGTTTAAAGAGCATTCGCTGCCTCCCTCCCCCTTCCCTTGTAAAATATGTATATTTACAAGAGCATGCATAAATGGTCACCAGGGAAGATAAGCTATCAGAGAGTAAGGAGATGTCTTTCCTTATACAGTTCACACATCACTGAAGCAGATAAAATTGGTTTTGTACCTAGCCTCCGAATGCACTGTTAAGGACTCTGTCCTGAAAATTGATCTATACCACTAAGATAAAATTCAGTGCATCTCATTTCATAAATATCTAACAATGGCTTCAACTGCTGCCACTCGTGCATGAATACCCAGGGCCTGCTGTCCTAGCAGGTAGCAAGCAGCTTGCCAGCTTGCCATACTTGTGTGCACCAGGGCTGCCGTAATTGGCTACATCGGAACTTAATGAAAGCATTAGCTTTAGTGCTCAGAGATGTGAGCCTAAGTTTACCATTATTAAAGTCAGTTGCATGAATGGCCATGGAATGTTAGACTAAATCCCTGTTTAATTTTAATAATACTAATCATAGCAGTCATAATGGATCTAGGATCTAGGAACTTGACATATTCCTACCTCCGTATGCAGCTTTACTCATTCCTTCTACTTATGGCCCTGAATGGCCTACATGTTGCTGTTGGGCTTTTTAACTCCCTAAAAGTCAATGGGATAGCAGGATCTCTTTGTTCTATGCTGATACTGTCTGAAAAGGAGACTGATCCATAGGACAAGAGCTTGCCTTAAGGTGTTACCTGGGGGCCATATGTGGGGGATATGGGCCATGTACAAAAAACAGAGGAAATGCATGAAATCTAGCAAAGGCAAGGGTAGTCTATAAAGACTGACCTTAGGTAGATATTAGACAAGATCGTATTGACTAATGTGGAAAGAGCTGCTCTTTTCATACAGAAAAGATATACAAAGACCTTAACTAAGTGGTACGATACTGTACTAAGTTGGTATTGGCACTGGTTACTTCCCTTTGTGTATTTGCCATATGGACTGAGTTTTTAAAATGAATTGTAGGAAAGGTACAGAGGCAGTGGATAGAATGTGGGTCTATAAGTCAGGAGGATCTGGTTCAGGACTGGTAAATGTTTAATAACTGGCTTTCTGGGAAAAAAAGTATTTACGAAATCATTTTCATTTCATCTTTATTATTAACATTTTTTCCCATCATTTTCTTGAATCTAGACCATCAACAAAACAGTCACTCAAGCCTTCATTTGTAGCCTTTGCAGGTTTATGAGGGGTAAATCTTCACACTGAAAATTTAACAATTTGCTCCCGGATCTGATTGCGCTGGGTCCAACCTATTCCCCTGAATTCTCGTCTTAAGTCAGCCCTCTGATACATTTTAGCTGAGTGACCTGAGGAAAACCACTTAGGTTCTCACAGCCCCCAGCAACTAAGATTACATACAAGATGAATTGCCCATCTGCCTTGATAGGGGAAGGATTGTCACTGGGAGTTCTCCACATTGATGAAATTGCAAATCTGCACCAAAACAACATATGTAACAGATTTCACTTAAATGTGGTAAATTTGGACAGGGTAGGGAGGTAGGAAGTGTATACGTATATAGAAATTTAAATAAACCATAGGATTTAAAGCTGAAAGGTGCTCTAGAGATCATTTAGTTCAAATCCCTCATTTATTTCTTTCCATGACATAGTGGATAGAGAACTGGCATTGAACCTTAGCTGAGTCATTAAATTTCTCAGAGCTCCAGGTAACTCTCTCAGACTGTAAGTTGTAAAGAAGTGTTGACCTGCCTTAGGGGAGAGATTTCCCTCGCTGAGAAGTTCCCTCTACCAAGGAAATCACAGGTACAATCTTCATCTTCATCTTCATCCATTTGGTTTTACATCACAGTCTTTCCTATACCCACACCTATGTGCTCACGTTAAATCTTTCCTGGTAACAAAGAAAACCAAAGAAAGAAGCATTTCAGAAAACATTTAAGCCAAGCCAACCACAGAGCACATCAGTCTGATACTTTATACTTCACCACACATTTGTAATCCTCACCTCTCCAATGACAGGGAGAAGATACATTTTCTGCACTATGCTCCAGAACTTCGTCAGAGTTTCACTGCCTTTTAATGTAGTTCTTATTTAAATTATTGTAGCCATTGGGCTAACTTTTTTGATTCTACTTTCTTCACTCTGTATCGTGGTGTACAAGTCAATCCATGTTTCTCTAATTCCTTATATGTCATTTCTTCTACAGTAATCACATATTCAGTCATTTCCCAATTGAAGGGTACCCATTTTATTCTCATTTTTATGCTACCATGAGGCACGCTGCTATGAACATTTAGTTATATATAGAACTTTTGTCTGTCATTACTTCCTAGGAGCATATATGCTCAGTAGCAGGCTTGCTGCATCACTCTATTAATAGTTTAGTGACTTTTCTTGTATCATTCCAGATTGGTTTCTAGAATGGTTGGTCCACATTCACTATTCTATTAATGGTGTCGTAGCGTGCCTCTCTTACTGAGGTCACTCTAACAAACCACTCTTTCATTGATGGATGGAGAAACTGAGGCCAGCAGGGGTGAACTACCTTGACTATTGTCACCTGGGTGAAAGGTAAAATGATAATGAGAAAAAGGTAAAAAGAAATGAGTTTGAAGTCTAGGCTCAGTCTCCAAATCCAATGCTCTTTCCACTATATCGAGTTGTCTCTCCCAAATGCTTATAAGAAATGTTATTTTCGATTTTAAGTGGGTTGTGAAATGTACAGATTGATGCACAGGATAATATGTTCCATCAAGATTACGCCATTGCTGCAGATTGGTAGTGGGAGCAGCTTGGATGTTGCAGGCAGTTCTGCTGGAGGAGGTAGGATGCTGGAGGCTGAGTCACACCAAAAAGATTTTTTCAAGGGGAAGAAGGGGGCTGAGGGTATGTTTCTTATGAGGGAGATATTAGGAAGTGAGACCGGAGGAGATGGAATCGAGGAGTCAGAGAAGCATCAGCAACAACTCAAGTGGAGAATCAGGTGATAGGAGCTATGATGGCAGGTGGGCTGAATTTGTACACTCAGGGTTCTATGTCCTGAGGGTTGTTGTTATGTGCAGCAAATACCATTCTACGTCCTTTCTATTTCTTTTCATCAGTGCTGGAGGTTGGACCTGGACAACCATCAGGATATATTATCTTAGTTCATATGTATGGAATACTTGAGAGTTTACAAAGCACTTTAATATACATTATCTCAGTTGATCAACACGACAGCCCTGGGAGGAAGGTAGTTCAAGTACGAGCATAGGCCCACAGATTTAGGGCTAAAAAGGAATCTAGTGATCATAGTCCGGCCCCTCGTTTTTTGGCCAAAAGAGGTTAAGTGACTTGTCAAAGGCTACACAAATAGTATTATTGTCCACATTCTACATTTGAGCCATCAAGAGGCGACGAGATTTGTTTATGGTCATATAGCCGGTAAGTGTAAAATTAGGATTTAGCCAAACTTTTGGAGTTATAGGGAAGGTTGTGGTATGCTGGATAGAGAACCAGTCTAAGAGCCAAGAGGAGCTGGGTTCAAGTCCTCTGCTCACCTATATAGGCTGTAACCCTGGTCAAGTCATATAATAATAATAATAAAAACAATAAAAGCTAACATTTATTTAGTACTTACTATGTGCCAGGCACTGTGCTAGGCACATTACAATTATTATCTGATTTAATCTTCACACCATCCCTGGGAGATAGGTGGTATTACTATCTCCATTTTTACAAATTAGGAATCTGGATTTGAACTCAGTTCTTCCTTACTCCAAGCCCAGTGTCCTATCCCCCGAGCCACCTAGCTGCCCCTACAGTGTTGTAGACAATTCTCTAACAATATAAATTAAAGGTACTGACCTGCATTAATAGAGGGAGTTTACTTGTTCAGGAGTTGCCTATATCAATGAAATTCAATTCAAATCCAATCCCTATCCTTTTCAGACTTAAACTTGACAGCTAGGTGGTGCAGTCAGTGGATAGAGTGTCAGACCTGGAATCAGGAAGACCTAAGTTCAGGTCTAGCCTCAGACTCTTCCTAGCTATGTGACCCCCAGACAAGTGACTTAAATTCTCTGTGCCTCAATTTCCTTAACTGTAAAATGGAGTTAATGAAAGCACCTACCTCAGAAGGTTGTTGTGAAGATCAGATGAAAGCTTAATACAGTGTCTGGCTGTCCTCTTCCCTTCCTTGCTATACAATATGCCTCCTTCCCAGTATCTTGGCTTCTCTGGGGAAAATAAACTATATAAAAAAACAGAAAAACATTTAAATGTTAAGAAAAAGAATTAAAATGTAGTATAATGAGTACTGGCGAGGTTGAAATTCAGTATACTTTGATTCTAAGTCCAACTAGTCATGCAACTGTGGGTTAATATTTTAAATTCTATAGGCCTTAGGTTCCTCGCTTTTAAAATGAGAGCATTAGAATGGATAATCTCTAAGGTTCCTTCCAGCTCTAGATCGTCTTGCTTCTATGACCTTTCTAACTTTATGATTCAACAAAGAAGAATTTGACCATAATAAAGGGCATTTTTTTGGTATGAAATGAAGTCAGTTATTTCATAAATGGTCACAGATGCCATGTCAGACTCTCCCAGCTGAAGACTCATTTTGCCCATGAAATACTGGCAAGTATATGAGAGGAAAGTCAGAGAAGAGGAGCAATTAGGAAGAGGCAAAACCAGTCATTTCATTTTGTGTTAGGTCCAGTGGTTTTCTGTTGGGAGACCAATTCATATTTTCATTTAATCACACCTTTGAGTGTACTTAACTGTTCAATGACTGTTAGATACTTTGGGGTTTTTCCTTCTTGAATTCTGCATCCTCTTGGTTTACTCTGGCAAGAATGGTGATGTATCAGAAGATTCATGAGTTTTAGGTATCAGTTGGCATTGATAACAATCCTTCTTGGTCATCTTAGCTTTGCCATTTGAGTGTAGACAGGAAGCAGCCTGGTGGATGCCTTATTTACTTTTCAATTTATTTACTTTTCAATATGATAGCTGATTTATAAAGGACAAATCAATTATGAAATTTTGACTGAAGTTAACAGTAGCTATCTGAGCATTTTCTGAACTAAAAGATATCATTCTCCCATATCATAGGGGAATGTCATTTACACCATTCACATTTGTTTCCAGACAATTGTAATTTTAGTCTGGAAAACTTCAACCCTTAATGAATGCATACTTTAAAATTCCTTGCCTGTCATCTCCCTTTACCTGTTAAAACAATCTTCATCCACAACATGAATAACAATATTCATTAGTGACCATAAAAGTATATGCAGCTACTATAGCCGTGAACATTTTTTTCCTTTGATGTATTTCAGAAGATGGTTATATGCACCATTTAAAAAAATTTTGTTTGTCCCTAAAAGTAATTATATTTCTGTAAAGTGCTATAATGAGACCTTTCTGTCTTGGGCTTAAATTGATACAGACCTCCATCTTTGTTCCATTTAAATCTGTTTATCTGGTGTTCTTTTGTGTATCAGCATCCTGAAGCAATTTGTGTCTGGGTCCTTTGCTTGCTTTCTTGATTCACCTCTGTGGTGAGAAGGAACCTAAAAGAGAAATAGACAATTGTGCTCCAGGGAGAGGGAGAAAATAAAAACAACAATAAAACTTAACTATCTTATCTCATTTAGTGTTCCCCCTGAACTCTCTTTTATCTAGGCTCCACTTACTCCAACCCTAGGCCTGTGGTCTTGTTTAATATCAGCCAGTAATAAAGAGCCCTTCAGCTAAATATCACTATATTCCACTCTTAACTGCAGCTCTTGAAGCAGTCATCGGGGAAAGGGGAGTCGGAACCCTTCAATGTCAAGACGTTTAGAGGCACTCTAGCATCAATCAACATGTAAGTCCGCTAAGTGCCTGCTTTCATTTACATGAAATATTCATACAGCATTCCGTTTTGCTTTTCTCTCTCCTAATCATCACTTTTCGGAAGAAGCTACAATCATCTCAGTTAGGGGAGGGTGTTATGGGACGTGCTGTACCTTTCAAAGTCAGGCTTCCTGCAGATAGCTAGTTCTGTAATGAGGCAGCAGACTGTATGGACCACCAAAGGTCTTCCTCACATAAGCTAGCCTTGTTATCATGTACCATTCATCTTCAAGTATACAACTTAGAGCAAATGAAAGTAATTAATTAACCATAACAAACCTGTCAAAAAGCTATTTAGGATTTTGACAGAAAAAAAATAATTTAACATTTGCTTTAAGTGGAAAACAAAAATCCTCTTGCTCAGGAAAATTCCAAAGCCCTTCTCTTTCTACCAGCACTCTTGTTGCTGTACCAGCTTAATTACATGATAAGTAGAATTTAATTTAATTTTCAGTCCTTTTTTGACTTATATAAGACACTTTGGTAGTTGATACTGTTTTTCAGGCCACTGTGAGCATGGAATTATATATGTACGTACTTATTTATACAGACATATATACATATGTATAACACATATATATGTATATATATACATATATGTGTGTGTATATATATATATATATATATATATATTTGTTTTCAGATAAGTAGCCTCAAAAAGTTTGTATTCTATATGTCCAGCTAGTTAGCTATTAAGGGTACACTAGAGTATTTTAAGGGAAAATGTTGATTAATATATGAATTATATTATTTACTCAAATATTATTAATGTCTGATCTCACTTTGAGGGAAGCACAGAAGGTATATGTTTTCTTCTAATCCTGAAAATTAGTTAATTGACCTTTATTCTTTGTGGGTAGGATAAGGGAGATTCAGTTATATTTGAATATTGACATTGTCACCGAAAAAATTCAAATTTATTTTAAGGTAGTTTTTATTTATTTATGTGTTTTTGTTTGGTCCCATTGTAGCACTGTAATTTGTCATGATTTCTAATGAACTTTTGATTTGTTGGAGATAATTTTTGAAAAGGAATTTTTTTGGAGGGGGGGAGTGATAAAGAGAAGCCATCGAGGTAATCTTTAAAGCCTAAGGAAAATAAGAGGAAACATGAATGTATTGGTTAAGAGAGTTATATTTTAACTGACAATATTTTATATGAGAAGTCTCAGAATGAAGATACCAGAAATGCTAGTGGTCATGAAGCACTTTATGATTCTTGCCTCCCCCTACTCCTCAATAAAATGCAGATTGAAATGATATGCTAGATGACCACCCAAGAAGCTCCAGGCATTATCTGTCTGATTCCTGTTTCTGGATTTAGAAATTGATGCCAAAGTTGTAGGTGATTGACTATAAAAGGCAAAGTACTGAAAACCTAGAAAATTCCAAAATGTCAGTACCATCTTGGGTACATTTCTATCAAACAGGTAAGTTTAAGCATATCTGTTTACATTCAAGAGAGCCTCATAAAATTGGCATCATCTTTTCTTTTAGTTTCATTTCTTTAAATTTTTTTCTTTTGGTTAGACTATATTTCTCTCCAAATAACCAAAAACACCCTATGATTATATTTAGAGAAAAGTTACTATGGAAAAAAATCTAAATTTCAACTCTTTGTGATTGTACAGATTCAAGCATAGATAATCTAAAACGATTTGAAACAATTTGGGTCAATAATGTTCAGTTACCTTAAATAAAGAAACAATCATACTTAGACATACATAAAGAGCAATTGTATTTTTGTGGAATATGAAAGCATGGGGAAAACTTCAGCAAGATTTATGTTATTTTTCCCCCTTTTCTTCTGAACATCTTAGAGTCTCAGAGCCAGAATGAAAATAAAAGTTTTAATTTATTTCACATTTCACCCCAACAGTATGCATTGCTTTTTAAAGACAAACAACTTAGGAAAGGTTAAGAGTTGGTTTCTAGGAGTTTCAAAGTTGCTTTGCTTTTTAAAATGCTATTTCGTGCTTATATTTATCATCTAATGTGGAGGCGGCTCTTTATTTTTTCCTCTCTTTGCTATTTAAGTTTGTTAACTCCGGGGAGAAGTTTAATCTCTGTGTTTGTTTTAAATGTACTTTTCTAGGAACAATTGAGAAGTAATAGAAGTTAAATGTTGAAGCTGCAAATCGAGGTTGCAATGGGGCTTGTAGAGTGAACACGATGGAGGATAATTTTCAAAAGTATTTGAGATGGGGAAGAAAGGAAAGCACCCATAAGGTTAAGGCCCAACCTATTAAACCTTCAAATACACATAATGAAGTGAGAAAAAAGTGCCTTTTGAGAACAAACAAGTTGCAGAGCATGTATATTAACTCACACCCCCAAGTCCACCCATGTTGAATAAATTAAAGCTATTAGAAGGATGAAATTGCAGAGGGTTTTTTTTGGTCTTTTTGTTTTTGCAAATCTGAGTCATTAGTGGCATAATCCATTACTTACCCCTCTGTATGTGACTTTTAAAGTTGATTTACTTCTATTTCAGTACCTGACATTTGGTTTTGTGCCCTTATTTGAACTTTCCAAATGACTAATATCAAATCGGCCATTTCCCTCCCCTGCTCACCTCATGGTTCCCTCTCCTTTCCAAATCATGGTTTGGCTCAAGTTGCAAGTTCTGCTGAAACCTGCCAAAAGTTTGTAGAGCCTGACTCGGTTGTAACCCATCATACCTGTGGGATATCTTTTTAATCCAGCAAGTTGTGGGAACTTATGTACATGGTTAGCTTTTGATCTCATGACAATGGTTTTGAACATAACTAGCAAGGCAGACATAAAAGAATTGATTCTCCCTTGTTCTGCTCTCCTAAAGTGCTCTCAAAGTAGTGAATACTATTAGCCTCTGAAGTTTCTGGTGGGTGTTTTCTCAGGGAGGACTAGGGGAGGGAGACAAGGAGAGTGTGAGATACAGTAATTTCCACTGAGTCTTTATATCAGACTGGATATCCAGGCTGGGGTAACAGCAGAGGAAAACAATTTGCCTTTGTTGTTACATCGGATAAGCAATTATTCGATTGCTATCAATGATCCATCAACAAACATTTATTAAAGCCTACTAGGTCCCGGCATTTGGCTAGGTCCTGGGAATATAAAGACAAAAGTGATGAGGTCTCTGCTCTCAAGAAGTTTCTTCAAAAGCTTAAACACTGAAGATGTGTACATTTGCAGAAATAAATACAAAGGAATTTTAAAAAGGAAAGAATTGACAGCTGGTGGGGGAGAGGATCAGGAAAGGTATCATGTAGAAGGGGGTCCTCTACCTGAGTCTTGAAGGAAAGTTGGAATTCTTAGGAGATGGAGCAAAGAATGGGAATTCTTGGGAGATGGAACTAAGAAAGGAGCGTAACTTCTAGCTAGATTAAAGACCACTCTTTTTCCCCCCCAGTCCCATAATTTCATATGCCAGTGAGGAAATTATCTCTCTCAAAGTAGATCTTCACTTGTTCTGTAACTTAATCTGAGAGTTGCATTTGGGGCAGTGTGGAAATTGTGCTCGTGTCTTCTTAACTTTGATGTCTGGTTCTCTAATCACCACCATACACTGCCTCTCTAGCCCATTCTTTACTTTGAATAAATGAAATAATGTTTCTGTTTTATAAACTGAAGATCTCACCATAGTCACATGACTGATTTTCTAAAAACTCCAATAACCCAGAATTTACACATCCAATATGTGTTGTCCCCTTCAATGTAGTCTTCTTTGGAATTCTTTATCCTTATTACAATAATATTCAGAGCTGTTTGGAAATGTCTTTGCTGCCTGTAAATGTTCTTTTAAACGCCTTTAACAGTGGCAAATATTTGTCCTTTGCGATCAATTTAACTTTCAGAAATAGCCCAGAGTTATCCAAATCCATATCTGGTAAATAAGGTGGTTGATCAAACTAGTTAATGACTTTTTTATTTAAAAAAAATTAAGTGCTCCTTTAAATCTTTGCTGTTCACATATTAGTTAAAATAGTTAAGCTGGTACTCCAAGGTAATTTCCAAAATTGGAGGTCCAAAAATGTTTTAACCACTGGCAGCCTTGGTAAGGTTTATAATTTCTTAAGGAGGCTAGATTGAAGGACGACATTCATTTAGAGGCAGGAATTTTGATGTTTTAAAAAGCCAGTCTCCTTATTTTGTAGTCACACCTTACAGGTTTGGATTGCACATATTTTGAGGTTCATAGCTCAGGGAGCCAAGCTCAGTCAGTCAACAGTTTCATAGAGATAACACCTTTGTTAGCCATAACAGACAAATTTAAACCAGATCACATTTAACCTTCAGAACAGATGCATAAACACAAGGAGAATTAATTAGTGTGGCATTCTGACTATTTATAGTGACCAGATTCCAAATGCTACTGCCATTATCTTTTAGGTGAATTGTTACTATGGAATAAACATAGGTTTTCAAAGTGTAAACAATTGCTCATCTACAGTTGAGAGAGAGTATGCTCTCTCTCTCTCTCTCTCTCTCTCTCTCTCTCTCTTTCTCTCTTCTCTATGAACTGCCTATGCATATATTGAATATAGACTAGATACTCTGTAGGTTTCTACTATGAATATTTATTTCATGAACACATTTATATGTTGAAAAAAGAGCAGCATCAGCATCTTTAGCGACATATCATTTTGGGTCAGGCTATGTGCTTCATCAAGTTAGGGAACTCCAAATAAGGAAGCTCCCTCCCCCGAAGCTGAGTTACAATGTATCTGTAACTTAGACAGCCGAGTAGGGCATTGAGTGCTTAAGTGGTTGGCTCAGGATCCCACAGCTAGTAGTTCACAGAAAGGATTTTAACCTGGGCTATTTCTGACTCCAGGGCCTTCCCTCTATCCGCAACACCATGCTTCCAACTCCTTTATTTGCAGTATTTTGACTTAAAATGAAATTATTGAGGATCATAATGAACATTTTCTAATGTCCATGTTATTTTCAAGGCATAAATAAACCATTTGATGTCATCTCCATTCGAAGGGAAAGAGCCAATGCTTAGCTTTAACTTTTATATTCATATTTCTGGCCTTATTTGCAAAGATCAAGCATAAATCCATCAAGCCACTTTGGAACTTTTAAACTTGCCTTCTTTTACATCTCTTGTTCTCATTATCCAGAAGTTATTCTGTCCCCTGTGTTAAATTACTTTATGCTGCAGCTTAAACGAACATGTCTTGCTTTCATCTAGCATTTCAAATAGGGCAAAGACTGCTGTACAATTTCCAAACACAACTGTGCTAACAGAGATGAATTACTAGAGTTTATATAATTTATATTAGGAATTCATAGACCTAGCAAAAGGGATTAGTACATTTTATTTCAGGGCAGGAGATGATCCTGTCATTAATGGTCGATACTTTCATCATCTTTTAAACCTGAGGAATTTCCTGGGTGACAAGACTGTAAGGACATATCAGAGATTCACAGCTGTGAGCTTTATCTGGCCATGTACTGCTTTACTCACAGTATGTGGACTACATTCCATCAAAACTGGATTAGACTGCCAATCATGCCCTCCGATGTATATTGTATTATGATTTTTTGAAAATGTCACTGAGATCAGAGTAATTGCTTGGCTAATTGCATCTTGTCTCTTCTTAATACCGTGCATTTAATGGTTTCATTACCTTACATGACAATCACAGCTCCTAGTCCAGTATTAAGGGCAGTCTCTCTCTCTCTCTCTCTCTCTCTCTCTCTCTCTCTCTCTCTCTCTCTCTCTCTCCATAAATACAAAATTTAAGGCATCACTTTAATAAGAAAGCAAAAAAAATTAAGTCACTTTTGTGATTTGTGAAATAAGATTTGTTTGTAGGTTCCATGGGGCTCCCTGTGGTCTAAGATATACATAATAACTGAGATTGTTTTTGTAATCCCCAAAGCAGACCCTATGCCTAATACAGTATTTTCACTTTCTGTTATGGAAATAGATTAAAGAAGATATTAACCTTTAAGAAACTGTCACTCATTATTCATACTGCTTCCAGGTTCCCTGAGCCTTTCTCTAGAGAATCTGTCCCCAACACAAAAAATATTTGTGTCTCAGTATTACTAATTTATCTGGGAGAGATTCATTTTGGTGAACATTAGGTTTCATTAAGCAATTCTTTGTTGCTAGCCATTCTAGTGCTACCTGTTACCTGTGGAGAAAGGAGGAAGGAGGGATGAAAATCCCTGTAATAATAGATTTGTCTGAAAATGTATTTATTAAAATCCTCTCTAAACCCTCTCTAGGTTTGAGTAAAACAAATACAGTACATGGTTATAATGTATAAAACTATTAAAAGCAAAATATCATTATTTCATTAATAATAATAATGATGGTGATGATAATGTTGATAACAATATACTAGATGAGAAGAATGAGGTGGTAATGATGATGATGATAATTATTATTAGAAAGAAAAATAGCTGATTTTCAATTTAAATTCCAAAAATCTTAAAAAGTGTCAGCAACACTGTGTAGGCTGTTTTCAGTATTTAGAGTTCTGCAGTGATATCCTAGGTCTAATGGGGAGCTTACCTCTCTAACAAACAAAGGCTTGAACAATAGTCTAATTATGATGACATTCAAATGGCTCCCAACTGGTTTGTCTGAAGTTATTACATTAAAACACATATATGATGAATGAATGAAAAAAATATTAAGCCCTTGCCATGTGCCAGGTACTGTGTTAAGTAGGAAGGAGGTAAAAGGCGAAAAGTCTTCACAAACACTAAAACATGTATAGTACCTTTTTTGTGGTAGTAGAAACAAAACAAAACAAAACTGGAAACAAACTCAGGACTCTGATGGGGGGAGATGGTTGAACAAAATTTTAATTCATCAATGTAATGGAATGTTATTGCATCATTAGAAATGATGACTATGAAGAATTCAAAGAAATAAGGGCTGACATGGAATGGTATACAGTGAAGAAAGTAGAACTAAAAGAACATTTTGATGACCACAAAATACAATGAAAAGATGGCCAGACTCAGATTAATTTCAATGATCAATCTTAGTTCCAGGAGAACAGATGCTGAAATACACTTTTCTAGGCAGAGGGGTGGGAAACCATGGAGTAGGATGTTGCACATTGTGTCATACATAGCCCCTTTGTCAGAAGATTTTGTTCTACTGTTTTGCTTTGTTTCAAGAGAGAGTTCTTGGGGGGTTATATTGGGAAAAACATCTCAAAAGGCTTCATTAAACCTCTAGAAATAAATTAAAGTAGGGACCATCAGTACAGGTTTCAGAGAGAGGGAATGTTGTCAAGGGCTATTTCTGACAGCTCTCCCCTTCCAAAGTGGGAGGGAGGAGAGGAAGGAAGAAGCAAGCCTTCTAGTATTCTTTGGTTTGCCTCTTTCACTGAAAATGTTAATTGTCAGCTATAGGATGGGAGGCATCGTAAGAAGATAGGCATATTCTGCTTGGCATTCTTGGTAGGGGGCTGCTGCTGAAAGATGCACTTGTGTCTGGATCTGACAGCAGCTGTGGTATCCAATTCAGATTCGAGGTGGCAGGGAGAAAGAGTGTGAATGCTAACCAACCCAAGGTGTTTGTAAATACCCTGCTTTGCTAACCATTCAGAGCTGGTTTGCATAGCTTGTTGCATTTTCTTCTGTAAATGCAAGATGACAGTTTTTTAAAAAGTGCAACCGGTGATGAGTTTTTCTTGTAAATGTTTTCTAAAACAGCCCAGCACATTCCATTGGTATTCACATAAAACAGAGGAAGAGAGATGATTAAAAAGCAGTTTCTGACTACTATATATTTCATGGGAGAAGATTAACTGTGATCTCATTCAATAGGCATGCATCCATTGGGTTCAAGGATCCCTCTCCTCCTACTTCAGGTTGGGTTCAAAATTCATTATAAAGCTTTTTAATTGATTCCTTTCATTCCTAAGTCACATTCATTTCCAGATATCCCCTTCCCCCTGAAAGCCTTCTCTTGCAGCAAAAATTAAAAAAGGAAAAAAATAGTAGTTCAGCATAACCAAATGAATGATAACCTGTGTCTTACAGAATAAGTAGCATTTCACACCCACAGCCTCCCACTTCTCCAATGAAAAGAGAGAGAGATGTATTTTTTTATCACTTCTTTGACTAAGTTTGGTCACAATAATTACATATCTTTCAGTTTTGTTTTAGTATTCTTTTCATTGACATTGTAGTCATTATGTATATTGCTTTCCTGCTTTTGCTTTTTTTTCATTCTGCATCAGTTCATAGAAATCTTCCCATATTTCGTTAATGTTTTGTATTAATTGCTCTTGGGTAAACTCCATTACATTTGTCTTCCATGATTGGTTTGGTCATTTCCTACTGAGTGGGCATCTCCTTTGTTTTCCAATTCTTTGCTGCTACAAAAAATACTGCTATGAATATTTGTGTATATATGGGACTTGCTTTTTATCTTTTATATTCTTGGGGTTAGCTGTTCTGCAGAAAGGACTTGTCAAAACTTTTGGAGATTCTCTCTATCTGTCCCCTTCCCTCCCCCAAATCTATTCCCAAATGTTGTGGTCAAAGAAATAAAAGAAAATCTGTTTCGAGAGGTCCTAAAAATATCTCACACACTATTCAGCTAGCATCTCTTGAGCACTTACGGTGAATGGAGGAATCTATCTCTAAACAATTGACCTGATTGGATCACTAAGGGTTTAGTTAGGGTAAAGGTCCCAAGTTTTCAAAAATGTTAACATAAAGCTCCCTACAAATAAATAAAGGAAAAAATATTGGTGATAATTCATTGCTTTAAGAATAAGGGTTACTTCTAGGATTAGATCGATAAATGCTTACACTAAAACCATCAGCATAGCATATTGGATAATGTATAGAACTGACATCAAGAAGCCTTTGCCTTGAATCTTCACTCAGAAGTCTATGAACTGTATGACACTGGGTAAATCACTTAACCTCTCCCAGATGCAGTTTCCTCCTTTGTAAATTGGGGTTCCATTAATTTCCCAGCTGAAAGTGATCACTCTATCTTCAAATGCTCCTGAAGTGCTTTGGATCTCTCCTTTGCTTCTCTAATATTCAGCCACTAAGTCAACAAACATTTATTAAGCTTGTATTATGTGCCAGGAACTGTGCTAAATATCAGGCATGCTAAGAAAAAGTGAACACAGTCTATGCCCTCAAGAAGCTTACATCCTAATGGGGAGGACAGCATTTATGTAAATAAGTATATGCAAGTCATGCACAGAGCTGATACAACATAACATTGGAGGGGAAGGCACTAATATCTGGGAGACCTTCCTGCAGAAAGTCACATTTGGTCTGGGTCTCAAGGAAAGTCAAGGATTCTGAGAGGAAGAGATGATGAGGGAGAGCATTCTAGGTAAAGGGAAATTACATACATATAGATACAGAGATAGATAGCAACTATATTCAAAAGGGGAAAGGTAATGGCCTAAATGAGGACTTCTTAGTATTTTTGTGTATTATAAATCCCTTTGGCAGACCAATGAAATCTATGGAACCCTTCTCAAAATAATATTTTTTATAGGCACATACACATATATGTATATAGGTATGTGTATTTATGTATATATAATATGTATGTATTTGTATATTTTGTATGTATATTATCTTTATATATGTATATTGTGTGCATATATGTGTATTTTATGTATATTTGTATGTTCACACACACATATACCACATTTTTTTGAAAAGGGATCCATAGGCTTCATTGGCTTGCCAAAGGGTTTTATGACACAAAAATCATTAAGAACCCCTAGTTTAGGCCATTGCCTTTCCCTCTAGGCATCTTCTTTCAGTCTGAATTAATTAATTGCTCTTAATCAGTACAGTTGGTCTTACCTCCATAGGACTCAGGAACCTGATGTTTCCTTAGCATAGCCTTGTTACCTGCATTTACAAACCAAATATCAACCCCTTCTCTGGCCTGCATCATCCTTTTGAGAGGTGATAGATGGTGTGGCAAGCCTCAACTGTTTTTCAAACTGTCTCCTGAATGGATAAATGTGTCAGAATTAAAAGATAGTTTATGCTTCGACACCAGTGGGGGGAAAAATGAAGCAAGGCTATGGTGCCACCTGCCTTGTAATGAACAAACAGAGCAGATGGATGTTTGTATCCCCTTAGGTAAGAAAGGAGTTTTACTTAGAATATGGAAGGGAATAGCTTTGTAAGGTAGAATTAGGATAAGGGATGTCTTTTAGTTTCATAGTACTATAGTAAACAATTCCAAATATACAGTCATTAGAAAGAGCCCCATGTGCTGGAAGCATATTAGGAAGGTGAGGAGGAGTAATATTTATTAATGATATTTCATGTAAATAAAACTAGTTTTACGAGGGAACTGTTAAGGTAAAAATTAAGAGTATAAACTCCACAAAGGAAAAAAATGAGGAGGAGTTGGTAGTAGTAGTAGTAGTAGTAGCAGTAGCAGTAGTAATAGGCAGTGGAGCAACATGGTATGAAGAGAGACAGGTTTAGAGTTAGGAAGATCTCATTTCCAGTTCTCTAGTGCCTAAGACAACTCCACAATGCTATGTTTCATAGGTAGTTTTCAAGCTGATGCCGTGGAGAGAGTTTCTACACTGGGAGTTACCTACATTAATAAAATAACAGGTCTATCCTCTCAACACACGTGCACACACACACTCACACACACACACACACACACACACACACACAAATCTACAGTATTAACATAAGTAATGGAGAGAAACAGCATGGGAAAGTATAGCAGTTCTCAAGCTTTTTGGTTTCAGAACTCCTTTATACTCTTAAAATTATTGAAAACCCTCTGCCCCAAAGCTTTTGTTTATGTGAATTATATATCAATAATTATTATATTAGAAATTAAAACTGATAAAATTAAAATTTATTTATTAAATATTTATTAATTCATTTAAAACTACTACTAATAAACATATTTTATGCTAACATAAGTAACATTTTATGAAAAATTGCTATGGTCTAAAAAGATCTAATGAGAAGTTTGGTATTGTTTTACCTGTTTTTTGCAAATCTCCTCCATGTGTTAAAAGACAGGGTAAAAAATAGCTGGATTGTCATATCTGCTTCTGTATTCTTTCTGTTGCCATATTGTTTTGGTTGAAGGATATGAAGAAAATCCAGATTCACATAGATATGCAGTTGGAAAAAGGAAGAGCATTTTAATAGGCAAATAACTTATTAGTATTGTTATTAATACTGTTTGAACTCGAGCTTCCCCCCCACCAAAGAGTCTTGGGGACCCCTATGTGTCTTCGGACAACACTTTGAGAACTGCCGGGCTGGTGTGGATAGAAGACCAGGTTCAGAGTGGGTAATATATGCTTCAAGTCCTGTTTATCTCCTACTGACTGTGTGTCTATATATCAATTAACATTTCATATGCACTATTTGTGCCTGACCTGGGGTAAAGTGTTTCGAGCTTGTATTAGTCTGATCAGCCATAGTTGGACGTACTGTACCTTGATTTCAACATAGTGATGCTATTTTGGTGCTCTTTGAGAATAAAAGACAGCAACCAACCACCAAACAACCACGTAACTAACCAACCAACCTTTCAGTTTCCCAAGTTAACTCTCAAAAATCCTGTATTGCAGGGAGGGGGCTGCTCTGCATTGACAGAGTGAGTTTACTCACTGAAGGGTTCTATCCCAGTAAAATTACAAATCTTCCCTTCTCGTTCCTCTCTGCCCACTCCCCCACCCCCACCAAAACAACAAACAAACAAACAAACAAAAACAACCCTGGCAATAGCAGTGGCAAGGATAGGGAAAATGGATCTGTGATTTCATTGATTTAAGGACATCCCTCTATGAATGCAGCTCAACGAATTTTCTACAACTCATAGATTGAGAGTTTCTTGGGACCCCGAGGAGTTAACTAATCTAGAACCACAGCCATGGTATGTGTCAGAGAGAGAACTTGAAACCAGGTCTTCCTTGCCCCAAGATCAGTTCTCTGTCCACTAAGCTAGGGCAGCTTCTCAGGAGCAGCAATATGAATATAAAGAATGGCAACAGCTCATAGTATTTATTTGACATCCTCAATTTTCCAAAACATTGCTCCATATTTCAGGTTCCTTTGGACCTTATAATGATGCTGCTAGTTAGCTATTATCAGTGGTGTGCTGGTAAATGTTTAACAACTGGCTCTCCAGAAAAAAAAGTATGCACAGCATGCTTTTAACTTTAATTTTAGTTATTATCATTCATCATTTTCTTAAATCCTTGTTGTTGTTGTTCAGTTGTTTCCAACTCTTCATGACCCCATTTGGGGCTTTCTTGGCAAAGATACTGGAATAGTTTGCTATTTCCTTCTCTTACTCACTTTACAGATAAGGGAACCGAGGCAAATAAAATTAAATGATTTGCCGAATGTCACGCAGCTAGCAAGTGTCTAGACAAGATTTGAACTTAGGAAGATGAATCTTCCTATGCCACCTAGCTGCACACACATATACACGCTTGCATATGTGTATTTGGTATATTAAGGCTGCTTATGGACCTAATCATTACTGCTACATGCAGACAAACCTGACATTAAAAATAAACAAAAACTAAAAAATTTCAGGATAAGCAATATACAGTCGCAGTTCTGCAAGATGTATCATTGAAACATGTTGATGATGCCCCCAAACTGAAGTAGGCAGCCTTGAGCCCTGGGATGTCTTAGCTAATGTCATTCCTCCCTATTCCCTGTTCTCTATTGTGTCTTTCTTTTACTTTTTTTCTTTCCTATTCCACTACTATCCAGCTCCTTTTCTTTTTTTATCTTTCTCTTCCTCTTGTTCTCTCCAGCTACCTACATTTAAGGTCACCAGCGACTCTGTGGAATTGCTTAGCCATCCCTGTTACAGAAGGGTTGTTGGCTCCTGCTCTAAGGCAAGACCTTGAGAAGCCTGAGAAAAATGCTGATAAGAACCCTACTAGGGTAAGTCCATAGCTGCCTATGAGTCAATGGTTAAGAATTCTGGCAGTAAGACTGACTCACCCAACAGAGGTAGGAATGGTCACAACAAATGAGCAAGTCCCATATTCTGGGTAAGGTTTGGATAAACAATTAATCAGTGGGACAAAGTGTTGCTCGTTAGTAGAAAATAATAAAATATTTGATAGAAGAAAACCAGACATATGAAGAATTAAAAGAATTACCTTTTGACATTAAAGGAAGTATGCAAAGTAATAGTTCTCAAATTTGTGAATTTGGATTTAAAAATATTTTGGTAACTGTATTTCAGTTTAATTGGCAATTATATTTTTGTAATCTTTTGTATAGCATTGGATAGTATAGTAATCTTGTGGATAGCATTTTATGCATCTAACATTGTTCTGAGTAGGGTTCCATAGGCTTTACCAGATTCCTGAGGGGGTCTATGACAAAAAAGTTAAGGACACTTGATGTAGAGGTTTTTTATTTATGTATATCATTGGGCTAAGTATTTTCTCCCTAAACGGATTTTACCTCAGTCTAGTTAAGTATAGCTCCCAAGGAAGGCAGTGCTGTGTTGAAGAAAAAACAGTTTACTAGGGTAAGGTTTTATACTTCTTAAGTTGAGTTGTAATTGTCCTGCATGAATCTGTTGGGATTTTTGGCCTCCCTACTTGATATGTGCAGATTCTGAAGAGAAGCAGAGTGCTTAAACTTAGATTCACTCTTCCCAGGAACCCACTAAGTGATTTCTGTTGGGCATCCCTAACGTTATGTGGGACTAGCACACTGTATCTCGTCTCATTATTGCCACATAGAATACGCTACTTCACTAGCCATGCCATAATCAGGGGCAGTTTGGGGAGGGTAAACACTTTCAAAGAAATGCAGTAGATGGGCTTTCTTCTAGAGAGAATCCCTTTTTTCCCAGTTAGAAAAATGGAGGTAGCAAACGGAGACAATTTGGAGGCCACATAATGGGAAAGAGATTGATTAATCTGGGGAGTGATGAGGAGAACAATCCAAATATTGAAAGCCATTTCACCCATGAGTATCTATTGAAGGAACTGGGAATGTTTAGCCTGGGGAAGATTGGGGGTGGGGTGGGAATGGGTATGACTTCAAGTACTTGAAAAATTCTCAAGTAGAGACTCTCCAGAAAGTAGTACTATGAGTAATGTGAAGAAGTTGAGAAGATGCAAATTGTGGGGAAAAATATTAATAGTTAGCACTACCCAAAAGTGAAGCAGACTTCCTCAAGAAGTAGCAGGTGCCTCCTTAACAGGAGGTCCTCAAATAAAAGCTGGATGACTGTGTATCAGGCAATGAGGTGGGCATTTTTTCTTAGATATTGATTGGATTGGATGGCTGATTAGGTTCCTTCTAACTGTAATTATGCAGCAGCTAGATTATGCAGTAGATAGAGCACCAGACCTAAAGATGGGAAGACCTCAGTCCAAATCTAGCAACAGACACTTACTACTTCTGTGACCTTGGGAAAAACACTCTCTATATTTTTCAGTTTCCTTAGCACAGTGCCTGGCCACATAGTAGGCACTCAATAAATGTGGATTGACTAAAATGGACAACCTATCTACCTCTCCGGGTTGTTATGAGGATAAAATGAGATGACAATTATAAAGCATTATTGCCGATCTTAAAGCACTATATAAATGCTAGCTATTATTAGTTATGTTATGTGGACTAATCTAACCCTGGGATATAAAAGCCAGACTGTATATCTTTCCTTATTCATTTGGTTCTGAGGAAATCAGCAATAAATAACATTGACAGAGCATTTCTCAGCTTCCAAAATGTTTTCCTCCCAAACCTATGAGGAATGTAGAGCAAGTAGAACTAACCTCATTTTATAGATGATGGAACTTTGACTTAGAAAGGTAAATGTCACATGTTTTTTTAATTTATTTATTTATTTTTAGTTTACCACACACAGTTCTACATAATTTTGAGTTCCAGATTTTCTCCCCTCCCTCCCCTCTCCCTCCTCAAGACGGCATGGAATCTCATATAACTATCACGTATAACTTCGTATTGAATTAATTTATACACTAGTCAAGTTGTGGAGAAGAATTACGAATGTCACATGTTTTGAAGGATAACCTTCAATAAGCTGCATAGCCCCTACTCCCCTTGGCCTCCCCCACCCCCCACAAGAAGAGGTTGATGAGAATGGTAAGATGGCAGGAGAGCATGCCATATGAGGATTGATTGAAGCAACTCAGAATGTTTAGCTTACAAAAGATATGGTGCAAATTCCCTGAAAGAGAAAACTCTTAACTTCCCTACCAAATGCAGACAGGTCCTGATACTCTCCATATAGCAGTGCAGTCCATCCCAGGAAATCCAGCAAGTAAGTGGCAAACACTATAACAGACTGCCTTTTCACATAGGATAACATGGAATGGTAGAGTCAATGAAACTCCACGTAATCATGGCTAACTAGTAGCTGCTCTGAATAAAGCAGAGCATCTTCAAGTGTATGAAGGATAGGCACATGAGAGAGAGAAGGAAACATTTCTAGTAATTACAGCTAAAAGTGGGATGGAATCCTCCCTGAGGTATTGACTTCTTCCTCATTGGAAGTCTTTGAGCCGAGGTGAGATGATCATTCCTTGGGAGCATTGTAGAAAGGATGCCTATTCAGGTACAGGGTAGGTGACATGTCCCTAGAGGTCCTCCAGAGTCCCTTCTTAATTCTGTAATTCTGTAATCTTCCTCCTCTGCAGATCTGATCTTTTGTTCTCTCATTCAGAACTCATCAACTGCCTACAACTGCCTTCAAAAGCCTTAGCCTCCAAAACTAAGGCCATCCTTGCTTTCCAGTATGGTCCCTATCTATGCTATTCTTTGTATGCTATCCTCCACCCAAACAATCATCATTTCCTATACCCTGCTATCCTCCACCCAAACAATCATCATTTCCTATACCCCTCCTATGCTATGCTTTCTCTACACCCTTGCTTTTATACTGTTTCCTGTACCTGGAAGGCCCTTTCCCACAACCTCCATTCATCATCCCTGCTGATTGAAACTTACCCTCTCACATACTCATCACATATCATTTTGTATTATTGTTCTTTGATATAATGTGTCATAATCCCCTACTAGATGCTAAGCTCTGTGAGGGTCTAGATCTAGACTGCGGCCTATTGATTCCTTATATCGCCCCCTGCTTTGCCTTACTGTAGGTGATTCTTGTATTGTTACCAACAAACAACAATCCAGGAAAACCTGTTCATCACTGTTTTTTAAGAATATCCCAGTTTGGCCTACTGATGCTTCTTAGTAGACACAAACAAATTCAAGAAAGGAGACAAGAGATTTAAATGCATTTGCTCACTAAAATGAATTGGACTTCAAAATACTTTGGGGAATAGAAACAATTTTTTTTTTGCCATTTCTAAAGGCAAAAATATTTAAGCATTGAGCAAAATACTTAAATATATCAGTAATGGTAAGATAGACAGGCAAACATAAACAACCCAACAATGCACTTTAAGGAAATGAAAATTACCAGAGAAATATGTGTGGTTTTTACTATTTGTGAGGGGGAAAAAACAAAAACAAAAAAACAGTGAAGAAATCCGTAATGAATTAATGTATTTTAAACAGTAGCAAATTTCAGGAACATTTTCGTGGAAATTATTATGTTGCTTAGGAGCATCCATTATGCTTTTTTTAAAAAAAATAAATGAACATTGCAGATTCATTTATGATGGCTACTGCACAGATGGCATTAATATCATTACATCCTTGAGCACTTTCTATCAGAATCTTAATATTTTCCACCAGGATCAATTGTTTTAAACCTAACATATGTTTTTAAAAACATATCACTTACCATGTAAATTTCTGTCATTTGTATCTTTAGTCTTGGGAGCTTCTGTGTTTGAACACACAGTACACACGGTTGTACTGTTTGGATACCATATATGGTGTCACGGTGAGAGAAAAATCTGTCTTGCTAACAGCCTGTGTGTTTATCATGTGTGCGTGTGGGGGTGGTAACAAGGGCAGATGGTCTCAATTTCGGTCACTTTCTTTTTTTAGGTTTTCTCTTCAACATAAATCATTGACGCTTTTTATTCAAACACCTGTACTACTT
The DNA here is from genome assembly GCF_011100635.1 of Trichosurus vulpecula. Taxonomy (NCBI): domain Eukaryota; kingdom Metazoa; phylum Chordata; class Mammalia; order Diprotodontia; family Phalangeridae; genus Trichosurus; species Trichosurus vulpecula. The sequence goes on along the minus strand of NC_050580.1, from coordinate 190,853,581 downwards.
AATTAAAACAAATAGAAAGAGTGGAATGGACAATTTGCTTCAGCGAAGCAGCGTTGAATGAAGAACCAAGTCATGGAAAGATGGCTGCTTTGAAGTGGTTGGGGAACAAAAAAAAGTGTTAAAGGGATCAGTCCTCTCAGGGGATAGATGGGATAATTTAATAGAAATGGTGATTAGACTCCTGCAACTTATTTCCATCTTTTAGGAAAGTCTACACAAAATTAGATAGATGGGTCAAGGAAAGGAAGAAGTGGTTGCCTGTCTTTTGGTCATGTCAGTTTATCAATTAAAAAGTAATATACATTGAAAGCATAGGGAGTTATGAAAGAAGGGCAGAGGGTCCTAGGTGAGAAAGACCAACTAAAGATAAATTTCAGTCTCTTGGGAATAAGAGCTTATCCTGGGGCCAGTTTCTAATGAGTTTGTTCTTATAATTTTAATGCCATCTCCTCACTGAAAAGACTGAGGATGTTTAGTCAAAAGAGCTGAAGAATCAAGTGGCATACAAGGGCTACCTTCAATATTTCCATGTTATTACATGGAAGAGGGACTAGACTTATTCTTTTTGGCTCCTGATGGCAAAACAAGAACTGGTTGGTGGCTAATGACTCCCCTGCCCAACCCCACCCCCAAGTTATTATTTATTTTTTAACATTCTTAAAAAATTTTTTTTTGAGTTCCAAATTCTCTCCCTCCCTCCAGTCCCTCTTTTACCCCCTGAGTGGGTAAGCAATATAATATTGGTCATTATGTGAAATCATGTAAAATATGTTTCCACACTAATTATGTTGCAAAAATAGAATGATAAAGAAGTGAGAAAATTATATTTCAATTTGCACTCAGAGTTCATCAATTCTCTCACTTGATAGATAATATTTTTCATCATGAGTAGATAACCACTTATAGGGTAGGGTGTAAAAGAATTCTTGTTTAGGTATAACTGTTGGGATCCCTTCTAAACTGAAATTCTGTGATATTATGGTTATTTCAAGAAATACTGCTATTAATGCAACCTTTTGACTCCTTATAATAATTTATACTAAAGTGTTAATGACTGATATTTTCCTATTATGCTACTACATCTCCTTTCTCACTCTTCTTCTCCTACTTCGGGGTATTGTCATTTTAACCTAGGAGTTTTGGAGTTTGGAGGTCTTCAAATAAAAATCTGGATAACCACTTACTTGGTATTTTTTAGAAGGGGTTCTTTTTTTTTTTGTTCAGGCACGGTATAGAATGTATGCTTTTTGAGGTCCCTTCTAACTCTAAGATTTTCTGATCTTTTATATGTTTTTGTAGCACTACACAGTTTTGGAAGCAATTTTATATAGCTTCCTGTCCTTTACTCTAAACCTTACCCACTGCTCTGTCTCCCTAAGGGATGTGTTGCAAGGTCTAAAATTCTTTCCATCATGTATTCCTTTGTGTCAAGGCACTGAAATGAAAGCTCTTGTTAAAATACAAATATGGTACAGATAACACATCAACCATTCATCACCTTTTAATACCTTAGTATGGACCAGTGTGGGGTGACTATGTGGAACAGTGGATAGAGCAGTAGACTTGGAATCAGGAAGACTCATCTTCATGAGTTCAAATGCAGCTTCAGACGCTTACTGTCTGTGTGACCCTGGGCAAGTCACTTAACCGTTTGCTTCAGTTTACTTATCTGGAAAATGAGCTAGAGAAGGAAATGACCAGCCACTCTAGTCTCTTTGCCACTAAAACCCCATATGGGGTCACAAAGAGTCAGACACAACTGAAACAACTGAACAACAATAACAGATGGACCAGTTTATAAGTTTATCAGACTGAACAAGACTTCAAGGGCTGGAACACCGGACAGAAAAGTTTTGATTGGGAGAAAAGTCTGAGAAAATGGTTCAAGAAATGTCTGGACACTGAGGGCAGACCAGGGAGGAATTCTACAAGAAAGAGCTCTGGGCCACCAAAGGGAATAACATGTGGGCAATGGATTCCAAGAGGGAGGAAGAAGGTGCTTAAAGTGAGAAAAGACATTTAAGATAAACAGGGCCAATTGGGCAGGGCCAATACTGATTCTTCAAAGATTTTAAGTGTAATCTTTGTAATATTCTTGTGATAGCATTCTATCATACAACTTTTTCTATGTAATTTGAGAGGAAGCTCAGTGTAGTGGATAGGAGATTGTGCTTGGAGTAAGGAAGACCTAGTTGCAAATTCTATCTTAGTCATTTATGAGCTGTGTGACCCCGAGCAAATCACTTAAGCCCTCCATGCCTCAGTTTCCTCATCTGTAAAATGAGGGACTTGGACTTGATGCCCTCTAAATTTTCTGCCAGCTCTAAAGTCTATGAACTTTCAGCTGAATGTACATGTACACGCATATGTAGGTGTATATATATGTTATATATACAGAGACATCCATATGCATAGATATGTAGAAGGCAGAATAATACAGTAGATAGACATCTAGCCTAAGAACCAAGAAGACCTGGGTTCAAATCCTACCTCTGACATATACTGGCTATGTGACCCTGGGTAAGTTACTGAACTCTTAACTGCTCTGTTCTACACAACTTTCTGAGACTGTGTTAAGTTACAGAGAAGATGCCAACCTGATCAATAGGGGGAGTTTCATCATCCAAGGAATTCCCTATATCAATGAAATCCCAGGATCTGTTCTTATCTGTATCTATGCAGGTGTGTGAATATTATTATATATGAATATGTAAATATAGTATATATTATAGATGCATATGTAAATATATGCATAGGTATTATGCATTATATATGTTTATGCAATACACATGCATGCATTGCATACATATATAATGCATAATACCTATGCATGAATTTGCATAAGCATATATAATTTAACAATCTTTTATTTAAGAAAACACATTTTATCTAACAGTTTGCTAGAAATTATGGGGGTACAAATTAAGTAGAAGATACTATCTCTTGTCTAGAGGAACCTGAAATCTACTTGGAGGAGATGAGATTAAAAACATGTGACATAGCTAAAAACAATCTGAAATTATGAAATAAGAATAAATGTAGATGTGAATTCAGAGTAAAGGAATGATTGTTATTTAGGTAGGTCTTTCAAAAAAAGGCTCATTATGAAAGTCAAGTCATTTCCCACCATCAATAAAGAATCCAAATATGATCTAGAGGATAACTAGGTTTAGAAAAATGAGGGATTGGCACTGGGTAGCAACCCACTTGGAAAGACCAGAGGTAAGACAATAACTGAGACCTTGACAGACAGAAGGAGCAGTCTCTCCTTCCCTCCTCTCTCTGTGTCTCTCTGTCTCTTTCTGTGTCTCTGTCTCTCTCTCCTCTCTCAAGAAGTCCTCAGAGTGCTTCATAGATTATTTCCTAATTTATTCTCATCATTGCTGCTTCTGAGGTAGATATAATTTGCTTGTGGTTACCTGATGGATAAATTTGATGAGTCAAAAGTTCTTAACTTTTTTGTGTATGTCATGGACCCCTTTGGAAGTCTAGTGAAAGCTAGGGACCCTTGACAAAATGACATTTTTTAATGCACAAAATAAAATATGTAGAATTACAAAAGAAGCCAATTCTGTTTCTATACAGTTATCAAAAAATTTTTGAAGGATCAAACTCACAATTCCAGGTTAAGAGTTCTTGATCTAGAAAAAGGACACTTCCTGCTACCTACTGTAATAGTTATTAACATGTATGTTTTTCCCCCTAACTAGATTAGAAGCTCCTACAGGGAATGAGTCATGCTTGATACATTACTGTCTCTCCCATAGCACCTCCCTTAGAGAAGGCATTAAACAAATGTGTGATGCAAAAGTGGTGCTTTAGTCAAGGCATCTGCCTCCTACAGCTTAGCAGCAGTCATGGTGAATGAATCCAGAGTATCTGCCAGGGTGGAAATGGAAAGTGGAGGTTACATTAACAGCCTGGGCAGCCACATAGTAGCCTTTGGGAATAACAGGCAAGAGAGCTGGGACTGGTGGTTTGGCACCAAAGAAACCTAACCCTGGAATGACAGTGCCAAGGATTCTTAATGCAGAGGCTCTGGGTGCTTGTACATGAATAATACTCGATGCTTCTTGGAGCCATGGTTTTATCATGGTGTGTACTCTCTTCACTGATGGGGATCCTATCCCCTTTGCACCATAGTAGATGATATTCAGGTGATGCTATGACCATCACCTGGTGGCCAATCTTTTGATAATGAGTTCACAAGTGATTCTTTGTTACATCTTCACATTTTTGTTGTAAAGGCCTTCCTCTACTAGGAGCGGAGATATAGAAAAAGTTACTGAACTGGTTTTTGTTTACTCTGGCAGCTTGTCAAAAGGCTCCATGGCAGGCCCAGGATTGAAACCATCCCCAATTTCTAGTCTGTGACATGGTCCAGAGACTTCTCTTTGTTTATAGCAATGTTGGATATCTCTCCTTGGTACTGCTTAACTCAGGCGAGCCTCCTAAGCTGAATCAATCAATTAATAAACATTTATTAATCACTTACTAAGTACCAGCCACTGTGCTAAGAGCTGGAGAAATAAAAAGTGAAAAGCAGTCTCTGTCCTCAAGAAGCTTACATTCCAAAGAAACATACTTCCTTCTTGAAGGAATCCTAGAATGAAGAAGGTAGAACGGGTCTCCTGAGAGGTTATCTTGTTTTTTTTCACCCGATGAAAGTCTGCCTCACCTCAGCAAAAGAGATGACTTTTGCTCCTCCTTTTAGGCACCTCTGGGGAGATTCAACAGCGATGGTCTCTTTTCCAGTGATGAATCATCCTTTAAAGTCATTCTTTAAATAATTTTCCTTTGTCCCTTCCCAGCTTTCTTTCTTTTCATTTTTATTTTTACCTGGGCATACGTCTCTTGGTGAAAATGATTAATTTCCCCCTCTCCCCCATTTTACTTCCTGCCCCCGTCTATTTTCTTTTTGTCATCTGCCCTGTCGGCTCTCCTCCACTTGGCTCCTCTTCACATGCATATTCCCTTTCTCCCTAGAAATCTGAAACCCTCCCAGAACTCCCCAGACTCTTAAAGCCCTCCCATTTTTTAGTATCTTTGCTTAACACATATACTGTGAGTATAATTTCCACTTGAATCGGCTTTTGTTTCCTTGGCTGAGGGCCCTAAATCGCACCTACCTTCTAGCCCAGAACCTGTCCATAGTCTATAATATACTCTTTTTTAAAAAAAAATGAACTTCCCAGATCTGCACTGTCCTTACGGATTTACTGTGTGTAAACCCTCTGTGGCCAGTGATGGGCTAGAGTTAGGCTCACCCAATTACATTATTAGGCAAATTCTACCCATTGGATTTATATGTTGTCTGACAGAAACATATAGTTTAAAAAAGGAATTTAATCACCATACCTTTAAAGCTAATTAGAGCTCATTAAAGAGTTCATAGAGGGGTGGTGTGTTTTAAAAAATCATTAATTCTCTCCCTGCAGGTATCCTGCAAAATGTAGTTTCATCGGGTACATGGCATTTACAAATTCTGATTGGCATTTCCTTCTTTGTTGAAAAGAGAGCCTGGCTCAGTTTGCAGCAAATATGACAATGGGCTGTGCAAATGTACATCTGAAATACAGCTCTGTGGGGGTTAAACATTCAAGCTTATATGAGACAGCATCAGTTTCAGGTCAAAGTGCTGTTCTTAAATGATCAGCATAGAACAGGAAAAAGGCATTGAAGTGACCTTGCTGAGGGTCTAAAACTGTGCTGAAGCCTTTTCTGCATGATTAAGTGAGCAGAATCTTAGATTAGCTAAAAGCAGTGCAGAAACATAATGAGTTCACTTATTTTGGAGCATTTAATAACAGTTATAGACAGTTATGTGATCAGGCGGAGTTATGACTTATTCATTCTTTCATTGCTATTAAAATTACTGCATTTGAGGTTTTTAAAGTCATTGAAATAAAAAAAAAGTCTGATTTATGTTAGGAGAATTTAGCTTGGCCTTTGGTCTCTCAGTTTTTAAATGATATAATTAGACTTTTTAAAGACCATTCTAAAAGCATTATTAGCATTTTGTATAGCTGAAAGTAAATGCATGTTTTGTGGATAGTTTAATTTTAAAAAGGAATAATAATACTTGATTCAGGCAGTGATATTCATAGATTATTAAGAAAAGATTTTTTGTATGAAATTTTTCAAAAGGCAATTGTATAATTTTAGTAATAGACTATATAGAATGTGTGTGGATTCTGCTGTGTGTACACACACACACACACACACACACACACACACCCCACACTCTCTCACGCACCCTAATTTCATTTTTGAATGGACGTTACAAAGACATGAAAATAATGCAGCACAGCTATTCCCTCTACCCATTTGGAACAGAAGGAATGGGAAGAACAAGTATCAGAGGACATGTTAACTCATGACCTTTAACATATTTCCTCTGAAATTATAGAGCCATTTATCAGCTGGGGGTGGGGAGGATGGAGGGAACTAAAAAGCCCACTTTAGTCATAGCAAAGAGACTTGCAGGTGGTTCGAATTAGCCATAAACAACAATTTTTAATAAATCATTTGGGAGAAATATGGAAATGTCACTGATCCATCAATGTTTTCATATGATCCCACTCTTAAAGTTTTTCATGTATATTTCACTGCATGCAAATCGGAATCCCCAGCCCCAGCACTCCCAAATTAAGCCTGGCCTCCACTTTCAAGAGGGTTATTGCCCAGCACATAAAAAAAGCACAGAGGAAACATATCTCCCCATAAAACAGTGAAATAAAGTGCTGGTTTTAGTTGGACACTACAGTAGGATTATTCAACGAGCACATCTTTGCTCATAAAATTGAGCTGACTGCAGCCTCCTTAAATGACAGCTATTTGTGCCACGTGCGTGTGTTCAGTAAACAGTTTGCATCTCTCTTTTGGCTGCTCAAAATGCAGGATACTCTGCTGCCGGGAGGCAGGAACTTAAAAACACATTCCTAAGAAGGAAACATAAGGAAGCCCTCTAAATTGCCCATGAATACTGAGATTAGTGGAAGCAAGGAAGGGCTCAAATTCATATCTAATTCGGATGGGATTGGGGACCTCACAAGGCATCTCCAGAAATGAATATCCATCTATTCACTTTTAAGGGGGACACAATCCCCTATTTCCTTTGAGCAGCTTGATTTAGAGATTTACCTTCCTCATTATTAGGAAACACCCCAGGTTTAAAAAAAAATTCAAGCCTCGGTAGGACTGGGCATCCAAGTGATCAATTCTGTTTGTTCTGGGCTGTTAATTGATAGGAAAAGATGTCCCTTGGTTTTCCAGGAGGGGAAGGTCAGGTTATTTGGGTGACAGCTGAGAGGTCAGAGAAGGGAAGCAGCAGCCTCCAGTGAATCCCCACCACTGATGTTATTTGAGGCGGCTGCTCTGAAAACACTCTCACCATTTCCTGACAGTGATGTTAACTCCAATCTGGACAGTTTCCAAAGGGGACAGGACGGTCTGTAGCCGCTTAACGCATCAATACCACCACGGGAACAAGCGGCAGAGGTGGTGGGTGAGTGAGCTCATGCAGTGCAGATTTCTGTCCACTAGAGACTGATCTCTGCCCAGTAAACATTTCATTGCAGTTGAGACTTGAACTATGCTCTTAGAGGTGAGAGGCTAGCGCTTCATCCACTAAAGCCATTTAGCCTTTTCCTTTGAAGGAAGATTGATTTTAAAAAAGCTATTAACCTCCAGTGATTTATCTCATCAGATCATCTTCATTTTGTTCTGCTTATAATAAGACTATATTATATAGTTTTATTCTTCAGTTAATTCAGCTAGGCTCTCTGAAAGGGAAATACATGGAAAAACATAAAGAAGGGGGAGATAATAGAAAATTATCAGCACCCACTGAAATGAAAATGTTAACAGGAAAACAAAAGGTGCTGAGCAAATGTTATTAAAGATCTCAGAGGTATAATCGTGTGCGACAAAAAAAAATGTTTCCGTGTCAACCCGGTTTTACAGAAAAGAAAAGTTTCAGTATGTCCTATTGATTCTAAGGCTAGACACCATGTTAACAAGGAGACAGAACCCTAACTCCTCTGGTGAAAAGACAAAAAAAGAAAAAGAAAAAAAGAAAAATGAAGAAAAAGAAAAAAGGGAAAAAAAGAGAAAGAGCTCTCTTCTTTCTTGAAATGGTGAACAATAAAACCCAAAGAACCAGCAGTAATTAATTCACAATCAGAATAAATACAGAAGTGCACATGAAACAGAAATTTCTAAGGAAATTTTATTGAAACACATTCTGGTAAGAGCTTGAAGTTAGACATTTTATCCATTTTCAGTGAAAAATGAGGAAAATGTGCTAAGCAGAAGCCTGTTTTGCTGCTCTGTCCCTGGTTTCCTTTCAAATGAACTAGGAGCCAGTCGCTTCCTGGCTACAGACTCATGTTTGATTTATTGTATTATATTGATTGAGTTCCGACTTTGGGGAAAAAAGGCTTACGTTTTGTGAATAATGCCTTCCCATTAATGACTTTAATTCATCCATTCCCCCACCCCGAACTTTATGACAGACACTAATTTACATTTCTCCCAGAACACCTGATAGCAGAAGAAGTACTGGTATATGTATACGTATATATGTATGCATATGTATATATGTATATGTGTGTGTATATATATATATATAGATATACACATATATCTATATCTATATATGTATTTAAAATATAGTTCTCCAGAGTGGTACATAGACCCAAGAAAAGTTGATCTATCCCAGGGGGCATGAGACTCATTTTTCCTCCTTTCCCCACAGGTATTTAAATGGAAAGTCAAAACGAAGGCTTACAATAACATTTCAATGTTTGATCAAATGTACAACAATAGATTTCTGTCACTCCCCTTTCCTTATTGAACACTAAGGCCTGGAAGATTCTTTTCTTTCAAGGAGAGTTCCCTTGTGTGGACTAGTGTTTGGGCAGGTGACACTAGATTCACAAGGCCAGCTCTGACAAGAAGATCTAAAAGAAAGCCTACAGTCTCTCCTATCTAAACATTTGTCCTGTGCCTCTTAAGCTGGTTAATGACCAAAACCAGATAAACAAATCTAAAAGCAGGGAACCTGTATCAACCATTAGTGAGGAAACCCACAGTCTAACATTTCCTATTCTATAGTCACAGAGAAAATGGAGATGATGATAAACTAACTCAAAAAAATTTGTAATAAGTCCCCTTCATATGTATTTAACACAGTATACAATGAATAGGATTAGTAATATCTTTTGTCTAATTTATCCTCAGAATTCTTCGGTCCCTGTGGCACTGCCATCAAATACAGAGATGTCCTTTAGTTTGTTTTTCCATAGCTGGGAGTGACTCTGGGATTGAGGATCTCAAAATTTGATGGATTTTGAGGTTAAATCAGAAAATGGAGGATTCATGATGATGGCTAAGAAAATCATAGGAAGGAATTTAACCAGAACGTCTCAAAACAGGGGCTAGGGTAATGCTGGCATTTTACCTTTGATCTCCATGTTTTTCACGGGGTTGTGTGCCAAAAGGAATCTAACCTTCCTACTTCCTATCCCCAACTCCACTTCTATGATTCTATTTACCTCCCAGATGATAATGGCCCCTGTCAATCCTTATTCTTCCCTTTGAGCAAATAGCGTGGTATGGCAGATGAGTTCTTCAGCTGAAGTTAGAAGATCTAGATTCAAATCCTGCCTCTTATTCTTATATGACCTTCGGCAAGTCATTCAATTTCTGTAAGGCCCCAATAAAATTTGGGATGAACTCTAAGATCCCTTCTACCTTTAAATCTATGATTCTTTAGTCATGGGTACTTAGATTTCTACTTTTAGGACCAGAATTGCCCATCATGGACATGTGATACTCCAACAATACCTCTGACTCCAGCCTTGATCCACTTCTAACCTGTGAAGTATCATTACTTAGTTCTAGCCCTAATTCCTCTATTGGGTGGCAGGAAGTCAAGGAGATATATGTTGGGGAAGGTGGGGAGGATTCACATAGGGCTGACCTTGAAAGACGCTATTCTTATGAAGTTTTACTCCTCTAGTTCTAGGTGGTGCAGTGCATAGAGTGCCAGGCCAGGAGTCAGTAAGACCTGAGTTCAAATGTGACCTCAGACACTTATTAGCTGTGTGATACCTGGCAAGTCACTTAACCCTGTTTGCCTCAGTTTCTCATCTGTACAATGAGCTGCAGAAAGAAATAGCAAAACAACTCCATTATCTCTGCCAAGAAAACCCCAGATAGGTCACGAAGAGTCAGACAAGACTGAAATGACTGAAGAATGACAAAAATCTAAGCAAAACCCATGTCTTCAGTCCAAATCATTCAACGATGATTTCCTCTTTTCTTTTGTAATCCTTGCTTGAAAAAAAATAGTGCTTGGTAAAGCTAATCTAGGCTACATCCCAATTCCTGTATAATTTTTTATCTCAAGCATTTTGTTTCCATTCCTTACTCCTTTTGTTAGATATCAGGAAGTGTAAGTACTTCAATCTATATAAATGTTAACTATTATTATAATTATTTGAATAAGTATTATTATCAGTATTTGAATATAGGGACTGTTCCTATTCATTTTTGAATCCCTTCCCTGCCTGTCCCCCACCCCAGTACTAGCACATAGAGGATTCTTAATAAATGTTAATAGAATTAAATTGAATTTGATTGCCTAAGTGAATCACAACAAGAAGTGCTCAAAAGCTTAAAAACAGGGTAGAATTTGGCATTTGATTTTTCTTATTTAGACATTGCTTCTTTATCCGAGACCAAGCGAATTTGAACATGGGTCTAATCTTGAAGGCTCTCAAAGAAAATTTTCCTACATGACTTTCTATTTAACTAAAACTGTGATCATATGTTATTTGAAGACTGAACAATGCTCCGAAGGAAGGGTGGGAAGGAACTGTCCCAGGCGTAGTAAGCAAATTAATTAATTAATTAGACTTCCTTGGCACATTCCAATATAACTCCTCAACTCCAATACAGAAGGATATTAACAGGAGGGAAGAATTTTAGAACTGGAAGCAGCCTTAAATAATATCAAAGCCTACCCTCTGATTAAAAAGAACCCCAAATATTAATTTATACATTTTATTTTTATATCACCTTTATTTTTGAATATATTCTTCTGTATCCCCTGATCACTAAGCCATCATCTGGAATAAAGATTAAACAAGAAAGAGGGACATAAAAGCAGTTTAGTAAAATAATCAAAACACGAACTCTGTCTTATAACACATGCAGTATTCCATATCTACAATCTCCCTCTTCTCTAAAACATGGAGGTAGTTCTGCTTTTTACAACTTTTCCTGGGCCAATATAGGTCATTAGAATCAGGTTGTATTCAGTTCATTATATAGTTTTGTTGTTATTCTTTTTATATTGTTGGAGTTATGGTGTCTGTTGCTTATCTGGTTCTGCTTACTTCACTCTTTATCAATTCCTTTGTCTTCCCATGTTTCTCTTAATTTTTCATTTTCATTTTTGGGACACAGAAATATGACATTTTGTTAAGGTACATAATTTTCAGTCCTCTCATTTTATATATAAGGAAATGGAAGCCCCTAAAAGTAGGGACTAACTCAAGGCCACATGTTAAAGTGGTGGCAGACCTAGGACACAAGGCTACCCTTGCCCCAGGAGACAGCAAAACAGGAAGGAATAGATAGTGAGCTTTAGTGGAAAGTTCCCTGAACCTTGAGTTAGGAGACTTGGGTTTGAATCCTGGCTTCTCTTTTTCTGAAACTTTGCAGCATATTGTAGTGCAGAGGGTGTCAAACATTGTAGACCCCAACACTCTCAGGTGTACCTGATCAAAATATCATTGGGAAACATTTAACGAAAGAAATAATCCAATTCAGTAATTCAGTGAACATTTATTAAATACCTACTGAGTGTGAGCCACGGTGCTGAGCACTGGGGATACAAAAAGAGGCAAAAGATAGTCCCTGTTATCACAGAGTTTCCAATCTAATATGCGAGGCAACATGCATACAAATATACACTAACAAACTATGTATTCGGTAAATAAGGAAATAATTAACAGAGGGAAGGGACTGGAATTAAGAACGGCTAGCGAACATTTCCTGTAGAGGGTGGGATTTTATTTGGGATAGGCAAGAGGGACATCCAGAGAAAATAGAATATAATAGAATGTATACACACACACACACACACACACACAGAAAGAGAGAGAGAGAGAGAGAGAAAGTATTAATATGTGGCTTTCTAAGTCAATAGTTGGCAGGGATCTTTATGTATGGTTTAGCGCCCCCTATTTCTATTTGACACCACTGACATAGTGGATAGAGGCTGGATTTGGAGTCAGAAGACCCGCGATCACATCTCAGCTCTGACATTGTACACAAGCTGTGTGATCTTGGGTAACTCATATAGGATCTCTGGTCTTTTGTTTCTTTACAAAATAAGTGAGTTGGGCTAGATGGCGTCTAAGTTTCCTTTCAACTCTACATCTATGGTTACATAATCCTAAGGCACATATCCTCTCTAAGCCTCACTTTCTTCATCTGTAAAACTGAGATGCTAATACTTATCCAACCTATTTCACAAAGCTATTGTAAGACTGTAAGATTCTGGAGGGCAGGGACCGTCATACTGGTCTTTGTATCTCCAGTGCTTGGCACACAGTAGGTGCTTAATAAATGTTTGTGGATTTTTTGTAATTCTTAAATTTTGCAAATGTGAGTTATTATTATTAGCCAGCTCTCTCTCCATCCTTATTGAGGGGATAGTTCTTGGCCATTTCTCTTGAAGACTAATAAAACATAGCAAGAGACCTAAAAATACCAAGATACCAGATCCCAGGTTCTGGGAGATCCCATGAAATCAAAGAATGAAATTGAGCTATCGTCCTCAGCAGCAGCAGCATTTATATAGTGCCTACTGTGTGCCAGGTGCTCTGCTAAGTGTTTTACATATATCATTTCATCCTGGGTGATAGGTGGTATTATTATCCTCATTGTACAGTTGAGAAAATGGAGACACACATAAGTTAAGTGACTTGCCCAGGGTCACATAGCTAGTAAGTGTCTGAGGCAAGATTTGAACTCGGGTCTCTCTAACTCCAGATCTAGTGCTCTATCAACTAATCCATCTAGCCGACCTTAAAAGAGTCTTACGATATGGAACTGTCAAACTCTAAATTTATAATCCAGTGATCATATTTGTCCCTGTTGTGCTTTGGGGTGTTCTGGGGCTTTTGTGGGAACTAGAGGATTCTGAGACTTAGAGCTACCACCCAGTGTTTAGAAAAGATACTGGCAAACCAAAGCCGATTGTTAAATTTTCGGTATGAACCTTTACAGCTCAGAAATTGGCAAATGTTACAAATCAGGGCTTGATTTGGGGTATTGTTGATTGTCTAGACTATGGGAAGTGATGGGGAAAATGTTAATAATGAAGATTAGTGTTAAAGTGTGAAATGGGTAAGTTTTTTTGGAGAGCCAATTGTTAAACATTTATCAGCATGCCACTACATACGTATATATGCTTTTGTGTATGCATGTATAGACATGTGTACATGTATGTGTACATACAAATACATCTATGCACATACATAATCTCCCCCCACCCTCCCCACATCCTTGCCAAGGCAACGTTGCTCATATTTCTTTTCTCTACTCTTCCAATCCCTTAACTGGTACTTTGCTTTTTTTTTTTTTTAAATCACTTCTTTTCCCCTTCTGGACTATCATTGATCATCACCTTAACTAGATATCTTCTATATAAAAATGCTGGGGGAGGGGCAAAAGGATGGGGCATACCATGTAATTTGTCCCCGAGGGATGGCCTTGGGCTCTGCATGCCCCTGAGGACAGATCTAGCCCTGAAACTCAGAAAATATTAACCTTCCTTCTAGGTCTGCCCCTGGCTCTCTTTGTGACCTTAGGAAAATTGCTTTCATCCTATGAGCTAACATCACATCATCCACTTCCTTTCCAGGGCTAACCCAAGAATAAACTAGGCTTTTCTGGTGCTTTGAGATCTTAGCAAGTAGGAGCATGTAAATGGAACATGTCAGTAGGTACTAGGGGACAATTTATTCTTCTTGTTAGCTGGGTGTAAAAAAAATGTGGACTCGCATGCCAGTCTTGATAGCTTGATTTGAATTAATTAGGCTGGATATAAAGACAGGAGCTAACCTGTCACTTAGAATACATTATAAAGTAAAGGTTTTGGAATATACTTGTAGAAATTTTAATCAAGCAAGATCTTAGTCCAGCAAGCAATCCTGTCCTTAAATACCTCAGTGGGGGGCTTGGAGAGAATCTCCTGGTAGAACACAGCTCTAAGAGCAGCAGCAGCAGGGGAGGTACTAATTTTATGGTCCTCTGGGACCTTGTTCTCCCATCTGTCCTCTGGGTGGTAAGAGTATCAATGGCAGTTCCCCAGACTCAGTTTCCAGGTCAGGATAGAGACTTGTAAGGAGTTGAGAATGACAGACAATACCTGATTCCCTACCCTAACCACCTCCACTCTGGTATCATTCCTGTTGTTCAGAAAGTTTAGTTGGGTCCAACTCTTCATGACCCCACTTCAGCTTTTCTTGGCAAAGATAGTGGAGTAGCTTGCCATTTCCTTATTTTACAGATAAGGAAACTGAGGCAAACAGGATTAAATGACTTACCCATAGCTAGCAAGTGTCTGAGGCCAGATTTGAACTCAGGAAGAGTTGTCTTCCAGACTCCAGGCCCTGTGCTCTATCTATCGTGCCACCTAGTGGCCTTCTGGTACCATTCCATAAATAGAATCTATCTAACTCCGACAAAAACCATTATAGCATGAAAAGAAAACAAAAACAAAAAAAACCCAAAAACCAGAAGTCAATCTATAAGGATATTTGCATGATGATGCTTGCTGGTGGACCCCAAGTGGAAAATTACATTGGGTCCGTGATCTTTTTAGTTTGATATAGACCACAACCAATTGCTATCATCATCCGTGAGGAGGCAGTGCATAGAGAATAATCCTTCTAGCCTCAGAGGAGCTGGGTTAAAATCCTGCCTCCGGTGGTTATGACCTATGTGACCTTGGTCAGGTGGGTTAACTTATCAGGGCCGCAGTTCCCTCAACTTTTAAATTAGGGAGCAGGCCTCTGAAGCCACTCCTTGGTCCTATGCTTTTTTTTCATTCAGTAGAATGATTGTTCATATCTTTCTGCAAATCCTCTATAGATGACTCAGTTAACACTCTGGAAACCTTGCCTTGGGTCTTTTTACTTCAATCTCTCAGAGCCATGACCCGGAGAGACTTGACAGAGGCTACTAAAACCCATGGAGCTGAAGCCAATGCAAGCTATAGAAGATTACGGAATATAGAAAAATATAGAAAAAACATTTGTGGGCTATGTACTTCCTGAACTTGTCCATAAAGTCACCTTACTCAAAGCCGGACATTTTAAAGAGGGAGTCATCCTCAAGCTATGTGTGGTGGCAAGCAAAGTGGGACTTTTTGCTGTTTTTTTTTTCCTTTGGGAGTGCTTCTCAGCACTAAGGCAATCAAGTGCCTTTGATTAATTCTTCCCTTTGTTTCATTCAAAAGACTTTGAATCAAGAGTCTTTGATGACCTGCTTAAGTCATAGGAAAGTCTAAGTCATGTGAGTTTGAGTCACGTGGTTGTGATGCCCTCTGACCCTGAAGAAGTATATATATATACACACACACACACACACACACATATATATACATACATATACATATATATATACATACACACACACACATATATACATACACACACACACACACACACACACATATATATATATATATATATATATATATATATATATATATATATATACTCTGAGGTTAGCATTTTGCTTTGGGGCTCACTCATTGAAAGAGTGTTTGTGTGATTTGGCCAGAGGAGACTCTGAGTGGCCATTAAAGAGCCCCCAGGCTTTGAAAACTCAGATGTTGGTGCTTCTCTCTCTGGTAACTATGCATGTATTTCTACTGACAGACAGACAGAAGCCCAGTCTGTTGATTCGTGTTATTTGCTCTGTTTATATAATTTCTGCTTGTAATTTCTATTTGTGTTTTCTCTGAAGTTCAGGGTGCTGACTTTTTCCCATGAACTAAGTAAATGATATATGTATGTTTAATTAAAGTGAGATTGTAAACTCCTTAAAGTTGCTTTCCTTAGAAAAGCAGATCAAAGAACTTGTGCTAGCAGCCCTCCTGTGTGCTGATGTTGTTGGTCTTACACCTCCATAGCAGCTGCAAGCAACATTTTTGTTATACCATGTCATCTAGCTGGTTTCCTTTGTGATCCTGTGTATTTTAGTATAATGCTTAGCACATAGTAGGTGCTAAATAAATGTTTGTTGACAATTTTATGCATTTTAAAACATGGTTTTGCATGTCACAAAAAAGGTTAAGTATTAAGTACTATTAAGGAATGAGATGGAATCCACAACCCAAATATGAAAATAATACCTTTACTTTATAGCCCACACCTCTTGCTGCTAGCATATTATGTACAATATCCATCATTTTGCTTATTTTACATAAATTATTTAAGCATATAATTAGGGGTTTGAGGGTGGAGTGGACATTTATAAAGTACAACACACAGGATTTAGCACCATGGCTAAAATCTAGTTAATACTGCATAAATTCTGTTGTATTGAGGGTTGAAGAGAGAAAGGGTCAAATCTATCCAGAGTAAATTGGTAGCTGTTTTTTAAAGTATATCAGTTCCCTACAGTATGAAATCAGTAGTGTCATTAAGTTTTACTTATCTCATCTTTTTCAGTCCATGCCGAACATGGTTCCTTTCCCCATATAACATTTGAGAAAAGATGGATTTAAACGTGTTCTAATCCAAAGGCAGTGGAAAGGTAATGCTGTGGATAGTGTTAAGCCTGGAGTCAGGAGTACACATCTGGCCTCAGGCACTTTCTAGTTGTGTGACCCTAGACAAGTCATTTAACCTCTACCTTCCTCAGTTTCCTTGGAGATAATAGCAGCACCTACATCCTAGGGTTGTTGAGAGGACCAAACAAGATAACTTTTGTAAAACACTTAGCACGGTGCCTGGCACACAGTAGGTACTTAATAATGTTTATTTCTAAACTTCTTTTTCTTCTTCTGTATAGAACTGCTTCATTCCAAATAGTTTGGACCACTGTAATAAAATATACAGGGTTACAAAGGAAACCAATTATATTGAAATAAAAATATAATTTTTTTTCTCCAGCCAAATCTATAGACCTTGTGGTTAACCACCTTTGCTTTAAGGTCACAATTTGTATACAGTAATCACAGTCATAATAGATTCTGCCTTGAAACAAAGAAATTAAGAGTGACGAAGTATGATAAATGAACTGGGGGAAAAGGAGAACTCAGAAATCTAAAAGCGTAATAAAATTTTCATAGAATCATAGATTTAGAACTGAAAAGGGAAGGTAGAGGGATATTCTACTTCCTTTATTTTGCAGATGAGGAAACTGCTACCTCTTCCTTGCTCGCACCTCCATAACAGAATGTAAGGTTCTTGAGGATTATATCACTTTTATATTTTGATCCTGAGTCCCTAGCATAGTGTCTAGCATATAGTAGGAATTTACTAATAATTGTTGAGTGTGTGGACAAGTTGTCTAAAGTCATATAGGTGGCACATGGGAAAGATAGTATATGTGGCATCTTGTACCCCAAATAAGGTAGGGCAATTTAGCTGTTAACACTTTTTATATTTTTCTAACTCATCTAAGGAGTGAGGCATGTATCCAAAGTGATCAAGGTCATGACATCTTTGGATGAGTGGTCAGCAATTTCCTTGAGTGTTTTTGGTCCTGTCTTCCCTCAACTGCTGAAATCAACATTACATACGTTGGAACAGACTTCTGTGTTTTGTCACAGACTGTGGTCTGTTAAACTTCTTTTGTCTTGTGGACCCCTTGAGTGATCTGATGAAGCTTATGAACCCTTTCTCAGAACAAGTTTTTTAATGTGTAAAATCAGATGAAAAGCATTATAAAGGAAACCAATTATATTGAAATACATTTATTGAAATATATACATACACACACACACACACACACACACACACACACACATATATATATATATATATTTACAACTCAAGTTTGTGGACCTCAGGGTAAGAATCCTTGCTTTAGATGAAGAAAATTCCCCTATAAGATCAATTATTGCTCTAGTAGAAGACATCCTTGTGCTTTTATAATCCAATGGCAAATTTTATACCCGTCAAGGACAGGGGAGGGTTCTTTTAAAACTGGATGGAAAACATTGCCAATGCTTCGAGATCTCATCAGAGATAAAATACTATTCCTAATAGACTAGAGTTCAGTACAAGGCAGCTCTATTTTGATCCAAAAAGGCTTACTATATTAGGAAATGTACAAATGTAACACCAATCCCCACCCTTCCTAAAAAAATGCTTTAGAAATGCCATGAGGTCTCTGAGGCAGAACAAGCTCATGCCAGTCATTAATAGCTAGCATTTGTATATTACTTACGCAGCTAGGTGGCACAGTGGATAGAGCACAGGACCTGGAGTCAGGAAGACTCTTCTTCCTGAGTTCAAATCTGGCCTTAGACACTTTCTAGCTGTGTGACCTTGGGCAAATCACTTAACCCTGTTTGCCTCAGTTTTCCTCATCTGTAAAATTAGCTGGAGAAGGGAATGGCAAACCACTCCAGTAGCTTTGCCAAGAAAACCCCAAATGGGGTCACAAAGAGTTGGACACGACTGAAGACAACTGAACAAACACAACACATATCATTTCAAGGTTTACAAAGTACTTACATATGTATACTTGATTCCCACAACGGTCCTATGAAGTAAATACTAGTATTGTCTGCATTTTGCAAATGAGGAAACTGAGGTCAAGTGATTTGCCTTGTGTCTGAGTCAGGATTTGAACTCAAGTCTTCCTGGCTCCAGGTTTGGGTCTCTATTCACTGCACTCCCAATAACAGAGAAATTTCTCTGTGATAAAAGAGGGTAATTTTTGCCAAGGATAAACAAGGCAGTGCTCGTGGAGGATTGAGAAGAAGCGTAACTGGAAGGCAAGGCTGAGATCAGATATCTGAGTGATTGGGAGTTACTGATGTCCTAAGGTTAAGAGGTGTGAGGCTGCTGGTCACAGCATTTTCAAGCTAAATGGATACGCTGACAATTAGGAAGCAAAAATATTAAGATGTGTTGGGAGGTAACTCTGTTTGAACCCAAGCTGCTTCCTGGAATCTCATTTCTTTGGACTATGGAGGCAGCTCTGCTCTACCCTGGCTGACACTGCTAGCTACCCAAAGGGATGGGTCTTAGGCCTCATACTCATAATGCAAACTGGCCATGCTTGAAATGAAAGATTATTGATGGAAAAGGAGAATTACTTTATGGCAGCACAAAACCCCACATTTCCAGATGGCACAAATAAATGAAGATCTAAGAGCCTAGCAAGTTTGACCGTTTACTAGAAACAGCTTTTTAAACATTGCCTATGTAAGTTTATTTTTCACCTAGTCTTTCAACTGTTTCCCATTTAGGGCCACTGAAAGAAAAGGTATCCGTGGATAATAGAGTAATGATGCTAGAGAAAACAAAACTCTAACCCCGCATTTGTTGAGAATGCCTCTCCTACTGCAGTCACACAGAAAGGACAGTTGTATGTGGCAGATGTATTTGTACAAGGCAGATTTTTCCTGGGTTACCCAGCTCTTGAACTAATATTGTTGATTCTTTCACCCACCTTTTAGGAAGGGCAGTTTGGTGAATATTGAGCACGCATAGAGCATGGATACAGTTTTCAAGGGAGTTTTGAATCAAAATTTAAACTGTATATTGAAGATCCCAGTTAAAGAAATTGCTTTAGATTTAAATGAAAGAAATTCACAGAAGGTTTTAATGTGGAGGTTACCAAGTACATAGACTTATATATCATTTTTAAAAATTTCATCTCACTGTAGCATCTCCTCCAAATCAGATACAACATAGAACATTATCTAGCCAGTTCATTTGAATTAAGTCTTGTACAAAGGTTCCTGCCCTTTAGGCCAAGATCAAAGGTATTATCTGTTCTCATCAGTGTAATATCTGATATGTTCTCTATCCAAGGACAATATATTAAATGGATTTTTGAAACAGGGAGATGGAATAGGAGCTTGCTCTGAAAATTTTTTTGGCTTAGTGGGTAGAATGCTGGGCCTGGACTTCAAATCCAGCCTCAGACACTTCCTAGCTGTGTGATTCTGAGCAAGTCACTTAACCTCTAATTGCCTGACAAAGGGGTCCACTGGAGAATGAGATGGCAAACCACTCCAGTATCTTTGCCAAGAAAACCCTATGGACATCGTTGGTGTGCAATGTCATGGAGTTGGTGTGCTATGTCACTACTGAACAACAACAAAACAAAGGTAGGTGCTTAATAAATGGCAACTTGTTGGCACAATGGACAGAGCGCTAGACTTGGAGTAAAAAAGACCTGAGTTCAAATCCAACCCCATACATTTATGGTTTTGTGTGGTAAATGTATTTGTATAAGGCAGATTTTCCCCTGAGTTACCCAGCTATTGGAGTAATATTATTAATTTTTTAAACCCACCTTTCAGGAAGGGTAGTTTTATGAATATTGAGTACATTTACAGCAGGCATACAGTTTTCAGAGAAGTTTCTAATCAAAATTTAAATATAATGTATTAAGGACTTAGATTTTAAAAGCCACAAATTAATAGAACTTTGAAGTATGGAAATAATTGTTGGTTTCCAAGTATAGAGACTTAGAAAAGAGAGGGAAGGTTTGTGTCATTAAGACAAAAACATCTTCTTCCATTAATAGTATTTCTAATACTTCAATGGCTCTATGATGGTGGAACAGATGACATACCGGATTTGGAGTTGGTTGACCAGGGTTCAAATCTGAACTGTGCCATTTACTGGCTCTGTGAGCTTGGGCAAATCATGTCTGCTCTCTGGGTTTCAGTTTCCTCAGCTATAAAATAAAGGAGTTTGATTAAATGACCATTGAGATCTCTTCCATTTCTAAATTTATGGTACTACAATATGTGAGCCTTGTAAATATGGGTACTCTCTCCACCAGAGCAGATTGCTACCACTTCTGGCCTTTGGCATCACAATTAAATATGTTGATCAGAGGACCTGGTACGTAAAGTCTGATGGTACTGGGTGTTATTAAAATAAAGTTACATAGATAGCATCATTTCCTCTAGGTGCTTCCCATCTAGCACGGTACAGGGTTTGTAACAAGCCCTGGTAGTTTGTTCCTAGATTATAGACTCAAGTACTTAAGCTGAATTCCTTTTCTCAAAATGCAAGATTTTTCCTTTTCATTTTAGTTTAATTCTACAAGAATTTTTTTTTCTCTCTCTCAAGTGTCTACTATGCTGTAGGCACTGTGAATATAATGACAAAATGGAGGCAGTGCTTGCCTCCAAGAAGCTTATATCCTACTATGGAGATTTTTTTTTTCGGAACTGGACCTGTGATTTTTATGGATGTAGGGAAATCCCAGTAAGGAAAATTCCTTTGCCAATATAGTTGGCAGCTGTCCTAACTTAATCTTTAAAAGTTGCCTGGAGCACTGAGAGGTTAAACAATTTGTCTAGGATCTTATAATTTGGTGTTGGGTGTGGTGGTGGAGAGGAAACAATATTTAAGTTGATAAATGAATATGATATAATTTGAGGAGGGGGAGAACATTAAGAACTAAGGAGATCAAAAAGGGCTTCCCATATGAGGTCGCACTTGAGTTCAACCTATAAGGAAACTAAGGATTCTAAAAGGCAGAGTTGAGGATGGAATACATCATAGGGGGCCTCGAGGACGGCCTGTTTCAAGGCATTGATGGGGGAAGGGGGAAGGGAGGAGAGAGTGCAATATGGAGTTCAGGGAACTGCAAATAGGCCAGTTAGATTGGAACATAGAATGTATGAAGGGGAATGATGTGAAAAACTCTGGAAAGGTAGGCTGGAGCCAGACTGGAAGATTTTAAATGACCCTTAAATGAAGGGTCTGCGTTTTAACCCACCACAGAGATGACCTCAACCTCCCGACTTGGAAGTGATGAGATATGTCCATTTCCAAATTTTCAAGGCAATAGATCTCAGAAAAAGGATTCTAGGGATTTTACTAGCCAGAAACCTAGAATGGGATTTCCTTGCGGCCAAGAATAGTTTATGAGAGGCCATTTGGAAAGAATGTATATTTGAGTGACAGTGCACCCTGTACTGACTAGGGAGAGACTGACCTGGTGAAATATTTAGTAAGTAGCCCATTTTTACACTTTCCTACAAGAATGCAATTGAAGATTGCAGAACATTCTGTGAACACAAAGTGTTACCAAAACACAATTGAGCAACGACGAAACAATTTTAAATTCATATGTGTATTTTTTGTACAGATTCCTCCTATGCCAGGATCTTGAGGTTCTCCATCTAAGTAGTTGTTGCCTTCTTCTGGATGATGATGATGGTGATGGTGATGGTGATAGCTACATTTATGTATTACTATATGCCAGGTACTGTGCCCAGTATTTTACAATTATTATTTCATTTGATCCTAGGAGGTAAATGCTATTATCATCACCATTTTACAAATAAGGAAACTGAGGGAAATGGGGCTAAGTCTTTGGACCTGGGTCACAAAGCTAGGCAGGCCATTTGGAAAGAATGTAGATTTGAGTGGCAGCTTATCATCATCCTCCCTAAAATGTGATGCTCACCGTTGAACACAAAAACTCCTAGATGTGGTCTCAGCAGGGTAGAGTGCATACTAGAAATATCACCTCTCTACTCTTGGACTCAATGTCTTTCTTAATGAAACATAACACACACACACACACATACACATAGACATGCATATGCATGTATGTGTGCGCATTGCTCTACATCGTGCTGTTGACTCATATTGAGTTTACAATTCACTGATATGCACCCACCCCAATCATTTTTATTTTTTTTGAGTGGGGATAGAATTTCGTTTCATTTTTTCCAATTAATGTAAAACTTTTAAAATTCTTTAAAAAAGTTTTGAATTCCAGATTCTCTCCCTTCCTCACTTCCACTTCATTGAGAAGGCAAACATGTGCAGCCATGCAAAGCATATTTCTGTATTAGTCATGTTGTGAAAAAAAACACAGACCAAAAAAATTCCCAAGAAAAATAAAATAAGTGCTTTGATCTGCATTCAGATCCCAACAGTTCTTTCTCTGGGGGTGGATCCCAAACCTTTTTTAGATGAAATTCTATTGAGCAATGCCTTGCTTTAAATTTTCCTTGTAGGAAGCAATATTTCTTCCCATTCCTTTGTTTCTTCCCAACCCATTCTATTTTGAAATGAGCAGAAACAAAAAAAAATATTAGTTAAACAGTAAGATATATGACTGAAGAATGGGAATGCCACACGTGTAAGAACTGAACCCTTCCTGGGCCAGAGACTAGGGATGCCTTCTTCCACTAACAGGCTTCAATTCTCGGCTCATGTGGACTAGGATCAGTGCTGGAGAGGTTTGACCTTGAAAGAAAGGAGTCAGTTCTTTTCTTATTGGCTCTGGATTTTTTTTTTGCCTCTTCTCTAGACCCCTTGAGAAAATTGCATAAAGCTTAGTTTTGGCTCCTGTCTAATAATTTCAAAATGGATCAGAAAGGAATTCAATGGAGAAGCCAGGTGAGATATAGCTACTCTTTTTCCTCTACCTCGAAAAGAGAGTTAAAACACAAAAGACTCACAAATATGTCTTGACAAAGACTTTTAAAATGGGATAGTGGGATAGTGTCACTAGTAGGATAGTCACTAATGGGATAGTGACAAAGACTTAAAATGGGAAGGGACCTATCACTTCAATTATATTCTTGCAGGAGGTTGATACATGATACATAAAACATGAAAACGCAACACACTTGTTGGAACTGTTAATGAGGTGAGGGACCTTTACCCCAGCTCTCTACTTTTTTGAGGTGCTCCCTCAAGCTCTACATCTTCTAGCCGGTTGGGGAATGGCTTGGGGCTCATCCTTCTCATAGCAGCTATCTTCTTGAAGAAGTGTGTAGCTGCAGAAGAATCTTCCTGTTGCTAGTCAACTCCAACTGAGACAGCTAGGAAATTTCAAAACTTTAAATTCATGAAGTTGATGTCAATGTCAGAAGGGGCCATCTCAGTATCACTACTGGTCACCTATACTCAGGCAAAGGAATGCATAGCAAAAAAGGTGACCAAGAGCCCAAAGTCTAGGCTCAGGATCACCTAAACAGCATGTTTGTCTGCTGCTATTTGTGAGCAACCTTCATAATTGCCCAGGTATGAAGAGAAATGTAGTGCTCTTTTCTCATAGGCAATCCCAAAGAATTCCAAGTCACATGTTTAGGAGACAGAAAGACGAGAGTGAGAGTAGATGTGGTTTCTCTCTTTAAAGTGTTCATTCAGTAATGATGGCTGTTCTTGGCTCAGCGTCCAACTCTTTTGACAAAGTCGTCTCTCTGTGTTGCCAATAAAGGGACCAAGGGATTGCTTTACCATCCCATAGTCCTTCAGTTCTGAGCACAAGAGCACACAGAAGTAGATAAAGGCTCTGTTCAATTCAGTGCATGCTCCAATAGTGTAAGCTATAGCATATTGGGGTTGTGAGTGGTTCATTATTATCAATAGATGTTCTACTTGTTTCTTTGCTCATTCAGCTTCTCACTGTACCAGTTATCAAAAGCTGTCCCGCGTGGAAAACAATTAAATGCTATTATATTTCCTTATGATTTTCAAATTTGTTTGGAAAATATTCTGAATTTAGTAAGAAAAGAATTCAGAGTTCTTTCTTCTCATGTATGTCCAGATTTTATAGAGCAAATATTTCAATGATCTTTTGACTTCTGTAAGGTTGATCCCTGGATTTATTCCACTGCCTGACTCTGGGTTGTTTGGACAAATATAGTTAGCTGTAAAACCAGAAAAAATATCTTTAGTTTTTGGTACATGTGCTACTTACTGTTCACAGAAAGTAAAGGGGATATCATCTTTTAAAGATGGACCTTGGTGTCAAGATTGGTCATCTCAGAACATATGTTTACTGTTATCAACGCCTACTGACCATCTCCCACAGACGTTACTATTTATTCTCCATTCCCAGTTTACCCATTTGTGGGGGAGAGGCAGGGAGAGTTATAGAAGAGAAATTCAGTCAATCCTAGGGAAGATCTTAAAATTCCATTGAGTTTACTTGGCTTTAGAGCTATGTGAAAGTTAATGTTTTCAGTCCATAGAAGTTCATGCAAACCTTTTTTTCAAGCCTTGGATCATTTAGGTTCATATCCCTTGGGTGTCATTAGAAATTCCAATTTGAACTAACAGGAATTCTCAGAACTAAATTCACCAAAAATGGCTCAGTGGTCCCAGAAGGATTTCATGTTTAGGTGAAGTACTGCCTAAAATCAAGGGAATAGAATAGATGGTCTATTGCGATCCCTTCGGGGGGCCCTGATTTAATGATGGTAATTTTCAGAATACTTAAAAAAAACTGTCCTGTTTTTGAATTGGTAGCCAAAACTTAATCACTTCAATTTATAGTTCATTGCAAGAAATATCCCTAATTACCATATAGCCACAAGGTGGCTTTTTGAATAGAAATACTAAAAAGTCACTGAAAATGAACAGTATTGGAGAAGTTAGGCAGGTTTCATTTGGCTTTGTAAATGATTTAGAAAAAAAAAAACCTGGGGTACTTAATTTAGTGTCTGAGAATCTTGATTTGAATCCTGACCCCAACACTACTTATGTAACTACGGGCAGATCCCTTAATCTTTCTGGACCCCAGTTTTCTCCTCTTTAAAATGTTGTTGTTTAATCATTTTCAGTTGTGTCTGACTCTTTGTGACCTCATTTGGGATTTCCTTGGCCAAGATACTGGAGTGGTTTGCAGCTTCCTTCTCCCACTCATTTTACAGATGAGGAAACAGATAAACAGGGTCAAGTGACTTGCCCAGGGTCCCATAGTAAGTATCTGAAGATGCATCAGGAAGATGAGTCCCCTTGATTCCAAGCCTAGCACTCTATCCACTGTGCCACCTAGCTGCCCTTTAGTCTTTAAAATATGTCGGCTGGATTAGATGGCCTTTAAGGTCCTTAGGAACTTTAAATCTGTGACCCTATGATTTTATGTGCCTAATAATAATGATTGACATAGTCGAAGTTTAATAAATATCTGTGGGTTAATTGTCCTTCATACAGCACTTTAAGTTCTCAGAAAGGAAGAAAGAAAGAAAGGAAGGAAGGAAGGAAGAAAGAAAGAAAGAAAAAAAGAAAGAAAGAAAGAAAGAAAGAAAGAAAGAAAGAAAGAAAGAAAGAAAGAAAGGAAGAGAAAAAAGAAATCATTATCTATCAATACTGATATATCTAGGTTTAAGTCCCTCTTCTGTCACTTACTGACTATATGACCCAGGGCAAATATAACCTCTTTGTGCCCCATACCTATCTAAGACTGTAAATTTGGAGGGTTGGTGGCAATCTGCACTGGTAGAGGGAGTTCTTTCTTTACCAGTCAGTCAGTCAATAAACATTTATTAAGCATTGACTATGTGTCAGGCACTGTGGGAGCACTGAGGATACAAAAATTGGCAAAATAGGCAAAAGACAGTCCCTGCCTTCAAAGAGTTTTGCAACCTAATGAGCTCTCTACAATGATGAAATCACAGGTATGATTAAAAAAAAAGGTAACTTTCAGTCAACAGCATATTCAGTTAACTAAAGCACTCCATTTTGTACGTTCCTGGGTATATCCTAGAAGTGCCTCCTTTCTGTATGTTTTACGTACTTAGACACATGCGCGCGTGCGCACACACACACACACATATACACACACATCCTGAAATTAAGGAAACCTGTTCATAGAGATGAAACCCTTTGAGAAAAATTGGGAAAGCTGATTCCTGTGATAAATTCAGACAAGAAGAGGCCAGATGTAGTTGTATGTTAAGGATTTTGATGTTATCTCTTGAGGTGAGACAGCGCATTTCATGTAGGCCATCTCAGTTTTCAGTTTCAGAAAGTGCCTGGCCTCAAAAAAAGTATGATAATAATATGAGAGCTTGATAAACAAATAGGCTAATAAATTAGCCTTTCTAAATATCTAATTATTTATTTGGGAATAGTGACTGATTAGATCACTCTACCTAGCCATTTTATATTCTTGTGGAAGGCTAATTCATTGATCAATAAAAGCCTGCTGAGAATTTCCTGATTTGATCTGAATTCTTCCTCTTTAATTTTCTGGTGTGCATGCAGCTCCCATTTACTTACTTATTCATTTTTTAATATTTATTAGATGTGCCTATCAAGGTAGTCTCTAGGTGCACTTACCAAGTTTAATAGCAAGAGAATGATCCTACATTTTAGTTTATGGCAGCACAGACCCAGGACCTCAAAGAAATTAATCTGTGGGTGGGCATGTGAGAATCTGAATACAAATTTAAAATGTGCTTCAAATCTCCTGTGCCAGGCTATTGTGACGCCATGAACCTCACAATTATGACATGAGTAACTCATGTCAGGAAGGTTGGCTGAGTGGTTTGCAGACTCTGTGTGTATGTGTGTGTGTGTGTGTGTGTGTGTGTGTGTGTGTGTGTGTGTAAGGCCAAATACTCTGAAGTCTCTTTCTAGGGTTTCCCTACAACCTAATTAAAAAAAAAAAACAGGATAGTTTATACTGCCAGAGTTGGGGTGGGGAAGGGAGTTGGAATGTCTACTGCTGGGTATTTTATATGCAGAGAAATTTCTCAGCCTCCCACCTGCTGGCCCAAGGTTTCCTACCTGTGCTTCCCTTTCCCCCCTTGTTCTTCTCTATGGCCATGCCTTTCATCTTAGAGCTCCCCAACTAGCCTAACTAGTCTAAAGCCATTTTTAATCCATTTGTCATTACAGTGGCTGCTACAATCCAGAAAGGAAAGTGATTGTCATGAGAGAAATTAATGCTTGGGGTGGGGGTAGGGAAAGGGGTCCTTTTGGTCCTGGAATGACAAGGAATGTAGCAGGCTCTGTGGTCCTCACTCCTACTAGTCTATTGTAAGAGATGGAGCATGTTATTCCCATTTATATTTTAAGTTCACAAGCCAAACCCAAACCCAAACCCCTTCCTTTTAAGGCAGCACAGTCTGAAATAATAGTTTAACTTTATATATTACTTTGAGACATAATCTGGAATAGTGACCAGTCTTGAAATCAGAAATACCTAGGTTTGAGTACTGCCCCTGCTAAAATATTGGCTATATGACTGTGAAGAAATTATTTTTGCCCAGGGAGTTCTCTAAGACCATAAATTAAAGACAAGTTGTTAATTTTAATAGACAAAGAAAGGAGTTTAATAGGCCATGATCTTAGAAAACTATGGAAAAACTTGCATGAAATAATGAAGAGTGAAATGAGCAGAACCAAGAGAGCACTGTATACAGTAATAGCAATATTGTTTTAAGAATGACTTTGAGGGAATAAGTCATTCTGACTATTATAAATGCTGAAATTAACTATAATGGACATATGAAGAAAGATGCTATCTGCATCTAGAGAAAGAACTGATAAATAGATGTAAATAATTTTACATATATACACATATGTACATATGTATATATAATATGTATGTGTGTATATACATACATACATACATACATACATATATACATACATACATATATACCTATTTTGTCTAATAGTAGTCATCTGGGGGGGAAGGAAAAAAAGAAATTTACATGATAACTTCATTATATATTTAAAAGGAAAAACAAGTTGTACCTAAGAGATTTGCAGTTTCACTGCAATCATCTTTTTCATTATACTGTTATGGATTACTTGCTTTATTCCATAAATTAAAAAAATTTTAAAATAGGCCATAACGGGAATTCCTTACACTTATGAAATTATAGGTCTATATGAAACAAACATCCCCCATCCCCCAAACCCCACCTCACATACACACTATTTTATTTTTAAAGACAACTTCGTGAGGTAGGTAATATGGGTATTATATGTTTTTTAAAATGAAAGGCATCATGACTTGGTGGTTAGAGAGTTCACCTTGGAACTGGATTTAAGTCCTGCCTTTGACTCTTACTGTCTGTGTGACTAACATTAAGTCACTTTATTCCTTGAATGCTCTTTAAGATTGTTGTCATTGAGTTGTTTTTAGTTGTGTCTGACTCTTTGTGACCCTGTTTGGGGTTTTCTTGGCAAAGATACTAGAGTGGCTGGGATAAGAACTCACTATTTGATAAAAACTACTGAGAAAACTAGAAAATAGCATTGCAGAAACTAGGCATAGACCAACATTTTACAGCTTATATTAAGATAAAGTCAAAATGGGTACATGATTTACATACAAAGACTGATACTATAAGCAAATTAGGAGAGCAAGGAATAGTTTACCTGCAGATTTATGGAAAACAGAAGAATTTATGACCAAAAAAGAGATAGAGAACATTATGAAATGCAAAATGGATAATTTTTTTTCTTGTGTTTTTTTTTAATTCTGAATTTAAGAAATAAAGCAAGTATTTCTATAACAAAGTAGAATAGAAAAAAAGAGGATTGCACCTAAAACTGCAGATCAGTTGTGTATAACTTGCTATGCCTTTTAAATATACAACAAAGTTATCATGTAACTTTTTTTCTCCCCACCCTATGGCTACCACTAGACACAAATGTATGTGTATGAATGTGCGTATGTCAGTTCTTTCTTTGGATGCAGATAACATCTTCCTTCAGAGAAACTTTGTAGTCACTTTTGGTATTTGTAATAGTCTGAATGACTTGGTTGCTCACAGTTGTTCTTAAAACAATGTTGCTTTACTGTATATAGTGTTCTCTTGGTTCTGCTCATTTTGCTCTTCATTATTTTGTGTCTTTCCATGTTTTTCTTTTTTTATTATTTTTTTAATTTAATTTATTCAATATATTTAGTTTTC
Organism: Trichosurus vulpecula; assembly: GCF_011100635.1. Taxonomy (NCBI): domain Eukaryota; kingdom Metazoa; phylum Chordata; class Mammalia; order Diprotodontia; family Phalangeridae; genus Trichosurus; species Trichosurus vulpecula. The sequence continues at coordinate 190,823,661 of NC_050580.1, read as the reverse complement.
AGCATTGATTTTCATAAGAGTTTGAATTACAAATTTTCTCCCCATTTCTACCCTCCCCCCCCCACTCTGGTTGCACCATTCCCCAGTCAGCCCTCCCTTCCGTCACCCACTCCCCTCCCATCCCCTTTTCCCTTCTTCTCTTGTAGGGCAAGATAAATTTCTATGCCCCATTGCCTGTGTATCTTATTTGCTAGTTGCAAGCAAAAACTTTTTTTTTTTGTTTTTGAACGTCTGTTTTTAAAACTTTGAGTTCCAAATTCTCTCCCCTCTTTCCTCCCCGCCCCCTCCCTAAGAAGGCAAGCAATTCAACATAGGCCACATGCGTATCATTATGTAAAACCCTTCCACAATACTCATGTTGTGATAGATTAACTATGTTTTGCTCCTTCCTATGCTATCCCCCTTTATTTTATTTTCTGCCTTGACCCTGTCCCTTTTTGAAAGTGTTTGTTTTTGATCACCTCCTCCCCCTATCTGCCCTCCCTTCTATCATCCCCCCCTTTTTTATCTCCTTCCTCCTTTCCTGTGGGGTAAGATACCCAATTGAGTGTGTATGGTATTCCCTCCTCAGGTGAAATCCGATGAGAGCAAAATTTACTCATTCCCCTTCACCTGCCCCCTCTTCCCTTCCTACAGAACTGCTTTTTCTTGCCACTTTTATGTGAGATAATTTACCCCATTCTATCTCTCCCTTTCTCCCTCTCTCAATATATTCCCCTCTCATCCCTTAATTTGATTTTATTTTTTAGATATCATCCGTTCATATTCAATTCACCCTGTGCCCTCTGTCTATATATATATACATATTGTATATATATATATATATATACATACACACACACACATGCACACACACATGTGCACACACACACACACACACACACACACACATATATATGCATATTCCTTTCAGCTACTCTCATACTGAGGTCTCATGAATCATACACATCATCTTTCCATGTAGGAATGTAAACGAAACAGTTCAACTTTAGTAAGTCCCTTGCAATTTCCATTTCTTGATTACCTTTTCATGCTTCTCTTGATTCTTGTGTTTGAAAGTCAAATTTTCTATTCAGTTCTGGTCTTTTCACAGAGAAAGCTTGAAAGTCCTCTATCTTATTGAAAATCCATATTTTGCCTTGGAACATGATACTCAATTTTGCTGGGTAGGTGATTCTAGGTTTTAATCCTAGCTCCATTGACCTCCAGAATATCGCATTCCAAGCCCTTCGATCTCTTAATGTAGAAGCTGCCAGATCTTGGGTTATTCTGATTGGGTTTCCACAATACTCAAATTGTTTCTTTCTGGCTGCTTGCAGTATTTTCTCCTTGATCTGGGAGCTATGGAATTTGGCAACAATATTCCTAGGAGATTTCTTTTTGGGATCTATTTGAGGAGGCGATCGATGGATTCTTTCAATTTCTATTTTGCCCTGTGTCTCTAGATTATCAGGGCAGTTCTCCTTGATAATTTCTTGAAAGATGATATCTAGGCTCTTTTTTTGATCATGGCTTTCAGGTAGTCCAATAATTTTTAAATTGTCTCTCCTGGATCTATTTTCCAGGTCAGTGGTTTTTCCAAGGAGATATTTCACATTGTCTTCCATTTTTTCATTCCTTTGGTTCTGTTTTATAATATCCTGATTTCTCATAAAGTCACTAGCTTCCACTTGCTCCAATCTAATTTTTAAAGTAGTATTTTCTTCAGTGGTCTTTTGGACCTCCTTTTCCATTTGGCTAATTCTGCCTTTCAAGACATTCTTCTCCTCATTGGCTTTTTGGAGCTCTTTTGCCATTTGAGTTAGTCTATTTTTTAAAGTGTTGTTTTCTTCAGTGTATTTTTCAGTATTTTTTTGGGTCTCCTTTAGCAAGTCATTGACTTGTTTTTCATGGTTTTCTCGCATCCTTCTCATTTCTCTTCCCAGTTTTTCCTCTTCTTCTCTAACTTGCTTTTCCAAATCCTTTTTGAGTTCTTCTATGGCCTGGGGCCAGTTCATGTTTTTCTTGGAGGCTTTTGTTGTAGGATCTATTACTTTGTTGTCTTCTTTAGGCGGTATGTTTTGGTCTTGTTTGTCACCAAAGAAAGAATCCAAAGTCTGAGATTGAATCTGGGTGCGTTTTCGCTGCCTGGCCATATTCCCAACTCACTAACTTGACCCTTGAGTTTTTCAGTGGGGTATGACTGCTTGTAGACTAACAAGTTCTATGTTCCACGTTTGGGGGGGAGGTGCCAGCTCTGTTCCTTCCCCAAGAACCCCCAGTCCAGACTGGGCTTAGATCTTCAACAGGCTCTTCACTCCTGCTCTGATCCGCCACTTAATTCCTCCCACCAGGTGGGCCTGGAGCCGGAAGTAACAACAGCTGTAGCTGCCCCACCTCCGCTGCCCCCGGGGCTGGAAGCCGAACCGGGAACTCCTTCCACTCCCGCAGCTTTTCCCACTAACCTTCTCCGCAGTCTTTGGTGTTTGTGGGTCAAGGTATCTGGTAACTGCCGCAGCTCACATATTCAGGGCGCCAGGGCCCCCTCCGCCTGGCTTCTGGTCTGGATGGTCCACACCGCTCAGGCTGGGCTCTGCTCCACTCCGTTCCCAGCTCCCAGCTCCCAGTTCCCAGCTCCATGTGGAATAGACCTCACCCAGAGACCATCCAGGCTGTCCTGGGCTGGAACCCTGCTTCCCTCTGCTGTTCTGTGGGTTCTGCCATTCTAGAATTGGTTCAGAGCCATTTTTTATAGGTTTTTGGAGGGACTCGGGTACGGAGCTGACTCTAGTCCCTGCTAACCAGCCGCCATCTTGGCTCCACCCCCCAAAATGGATAATTTTGATTTCATTGAATTGAAAAATTTTTGCACAAAGCCAATGCAACCAAGATCAGAAGGGAAGCAGAAAACTAGGAAATAATGTTTACAACCAGTGTCTCTGATAAAGGCTTTATTTCATTTTTTTTCCTTTTAGATTAATTTATTTTTAGTTTACAACATTTAGTTCCACAAGCTTTTGAGTTTCAAATTCCCCACATGTCCCTCCTCTCCCCCTTACCCTGTCCCCAAGATGGCATTCAATCTGATACAGGCTCTATATATTGTACCAGTAAGGCAAGATTCATGACTTCCAGGATGACCATGAACATGCCTATATAGTTCAGAATCTCAAAGTATGAGAAACTCTCTAGGTAGAAGGCAGAGGAAGCATAATATTTATTTAGACTCCAGAGGATCAAATCCAAGGACCAATACCTCTAATCTGATATAGCGGTAATTATATTCCAAAACCAGTGAGCCCACCTCAATGTAGTAACAAGAAAATTATAATGCAGTATTATAGCAAGGAACCAAATGATGCTGTAACCTTCCCCCCAGTAGGGTCTTCCTGTAAACAATCACTGAGGAATCCTAACTATCTGCTTGCCTGCCTTCTCTCCCTCCTCAGTCCTCTGGTCTCTGCAGCTTCCTGATTTCCACTCTACTTCTGCACTCCACACTCCACACTGTTTCTGCAGCTGTCATCTCATTCTCCTTGGGCTGAATTCTGAATTCTGGCTTCTTTTCTTACTTCTGACTTCTGAATTCTCAGTTCTCAATGGCTACCTTCTGGGTATATATACTCTTTTTTGGGGCCTGAGGGCTTCATTCCCAATCAGCAAAAGGGTGTGGGCCTGAGGATTAGTGCCTAGGAAGTAAAGTGATTAGGCCTGCCTACAAACAAACCTCTAAGCTTCCCTCAATTGGCCCCACCAGAGGTCAGTTGAGTGGGTGGGAAGGGTCTTTAATCCCTGATTGGCATCACAAAAGTGTGGGTCTACCTCTAATCAGGCCTCCCTTTGTTGGCTCCACCTGAGGCCTATTCAATAGGTAGGTAAGATCTTTCACTTACTGTTTGGTCTTACACATATATATTCACATTAAACATATTTTCACATTAGTCATGTGGCAAAGAATAATTATAATCAATGGTACGAACCAAGAGAAAGAAATGAAACAAAAAAGAGAGAGCAAATAGTATGCTTCAATCTGCATTGAGACTCTATAATTCTTTCTCTGGATGTGGATAGCATTTTCCATCATGAGTCTTTAGGAGTTGTCTTAGAACCTAGCATTGCTGAGAAGAGCCAAGTCTATCAAAGTTAGCCATTGAACAATGGGTCTGTAACTGTGTACAGTGTTTTCCTGGTTCTGCTCTCCTCATTCAGTATCCGTTTATATAAGTTTTTCCAAGTTTTTCTGAAATCCATCTGCTTATCATTTCTTATAGCACAATAGTATTCCATGATAGTCATATACCACAACTTGTTCAGCCATTCCCCAATTGATAGGCATCCCCTCATTTTCCAATTCTTGGCCACCAAAAAAAGAGCTGCTATAAATATTTTTGTATATGTGGGTTGTTTTCCTGTCCTTATGATCTCTTTGGGATACAGACATAGAAGCGGTATTGTTGTGTCTAAAGGTATGTACATTTTTATAGCTCTTTGGGCATGGTTCCAAGTTGCTCTCCAGAATGGTTGGATCAGTTCACAAGTCCACCAACAATGCATTAGTGTTCCAATTTTCCCATATCTTCTCCAGCATTTATAATTTTCCTGTTTTGTCATGTTAGCCAATCTGATAGGTGTGGTATGGTACAAAGATACTGGAGTGGTTTGCCATTTCCTTCTCCAGCTCATTTTACAGATGAGGAAACTGAGGCAAACAGGGTTAAGTGACTTACCCAGGGTCACACAGCTGGTGAGTGTCTGAAGCCAGATTAGGACTCAGGTCTTCCTGACTCCAGGCCCAGTGCTCTCTCCACTGTGCCACCTAGCTCCCCCCTCTTTAAGATATTAAGTTGCAAAGAAGACACCAACCTACATTTTCCCACCTGGAAATTCTACCTGTGAGATCCTAGATTTGATCCTTATCCCTTTCGCATTTTACAGATGAGGAAAATGAGGCTCAGGCAGATTTCAGTAAGTTACCCAAGGTCACACAACCAGTATATTTCAGAGAAGACTCTTGAATCCAACTCGTTTTGGCTTCAAGGCTAGCTCTCCACATGTTTCTCTGTGCTGTCTCTTAAAGCTCCATCTTGTACAGAACTTGGGGGCATGTAATATGTTTTCCTGATAAAACAAAACAAAAACTGTGAGATGGTCCTAGTATAATCCCCATTTTATTGATGAGAAAATTGAGACTGTGAAACTCCAAGTGATTTGCCTCATTAGCAGTTATTATTATCCCCATTTTAGAGTTGAAGAAATTGAGGCCCAGAAATTTCAAGTGATCTGCCCAAGGTCAATAACTAGTAAATCAGAGCTGAGATTCCAAATCCATCCGGCGTTTTTCTCACTTTACCGCTTTGAGTCAGACCCGTAACTGAAGATAAGAAAATCTGGAGTCCATATTCAATTTGCTTCTTTTCTTGCTGTGGATACAAAGAACAGAAGCAGCATGAAGAACAAGTTGGAAGCATAGAAACTATGGTGCAAATATTGTCTCTACCTTGGAAGGCTATTTGTGGGTGGTTTCTTTACCTTTAAATTGGAATTATAATTATATGACATTGTTGTAATATTTTTAAGGCCAGTAAAATATTACACCAATATTACCTGCTCTTTAGCTATTTTAAAATGATGATGAAATATATATATATATATATATATATATATATATATATATATGTATGTATGTATGTATGTATGTATATATATATAAAACACCCCCTTGGCTCTATTTCTCTTTCACATAAGGGAGAAATATTTCAACGCAAGATTTTCTATTAGACCATGAACTCCTTGACAACAGGGATTGTTTCATTCTTTGCATTTGTATACCAAGGATCTAGCCTAGTGTCTCACATAGAATAAGCACTTAATACATGCTTGCTGGTTGACGGAATGATCACAATCGGCTTCTCTTTCTTCCCTTTACACCTGGTCTAGACCAGGTATAATAGTCTAGACTAACAGGGCCGGAAAACCTGTTGCAATACTACCAATTGAATAGCATAAGACATGTTATTGGTGACAATGTTCATTCTGTTCACTAGTATATTTTACCTTATTTGCTTCTTTTTTTCTTTTTCTCTCCCATCTACTTTTCTTCTTCCCCCTTTGCACTTGTACAGTGGTGTGTGAATTACTTGGAATAAACAATGGTTACAACGTGGTTTCATTTTGAGGAGTAACTCTTATGCATCTGTGCATCTCTTAGCACTAGACTGACTCAGAACGCCTGATCTCAACTAGGTGAAATCAGATTGACCTAGTTTCCTTTCATTTAGTTAGTCCCCTGTCAGTTGAGTGTTAGATTTTGTGCCATACACACATTTTATTACTCTCTTTTTTGTGTTTTCAATTAAGGGGTTTTTAGAAAGGATATTAATTACTCTGATGAAATGTGTGAAAGTTGCAACTGTTTAAGAGCACACTTCAATGACCAGTAGGCATATTACAGGGGCTGTTAGTGTGGAATGTCAAGCATTTCAAGGATCATCCTTAGTGAACAGGATCAAAGTGCAAAGGAAAGTATGGCTGAAAACAAAACAACTGACAAATTATTGCTGCAAAACAGTATAATTAATCCTCAGAAAACAAGCAAAGCCTGAAGGCTAATGGGGATGTTATTTTTCTACAATAAAGAAGTTGAGAGAATATCAAAAAGACATTTTTTTGAAGAAAAGCTACTAACCTTTCCTGTAAAGAAAAATGCTTGTCATGGGCAAGGCAATATAAACACTGAAAAATTCAAGTTTGGATCCTTTTTTTTAACTAAAAATGCTCATTTTTTTTCATTCAAGGACACATCAAAACCATTATTAGAAGCCTGGGTGGACTAAGAAGATCTGGGCATTTTTATTAAACTATAAATCATCCACTCCAAAGTTGAGCAGGGATATTTTTGAAACAAACAAACAAACAAACTTGTATTGGATGTTGTTCCCACTGAGGAATGATGAGCTCTGATAAATATGTTGATATAATGGAAAGTAAGATTGTTCCTAAATTACAGAAATTCTCAAATGGAGATGGAATACTACAACATGACTTTGAGCCATTCCCCATCACTATGAAAGGTTAAGAAATTTATTCAGGAGATGGAGATAAACATGCTTCAGTGGTCTGGGAAACTCATCTGATTTAAACCCCATTGGAGAGGTATGGGCTGTTATTGAGGCTAGACTCAGAAAAAGGACCATTCATCAAAGGTAGAATAAGTATCCAATATAATGTGTGATTTCATGATGAAGTATTAAGGAATTCCTGCCAGAATCTTGCGAATTTAATGACAAATTATCTAAAATGAGTATAGCAAAGGAGGACATATTGCATATGAAAAATTTTTTTTAAAGATGTAAAACATTGCAAGATGTCTTATATAAGTCAGGAATATCTATTATTTTACTTTGTCCCAATTAATTCCCACCTCACAGTACCTCCTCCACTCTATTTCTTTTCACTTTTTCTGGTTCTTCTTTTTTACCCACCTTTGCATATGCTTGAGCCCTGCCACAGGGCACCCTCCCCTTTACCCCCAATACACAAACTGTGAGTGTTCAAGAGGAATAAGATTGTTCAGTTTTGTCCTACAATGGGCTTTGAGCTCTTAAACTGACCTCATACATTAACAGGTACTGAAGGAGAGCATTATAGAAACACAAAGCACTCATTAGTCTGTGTGGGGTAGTGGATAAAGCCTTAAAATCAGGAAGACCTGAATTTAAGTTCTATCTGTGACAGATACCAGCTGTGTGATTATGGACAATTCTGCTAACCTTTAATTAACTCAAATAACTCTCAAGGTCTATAAACAGATGAATTGTTCTGTTTCAGTGGAGAGAGTTTTCTTAATGGAAGTTCTCCACATTGATGAATTCACAGATCCAGACCCAATTTCTTTTTTAAAAAATTCAATAAAAAGCAATATTTACATTTCACTATCCACATAAATCAGGCAGTCAATAAGTACTTATTAAGTACCTACTGCATGCCATCTACTATGCTAAGTTATAGGAAAGCAAATTCAAAAAAAGGAAGACAGTTTCTACCTTCAAGGAATTTACAACCTAATGGGGAAAACAAAATACAAATGGGCGGGGTGAAGAGAGAGGGAAATGGGCATGGTGGAGAACTCAGTCGGTAGAGTCCCAAAGTAGTGCAGCCAAGTCAGAAAGGGGGAGATGCCTGAGCTGAAGACTTTCCTCAATTTGGAGATTTGGAATTCAAAGCACTATCCTCCAATCAGAGAAGCAGAGGGTAGCAAGGAGGTGGAGTCCCAAGGTAATGAGCTCTTACAGGACGATTAGGTTGTCCTTCCTGGGGCACAAAATAAATAAGAAAAGACAACAAATGGAGGTGAAGGTGTAATGGCAACTTAAATTTGAAGATCTTTCCTACCCATTAATAGGCCCATGTAACCTGCTTACATCATAGGAAGCCTAAATCACATGTGGTGGGAGGAGCTTGCTGGGAGGAAAAGGAAAGTATGTCATAGGAAATGCTGGGAGAACAGTTAGAACTGAGAGAGAGAGAGAGAGAGAGAGAGAGAGAGAGAGAGAGCAGAAGCAGGTGAGCTAGCTGTGCTGTGAGTATGTTTGTCGGAAGGCCCCAGCAGGGGAGTGGGGGAGGGTGGAAGGCTAATGGGATGGTGAGGCTCCATGCTGTGATATTGTGTTTTAAGTTCCTTACTGTTATGATAAAGTGGGCTTACTGGTTTTGAGAGTTGGTTGTTGCTTGGATGGGTTGGACTTATTGGTTACGGGATTTGGTCCTCTGATGTCTGAATAAATGTTTTACTTCTTCTACCTTCTATATGGAGAGTCTCTCATATTTTGCAATACAGAACTACATAAACATATTCACAATTATCATAAATATTGTGTTTATTGCCTTGCTAATACAGAAGGTCATTGGAAAAGGAATTCAGCCGCAATCCAGGTATTTGTCAAAGTAAGCTGAAGTTTGTGTTTGGCGAATATAGTAGGTAGACAGGGCACATAAGATCTAGTTTACAAGTAAATTGGCTAATGCTGGAAAGTTAATTGTTTTCCAATAGAAAGTACATATGTTTTTAGCAAATAGATCAAATTCTTAACTGCAGCCCTTCCCTTGGCATGATGAGAACTCGAGGGCTGCTTGAGATCTATTCCAGTCTGTTACGTTATTTTAGCAGCCATGGAGAGACATTATTAATTTTGTCATAACAGACTGTTAGGGCCAAATTTTTACTTCACATGCCCTCCAAAACCTTCAGGCTCTTGTTTGCTACATCTCTCAAAGTCCTATGTTACTATGCTGTGATGAAGTGTCAATTTCAGTTATGAATGGAGGAATACATTTGTCCACTGCTAGGTTTAAAGGTGTGAATATGGAGTTTAGCAAAAGGATAGAGGAACCCTTCTGAGAGGTTATCCTGTGTCCTCAGGATGCCTGGGGTGATCAAATGGAAAAATCTACCTTTTGATCCAGTGGTGTATGTAAAGTGTATTGCAATATTGCTTTGGTTCAGGCATTTAAGAGCCCTGTCTGTTGGTCCTTGTGCTAATTTCTCTGCTTGTATTTTCTCCAACTTCAGGGTCCTGACCGTTCCCTGAACCAGTGAATGTAATTAAAAGTAGGATTGTTGAGCCCTCAAAAGCTACTTTTCCTTTAAAAGCATATCAAAGAACCTGTGCTAGCAGGCCACCCTGGGTATGCTAGGGTGCTTGCTGCTACACACCTGCAAGAGCAGTTGTCTGGTTGCATCTCTGTAGGTCTTGCTTCCCAGGTTGGTGTCTGGAGGCAGTGGGTTGGAAGCATTGCTTTTCTTTTTTAAAAAAAACATTTAGTTTTTTTATTTTTAGTTTACAACACTCAGTTCCACAAGATTTTGAGTTCCAAATTTTCTTCCCCTCCCTGTCCTTTCCCCTCCCCTCCAAGACAGCATGGAATCCAATACATGTTCTACATATACCTTCTCATTAAACTCATTTACACAAAATTCAAGTTATAAAGAAGAATTATGACCAATGGAATGAATCATGAGAAAGAAGAAACAAAACCAAAAAAGAAAAGAAAAAAAAAAGAGAGAGAAAATAGTTTGCTTCATCTGCATTCAGATTCCGTAATTCTTTCTCTGGATGTAGATAGCTCTTTCTATCATGAGTCCTTTGGAGCTGTCTTTGGACCTTGTATTGCTGAGGAGAGCCAAGTCTATCAAAGTTAGTCATCACAGAAGCAATATGTCTGTGGTTGTGTACAATGTTCTCCTGGTTCTGCTCCTCTCACTCAGTATCATATCATGTAGGTCTTTCTAGGTTACTATGAAGTCCGTATCTTCCCCATTTCTTATAGCACAATAAGTATTCTGTTACATTCATGTACCATAACTTGTTTAGCCATTCCCCAACTGATGGGCATGCCCTTGATTTCCAATTCTTTACTGCCACAAAAAGCGCTACTATAAACATTTTTGAACATAAGGCCCCCCCCAAAAAAACATAAGGTCCCTTTCCCACTTGTGTGATCTCTTTGGGGTACAGTCCTAGAAGTGGTATTGCTGGGTCAAAGGGTAGGAAGCATTGCTTTTCTAAAAGTTCTTGGATACAGGGTCCATGGCTATCTCCATCAGGATCTGAGGAGAGATAGTGGTCAAATTGTTGGTGGTTGTTTGGTTTGCAGGGCACATGCTGCCTCTTGTCTCTCCCTCAGAGTACCTTGTTTTTTCCACTAGGCTGGCTTACCTGTCCTATGAGTGGCAAGTGGTTAGTGATAGGGGTGGCTGGCCCCTATGCCACAATCCCAGGTGATGACTACAAGGGATTGGTTGTAAGCAGGACCAGTAGTCTGAGGGGTGTAGCCACTCCCAGGGCTCCTGGTGGTGGCAGTTGTTCAGTAGTTGTTGCTGGTGCTGATGAGGAAGGTGGGTCCCTTCTTCATAATGATTTCTCCCTTCAATGATGGCTATAGGGGTTGGGCTGAAAGCAGGTCTGATGGTTTGCAGAGGTGGGGGTTGGGGAAATCCTATTCCCAAGGCTCTTGGAATCAAAAGGCCTTGTCTATCACCATCAGGGTCTGAGGTGAGATGGTGGTCCAGGTGGTGATGGTGGTTTAACTTGCCTGACCCTTCTTGCTTTCTGTCTCACTCTCTGTTCTCACCTTTGAAAGCTCATAACTCTTTTGTGCTTTACTTTCTCCACATACAAATTGGCAGTACAGTTGTCTAATGCCTCATTTCCTCCCTCTCCCTGACCCTCCTCCATCTCCCTACTCTTGGATTGTTCCCACCACCCCCCCCCACTGCCACCCCAATCTCCACCACTCCGCCTGCTACCACTACTTTCTTCCTCTTTCCCATGGAGGTGAGAATTAATTAGATCCAATCTATAAAGTGTCTTGAGTTTTTCCGAGAAAGGCACTCTAAAATACAAGGTATCATTATTATCTCTGCCTCTCAGACACATTTGGCCACAGATGTCTCCATCTTCATTCTGAGGCCGTCAATTTGAGATATTTAAACTTCAGAAAACAGTTGGAGCTATCTGACGACTTCTGAAGAGTCATAGATCTGTCGAGCTTAGTGTGAGACAAAGCAGCAGGTAGTGTGGTCAGAAAACTAGATGTGAATTTTATGTTGTCCTTATTCCCTGTCCCCCTTGAGCTCCCCTAACACTCCCTGCAACTCCCCTCCCCAAAACATAATTCTCATTAAAGGGAAAAGATCTTTATTAGGGAGGAAAACTTTGCCATGACAGAGAATCTTTATCACCTCATTTCCACTGCCCCGCCCTCCCCCTTTAAATTTAGAAATGGGTGTGAAAGGTTTGATGTAGAAAACAATATCATCTTTTCTACTGATCTGTAGCCTGGAACAGGAGCTCAAAGACACTAGTCTTTCTATTTCACACTGTGCAAGGGGAAATGGCTGGTGCTCATGTTTTATTGGAAAGACAGGAACAAAGGATGTTAAGAGAACTTCAGAGGGGCCATGTGAGTCATAACAAGGCTTGTGAAATTGTTTCAACTCTTCCTCAGCCCTTAGCTGTTGTGACAAATGTGTCAAGCCTTTAGACAGGGAACAGTATTGGGTCTTCATGGAGTTTGGTGAGATGTAGAACAGGATTCCGCCTCCAAGTCGGGGGACTGAAACAGGTAGAAGGGAAACAGAAAGCTTTGGTAGCAGGATGGAGGTTTCTGACATCAACTCCTTCTCCTGTACATTTGTAAATTCCAATACTTAAAAATTATTTTTTGAGTGCTGGCCTAGACATGATGCTGGCCTGTGCTCCCAAGGCTGTGGATGTCTTTGTAGGCCATTATAAGGCCTTTTTTTTTCTGAGCCTGAAATTTAGAAACTGGCGTGTTTGCTGAAGCTTCTGCCTACAATAAAGAGGGTATTCTTATCTTCCTGAAGACCAACTATCAGTAATCTGGTGCTTTTGTTTAGAGTACTGATGAACAAGTCAGCTTGACCAAGTATGTATGTAACTTCTGTGTTGATGGGACCAGAAATAAGTTAATGTTGTTATTAAGTCATTTTTCAGTCATGTCCAACTCTTTGTGACCCCATTTGGGTTTTTTTCGGCAAAGATACTGGAGTGGTTTGCCATTTCCTTCTCCAGCTCATTTTACAGAGGAAGAAACTGAGGCAAACAGGGTGAAGTGACTTGCCCAGGATCACACCTAAAATCTGAAGTCACATTTGAACTCAGGTCTTCTTGGCTCCAGGCCCAGAACTCTATCCACTGTGCTACTTAGCTGACCATGATCTGACTTATATGATTTAGTATCCACCTTCTTTTTCTTTTGCAACATATATGACTGTGCAGATATGTTTATATACACACATGTGTTTATATATACTTAAATATATACATATACATGTATATATAGAAGGTAAATATGTATGGTATGTATCTAGATATACACACATGTATGTATATACATATAAATACTTATACAAGACACTTATGCATATATATGCATGTATTATCCACAACATACATATATGTATATATAGAAACTTCATGTTTCTACATGGCAGGCTCAGCAACTTATGTAAGGAGCTTTTGCAAACATTTTGGATTTTACATGTATGTGTGTTTGTGTGTATTTCCAGACTACAAAGTCCCTATCTAAAACCCAAGAACACGGTAAAGGTCCATCTCAGAACTCGACTTTTCCCCTCTGACTCATTTCCCTTCGTCTTTCTAGGTCATCCAATAACACAGAGCTAGTCCCCTTTACTGAAGGAAGTAAAGGTCAGCGTGTGTCCTGTGAATAGAATCTGAAGTATTGGCTGGGGCCCTACTTTAGTTATAAAATTAAAGGGTTCAAGATGTGGGGTCTGGATTTAATTTTAAAAAATTGATACCTGTGTGTCAATATAATTGGTTTGCTTTGTGGTTCTATGTTTCTTATTTTTTACATTTAAAAAATAATTCTTCTTAGAAGGGCCTGGGGATTTCACAGACTCTCAGATGGGTCCGTGTCACAAAAAAGGTGAAGAGGAGCCTTTGCTTTAAATAATTGTCTAGCTGTGAAAAGAAGTGAAAGCAGAAGTACAGAGGTTTCTAAGGTGCTAGTTCTAAGTGGTCTGGCCTCACAGGATGGTGCTTTTTTCTGTAAGTGAAAAACTACATTGGTGTATAATGGGAGGAATGCTGGATTTAAAGTCAGGAGACCCCAGTTTGAATTTTGCTGCTGCCTCTTACTATTTATGTGTGGCAGATTGGTGGCACAGTGGATAAAGCATCGGGACTAGAGTCAGAAAGACTGAATTCAAATCCTGACTCAGACAGTCAGACACACTCAGACACTTACTGTGACCCTGAGCAAGTCACTTAATCTCTGTTTGCCTCAGTTTCTTTATCTGTAAAATAGAGATTATAACAGCTGTCTCCCAAGACTGTGAGGATAAAATGAGATAAATATTTATAAAGAGCTTAGCACAGTGCCTGTCACATGATAAGCACTAAATATATATTAGCTATGATGATGATGGTAATGATGATACAGCCATGGTCAGCCTCCTAATCTCTCTGTACCTCCATTTCAGCATCTATAAAGTGACTATTTGACTACTCTTTGAGATTGATTGGCGAGAAGTTTCTGTGTGATCTTGAGCAGATGAAATCAAGTATTCTCTGGTCTTAGCTTTTTGATCTGAAAAATAAGGGAAATCCTAGAGTTCTTGATAGAAAACAGATGAAAGAAACCTCAGCTTCTAAATGACCTCCAAGGTCATCCCTTTCTCAAACCAAAGACATGGTAGGAAGAAATCAGATCTGATTTCCATGGCTTCTTCTGGCTCATGGCCTCGGCCAGGTAATATTGACTTGCTATCACAGCTTCTGTCCTCTTGTCTCTGTAGCTACAAATAAAAACAAAAAAAAACCAAATAGACCATTCCTGCGGAGAGGCATTGTAGTGAAGTGAATAGAGTACCAGCCTTGGAGTCAAGAAGTAGGCCCATAGTCAGGAAGATCGGGGTTCGAGTCCTGACTCTGCCAGGCTTGGCACTGTCCCACCTGGCAGCCCCCAATTTTCAATTACAGTTTAAACTACAAAACTACCATTTTTGTATCATTACCCTTTCCAACGTGCTCTACATACATCCTCTTCTTTGATCCTCACAACAACTTTGTGAAGGATGAGACAAAAGTGTCATTCCTGTCTTACTAATAGGGAAACCGAAGCTCCTGGGAGTTAAGTGATTCACCTACAGTTACATAGCTAGTATATGCTAGAACCCAGACTTAATTCAAGTTCTTTTCGCTCTACCATAGTCTTCCAAGCTGGCATCTGAAGAAATGATCAACTCATCATCAACATCATCATCATCACAGCTAATATTGATATAGCACTTATTATGGGCCATGTGGTTATCAGGCAGGAAGGTGGCATAGTGTGTAGAGCAATGGGCCAGGAGTCATGATGACCTGAGTTCAAATCCGACTGCAGACACTCACTAGGTGTGTGACCCTGGGCAAGTCTCTTAACCCTGTTTGCCTCAGTTTCCTTCTCTGCAAAATGAGCGAGAGAAGGAAATGGCAAACCAGTCTGGCGTCTTACCAAGAAAACCCCAAATGGGGTCATGAAGAGTCAGACATGATTGAAACAACTGAATGACAACGAACACGCCGTGGCCTTTGCTAAGATGCTTTGCAATTGTCATCACGTTTGATCCTCACAACAACCCTGGGCACTAGGTATTACTACTGTCCCCGTTTATGGTTGAGGAAACTGAGACAAGCAGAGACTAAGTGACTTGCCTAAGGTCCATATAGCTATTAACTGTCTGAGACTGGATTTGAACTCAGGTCTTCCTGCCTCCAAGCTCTGTGCTCTAGCCAGTGTACCCCAGAAACAATTTAATTCAATTAAGCAAACATGAGGAAGTAGTAATGGGAAAGAGTCCTAGATTTGTTGCCAAGGGACTTAAGTTTGAATCCCAGCTGTACCGCTTATATTACCTGTGACCTTGCCCTTGGTCTCTTCTAGCTTACTGTGTATGAGGATTAAAAAAAAGGGCTTTGCCCTCAAGGACTTTACCTTTTTTTGGACTTATTCAGCTAATTGTATGCAGTGCTATGCTGGACATGGTAGAAGGTGAATCACCCTTGGCAATGACCTTAGCCATGGGAGTTTAAATAGCAAGCTCACAATTGAAAATTGGCAATTCGGATGCCAGCAAACACACAGGACATTAAAGGTGGGAACTAAGCACCTTAAAATATTTCACAACTGGTCAGCAAAAGACTGACGCCAAAAGAACAGACAAATAAACATGCTTCTCTTTCCCTTTCTCTCTGGAAGAATTCAAAGCCCATCGCTATCAAAGGCACATCACCTGAGAAATCTCAGAACTAACAACGTGGCTTCTTCATCAGGAATTGTCTCTATTTCTTGCAGCAGATCCAAATGCCTTTCAGCTCTTCTCTGCATAGTTGATAATTCAGAAGCTTTCCCCTATGCAGTAATTAAAGGTGAATTTTCCAACTCTGTTGAAAAACCTCCTCAATTTAGCTCTGACAGGTTGTATTTTATAATGAGGTGAAAGGATATCACTGCTGGAGAAAAAAACACACCCATGGACTCTGCTACTCACAAAAGGCTGTCAAGTAGGATATGCTTCAATGTAGTGACTCATTGTGAGAGAAATGCTCCTGTTTGGTTCCAGATTTGCCCTGGCATATTTGTATTCTCAGAACAAACAGCGGGGAAAGAAACCAGGAAACTCTAAAAACACTTAAACTTGCAATAACAGCTTAGGCTCTTTCCCCCTCAGAGATCCCCACAGCAGAATTCCATACGCATAAATGGCCCTTCATTACCTCTGAGCTGCCCGCTCAGGAGATGCCTAATTAAAGCCAAGCCTTCTGTATTAAAGGCAAGACAGAGGTGAAGGACAGAGTACCACAAATTTCTCCAGCATGACTGTAAGTGCTGGGGGTCTCTATCGATAACAATCTTTTCTTAGATCCTACTGGTGGGCCTTCAATCTCTGTCATTTGCTTGAACATTCTTCTTTGAACCTGGTTGGCAAAATTAGAGTGATTATCTTTACCCTAACAACAACAAATTACCTAGCCTTTTTCCTGTTTAAATTAATACCTGAGTATCTCTAGAAATAATTTTGCGTTGACTGGCTCTTTGGAGGGAGGGAGGAAATGGTAAAGAAAAAATACATTCTAAGCTGAAGCTGTCAGGTCAAGGTCTGTTTACATGTTTGGGTGCCACCTCCAATGGGCAGCTTCACCTCATAAGGACTTTCAGTCATTTTGCCCTTTGGAAGTGCCTGTCTGAATGTGGGGGCTGGTTCATGTCCTGTGACTCTTTTAAACACAGCCAGCTGTGTGAAATCAAGAGTAGGCAGAAGCCTTCTTCATTGTTCACTAGGTGTTTCAAAAACTTCCTGAACGGGATTGGGTTGGTTTCATTTTTTTTTCCCACTCTCAGTAAGTTGAGGGATGTTAATTTTCTTTTTAAAGAAAAAAAAAAAGACAAGAAGACCTTAGGGAAAGAGCACAGCTGTAAATGATAGATAAGAAATCAAAAAGGAAGTGTGAAACAGGCGCCCCTAGTTTTGTGCTTAGATCTGTGACACTGGGGAGTCCAAAGTGTAAACAAACCCAAAAGGGGAAATTAAATTTGTCAGTTAGACAATTTCATTTAAAAAATAGTCCCTGTTAAAGGAAATATTGCCGATTATATGACACTGCTTCACCTTTATTTATCCACTTGTTCATTGCCACAGAGTACATCCTAACCTTGAGAGCTACTTTAAAAAATTTTCAAGAGATTTGAGTCCTTGATTTTCCTATTTGCTTTCAATAATAATTCAGGTTTTGTGTCAAGATAATGATAAATATTGTCAAAAAAGACAAATTATTTTTGGACTTTGGTTCACATTAAAAACTGGGAGGAAATGTGTTTGTTAAATATTAACTTCAATAGCTCAAAAGCAAAAATATTGGGAACCAAAATATGTTGGACAAATGGCATTATATCTTAGTGTATCTAGGAGAGAAACTAGTCATAAACTAAGATCTTTTCAGATTTATGCCCCATTGGGGTACTGCTATTTCACTATATTTTGTTTGTTCTTTGTTCGGGTCTCTATATCACTCTCATGTTTATTATAGTTTGGTATAAGCTTAATCTTTATTGCTTTATCTCTAAATTGTTACATCTGTAAGATTATGGCCCACTGAGTACAGCCCATTCTAATTTATTGCAGTGCCATCTAGTGGCTGAATGATTGATTTTCTCCCTTGCTATGGAAGTGGTACTGGATAAAAGAGCATGCTGGGAGTGGAAGCCATGTTATGGTGCTCAGTGGATAAATAAAATGGAGTAAAGTTAAATTGCATTTATATAATGTGCAATTTTCATACATACATATTTTCTCTTAAAGCATGAGGTTCTTAGAAGACAGTGGTGGCCTACCAGAATACGATTGTTGAAAAAATTAAAGGCTTTTGTTAATGATGACTTCCACTCGTACTGTGCTGAATATGTAAATGACATTTAAGTGTCTCTTAGATTCTCAATCTCTTCTGGAAAAAGAGGGAAGGAGGAAATACAGTTACATAGCAATATACAGGTTTTCATTCTGATAGTAGTCATGTTTTGAGTCAGAGCTCATTGTTCAACCTTGGGAGGGGTTGCTTGGTTAAGTTGACTATTAAAATGCCTTTTCTGGGACATCTTTAAAAAATAAATGAGATTATTATACATAATGATATAATAATGGACCTTGCTAAGGATAGGAAGATGGACTAAATGGCCTTTCAAAGTGTGCAACCCTGGAATGCTATAATTTCATGGAATTTGATGAGGAGACAATGAATTTTGGCACGGGGCAACTGATTATGCTCCACTGAAAACAGAATGAATGTCAAAATGGACCACACAGGATAATAGCGCCCTGTTAACTGTAAATATAATAGAGAAGAAGACTGGCAGGTTACAAATTTGGTACAAGACCTAGGGTATGCAAGTTTCCTGTTGGGCTTTGTTTCTTTAGAGATTTAAAAGCTGGGAGTAAATGCAGCTTTAATTTAAGAGTGATAAGGCTAGTGGTTTGGAAAAAGAAAAAAAAACATAACTAGAGAACCTCCTATTGAGAAAGATTGACAAATTCTCTCTAAAACTATTATAATCTAGAACCTGAAAGGGATATGTAACCCAGTCATCCCCTGAGGACCTGGTTTGCTTCTCTCTATTTGTTGCCTCTCCACATTGACCTTATTTATATACTATTCTTTTCATCTTGCTTTCTTTACATTACCATGATGTATTGGTGTTATTTTAAAAGCTAACAAAATATTGAAATATATTATATTAGTTGGAATTTTGTATTAAAAAAAAACAGGAAAGAACTCCTCTTTTTTCTTTATCATTGGTCCTGAGTTTATCAGTATGCCATTTTTATTTTTTTTGTCATGATGTGACCATAGAAATATGGTAAAGCATGAGAAAGGAAAAAGAAAGAAAAGCAATAGCAACCAGGACAGCAAAAAGAGGAAAAAAAGTGTAGTGGAATTAATATTGGACAAGGATAGCCAAGCTCCTCTGTAATACTGGTTGCTGCTGAAGCTGGTAGATTGCTTGAGCTCCGTTCTAAGCTACCATTGGGCTAAGATGATTGTGTGTCCACTGAGTCTATCAACATATGGTGAGGCCCTGAAAGTGTACGGGTGGGGGAAGCAGGCAGCCTAGGGAGGAGTGAGCTAGCACAAGTAGGAAACAGAACAGGTCAGAGCTTTTTTGCTGATCAGTAGTGGGATGGGGCCCATCTGACATCATGCTTCCAGCTTGGGCAAGATAGGAAGACCTAGTCTCAAAAGAAAAAAAAAGGCCAATATGTTATATAATAATTTTATTTGGGTAGAGCCAAAACAGCTCTGGTCAAATACAACTGTTAACGTTTTATCATATTGCCAAATGTATTCACCTCCCTTAACGATAGCTGAACTAGCCATTTTCAAAAAGTTTTTTTGTTGTTTTGAAAAATGTCTGTGTCTAAAACATTTTGAAAATTAAAATAAAAGCCTAATTAAAGATTACAGTCATTGCACATATTTTTGTTTTTTTGTTTGTCTTTGGTTTTGGTCTCTTCAGTTTTCATCACTTCAAAATCGCCACTGTACGAATTCTTTCCTGTGGCACATCTCATTACATTCATATACCATAATTTGAGCAACCATCCAACAATTAATTACTTAGCACGCATGTTGTTTCCAGTTTTTCGTTATCACAAATACTGCTGCCTTGAACATTTTTTATTGATATGACTATTTACTATCAGCACCCTCATTCCAATATAGTCCTAGTAATAGAACCTATATAAAAGGGTACAAAAAATTTCATTACTTTTCTTACCTCATTCCAAATAGTTGAATAATTCCAAAACTGCTGAAAAATTCACATTGCCTCCACTAGCTAATTATGTCTTCCTCTGCCTTCTCTTACCATACCTATTTTTTAATCTGCAGCATGGCTCCATTGATTCCTCAGTTCTCTTTTAGGCCACCTCTTCTGCCCTAGCCCCTGCACTGTCTCCTCTTTTCCCCATCTCGACTTCTTGGTGAATCAATTAAATTCTATGCTGTCCTTCTCTCTTGACTCTCTAGCCCCCTTAACATTTTGCTAATTGCATCCTGCTAAGCATCTGCTTTGGGTCACACAACTGTTCTGACTGGTTCTGCTGCAACTTTGTGTATACAATCTCACCTAGGTCCTCACTGCTGCTAGGCGATCCTACTGTATCACCATCATCAATTCACTATCTCACTCTCCATAGCGACTCTTCCAAACTTTTTCATTCCTCTTTAAACTTTTAATGGCTCCCCTTCCCCCCACCCTCTCAGCTGGGAATGTTGCCTTATATTGTACTGAAAAAATTTAGGCCATTTGCCATAAGTTCCCTCCTTTCTCTTGCTTATCTCATACTACTCATATGCTTTCGACCATTGTTTCCTCCTTCAACTCTGTCACACATGATGACATAGCATTACTCCTTGCCAAGGTAACCCCTCTACCTATTAAAGTGACCCCATTCTACTCTCTTCTTTAATAGATTGTACCCTCTATCATCCCTACTTTATCTCTTATTTTCAATGAGCTGGTCTTCTGGCTCCTTCTGTACTGCCTACAGATATGTCCATATCCCCCTAATTCTGAAAAAACCCCAAAACTAAAAGAAACAAACCTCACTTGATCCTGCCATCGTTCTAACTCTTTTCTGCCCTTTGTGGCTCAACTGCTTGAAAAGGCAACTTGAAAATATGTAACTTCACTTATTCTCTCATTCTCTGCTTAACCCCTTACAATCTGGCTTTTGACCTTACCATTCCACCCAAACTACTCTCTCTAAAGTTACCAATGATCTCTTAATTGCCAAATCCAATGGCCTTTTCTCAATTCTCACTCTCCTCAACTTTTCTGCAGTCTTTGAAACTGTTGATCATTCTCTCCTCCTTGAAATCATCTTCTCTCTAGGTTTTTAGTATACCATTCTCTCCTGGTTGTCCTTCTACATACATGACCTCTCCTCACGCTCCCTTGCTGGATTCTCATCTAGATCACCCTCTCTAACTATAGGTGCCCCCACAGGATTCTGTCCTAAGCCCTCTTTTCTTTTCCTTCTACACTATTTCACTTGGTCATCTCATCAGCTCCCATAGATTTAATTATGATACCTATGTTGATGATTTTCAGATCTACCTACGTTGCCTCAACCTCTCTGCTGACTTCCAATCTTTCATCTCCAACTAATGTTCAAACATCTTGAACTGGATGTCCAGTGGACATCTTAAACTCAACATGTCGAAAACTAAACTCATTATTTTTTCCCCTAAAAAACCCTTCCCTGCAATTTCCCTATTATTTTTAATATATTTTTTTTAAAAAAATATTTATTTTTAGTTTACAACACTCAGTTCCACAAGTTTTTGAGTTCCAAATTTTCTCCCCTCTCTCTCCTCCCCTCCCCCCTCAAGATGGCATGTAATCCTATATAGGTTCTACATATACCTTCACATTAAACTTATTTTAACAATAGTCAAGTTGTAAAGAAGAATTATGTCCAATGGAACGAATCAAGAGAAAGAAGAAACAAAATCAAAAAAGAAAAAAAAAGGAAAAAGAAAGAGAGAGAAACTTGCCTCAATCTGCATCCAGACCCTGTAATTCTTTCTCTGGATATGGATAGCTTTTTCCATCATGAGTCTTTTGGAGCTGTTTTAGAACTTAATATTGCTGAGAAGAGCCAAGTGTATCAAAGTTTGTCATCACAGATACCATGTGTCTGTAATCGTGTATAATGTTCTCCTGGTTCTTCTCCCCTCACTCAGCATTAGATCATGTGTTTCCAGGTTATAATGAAGTCCATCTGCTCCTCACTTCTTATAGCACAATAATATTCCATTACATTCATATAGCACAACTTGTTTAGCCATTCCCCAACTGATGGGCATCCCCTTGATTTCCAGTTCTTTGACGCCACAAAAAGAGCTGCTATAAATATTTTTGTACATATGTGTCCTGTTCTCACTTGTATGATCTCTTTGGAATACAGACCTAGAAGTGGTATTGCTGGATCAAAGGGTATGCACATTTTTATAGATGGTTCCAAATTACTCTCCAGAATTTCTGGATCAGTTCACAACCCCACCAACAATGTAACAATGTTCCAATTTTCCCACATCTTCTCCAGCATTTATCATTTTCCTGTTTTGTCATGTTAGCCAATCTGATAGGAGAGTTGTGGTACCTAAGAGTTGTTTTGATTTTCGTATGACTATACATATCTTTAATTTCTTCCTCTGAAAACTGCCGTTCATATCCTTTGACCATTTATCAATTGGGGAATGATTTATATTCTTATAAATTTGACTCAGTTCTCTGTATATTTTAGAAATGTGGGCTTTATCAGAGACACTGGTTGTAAAAAATTCTTTCCCAATTTTTTGCTTCCCTCCTAATCTTGGTTGCATTGGCTTTGTTTGTACAAAACTTTTCAATTTGACATCATCAAAATTATCCAGTTTACATTTCATAATGCTCTCTGTCTCGTGGTTGCTCATAAATTCTTCCCTTCTCCATAAATCTGACAGGTGAACTATTCTTTGCTTTCTCAAATTGCTTATAGTATCAGCCTTTATATCTAAATTGTGAACCCATTTTGACTTTATTTTGGTATATGGTGTAAGATATTGGTCGATGCCCAGTTTCTGCCATGCTGATTTCCAGTTTTCCCAGAAGTTTTTGTGAAATAGTGAGTTCTTATCCTAGAAACTGGACTCTTTGGATTTATCAGAGAGTAGATTACTGTAGTCATTGACTGCTGCATGCTGTATAACTAACCTATTCCACTGATCCACCACTCTGTTTCTTAGCCAGTACCAAGTAGTTTTGATGATTGCTGCTTTATAATACAATTTAATATCTGGTATGGCTAGGCTACCTTCCCTACTATTTCTTTTCATTAATTCCCTTGATATTCTGGACATTTTGTTCTTCCAGATGAATTTTGATATTATTTTTTTCTAGCTCTATAAAATAATTTTTGGCAGTTTGATTGGTATGGCACTTAATAAGTAAATTAGTTTAGGTAAAATTGTCATTTTTTATTATATTAGCTCAGCCTAACCATGAGCAATGAAAGTTTTTCCATTTATTTAGTTCTGACTTTATTTGTGTGAAAAGTATTTCATGATTGTGTTCATTTAGGTCCTGGGTTTGTCTTGGCAGGTAGACTCCCAAATATTTTATAGTTTCTACAGTAACTTTAAATGGAATTTCTCTTTCTATCTTGCTGTTGGGCTTTGTTAGTAATATGTAGGAACGCCGAGGATTTATTTGGGTTTATTATATCCTGCAACTTTGCTAAAGTTATTTATTATTTCAAGAAGTTTTTTACTTGATTCTCTAGGATTCTCTCAGTAAATCATCATATCATCTGCAAAGAGTAATAACTTAGTTTCTTCTTTAACTATTCTAATTCCTTCAATTTTTTTCTTCTCTTATTGCTAAAGCTAACATTTAGTACCAAATTGAATAATAAGAGTGAAAACGAACATCCTTGTTTCATCCCTGATCTTATTGGAAATGCAACCACTTTAATCCCCATTACATATAATGGCTTGCTGATGGTTTTAGGTAGATGCTACTTATCATTTTAAGGAAGACTGTGTTTATTCCTATGCTTTCTATGTTTTTTGATAGGAATGGGTATTGTATTTTGTCAAAAGCTTTTTCTACATGTATTGAGACAGTCATATGGTTTCTTTAGTATTGTTGTTGATATGATCAATTATGCTGATAGTTTTTCAAATATTTAACCAGCCTTGCATTCCTGGAATAAATCCTACCTAGTCATAGTGTATTATTCTCATGATAAATTGATGTAATATTTTTGCTAATATTTTATTTAAAATTTTGCACCTATATTCATTAGGGAAATAGGTCTATAATTTTCTTTCCCTCTTTTGAATCTTCTAAGGGGTTAGTGCCATATTTGTGTCATGAAGAGAATTTGGTAGGACTCCTTTTTCACCTATTTTCCCAAATAGTCAATAAAGTATAGGAATTAATTGTTCTTTAAATGTTTGATAGAATTTACTTGTAAATACATCTGATTTTTTCCTAGGGCATTCATTGATGACTTGTTCAATTTCTTTTTCTGAGATGGGGTTATTTAAGCATTTTAGTTCCTCTTCTGTTAATCTGACCAATTTATATTTTTGTAAATATTTATCTGTTTCCTCAAGATTATCAAATTTATGGGCATACAATTGGCTAAAATAATTCCCAATTATTGTTTTAATTTCTTCTTCATTGGAGGTGAGTTCACTCTTTTCATTTTTGATACTGGTAATTTGGTTTTCTTCTTTTTAAAAATCAAATTGGCCAAAGGTTTATCAATTTTCTTGGCTTTTTTCATAAAGCCAGCTCTTAGTTTTATTAGCTCAATAATTTTCTTGATTTCAATTTTATTAATTTCTCCTTTGGTTTCCAGTATTTCTAATTTGGTATTTAATTGGGGATTTTCAATTGTTCTTTTTCTAGCTTTTCCAGTTGCATGCCCAATTCATTGATCTTCTTTGTCTCTATTTTGTTAGTGTAAGGATTCAGAGATATTAAACTTCCCCTAAGAACTGCTTTTTGCTACATCACGTAAGTTTTGGTAGGTTGTCTTATTATTGTCATTCTCTTGAATGAAGTTATTGATTGTTTCTATGATTTGTTGTTTGACTCAATCATCTTTTTTTTCTTTTTTTAAATTTTATTTAATTTATTTAACATATTTAGTTTTCAGCATTGATTTTCACAGGAGTTTGAATTACAAATTTTCTCCCCATTTCTACCCTCCTGCCCACTCCAAGATGGCATGTATTCTGGTTGCCCCGTTCCCCAGTCAGCCCTCCCTTCTGTCATTCCACTCCCCTCCCATCTCCCTTTCCCTTCTTCTCTTGTAGGGCAAGATAAATTTCTATGCCCTATTGCCTGTGTATCTTATTTCCTAGTTGCATGCAAAAACTTATTTTTTGTTGTTTTTGAACATCTGTTTTTAAAACTTCGAGTTCCAAATTCTCTCACCTCTTCCCTCCCCACCCACCCTCTCTAAGAAGGCAAGCAATTCAACATAGGCCACATGTGTATCATTATGTAAAACCCTTCCACAATACTCATGTTGTGAAAGATTGACTATGTTTTGCTCCTTCCTAACCTATCGCCCTTTATCCAATTTTCTCCCTTGACCCTGTCCTTTTTCAAAAGGGTTTGTTTTTGATTACCTCCTCCCCCTGTCTGCCCTCCCTTCTATCATCCCCCCTTTTTATCTTCTTCCTCCTTCTTTCCTGTGGGGTAAGATACCCAATTGAGTGTGTATGGTATTCCCTCCTCAGGTCAAATCCTATGAGAACAAGATTTACTCATTCTTCCTCACCTGCCTCCTCTTCTCTTCCTACAGAACCACTTTTTCTTGCCACTTTTATGCAATATAATTTACGCCATTCTATCTCTCCCTTTCTCCCTCTCTCAATATATTCCCCTCTTATCTCTTAATTTGATTTTATTTTTTTAGTTATCATCCTTTCATAGTCAACTCACCCTGTGCCCTCTGTCTATATATATATATATATATATATATATATATATATATATATATATATATATATGTATATATATATATGTATATATATATATGTGTGTGTGTGTGTATATATATATGCACACACACCTACATATATACATACATAGACACACACGTGTTATACACACACACATATGTGTGTGTGTGTATATATATATATATATATATATATATATATGCATATTCCTTTCAGCTACTATGATACTGAGGTCTCATGAATCATACACATCATCTTTCCATGTAGGAATGTAAACAAAACAGTTCAACTTTAGTAAGTCCCTTATGATTTCTCTTTCTTATTTACCTTTTCATGCTTCTCTTGATTCTTGTGCTTGAAAGTCAAATTTTCTATTCAGCTCTGGTCTATTCACTGAGAAAGCTTGAAAGTCCTCTATTTTGTTGAAAATCCATATTTTGCCTTGGAGCATGATACTCAGTTTTGCTGGGTAGGTGATTCTTGGTTTTAATCCTAGCTCCATTGACCTCCAGAATATCGTATCCCAAGCCCTTCTATCCCTTAATGTGGAAGCTGCTAGATCTGGTGTTATCCTGATTGTGTTTTCACAATACTCAAATTGTTTCTTTCTGGCTGCTTTCAATACTCTCTCCTTGACCTGGGAATTTGGTGACAATATTCCCTAGAGTTTTCTTTTGGGGATCTTTTTCAAGAGGTAATTGGTGGATTCTTTAAATTTCTATTTTACCCTCTGGCTCTAGAATATCAGGGCAGTTCTCCCTGATAATTTCTTGAAAGATGATATCTAGGCTCTTTTTTTTGATCATGGTTTTCAGGCAGTCCAATAATTTTTAATTTGTCTCTCCTGGATCTATTTTCTAGGTCAGTGGTTTTTCCAATGAGATATTTCACATTGTATTCCACTTTTTCATTCCTTTGGTCCTGTTTTATAATATCTTGATTTCTCATCAAGTCACTAAGCTTCCACTTGCTCCAATCTAATTTTTGAGGTAGTATTTTCTTCAGTGGTCTTTTGGACCTCCTTTTCCATTTGGCTAATTCTGCTTTTCAAGGCATTCTTTTCCTCATTGGCTTTTTGGAGCTCTTTTGCCATTTGAGTTAGTCTATTTTTTAAGGTGTTGTTTTCTTCAGTATATTTTTCAGTTTTTTGGGGGGTCTCCTTTAGCAAGTCATTGACTTGTTTTTCATGGTTTTCTTGCATCCTTCTCATTTCTCTTCCCATTTTTTCCTCTACTTCTCTAACTTGCTTTTCCAACTCCTTTTTGAGCTCTTCCATGGCCTGGGACCAGTTCATGTTTTTCTTGGAGGTTTCTGTTGTACGCTCTTTGACTTTGTTGACTTCTTCTGGCTGTATGTTTTGGTCTTCTTTGTCACCAAAGAAAGATTCCAAAGTCTGAGACTGAATCTGGGTGTGTTTCGCTGCCTGGCCATATTCCCAGCCAACTAACTTGACCCTTGAATTTTTCAGTGGGGTATGACTGCTTGTAGAGTTTAGAGAACTATGTTCCAAGCTTGGGGGGATTTGCCAGCTCTGCCACACCAGCACTCCTCCTTCCCCAAGAGCTCCCAACCCGGACTGGACTTGGATCTTCGGCAGGCTTTTCACTCCTGCTCTGATCCGCCACTTAATTCCTCCCACCAGGTGGGCCTGGGGCCAGAAGCAACTGCAGCTGCAGTTCTGTAGCTGGCCCACCTCCACTGCCCCCTGGGCGGTAGCTGAACCACAAACTCCTTCCACTCCCACAGCTTTTCCCACTAACCTTCTCTGTAGTCTTTGGTGTTTGTGGGTTGAGAAGTCTGGTAACTGCTGCAGCTCACTGATTCAGGGCACTAGGGCATGCTCTGCCCAGTTCCTGGTCTGGTTCATCCTCGCTGCTCACTCTGGGCTGTGCTCTGCTCTGCTCCCAGCTCTGTGCAGGAGAGACCTCACCCAGAGACCATCCAGGCTGTCCTGGGCTGGAGCCCTGCTTCTCTCTGCTGTTTTGTGGGTTCTGCAGTTCTAGAATTTGTTCAGAGCCATCTTTATAGGTTTTTGGAGGGATTCAGTGGGGAGCTCACACAAGTCCTTGCTTTCCAGCCGCCATCTTGGCTCTGCCCCCCATCTAACTTTTAAGGTAGTATTTTCTTCAGTGGTCCTTTGGACCTCCTTTTCCATTTGGCTAATTCTGCCTTTCAAGGCATTCTTCTCCTCATTGGCTTTTTGGAGTTCTTTTGCCATTTGAGTTAATCTATTTTTTAAGGTGTTGTTTTCTTCAATATTTTTCAGTATTTTTTTGGGTCTCCTTTAGCAATTCATTGACTTGTTTTTCGTGGTTTTCTTGCATCATTCTCATTTCTCATCCCAAATTTTCCTCTACTTCTCTAACTTGATTTTCCAAATCCTTTTTGAGCTT
Source organism: Trichosurus vulpecula (assembly GCF_011100635.1). NCBI lineage: Eukaryota > Metazoa > Chordata > Mammalia > Diprotodontia > Phalangeridae > Trichosurus > Trichosurus vulpecula. The sequence continues at coordinate 190,795,676 of NC_050580.1, read as the reverse complement.
TTCAAGAGGTAATTGGTGGATTCTTTAAATTTCTATTTTACCCTCTGGCTCTAGAATATCAGGGCAGTTCTCCCTGATAATTTCTTGAAAGATGATATCTAGGCTCAATGTTCCCTCCCTATTAGCCCCCTCTCTTATCTTACCCTTTTCCCTTACTACTTCTTCCCTCTCCTCTAAAACACCCCCCCCCTTTTCTTTCCCCTTTCCCCTCCTACTGCCTGTAGGGCAAGTTTGATTTCTATGCTTAACAGAGTATGTTATTCCCTCCTTGAACCAAATCCGATGAGAGTAAAGCTCAAACACGGCTCTTCTCCCTCTCTCCCTTTCCTATAATATGTTTTTGTGACTCTTTATGTGATGTAATTTACCCTTTCCTGCCTCCTCCTTACATCTTCTCCCAGAACAATCCCTTTGCACCCCTTAATTAGGTTTTTTTATCATCATATCAGTTAAATTTATATCCACACCCTCTGTCTATGTGTCTCCCTTTTAGATGTTGTAATAACTATACTATTCTCAAGATTAACAAATACTGTCCTCACATATAGGCATGTAAACCATTTGCCCTTGTTGAATAATAATATCTTTTTTCCTTTTTTCCCTGTTTACATTTTTATGCTTCTCTTGAGTCTTGAATTTGAAGATCAAATTTTCCATTGAGCTCTGGCCTTTTCATCGGGAAGGTCTGGAATTACCTTATTTCATTGAATGTCCATTTCCTTGCCTGAAATATTTTGCTCAGTTTTGCCAGGTAGTTGATCCTTGTTTGTAGCCCAAGCTCCTTTGCCTTTCAGAATATCACATTCCAATTTCTCTTGTCTTTTAATGTAGAAGCTGCAAGGTCCTGTGTGATCCTGACTGTAGTTCCATGATATTTGAATTGTTTCTGGCTGCTTGCGGTATTTTCTCCTTGACCTGATAATTCTGGAATTTGGCTACAGTATTCCTTGGAGTTTTCAATTTGGGATCTCTTTCATGGGGTGATTGGTGGATTTTTTTTGATGACTATTTTACCCTTTGGTTCTAGGACCTCAGAGAATTTTTCCTTGATGATTTCTTGGAAAATACTGTCCAGGCTCTTTTTTTCATCATGGCTTTCTGGTAGATCAATAATTCTTAGGTTATCTCTCCTGGATCTATTTTTTAGGTCAGTCGTTTTTCCAATTAGATATTTTATGTTTTCTTCTATTTTTTCATTCTTTAGATTTTGTTTGACTGATTCTTGATGCCTCATAGAGTCATTAGCTTCTACTTGCCCAATTCTAATTTTTAACAAATCATTTTCTTCAGATCGCTTCTGTTCCTCTCCTTCTATTTGGCCAATTTTACTTTTCAAGGAGTTATTTTCTCCCATTAGGTTCTGTAATTTTTCTTTCACCCCTCTAATTTGGCTTTTAAAATCCTCCTTGAGCTCTTCTAGGAATGCTTTTTGGGCTTGAGATCAGTTCATATTCCCTTTTGAGGTTTCAGATGTGGGTATAGTATCAATACTGTCCTCTTCTGAATTGGCATTTTGATCTTCTCTGTCCCCATAGTAAGATTCTATGGTCTTTTTTAGTTTTCTAGTTTGCTTCTTCATGGTGGTTGCCTTTTTCCTGGCTTTCAAAGTAGATCTATGCTTCTGGGGCCCAGGGGGCTCTGTCTCAAGCGTCTTGTACTGGGCACTAGGGGCTTGGTTACTGGCTTTGTGTCCTGTGGCCTCCGGTTCTGTAAGCTAGGAGCTATATAATGCTGTAGTTCACCTGGTGCTTAGCTGGAGCTGGCTGGTATGCCAAGGATGGAGTCCTGCTGAAGGCTTTCTGAGTTTCCCTGGAGGGTCACTGTGTGAAATGTGGGGGGTGGTCTTGCTGCTGGTCCTCTTCCCCTAGGGTTGCACTATAGCACAGGTGGCCTCTGCTGTTGTCTGCACTGGTGTCTGCCAGTTCCCCTGGCTGTGTGAAGGCACACCTGGGGGTCCTTGTGTTGGTGCTTGCTGGCTCCACCCTCCTGGGGCTCAGGAACTCCCACTGGTCTCCTGAGGTGGGGCTTGCTGAGATGCCTCCCGTTCTGCACTGGACTCGTGCCACCATAAGAGGGGCCCATTTCCCTAGCTTTCTGAGCTAAAAGACTGCTGTACCCCTACTTCTGGCTCCTCTCTTCCAGGGTTTTTCCTAGGACAGTATTCTCTGGGTTATTCAAGGTCAGCAAGGGAAGGATGAGAGCACTTATAATTTACTCCATCATCATGGCTCCTGGAAGTTTAAGAAGGTGAGTTTCAAACCTTTAGTTTGTGAGATCTGTAAGGACAAGGACTGTCTTTTGCCTCTTTTTGTATCCCCTTCACTTGTCACAGTGTTTGACAATGTTGTTGTTCAGTTGTGCTGGGTTCTTTGTCATCCCATTTGCGGTTTTCTTGGCAAAGACACTGGAGTGGTTAGCCATGTCCTTCTCCAGCTCATTTTATAGGTGAGGAAACTGAGGCAAACAGGGCGAAGTGACTTGCCCCAGGTCACACAGCTAGGCTGGATTTGAACTCATAAAGATGAGTCTTACTGTTGTAGGCCTGGTGCATAGTAGCTACTTAACAAATGTTTACTGACTGATTGACTACTGTCTTCCCATAGTCTTTTAGCACTTCTGGTTTAGTTACCTGTGGTAACTTGATGGGCTTAGGGTAATACTGAAGGGTTGCTTTAATTTGCAATTATTATTGATTTTGGACATATTCCAGGTTTTTTTTGATGATTAATATTTCTTATTTTGAAATCTGTTCTTTATAATCTTTCGCCACTTGTCTAATGGGGAATGGCAAAGTGAAGTCTTTAAAAATAAGTAGAGGAGCAGATAACCAATTTTCCCCTAGAAAACATAGATATCAGTTTTTTCCCCTCAAAGAAAATTAATCATTCATTTATTCCCTCATTCATTTATTCATCCAAAAATATGCTAAATACTCAGTGTATGCAAAAACACTGTGCTAGCACATGAAAGACGCAAAATAAGGTCCCTACCCTCACAAGTTTACAGTCTCATAGGGGAGTTGACATGTAAAGAGAACATGACAAAAATAGGCCATTGTAAGTGTGTGAGGGATATAAACAAAATGCTACATACAACCTTTTCAAAAAGGATAATATTAAATTTAATGTATGCTTAACAGACTAGATTGAATTAGACATTAGATCTAGAAACTCTCCTCTTTATGTTTAATATGGATGTACAACAATAAATTTTAATCTTATATTTAAGTCTGAGCCACATACTTACATCCTTTATAATAGATTTTACTGTTGTACTCTTCCCGGACACAATTTCCATATCACGCTGCCTCTACATTGGCCATCATCCTCATCTTTCTTCTCCTCCTCCACCCCTCCCCACCCCCAGTGAAACTTCAGACTCTGCCTGTGAGACTTTAGATTCTGATAAATGGGCTTTAACTTTTGTCCTGTTCGGAACCAGGCCTCCATAGCATTTCCTGGCTACCACTTCCATCCCATGCTGCTCTCATCCTCCAGCTATCATTCTTATCTCCTCCCTCCAACCCTAACCTTGCATTCTGCCCTATCATACCAGACTCTCATATGTGAACTTTAACTTGTCCAGAACTAGGCCTTTACTATGTCTTCAATGCTATTTCCAAACCATGCCATTATACGTGTGTGTGTCTGTACACGTATATGTATATGTGTATGTCTGTATATATTTACATATATATATATATGTATATGTAATCCCCCCACTGTCTGTTTTTTAGCTCCCTTTTTTGTATTGTCTTTCTTCCTTAAACTAAAATCTCCTTGAGGGTAGGGTCTCTCTTGACTGCTTGCATTTATATCCCCGTGACTTAGCACATTGCCTAACTGTTTGGGGTTGGGACTGACTCAGATCAGTCCCTTCATAGATTAGGTTCAATATTGGCTCAAAATGAGACACTTGTATGCCATTTGACAGTTAATTTAAAAAAAAGAGAGAGATCCACATAGCTATAACAGGAGAAGGATATGTAACGAGGGTAGACGTGGAAAGCACCTCCTATTGATTCACCCGAGTGAAGCTCTTTTGTCAGAAGTGCCCACTGTTATTGAAGAGCCAAGGAGCCCAGAACTCCTTTTGGAAACTATGTGCTCAGACAACCAGAAAATGATTTAAACAGCCTGATTTTTTGGTGTCCTGAATGGTCTCAATACTTTTCGGGGAAAAACTAGCCTAACACATTGAGGGGAGGGCTTAGGGTGTTGTTCCTACCACACTGATTCAAAATAAGACATTGCATTCATCAGAGTTCCTGAAGCTTTCAAAGTTTGTCTTTACAATATTGTTATTGAATACATTTTTTGCTGGTTCTGCTCATATCACTCTGCATCATTTCATATAAGGTTTTTCCTGTTTCTGAAACTCTCCCTTTCATGATTTCTTATAGCATAGTAGTATTCTATCACATTCTTGTACCATAAATTGTCCAGCCAAATGGGCTTCTTTTCTAATCTCTTAGTTTCCAATTCTTTGCTACTGCAAAAATAGCTGATGTACACACATGTATATATAATATTCATATGTGCACACACATATGGACACACATGTAGACATACATGTATACGTAGTACATTGCTAAATATACATATTTATGTATATGGGGATCATTTTTCTCTTTGATCTCTTTGAGGACTTAGTTCTTGTAGTTTTATCACTAGGTCAAAAGAGTTTGCACAACTTAATAATTCTCTGGGTATAGTTACCAATTGGTTTCTAGAATGGCTTGACCAATTCATGGTTTCACCAAGAGTCATCAATGTACCTGTTTTTCAACACTCCTTCCATGTTTGTCATTTTCCATTTTTGTCATCTTTGCCAATTATATGGGTGTAAGGTGGAACCTCAGAGCTGTTTTAATTTATGTTTCCCTAATTATTAATAATTTGGATAATTTTTGGCTTGACTACTAATAACTTGGATTTCTTCCTCTGAAAATTGCCTGTTCTTATCCTTTGGCTATTTCACAATTTGGAGAATGGCTTTTTTTCTTATACAGTTAAATCAATTCCCTACGTTTCTTAAAAATGAGACCTTTATCAGAGCTGAAAATATCCCACCACTATTTACCATTTCTTTTCTAATTTTACCTTAAAAAAGCATTGCTTTTTTAAAAATGCAAATCTTTCTAAATTTTGTGTAATAAAAATTGTCCATTGTATTTCTATGATCTTCTCCATTTCTTGTTTGGTCTTTAAGGCTTTGCTTATCCATGTAGCTGACACAAAATGTCTTCTTTGCTACTCTAATTTGTTTACGATGTCACCCTTATGTCTAAGTCATGTACCTTTTTAGAGCTTATTTTGGCATATAGTATGAGATGCTGGTCCATACCTAAATTTTCCCAGTTTGCTTTCCACATTCCCACCAGTTTTGGTCAAAGTTCTTACCCAGGTTGGGATCTTTGTGTTTGTCAAGCACTACACTACTATGCTTATTTATTTCTATATATTGTATATATAATCTATTGTACTCATTGATCTTATTTCTTAACCAGTACTAAATTGTTTTGATGATTTAGGCCTTGTAACATAGTTTGAGATCGAGTTCTGCTAAATCTCCTTACTTTTTTTTTTGGTAGGGGGGAAGGCAGGGCAATTTGGGTTAAGTGACTTGCCCAAGGTCACACAGCTAGTAAGTGTGTCAAGTGTCTGAGGCCAGATTTGAACTCAGGTCCTCCTGACTCCAAGGGCAGTGCTCTACTCACTGCACCACCTAGCCGCCCCCCCCCATCTCCTTACTTTCCATGTTCCTCCCCCTCATTGATATTCTTGACCTTTTATTCCTCCAGTTGAATTTTGTTGTTATTTTTCTAGCTTTATGAAGTAATCTTTTGGCAGTTTGATTAGTATAGTACTGAATAAATAAATTAATATAGGGAAGATGTTCATTTTTATTCTATTGGCTCAATCTATGCACAAGCAATTGATATTTTCCAATTAATTTAAATTTTTATTTTGGTAATTAGATTTTTGTAGTTTTATTCACATAATTCCTGTATTTTTCTTGGACAGAAAACACCCAGTAGTTTATAAATTAGCTAAATATTTTAAGGTGAATTACTCCTTCTATCTTTTTTTTGGCTACACTTTACAGCATTTGAAATATTTGTGTGTGTGTTTCTTTGCAGCATATGATATTTGCATATATCCTTTTTTATTGCCATTCAATAATTCCCACAGGTTTATGATACTTAACTTTATTTGAGTCTTTAATCTCTTTTATTTTACAATTTTATATTTTATATGTTCTAATAATTTATGTGGGTTTATTTTGTATCCTGAAACTTGCTGAAGGTGTAGGTGTTACTCACTTCAATTACTTTTTAGTTGACTTTCTAGGATTCTCTAAGTGTACCGTAGAGATGATATCACTTACAAAGAGTGGTAATTTTGTTTTCTTTTAGTCAATGGTTATTCTTTCAATTTCATTTTCTTGTCTTATTATTATAGCATTTCTAGCAGTACATTGAATGGCAATGGTGATAATTAACATCCTTGCTTTACCTCTGATCATATTGAAAAGTTGTCTAGTTTATCTTCACTACACGTAATGGTGGTTTTTGATTTTAGGTAGAAACTGCATATCTTTTTAAAGAAAGATCTATAAATTCCTATACTTCCTGCTATTTTAAACAGGAATAGGTATTGTATCCAGTCAAAAACTTTCCCTGCACTTATTGAACTAATCTTGTAATTTTGTGCTTTTTTCTTATTAATATAATCATTTATGATTTTAGTTTTCCTAATATTGATCCAGTTCTGCACTCCTGGTATAAATACAACCAGGTCATAGTGTATAATTTCTGGATATGTTGCTATAGTCTCCTGGTAGATGCTTTATTAAAATTTTTGCATATTGATTATGGATATTGGCATATAGTTCCCTTTATCTGCTTTGACTGGCACTTGTTTAGGTAGCAGTACCATATTTTCACCAGGAGAAATTCTTTCTCTTGAAACAGATTTTACAGCATTAAAATTAATTTCTCTTTAAATATTTGATAATCAGAATTCCTATGTAAAACCGATTGTACCCAATGTTTTTTCCCCCCTTGGGAGCTCATTTATGGTTTGTTCTATTTATATTTCTAAGATTGGCTTTATTGCTTGTTCTGTTAATCTGTAGTAGTTTCATTAGTTTCATATTTTTATAAATATTCATCCATTTTATTTAGGTTTTACTTTGGAGGGTATGTAATTGAGTAAAATGGTTTCTAATAATTTCTTTATTTTTCATTGGTTATGAATTTATTTTTAGTTTCGATACTGGTAATTTTTTAAAAGTCAAATTGGCTAATGGTATGTCTATTTTTTAAATTGTTTTTTTGAAACTCTTAGTTTTATTTACTTTCTTTTTTTCTTTCAATCTTGTTAATCAGTTTTATGTCTTTTTAGGATTTATATTTTAGTGTCTAATCAGGGATTTTTTATTTCATAGTTCCCTCTCTTTTTAGTTGTATGTTTAATTTATTGATCTGCTTTTTCTCTCTTTTATTAAAGAAAGTATTTAGTGATATGTTTTTCCTTAAGGACTGCTTTGACTGTATCCCCCAAATTTTGATGCATTGTCTTGTTATTGTCATCATATCTAATAAAATTAATAATTGTTTTATTATTTGTTTTTGATTCACCCAATCTATAGGATTGTTATTTAGTCCCCAATTAATTTTGATCATTTTCTCAGCAGTCCTTTATTGAACATAGTTGTATTTAATTCAGTTCTAAGAAAAAATATATTTGTATATATGTTATATATACATATATATATATATACATATATACATATATATATATATATATATATATATATATATATATATATATATGTCCCAAAGATTATACACTATGACCTGGTTGTATCTATACAAGAAGTGCAGAACTGGATCAATATTAGGAAAACTAAAATCATAAATGGTTATATTAATAAGAAAAAAGCATATAGATATACATATATACATATATATTTATTTCTGCTTTTCTGCATTTGTTTGTGAGGTTTTATATCCTAAATATTCTGACAACTCTGAATTGTTGGTGAATTCTGGTGAACTGTATCTCTGTGAAAAGATGAATTTTATATTTTTGTGATTATATTTTTATTAAGTAGAAGGTTACTTAACTTTCTAGATAACCAAATTTCTAATTGAAGTCAACCATATTTCAGTGTTACTTTGGCTTCAAAGAAACTATTGATTCTGGATTAGTGGGTTGTGATTAAATTGTCTTAAAAAACCTTTTTGAATTTTTTTGAAAGGGAAGTTATAACAAACATTTGATTTTGTATATACTTTTAATTCCACTTTGGTAGATGTTTGATAAAGGTAATTTTTTAAAAAGATCGAAAAAAAAACCAAACCCCTCTGTATGTCCTGCTTTAGAAAATCATCTGCAAAAGGCTGAAGGGTCTATATTCTTTCTGTCTCTTACTGTGTGTCTGTTTCTGTCTCTCTGTCTCACTTAAAAGGAAGTAATTAAGGGACCATATAGTAAATTACTGAACAAGTGTACTAATTGGCTCCTCTCATTGCTGAAGAGAGCTAATACATCCTTTCTTGCCAAATAAACACATCAATTCTTTCTGCTAAAAATAACATCACAATCTTTTCCAGTCTTTTATACTTTTTGCTTCTTTGAGATCCCTGGAAAATTATTTTGTTGGTATCTTTAAAGTGTTTTCTCTAGCTCATATTTATTTAGTACATACTCTGTTAGTTCTAGTTATTTTCTTAACTTCATCTTTTTAAGTGTTATTGCTATATATTGATACAGTGCATTGGGTATTGAGGTCATAAAGTCCAGATTCCTTTATCATTGTGGATTGGCATAGGTCAATATAAATAGGAGAAATGTTCCATTTCATATCTATTGTTGCTCCCTTTCCAGTTTCATCTACAAATATCATTAGGATTATCTATCTGAGTGAGACCATATGTGGGTCTCACCTTAAATTTTCCATTTAACTACTTTTGACTATGGTGCTTATGAATTTATAATCTTCTACTATCCTCTTTACAAATGTTTAGTAACTTGTACTCTAAATCCACATAAACTCTTGCTTCAAGCCTCTGATTGGCAAAGATTTCAAATATTTACTGGCTGCGACAGTTTCTGGGTTCATTTGGTCTCCTCCTTGTGATGATTGCTTTCGACAGCTACATTTCTCTAAGCAACACAGATGGAGTAAACGACTTTGTCTTTGCTTATTTCCCATTTTTTTACAGTTGATGTCTCCTTAAACAGGTTGTATCAGTACTGCTGTAATTGCATATGATATCTTTTCTCTTTATCCTTTGTTTTAATTTGGTATTACTTTTGACCCTTTTTTCTTGTTTTCTAACAAGTTGATAATCTGACCAAACATAACTGCTTCTGAAATGAGTGCTCTGTTGGTAACCAGAAAGACAGAGTGAATTTCATTTTTTATGATGTTGTTTTGTATGTATGGCATCTAAAACTTTTCAACAAAAGAATTCATTAGATAGAAATACAGTTTCTAATATAACCATCACCATTTTCCTTTGTCCCCTCAGCCTTGGTATTGAAGTCTCTTGTCAGCTGAGGGAATATATGAGATTGTCACTTCTTTGAGGTCAGGGAACGTTATACTTTTATATTTCCCACAATTCCTAGCATAGTGCCTCATGTACATTCAGCAAGTATTTCATGAACAGAAGAAATATTTTCCTGAAAGTGCTCTTCTAAAAAAGATTATTTAAAGGAAAAAGGCAGTTTTGTCTGTTGTGATATTTATCAATGTTTTGATGCTAACACTTGTCAATTGTATCATTGTAGATTTTTCTTCTGTTTTACATGGGACTCAAAATATAAATTTAATAAACTGTTTCTGCATTTTTGGTGCATTGTGAATTATTATTTCTGTTCCCTCAGGCATAACAACACACAATTCAGATACCTTTGAGAAAGATAGCTTTACTACTTAGCCAAAGTATCTGCTTGGAGTATTCTCTAAATAGAGCAAAATCTTCTAAGTACATTTTGCCTGAAGACTTGTCTGTTTTCTTTTTCTTTTTCTGTCTACCTGGTTTAGACATGTACAGGATAAAAATATGCCAGAACCAAAAGTCATTACGATATTGTCCAATGACATAAGAAGGTCCCAATGAGAAGACCTTCTGGGAATACCTGAAGTGGGGGGTGGGACATAGAGGCTTATGATTAACCTACCCAGATCAGCGTATTTGATAGTATGTCTGAAACAAATAGTTTCTGCTGCTCACCTGAATGAGAGTAAGTTAATTATGTATCTTAATGATTCTTCAACACCATCCCTCCCCTTTAGCAGTAGAATAAATGTGCCAAAAACCACATTGCTACACCTCGGTTTTCAATCTCATTATTCCTGTAAGTGACAATACAAGACATCCTTAATGCTGGTTTATATTACAGTTACCACCCAAGGTATTAAAGTAAAGGTATTAAGAAGTTTCTCTATTTTAGAATGTCATCTTACTGTTGCAGCTTAGATGCATATTCCTGTTCCATGCCTCAGTTCCTCTATAGTGAGTCATCTGCACATTAAATGCTTCATCATTTTTTTTTGTGGGGGGAAGTAATCTAGACTTGTGATTTCATCCATGTAGGAAGCTTCCTAGTGAGAATACTTCCTCTGGTATTGCATATCAGCAACTCCTCTGACACAGTCTTACAGAGTTGCAGGAGAACTGAGGGATTAGTGATTTACCCAGAATCACAAATCCAGTACATAGTTGGAAGAAAAACTTGAACGCGGGTCTTTCTTCCTGATTCTGAGGTAAGCTTTCCATTCAATGCCTCACTGCCTCTCCTCACCACAGATAATTATACTGAGTACCAAATCTTACTACAGTGTGAAGAAATTTGGGATACATGTCATATATGCACACTTTTGAATATACATGTACCTATGTCTATATTTATCGATATGTACATGCTCATGTATCTATTTGAGTGTTAGCTCAAGAAAATGGTGTTTAAGAAAAGATTGAGGGAGGGCATGCCCATTGCCTAAGTTTACAAAAGATTCTCATATTGAGGAATTCATCTTATTCCGCTTGGCTCCAGAGGGCAAAGAGAGAAACAATGGATGAAGATTCTAGAGGGATAGATTTGGGGTTTGACATAAGGAATACCTTTATGACAATTAGACTTGTCCAAAACTGGCTGTCTCTGGGACAATGTGTTCTCCATCACTGTAGGGCTTCAGAAAGAGGCTGAATAACCATTTGTGAGAGATTATTGCAGACTTGATTCCTATATAAATATAGATGAGACTAAATGTTCCCTCACTTTTATTTCAACTAGGAAATTCTGCTATGTCCTAATGTTTGTGTCAGGGCCCAGGTATGTTGGGGATCAGATATTTCTCTGGCTCATTGCCCTCACCTAGATGATCTGGGAGCCTCAGTATCTTATACTCCCTCAAGGGTAGTCACCATATCCTTTGTTGTGTTGATCTTTAAACATTTAGATGCTGTTCATTTGGTTTGCATATGTTAAATATTGATATTAATTCATTATCTACCATGATTTTCAGTAAAATGCAATTTACCTCTAACTCTATTTTTGCTGTTTCCTTGTCTTAGATTACTCTTGCTACCTCAACCTTTTTTCCAACTTCAGTTAAAACAATAGTGGATTTCACCCTATATCTTTATTTTGGATCTGTTTGAATCTTTATGTGTCGTGTTTTTCTTGGAAACAACACATTGTTGAACTTTGCTTTTTAATCCATGCTGCTATCTTGCTATCCTTTTCCATTTATAGGTGAGTTCATCCTATTATATTCACAGTTACGACCATTAATTGAATATTTTCCTCCATCCTATTGTTTTATACTTTTCTTTCTCTTTGTCTCTTGCTCCTTCTTTATAAAGATATAAGTGTACAGTCTCCTAAGGCTCAAAATATTACCATTTTATTTACAAGCAAATGGAAATCAATCATTTAACAATTTTATTTACAAACTAATGGAAATCAATCATTTAACAAGCATTTATTAAATCTATGTCATGTGCCAGGCACCATGTTAAGCAGTGGGGCTATAAAGACAAAAGTGAACCATTCCCTGTCCTCAAGGAGCTTACTGGACTCATATCTTGACTTCTAGAAAGGAACCCTATAGTGAGCAAACTTCCCCTAGAGATCTTCACAACCCCTTGAAGGATTCCAGTTTGGGGTATTTGGAGTTTGTTCTCTCACATTGGTAATCCCCTTCATGACTTCTCCATTGGAGCCGTGTTGCTTCATTTCCAGCAGCTCTTATCTCCTGCCACTCTCAGGAGTGACCAGTTACTGCTCTCTATTAGTATTTCCATTTTCTGTTTTTCTCTACCACTCTGCAGCATCTCTTCTTAGCTGTCAGCAGATGGTGGTGGTAGCCCTGATACTGGCACTATCCTCTGCAACCCTTGCATGCTTCTGCTTAGCTCCAGTTCTTTTTATTTACCTCTGCTCGCAGAACACTAGCTTCCTTAGGCCAATAGTTCTACTTTCCCCCAACATAAGATTCTTTTCACTTTTCCTTTCTGTAGCTCAGCTTTCACTTCCCTTGGTTTCTGTCTCTGTCTCTGTCTTTCTGTCTCTCTCAGTCTCTCTCTCTGTCTCCATCTCTGTCTCTGTGTGTCTCTGTCTTTGTCTCTCCTTTCATTTATCAACAGAGATACTCATCCTTTTTCAGGGGACTAACTCTCTAACCTAGCTTCTGTAGGCATCCGTCTTCAAGTGTTTTTATACCTCAAAAATATACTTGCATCATTCTTATATCTTTTTGTATATATTCCCCACAACACAAAAAATTTTCATATTAGGTTTCTTGGTGAGATATATACTAAGCATTTCTTTTTCCTTCCTGAATGTCTTAGGTGAACTGTTATTTTTTTTAACTTTCTTAGAATTGCTTCTAGAAGAGAGGGAGGAATGAAACTAATTCTTCTTAATGTGGGTATACATACAAAAATCTATGTATCTATTTTTGTATATACAAATATGCATTGTACATATAGGTGCATATATTTGTGAATATACATACATATGTATATGTTTTGAGATACTTGAATAGTCTTGAGGAACTGGAAAAAGGAGGGATATGTAATTACTTAGCACAGTTCCCCAGGGCCTGACTCACAGAAGATGTTTAACAAAGATGTACACACCTATTTCCCTAAATCAGGGAGAGATAAAATAGAGAAAGAAAATCATAGAACCAAATCTTTACTGATATTTATATGCAAGTACTATCTATGATATTTGTAAGTAGCATACGATAATAATGTCAAATATACAATATGTAAATATATTATCAAATTTATATAATATACTAAAATTAATCATTGTGATGATGTTAACTTTTTACCAGTAATTCAAAGGTAGTTAAAATATTAAAGCCACACTTTCAACTTATATCATTCAATATTAAATAATTTCCTCTCTGAATATTTGTATATACAAATTATATATATATATATATATATGTGTGTGTGTGTATGTGTGTATACACATATTTGTACATGCATTTATGGAGAAATATAGACAGATACAATAGGTGATAGCTTGCTAAATGCATCTTGGATTTACTCTCTTGTTATTAATATGATTAATTGTATAGTTTTCTTAGTGTTAACCTATCCTTGAATTCCTCATATAAATCTAACATTATTACATTGAATAATTAAAAAATATTGTGATTTGCTAGTATTATATTCAATATTTTTATATCAATAGATGGTAATGATGTTGTTCTATTGTTTTCTTTTGCTGTTTTATTTCTTCTGAGTTTTAGGATCCAGGCAATGTTTGTATCACAGAATAAGTTGGCTAAAATGTCCCTTTTTTAGTTTTTGAGTAACACAGGAGTTATTTTTTCTTTAAATGTTTGATGGAGTCCTCTTGTATATCCATTGGATCAAGTTTATTTGTTTGGTTTTCCCCTTGGGAAGTTGATTCATTACTTTTGGGATTTCTCCAGCTGATGCTAGTTTATTTCCTTTTTTGATAATTTTCCTATTTTCATAATGGAGGCAAGTTATTCTTTTATAAAGTTTAAGAGGGACTCAGAGTCATATAATCCAACCTATACCTGAACAAGAATCCCATCTATAATACACCTGAGAAATGCTTATGCAACTTTGCTTGAAGACCTTCAGTGAGAATGAACTCACTACCACCTGAGAAAGCCCATTTCACTTTTATAAACTCTAATTATTAGGATTTAAAACAAAACTACTCCTTACAATCACCTGAATTTTGAAGTAGTTGTTGACTCTCCTATAGTCTACTCTCAGAAGGGCCTCAGCAAATTCCTTTTCCTAGGCCCTCCTTGCCTTCATAAATTCACGTAAAAGGTCTCACTCCTTTCTCTTTTGTCTTGACTATGTTCTGTGAGCCACTCATAATCCTTCTGATCATCCCTTTTCTTAGGAAGACATTTTGCCTCATCTTTCCTTCCTCACCACTGAGATATCCAGAGGTGTGCTGGAGCCAGCTCTAACAGGCCTGTGAGACCTGCTTGTTAAATTTCCTGTGTGAGCATCTCTACCTCAGAAATCAGCAATTGCTACAAATCAGGGCTTGATTAGATGTTTTGCTAATTTCTAGACTTAAGAAAATATTATTAATGTAAATCAAATTTAAAAGTGTGTGTGTGCGCGCATGTGCATATGTCCCCACTCTTCCCATCCAGACAGCCAGTTGAACCTTTACCAGTGTACCCCTCTATTGCTAAATAAACAATGCTAGAGTTGAGCAGGAGTTCAATAGAAGTCTCAGGTAATGGAGTCATCATGAGGCCAGAGACCTAGTGTCTATAGGCTAATAATAATTATACTAATAACTAGTATTTATGTAGCACTTTAAAGTTTGCAAAGTGCTTTATATCCATTATCTCATTTGAGCTGCACAAGAGCCCTGAATATGTCATTTCTTGTTTCCTCTCTTCTAGGTCTCCATTACTACTACTATCTTCCCCTCTTCTTTGTGGTTTTATCAAGAAACACTGTTATGGAGTAGAACTAAAGGCTGCTGGTGTCTAATCTTGACTGTCACTAGTTGATTTCATTACTTTGGACAATTCACTTGACCATCTGTTAAAAAAAAAGAAGATGTACCTGATATACAAATACATAAGTTCTAGGAACTCAGCTCAGTCCTTGAATATAGTTTGATATAAATTAAGTTGCATTTAGTAAGATATCATGGTTTAGTGGAAATGGCATTCGTTATAAAATCAGAAGATCTGAATTTGAGTTTTTGCTTTAACATTTGCTTCCTGTGTGACCTTGGGCAAATCTCTTCATGTTACTATTTGTCTCAGTTTCCTAATCTGCAAAATGAATAGGTTGGATCAGACTAGAGATTTACAAACAGTGGTGTTCTCACTCCACCCCCCATAAGACCATCATGGGGGAAAGATATAAGACTTTATTAGGAGTGTGAAGCACAATTACTAGATATTTTTAGTATAATTCCTGAATTAATGTATTCACTTTTTTCAATGAAAACCAAGTTCAAATAAAGTCAACAAATGTGAGACTAACATAAATCATTTTCAACTGACAATAAAGTTAGGACCATAATTATTTAATATGGCATGTGCAGATGAGGTCAAATTTGAGTTAACACATGTTTAATTTCAATGTCGGTACAACTACCACTATTATTGTTAGTAGGCTAGTGACAAAGATGAGTAGTATCTCCTCACTGCTTGCTGCACTTTAGAGTGGTCTATAAATATGAAGGTAAATAATATTTGAATAAAAATTAAAAGTTCTATCCAATTGGTTATGTTTCTCAATATCATTAGTTTGGGTAAATATAATAAAATAAGATAGTTTCCAAAATAATTCATTTTAAAGACATGAAATAACTTTTGAAAGATAGTTTTTTTGAACTTTCAATGTTTAAATTTAAATTTAATTATCCTAATTTTTATCATATCTAATTTTCCAATAAATACCATTCCTTTTTGATGTAAATGTGTATGTACAGTTCAAATAGCAGAAATATAAGCAAAAATTCAAATTCAGAAAATATGACTCAATATATTTATTATAGGGAATTACAAGTGCAATCATCAGTATTGAACATTATGCAAATGCTTTGGCTACTGATAGCATGAAACCAAATAAATCAAATTGACATCTTGAAAGTGTGTATATACACACATACATATAAA
Organism: Trichosurus vulpecula; assembly: GCF_011100635.1. Classification (NCBI taxonomy): domain Eukaryota; kingdom Metazoa; phylum Chordata; class Mammalia; order Diprotodontia; family Phalangeridae; genus Trichosurus; species Trichosurus vulpecula. The sequence continues at coordinate 190,779,494 of NC_050580.1, read as the reverse complement.
CATTGTGGTGGCAAGACATAAGATAATTTTCTATAGAAAATCAAACAGTGTTTGACGTCAAAAGGTCTATCAGAGTTGAAGCAAACTTAGAATCCAAACCTTACATCTTCATGGGTGAGGAAACTGAGGCAAGGAGAAATTAAGTAAAGTCACCTAACTGGGCAAGTAGCCAGGTTCAAACAATTAATAAGTGTCTGAGGTGGGATTTGAACCCAGTTCTTCCCAACTCCAAGTTGAATGCTCTATCTACTACACCATGCCAATTCTTTCAATAAGATTATTTTTTTTTTTTACAAAATTGCTTAGCATGAAATAATTTAACAGGAGAATGTCGGTACTATCTGAAATTATTGATATAATTGCAACTATCAACAACATTTAAAACAGCTCCAAGTGGTTTCACTGCATAATGGGATCAAAGAGAGAATTGTGCATATTTTTGAAGAACTTTTTGATCAAAATAATTGAAAAAATAAGCTCTATTTTGCATTACAAGTCGATGAAGCAACAGATATGGTTAAAGATAATTCAGGATATATAATTTAAACTGATGTAAGAGATAATTTTGAACTTTAAAAACCAACACAAACACACCAGATCGATATGATTGATGGTTTTAAAAATGAAAATAATGTTACAGATAATTTTATACTTTGGAAACCAACACATAACTGGATCAATATGATTGATGGTTTTGCAAATGAAAGTGATATAATAGGAGAATTGTACTAAACTCTTTGCTGACAGAATTTAATTGATGTGTGGCTTTGATATAGGTCTATAAGCATTAGTTAAAAAAATGTGGCCCCTTTGGCAGAATTTATATGTTGCATGCTTCACAGACAATCACTTCTATCAAGAAATATGAGTAAGGAGCTACCTGAGTTTTTCAAGTTATTATTAGGGTAATCGTTAAAATCTATTAAAGTCTTTTAAAAGTAAGGTTCTTTGAAAAATTGTATGATTCAAGGGTAAAGCATAGGAACTTTTTTGTTATTATAAAATATCCTAGCTTTTTTGTGCCAATGTATTTCAGAGGATATATAAATTAGGAGAAATTACTGTTTTTTCTTAGTGTTAATAATAATAAAGATGAAGCAAATTCATTGAACAATAAAGATTTTCTCCCAAAATTTGCATAGTTGGCATGTATTTTTGAAGAACTGAATATTCTAAATAAATCAATGTAAGGTTCTCAAATTCATGGCCTAGTCCAGAAAGATAAAGTGATTGTATTTATTAAAGTTAGAGCTATGACGCATTTAGAAAAAAAAATTTTGCTTCCCTATGCAAACACACACACAAGTGTGTGTATCTATATATATATATATATATATATATTCATATACATATATATAAATGAAATAGAAAATAAACACCTGCTTATTAATCACTAGAGCTATACTTACAAGAAATTTTCAATTTATTTTAAAGATGTAGCTATTTCTATATATTAGTGGATAAGGAAGTCATTTGTCATGGACAAATATGATACATTTATTTTCATCCCATTTGAACAAGAACAATTAATAGACTTGCCTCATGATAGTACATTGAAATAAATGTTTTAACTTGAAAATTATACTGTTTTATCTATGGGTGATTAGAGAGATCTTTTTAAAAAAAGATACAAATTTTACTACATACATTACATCTTATTTCTGTGAAAGAGAATTTTCCATTGTGCCTGCTATAATGACAAGTTACCATTGTCAATTAGTAGTTGAGAAATAATTACAGGAATTTTCAGTATCATCTTATATAATGATTTGAGAAATTTGGATTAAAAATGCCCGTATATCACATTGATAATATTATTATGGCTATTATTTTACGATTTAACTTAAAATAAAAAAACCCAATTATATCAACAGATATCTGTATTTGTTAAATTATTTTGTTACATACTTAATATTTGTTTGAATGAAATTTATTAATTTAATTTCAATAAAAAGGAATTTTAAAGAACTCAAAGTTTTAAAAACAGATGTTCATAAAAAAGGTTTTGCATGCAACCAGGAAATAAGATATACAGGCAATGGGGCATAGAAATCTATCTTGCCCTACAAGAAAGTAAGGGAAAAGGGGATGGGGGTGGGGATTGGGGGTGACAGAAGGGAAGGCTGGCTGGGGAATGGGGCAACCAGAATATATGCCATCTTGGATTGGGGGGGAAGGGTAGAAATGGGGAGAAAATTTGTAATTCAAACTCTCGTCAAAATCAATGCTTAAAACTAAAAATATTAAATAAATTAAATAAAAAATAAAAACAAAATGAGTTTTAAAAATTAAGTATGTATATTGTTTTATAAAAAAGTGAATGGGTGCAGTTTTTTATTTTTATTTACTTTTTGGTGCTTGGAACACTGCTACATAACTTTTGGAAAAAAAAGTATACTAGATATCTAAGGTCTCTTCATTATCTAAACTTCATTATCTTATGATCTCACTTGAATGACTTCAGATATTACTATTATGAGTTGCTACTACCTCTCTTCCTTACTAAGGTTACAATGCTCAGCCATGGGTATGTTGGCAAATGTCTAACAGCCAGCTGTGTAGGGGAAAATGTACTAATGACACAGTTAAGTTTAATTTTATCATCAACATTTTCTCCATTACTTTCTTAAGTCTAAACAATCAACAAAATGATAAATGAAGCCCTGAGTTGCAGAATTTGTAGATTCCTGAAGTGTAAATGCTTAAACTGAAAATTTAGCATTCAACTCTCTCGAACCAGTTTGAGCTAACTCCAGCCACCCTCTCAATGTATTAATTTATGACTTTATTTATTCCAAGCTACCTTATTTATTCAAGGTCTCCATCATCCTTCCAGTCACCCAGGTTTGTGACCTCAAGGTTTAGCTGGACTCCCCACTTTAACACACCACATATCCAATAAGTTGTCATATCTTAGTTGTTAGTTAACAAACATTTATTAGGCACTTGGTGTATGCCAGACATTGTACTAAGCACAGGGAATGCAAATAAGAACAGAAAGAGAGATAGTCCTTGCCCTCGAGGAACTTACATTCTTTTGGGGGAAGACAGTACATAAAAGGAAGCTGAAAAGTGTGTGGGGAGATGAAAATATCTTAGGTGAAAGATTGGGGCATGGCAGAAAGTCCTTGGAGTACAGTCTGGAGAGGAATTAGACTTGGCTGGCCAGAGTGACCCCCTTAAATGTTGGTTTCGGGAGAAGCCATCCAATCAGAGGGAAAGGCTTCTGGGGCAGAGGGTATGTCTAACATGTGGATTCCACAGCTGGAGTAGGCTTCAGGATGAAGAGGTTTCTTGGATGTAACATCTCTCAAATCTGTCTCCTTTCCACTTAGACGGCTATTGCCAGTGTTTTTCCTTGCCCTGCATTGCTTCTCTGCTTGCCATTCCCAGTCAGTAACTCAAGATCTTTAAGCAGTCAACAAAAAGATCCCTGCTTGACTGAATCCCACCAATGAAAGAAACAATTTTACATGAAGGACATTTGCATACTTGGTGAAATTCCTGGTTCTGTTAAAACACGTAAAGTCGACAAAAATATAATATACCATAATGAAACGAAGTACCTACTATGTGTAAGACTACGTAAAAATGCTTTCTGTAAATTTTGGCTGCAGTCCTAAATAGGTATCTTCAAACTGCAAAAGGTGTAAGCATTTCTATAAGTAGGATCAAATTTGATTGTCTCCTACGACTTATTTGAGTCTGCAGGGACATGAGTGCTTGATGACTTCCCTGCTTCAAACCAGAGACATAAAGCATGAGATAGAAGTACTGAAGGACAATGCAGTCAAGTCCTCTCCTCTGCCTAGCTTGTTGTTTGCCCTTCAGTCTTGAAGAGGACTGTGACATCAGGGAAGTGATGCCATGATTTGAAAGTAAATTGGATTTAAGTGAGGGAGGCCTGTGCAAAGTCACCAGCCTCACTTTCTCCTCCAGAGCCATCTGGGTCCAGTGGCAAGATATAGATTAGGATGACTGGAGATGGTCCTGGATGCAGTGGGAGACCTTGGCCTTTTTAATCTAAGGTCTTTCCCAGGTCTCAGTTTGCCTGAAGCAATGCCTATTCAGTGACTAAGGCTAGGTAAGAAATGAGGCGAAGAATGATCTCTTTCACTTAGTCAAAAAAAAAAATCAATCTGGGAGGGGAAAACCCTCAGAGTTTCTGGCCAAAATTACAGAAAGTGAATAAAGGGAATAAAAAGAGAGTGAAGTCAGAAGACTTTTACATCTTTATGCCATTCCCAATACTTCTGTTCTAGTGAGATCACATATAATCATATTTTTTCTCACTACTGGTGAGAAAGTTACCTGAGGGTAGGAGGTAACATTTCACCTCTGCCTTCCAAACTCTAGGCTAGATCTCAGGGCTAATAAGGAGAGCTGTTCCTTTTTAAGGGGACAAGTTGGTTTTGATTTTAAATGGGTCTAACCTTGTTAATAACAGAAAACTGCTTCTTCAATCCAACCGCAATAATCCAAAACTGCCCTCCTTTTACTGAGACAGTTTTATATCTGAGGCTCAGCGGGTGAGGGCCATCCTGTTATGTCCATAATTTCAAGTAGTTAGAAGGTGGCCAGAGGGTCAGTTGAAATTTTTGATGATTCTAAGAAAGCTAATCATTCAGACACCTAACATTCAGACCCTGGATATAAGCCATGCCCCTAAAATGAAATCTCTTTGAAAGGAATATATCTATATATATCTATATACATATATATGTATATATACATATATATAATATATGCATGTGTGTGTATATAAGAAAGAGAGAATATATTATATATATATATATATATATGTAGAGAGAAAGAGAGAGAGAGGAAATTTTAAAAAATGTAAATTTAAAAATTTTAAAAATTTTAAAAAATGGATATAGGGAGAAGATGGCGGAGGATAGAGAGAACAATATGTGAAAGGTTAATTATTTAAAGTTTTAAAATATGGTTGTTTCTAATTGGAATTTAACATAACCACTATCTTATGCCACATACTGTTCTAGTCAATTTCAAACTCCATAAAAATTTTCATCAGCTGCTGCTCTGTGACTGAAAGGATGGCATTTGTAATCATGGCCCTAAGATCATGCAAAGAATGGGGTTTTGAGGCATTTGCTGTTGTTCATTTGTTTCAGTCATATCTGACTCTCTGTGACCCCATATGGGGTTTTCTAGCTCATTTTATAGATGAGGAAACTGAGGCAAACAGGGTTCAGTGACTTTTTTAGGGTCAGGCAGCTTAGTAAGTTTCTGAGGCTAGATTTGAACTCAGGTCTTCCTGACTCCAGACCTGGCTCTTTGTCCATTGAGTCACCTACCTGCTTCTTTTGAGTCATATATGACAGATTTTTCATGATCCCACATGAAAAAGTCTAATGGAGATAGATCAAGTGACTGAGGTGGTTAGGCAAGAAGACCTCTATCAATTTACTCTTCTGAGAAAGTGTCAAACTAAAACCGTCATGCACACAAATACACAACAAGCTAATTTGAAAATTAAAATTTGTTATTCAAAATTCATAAAAGAAATGTGTAAAAGAAATTTAAACCATTACTTTCACATGATTTTTTGTTAGTTTGCAGCATGCTTCTGAAGTTTTTAAAGTTCAAAAGAGGCACTAAGACTTTTGGGACACACTGTATGCAATCTATATATTTATGTAAATATACATGTATGTACATACATATACAGTGGTAAATAATTACACAAAAGCTCTATGTGTATAGGAGAGAGTTTTTTAAAACATGTTTTAACATTTCTTTTTATTCAGATAAAGATGTTTTATTCATTTTCATCATAACTGTTCCCTATATTGCTATCATTTTCATTGTCATTTTCTTACTGAAAGTAGAATAACAGACCACAAATCAGGCTTCATACAAGTCAGAATTTTTTGGGAAAAAAGTGAGGCCTATATTTGGACCAGTAGGGTAGTAACTCAATTAAAATGTATTGAACAAATGAATTGAACAGGTCTATCTAGAAGTTAAAAAGCTGCTGATGAGATTGTGTCTTCTATTCAACATCTGCCTCCAGGTGTTGATAAATTAAAGCATTTACCCTTTACAAAGCAATTCTTCCTGTAGGTATGAGTTGCTTTTTAGGCATATCAGGATAATTAGACATAATGTGCTTGCTAGCAGTGAGAGAGGTTACTGGTCCAAATTCATATTTTCAAAAATCTGTCTCAATGGTGAATGTTTATCCCCCCAGTGACCCCTTCAGCTACTAGCAGATGTCCTTTTGTAAGCAGGAAACAGAAATCAAGACAAAAGAAGCAACATCCCATTTTATCCCCTCTCCACACCTTCCCCCCCACCCATCCAAGTGCCAAACACGTTTAGTACCTTCAAAACATTTACCATTCCTTCGGCTTTTAAAGAACGCCCCAGACATGAAATGTAAATACAGTATGTGCCTCTCTTATATTCTGACCTATAAAATTACATACTTTTAAACTTATTTTGAAACTCTGAAATAGAAATGGGAGCTTTAAAATGTAACCATTGTCAACACATTCAAAAATTTTTATAGGTTTGAGCTTTCAGGAAGGTACTTATTATTATCATTTCTCCTGCTTAGAGAGTCCCATTTATAGAGTGACTTCTTCCCCAAGGATCCCCCAATCTGCTTCACCCATTTTGCCTACCACTGATATAGAGAGCCACCCCTAGGGTGGAATGCAGCTACTGTCTAATACTGAATAACAACGCTACCGGGCTGTCAAGCTATGACAGCTTGAATGAGGGAAGATTTCAAACAATTATGAGTGGGATTTTAAATGCCTCACCTGAAATACATTGCAGGGGCCTTATCATAAAAGGTAGAGACTTTCAAAAATACTGCCTTAAAATCTATCCAAGAGGAATTTAAGTGAAACTTGGCAGGTGTTCATGACACAACAGTTGAGCATAAGAAAGGAAGAAGGGTACTGAAGGGATTTTGAGAGGTTGAACATAATCACTGATGTAAGAATGAGGCCAAGGCCCAGGAGAGGAACCTTCTGCCCTTTGTGACGGGGCCTTCAATGACTGCACATATCTGGGCCTTTCATTTTTTGTGTCTTGTGCCAAGTGATGTTTTTCTTATTGAATAAAAAAAAACAATTATCTAGTGTATTCAGGACTAGATCAGAGAGAAAGGCTATTGACATTTCTATATTCTTCGTTTTTTAAACATTTGTTAACACTGAATAATACCACTATGAAGTTGGTTGGTGTTATTAAGTTTGCTTTGCTATAAGGACTTTGAGGGCTAAAGCAACTAATTGGATCCCCCGCTCTTAGCCTTTCTTTAATCCAACCTTTGCTCCATTCAGCTGCCAAAATCATCTTCCCAATGCGCAGGTCTGAGTGTGACCCTCCCCCACTGTGGAGTTTTTTTTGTGACTCTTCATTGCCACTAAGAAGTGATTTAAACTCCTCATCTTGGCATTCCAGCCAAACTGGCCCAAGGTCCCGTTCACATCAGTGATGGAGATAAGACTAAGGCTTTGATACGTCCTGCTTTCTCTGTTTTCTAGACAGCTCTGCCAATGTCTGATAATGAATTGTCAATTTCTGCCTACGCCATCTTGGAATTTCTTGGCAGGCCACTCAATGTACTAAGTTTCTATTTGAAGGGTTCTTCGACTGTCTTTTAACAGAGAAACTTTGTCTCTTACTTTTAGGCTTGACCATGTTGAATTTAAATGAAATTAGGAATTTGCAAGATGACATGGATGAAATCTAAGTCACCTTAACCATAACCTTGTACTTGACTTGCCTCTGGCAATATTCTGAAAATGTCCATGCCTCTCTCTTAATTTCCATTTTTTACCTCTCTTTACTGCCTTGGTATACATTGGTCCATAAGTATTTAGGTAGTTCTCATTTTGTTGACATAGTCTAAGTATAATGATAAGAGTTAAAAGACACTTCATATCGAAAAGCAACATATTTTGATACCTTGTAAAATGCTACATACTTTACTCCCTTTTGTTGTTCTTCAATCGTTTTTCAGTCACGTCTGACTCTTTGTGACCTCATTTAGGGTTTTTTTTTGGCAAAAATATTGAAGTGGTTTGCCATTTCCTTCTCTACTTCATTTTATAGATGAGGAAACTGAGACAAACAGGATTAAGTGAATCACCCAGGGTCACACAGCTAGGAAGTGTCCGAGGCCACATTTGATTTCTGAAAGATGGGTCTTGACTCCAGGCCTGGCATTCAACCCATTGTGTTACCACTTTACTACATATACCCATTTAAATATTAGAACTAGGTAGAGAATATCTTTTCTTTTCAAGATATCATTTTGACATAAAACCTAAAAGAGTTCAGGCAACCTTGGGCAAATTGGCTTAGATATCTAAAAGTTCATGAGAACCTTGGGGTCTTGTAATGTCCACTAGTCATTTCCTGCAATATTCTAAAGGAGGAAAAGGAAGCGGGTGTTACATGTTCATATTTTTATTTGTGGTTCTGATCTCCTGAATATAAGGGGAAAAAGAGTCATATTAACGTGAAGTTGCAAGGAAAATGTTTTGATGTTAACTTCTGACTTAGTCATTTCGTAGGAGTATTTATCTAGTTCTAGAATCTCAAACAATATCTAGTTTCTGAGGTATCAAACTCAGAAGCCTGTGGGCCAGCTTGTCCCCAGTACACCGAAAACTAATTAAGATATAATTGGGAAATATTTAACAAAGTAAATAAAGATACAATGCAACATAGGTAATGTTAATTTATGGTTTTCTAAGTCAATACATATTAGTCAATATATTGTTTTATCGAGGAGGAAACTGATGCCCAGGGTTACACTGTTTGGGCCAGATGGCCTCAGAAATCTCTTCCAACTCTTTGGAGTCTATGATTCTATGATCCCAAATGTAGAACAAAAAGGTCTATATAAAAGAAAATCCCAAGTTCTTTTTAGTAACTCAAGCTAATGTTGACCTTACTAGCAAAAAATCCTTCCTTACCTCTAACTTACATGTCTTCAGGTGTGATTTAAGACCACCATGGACACTCATTAATATAACACATATATCATGTTACTAGATGTGTCATGCCTAAACTATTGCCACAGCCTCCTGGCTGATCTTCCTGATTCAAGTCTCGCCACAGTCCAGTCCATTCTCTACTCAGCTATCAACATGATCTTTCTAAAATGTAGGTCTGATCATGTCACTTCACCCCTGTCCCTCATTCAATAGATGTCAGTGGCTCCCTATTCCCTCCAACATAAAACATGTAATCCTTTGTCTTTTAAAGCCACCTTCATATTTCAGCCCCCAATCTTTATACACCTCATTCCCCTCTATGTGCCCTGTGAGTGCGCAATCTGGCCTTGCCATTTCTTAGACACATGATACTCCATTTTCCACGTCAAATCTATGTTTTCTTTTTCTTTCTTCCCTTCTTTCTTTTTCTCCTTCCTTCCCATCTTCCCTCTTTCTTCCTCCCTCTCTCTTTCTATTTCTCTGTTCTTCCTTCCCTCTTCTTCCTTCCCTCTTTTCCTTCCCTCCTTCCTTCCCTCCCTCTGTGAACTTTCACTGATTATTCACCATTCCTGGAATTCTCTCCCTCTTCCTCTCTGCCTCCTGTCTTCCAAGCCTTCCTTCAAGTAGCAGCTCAAATCTCGTCTTCAACAAGAAGTCTACCAATCCTTTTTAACCAGTTCCCTCTGTTGATTATCCCGTTTATCCTGTCTGTATCTTGTTTGTCCATAGCTGTTTGCAGGTTATCTCCCTCATTATAGTATGTGCCCCTTGAAAACAAGGATTTTTATTTTTTGGTCTTTCTTTTTATCCCTGGCATTTGCCACAGTACATGGCACATAGTAGGTGCTTAATAAAAGCTCATTTAATTTTTAATTGACTTGACACATCTTTTTGCTATACAAAAGACAACAAATTATACCATCATTAACCAGAAAAGTTAGTAGTTGAACAAAAATCTGTATTTTAGCTCAGGACCACCTTGGGGGTAAATAAACAAGCTGCAGCAGTTTCCAAGTCTCTAAATGCCAAATTCACTTTGTGTGTCCTACATTATGCTCTCTGGACCCTGTAAACATCTGAAAATAAATTGGCTTAGATTTATTTATGGCCACTTACTTCCCCAAAGGGCAATAATCTCTTTCAAGAGTTTGGAGCTACCTGGCCACTCAGAAGTTATCACAGCCCATCCAAAATGGGGCTTAAATTTCCTTGGAAAACAAAGAACACCTCTTGTGAAACCTCCTCATTTCTCTTGCCTTATAGCTCATAACGGCTTGAGCAACCCACCTCTGCTAATGCGGATTCTTTGAGAATCTCATTCTAAACAGACAGCTTTGCTCGGAAACAGGTGTTGCCGCTACTTCTAGTGATATTTATATGGGGGCTATGCTTTTTAAAGACCCATTATAGAGTAAGGAAATAGTTTGCTCAGGAACATGGAAAGGTAATTTTAAAAATTTATTAAGAGTTCCTGAGATGTTATCTCTGGGTTAAAAACTGCTTTGTAATAAAAAAATAATTCAATGATAAAGATTTCCATAATTTCACTCTAGATCTGGAAACCCTTTATATCAAAAGGAAATTGTTTATGTGCAATTAAGATCTTCAGACACATCAGACAGTCGTAACATTCTGTTTCATAAGGTCAGCAACACCATCAATTCAATTAATCCTCTCAAACTATCCCCTACATTATTAAAAAGCTGTTCTTGACAGAGTGGCAAATGTGAGAGCATCAGTGATCAGGAAGGCACATATTAGCATTCTAGAGGATTTTGTTCATTGTTTCTCTCTACAATATCAAAAGATTTATAGGAAAAGACTTCCAGTGCCTTGGATTTCTAATTTTTTAAAGTCCTCCCATTCTGCCTCAACTCAATTAATAATGTCCTGTTCTCTAAATCTGGTAGAGAGACAGTAAATATACTTTGTCAGCATTTACTTTAATTGTTGTGTATATCTACTTGCCTGCTGCCCTGGCAGACCATAAAATGCAAACCTCTTCTAACTCTGGGTCCAGTTTACATTCAGACTAGTTTTCTCATGTGCTTGAGACACCTCATACTACTTTACCACTGTGATCTTGAAAGGACTTATCACAATGCTGGAAATGACCAGATCTCTTATTTCAGCTACAGGTATATATAGGCTATTTCACAGAATCATAGATATAAGAGGGCTGCTGGTGGAATCCTCTCATTTCTCAGATGAGGACACTAAAGCCCAGAGAGATTAAATGGCTTGTCACAGTGTCACAAAAGTAGAAATAGTGGAACTGGGATTTGAACCCATGTATGCTTACCTCCAATTAGGTAGGTAAACTAGGTGGTCCAACGGATAGAGCACCAGACCTGGAGTCAGGAAGACTCAGCTTCTTGAATTCAAATCTGGCCTCAGATACTTAACTAGCTGTGTGACCCTGGGCAAGTCACTTCACCCTGTTTGCCTCAGTTTCCTCATCTGTAAAATGAGCTGGAGAAGGAGACGGGAAAATGCTCTGGCATCTTTGCCAAGAAAATGCCAAATGGGGTCAAGAAAAGTCAGATATGACTGAGCAAAATTCTTGCCCTCAATCCAGCACCCTTTCCACTCTCCAACTCTCTGCAAATTCCTTGAATCATTCTCACGTAAAGATTTTTTGTTGTTTATTTTTCTCTTGGAAAGGCAGTGTGGTTTATTCAATGGGAAGCAAGCAGTCCTCAGAGCCAAGAAGACTTGGGTTCGAGACCCAACCTCTGATCCATGCTGGACCTCAGGCAAGTTATTTAACCTCTTAGGGCCCCCAGACTGTAAACTGGAGAGGAAGTGCCAAAATGCCCGGGAGAGGGAGTTCCCTTTACTGGTGAAATTAAAGATCTGATGCAAAGGGAAGGGAATAAGCATTTATGCAGTGCTTGCTACGTTCCAGGGTACTGTGTTAAGTGCTTTTATAAATATTATCTCATTTGATATCTCACAACAACCCTGGGAGGTAATGCTATTACTGGTCTCATTTTACAGTTGAGGAAACTGAGGCAGAGGACTCCTCCAGGGTCATACAGTTTAGTAAGTGTGTGAGGTCAAATTTGAACTCAGGTCTTCTTGGCTCCAGGCCTCTAAGGGGGAAAAGTTGTTCATTTGTGTCCAACTCTTCCCGACCCCATCTGAAGTTTTCTTGGCAAACATACTGGAGTGGTTTGACATTTTACAGATGAAGAACTGAGGCAAAGAGGATTAAGTGACTTGCCCAGGGTCACACAGCTAGTTAAGTGTCTGAGGCCAGATTTGAACTCAGGAAGATGCATCTTCCCGACAAAAGGGTCTGCCTTAAATAATCTACCGCTTGAGTGGTACTGGAGAGAGAACACTGGACTTAGGATACCGCGATGCAGGTTTAAATCCCTGAATCCAGGTTTTCTTCTATTTGACTATCACTCAGGGCAAATCGCTTGCTCATACAAAATCATAGTCTTAGGGCTGTCTGAGTCAGGATTTGAACTCAGGTTTTCCTGATTCCAAAGTCCAGCGTTGTGCACTGAATCGCCTAAATGCCTAGCAATTCACCCACCCTTCCAGCCCTAAATGGTGCCTGGGGACCTTCCACTGAGGTGAAAGAGCCTTAAGTTTGTTCTCATAGCTTGCCTAAGTGAAAACCCCTTTGTTTCAGCCAGCTGAGTAGAGGATTTAGAGTGCTTTTACAGTCAATCAGAATGTGTGATTCACCTAAAATCATCTGGCCCATCTCTAAGAAGAGCTGTAACACTTCCCTGATGTAGCAGCAGCTGCAAAAGCATGCCGACTTTCCTCAGTGCATGCCAGCTAAGTTATCCCAAGAGAAGCAGAAGAGTGGGAGTGTAAGTCAGAGAGCCATTGAAGAAGACAACGTTTCAACAGATGATAGCAGGATGCAACCATTTTAGAGGGAGGAAGTAGCGGCAGAGGACACAGCCCCAGCAGAGGACGGAAGAGTAGTGCGGTAGAGAGCAGCACCTAGGGAGCTCTGGGACCACAGAAGAAGCTTCATGTCCACAGGAGTATGGCACAGCTCATCACTGGGATGCACGTCTGTGAGGCTGACCTAGCTGTAGTATGAAACAAACACCATTGAAACAACCCATTCTCACCTCTGAGCGCGACTCTTCCAGGGACTTATTGCCTTGCTAGTTGTCTTGACCTGTGTCCTGCCACTGGAATCTGATTACTCTGGGGGAGACACTGGGGCTGGTGACAGCACAGCTCTGCCTCATTTAAATCCAATTCACTTGCAAGTCAAGATATCACATTCATGATGTTGTTACTGGTCCTCTTTGAGAGCAAGGATGAACAACAATCTCTGTCATCTATCTCCTTCCATATCTACCACCTCTCTCTCTCTACCTTTCCATCTATCTTCCTATTTATCTATCTTTCTATCTATCCATTTATTGATCCATCTATCCTCTCTCTCTCTCTCTCTCTCTCTCTCTCTCTCTCTCTCTCTCTCACTATTGACATAGGCTAAGACAGTCTGGGATCATCTACATTATATGATGTGGCATTAGAGTTGTCCGGTAATGAAGACATTAATTTTTGTAAGAAATGAATAAATGTTAAAAAAGGAATAGTAATATGTTGGGTGTTTTTTCAGTCTCATTCTCTCTTGCCTATTATACCTCCAGTATAAATTGAAGAGAAAGGAAGAAAAGAGGAAGAAGCTCATCTTTCTGACCAAACATGGCACTGGTTTGATGAACAACTTAACCTTAATAACTTAATTCCCTTTAATTTGGAATCTGGTCATAAAATGAGAGAAAAGAGGCTTTTAGATCAATGTATTTTAAACAATAGTTTGGAGAATCAGGACAAAGAGGCCACCTCAGTATTTATACAACAGGTATGTTGGTAACCTCTAAAATGTCAGTAGATCCAAAACAAACAAAACCCTACAAGACAAAATTGGCGACCCTTCTTTGCTGTCTTTGCCCACCTACATGGCCATTATCCACAGCCTCTCCATTAATCACTTTTTGGCATTTAAATATCCTAAACTCTCTTTAGAAATAGATACTTGAGAATTAAACATGCCCGTGTGGGTAAAATACTACATTTCATCTATCACCATTCTAAAAACAACAGAAACACTTTTTTTTTAAAAAAAAGAAGGGGAATATCATTCAAGATTACATAAGTTTCCTAACTAGCCTTCTTTCCTGATTATTTAGTTCTTCATTTTTCTATTACAAGCTTATTTTTCTTTTCCTTCTCTGCAATAACCTACCTAATAGATTTTAATTTATCTCTGGCCTTTTGTAAATATTATTACTAAAATATTTTTCAATTTTTTGAGAGTTGGTTGTAAAGATGAGGAAAGAATAGGGGAAGATAAGGATCTGGGAGTTAAAATTCTAGGAAAACCCTGAAGCCAAATGGTCTATGATAAGTAGCTGCCACGTACAGCATAATGAGTATGAAGCAATGTTCTTCTTTCTCTATTCCGATAATGAAGAGCCAAAGACCTCCCAAAGCAGAAGATGGGTGACAGCATCAGATTCCACTTACACGGGGTTATAAAGGAAAGAGAAGGTACAATCAATTTAGAAGTTATCCTGAGAGAATTTCACTCCGCTGGCTTAAATAGCATGTGAAGGCTGTTCAATCTGTAGCAAGGAAAATGAAGGAGTGAAAGAGAGAGATCGTATTTGCAGTTCTTTTTGCATTATGATAAGAATTTCTAATCCTCTTTTTTTGGGGGGGAGGGGAGTAATCTCCCATAAATCACCTGGAAAACTTTGACCTCATCATATGACACCCAAGTCACAGAAGAGAGGTAATGCCAGGGGAGTACTGGTGACTGTTTAACAACCAGCTCTTGGGGGTGCAGTGGGAGAGTATTCATACTTATTAAACTTTTAAGTTTAATTACATTATAAACATTTTCTCCATCACTTTCTTAAGTCCAGACTAAACAATGAATCAAGACCTGCTAACTAGCATTTGCTGATTTCTGAAGTGCAAATATTCAGATTAAAACATTTAACAATCAGCTCTCATAAGCTAGCACATCACTAGATGTAGTAGAGTTGGAGGTCTGAAATGAATAAACTGAGGAAATGTCCTTTAGCAGACGGAGGTCGTGTGTTTTAACAGCAAAACGCTAACTTTTTCACCCCAGAACTATCTGCTAACATTTAGGACCAGAGAAATTAAAAAAAATACACTTTTTTTTCACCCCTGAACGGAATAGAAAATAATGTGTAGAAGCAAATAGAACTCTATATAGTTCTGACAGTTCAAATGATACATAAGTACACAGGCTGACAAGGGCTGGTTTGTCACTGTAGTTCATTTTGCTCAACTCTGCATGGTTCTAGAGGACAATGAAATTCAAAGCACTTAGAATTTCCCCAAAAAGTGAGCTCAGATTCTTTTAAAAGCATTTCTATGAGAAAACGGATCATTTACATGCCAAAAGCACTTTTAATGTGACATATTTAGCACATGTATTATTTAGAAGGAAAGCTGCTTGAACTTGGTGAATTTTAAAGTCTATAAAACGGCACCCTGCTGAGCAGAAAGGGAGCTATTCCCCGTTATGTGATTATTTTGAATAATAGACTTGTACATAACTTTTTACGAAATTAAAGGTATGACATTTGCTTCAGTTTTGCCCCATAAATTGCACTTTAGAACATAAAGAATGGGCTGATGTATGAATTTGTTGTTCCTTCAAGCAATTTAACTGATTTTTAAAGAACAGTTTTTATGTTTCAACTATTGAGTAACACATCAAACAGTTATCTTAGTAGATTTAATGAGGACCCATGGATCACTTAACTCTTCCACAGAACAGTCGGGGACCTTTCAAATGAGAAAGGCGGATGTCACAGATTTCTTTTAGAGTCGCGGTTCCATTTGAACCCAGAACCAAACCGAGACTGACGAATGTTTTATTTGTTTGTTTGTAGGTTTTTGGTCCAGTGCCTTCTTTGGTAGAAGTGACTCCTTGTTGGGAAAATCCCCTTTATCATAATTATTGACAACTGTCCTGCAATTCATAGTTAGCTTTCTGTTGCAGCAAAAAGTTATGTTTCTCAGGGTCAGAGAGATAAGGCTTCCAAGGCTGGTTCTTTATCTGGCAATACAATCTCTCTGAAAACTGCTTCATAGGTACTGAACCTCACCTGAATGTAGGTCTTATTGAAATGGGACCAAAAGACCTAAATGAAATCTCTCCAGAGGAGATAAAGATTATGAAAGGAGTCAGATTTGGGACATCTTGCCCCAAGATTTCCTCAGACCAGCCTCTCATTTTTAGCCCCAAATAACAAGAAAAACAGACAGTGCAGTGAATGTTCCATAAAATTGCCCAATGATTTGGTTTTAATTGAGAAATATTTTAAAAAAACTGTTATTAGAGCCTTTAAAATAAAGCCTGTTGAAAAAGTTGAGTTTGAGATCTCTGTCTTTCCCCGTGTTTTGGTGATGCTGACCAAAAAGAAGCATCCAGATGACGAACTAAACTAATACTTAATATTTACGTGCATATAACGACAATGAGAGGCAATGTGGGATAGTGGATAGAGAGACGAGCATAGCTATGGGCGAGTAGCTTAACATTTCAATTGCCCCTAGCAGCACTCTAAGGCTAAAAATGAAAAACAAGGGAGCTGGTAGCAGAAATTTCCACCTTAGGAACTCCCTATATGATGAAAATCCCAGGTCTGGTTTCCTCTTCTACCACGGCTCTTTCCCCCTCCGAACTCCAGAAAAAATAACCATATTTCTATTTTGTTTTAAAGTTTTCAAAATGCTTTCCTCACAACAACTCTGTGAAGTAGAGAATGTGCGTGTTGTTTCCTCCTTTCTACAGATGAGGAGACAGATGGAGAGTTAGAAAGAATAAGCGCCTTGCTCATGGTCATAAAGCTTATAAGTGCTGGAGCCAGAATTCAAACCTGGATCCTTTGATTCCAAGACCAATTCTGTTTCTTCTATGAGATGCTGCCTCTCACAGATTGTTTTCTGCAGCTTGGCCACTGAGAATTACATACAACTCCTTTGCTGGCCTAAAAAAGAGTATTGAAGTTAAGATACTGGGAAATGCCACATGACATCTTCTGGGCTAATTATATATGTGTTTACAAAGCCAGGCACACAAATATAAGTCCAACCTTTGTTTGCTCAAAACACCGAATGCATTTGTAGTTGGTTATTAGAACGGTGTTATTCGTGCAGCAGCTGAATATAAGGGGGTTTTACTGTTTCCATTTTTAAACCCCATCCCCATTCGTACCCCAGTTCCACCCCCCCCCCCACCCAAGAGATTTCAAATGACAGTGTTTAAATTTGCTTCAGGCTTGAAACTTGGCATTCAGGAAATTGGCTCAGAAATCCTTCTTCAGTCATTTTCTCTGGGTTTCCAGAAAGACTCTAGCTCCTTTTAAAGTCATCAAGATTCAATTCAAAAGCAAGAGTACTTTGGCAGCCTCCTATATTTGCTTTGTGTTCTTGCAGCTCTAAAAAAGGGGTTTGTTTTTCCTTGAAGGAAATGTTGCGTTTGCTTAATACACAACATGGAGGTTTTGTTTTGACTTCCCAAATTAAAATATCCAACTTTTGGATGTTTGAGAATTGGCACCAACAAATCCACAGTATTTTTAAAAAATGTTTGAGGACTTATTTCCATACTGCCATTGTCATGGGGCTTATGTAGAATGGGATGAGACAGAGCAAAGGATGGATGGTCGGCCCAAAATGTATAATTATGATCATCTGAGCCAATAGCTTAATTATGTATATTTATCAGTTATGTAGCCCTTTAGGTCTCAATGAATACTCTTTATGCTACTTTGTAACCACTTTGAAACAATTTTTACTCCGTCAGGACAAAAAAAAATAAGGTTCAATCCTAAATATACTTTCAAATATAAGCTAAAGTTATGTAGCAAGTGCCAGGAAAACTAAAACATGAGAATCCATTTCTTGAGCTCACATTGTCATGCTTCATCATCCTTCCCTCTTTTTGATTACTTTGCCTCCAAATGAAACTACTGATTTTAAATCAATTGTATCAGCAGCAGCAGCAGCATTTAGCCAGTATTACTTATTACCACCCAGGTAACAGTCGCTTATGCAGAAGGGCTTGGATGTCCAGAATGTTATTCTGAATCATGCTTTCCTGGCATGGATACTAAATTTCTGCTGTCAATATACCTCTCACTCATTGCCCCTCTACCCCTCCACCCCCTGTGATTATGAAGACTTCTCATTTTTTAACTAAAATTTTAACATTGTTTTGAAGTCTGGTTCATTTCACACCTTTTCCATGTTATCTTTAATGTAAGTAAGCAGGATTCCCTAATCTTCATACCTTGCCGCAATTCCAACAGTTCCTAATATACACATGTTTGTGTTGGTGAAGACGAAGGTTGCTTTTAGCAGGCATGAGGCAAGGTTTTAATTTGTAGCTGATAATTTGCTACTGGAAGCTTACCCTGATTAGTCTTCTCACTGCACCAACAGTTTCTGAGATGGTGTGAATTACCTGCTGTGTATGTTTTTACCACTCACTCAGGGATGAAAATGAGTTACAACCTAGCCCTCAATTAAAGCTTGGAATAAGACAACCTCAAACTTCTTTTTTATGTCTTCACTTCTAAAGAATAGAATTAGTTGCTTCTGATATTATTGGAATTGTAATTCACACCCTTGGAAATCCTGCAAGGGATCTTTCAGCCCCACTCAAACAAGCACATTTCAGCTGTTACCCAATTACGCTGCCTCTGCTCCAAGTCAAATCATCATCTAACAGCTGAGAATTGAAACAGACTCCATTTGTGAAAATGAATGGTGTGTTTATCTGGTAATGCTGAATGTTTTTAAGTGTTAGCTCTCCTTCTCTGGAAGAAATTAATATGGTATTATTTCTTGTGCTGCTAATTGCAAAGTTGCGGATACCCGAGTTGAGGGTTTCTGTTATATTTAATGTTAATATGTTGAGTGAGTGTTTTGTGTTTTATGGGAAGTTTCTTAAAGAATCTGGGGGATGAGAGAGAAAAAATTTCAAGGAAGCTAGTGCTTTCTTCACTAAACATTCCAGGTGCATGTTTTAGGTCCCAGATGAAGATCCCAAACACCTCTGGTTAGTTGGCTACCAGTCTTTGGAAACAAATAGGACATTTGCTTTACAAAGGGAAATCCAATAAAGAAGCAGAAGGTTCCAGGAGCGCTTTGTCCAAAACATTTACAAGCATTTGTTGAGCACCATCTACCTGCTGGTACTATATTGGGAGGAGTGGGGCTGCATGAGAGGGGAAAACTTGGTCTCTGCTTCTTTAAAAATATTCTAAAAAAATCTTAAGAATCTTGCTTACTTTAAAAATCTGTGATTTTATCAGTGTGGGTACTTCTTCCACTCATCCTGGATTGAGCAGCTCTCTCTTTAAGAGGAGCTGTGATAGAAAAATTCATTCCCACGAAGGCAGACTGGTGATGAAGCTTTCTGAACTTAGCTAGGTTTGTCCTCAGAAGACAGTCACATAGCCCATCACAGGGTTTGCCTGAAGGTGAAGCTTTTCCAGCAGTGTGGGACCTACCAGAGCTTGTGTACCCAGGCAGAGTTTGGAGAAACCAGGGGTTCATGCCACAACAAGGAATCTGAGTAGCAATGAGACGGCGCGTCAAAATGGGGAGAGTGCTTGGCTTGGGAGCTGGTAGACTGGGGCTCAAATGCAACCTCTGATACTAGCTATGGGACCCTGGACAAATGACTTCACCTATGATGTGGGGGAGGGAACTTAGACTTAAAGGGCATTAATATTTACTAACAGAGCCCTCTAATCCCATCTGCCTGTCCATATCTTTCCCTTTGTTAAAGGCTCAATTCTGGTGATACCATCTAACTCCCTCCAAACACAAGTTAATATAATTCCCTCCCTCCCTCCTTTCCTTCCTTCCTTCCTTCCTTCCTTCCTTCCTTCCTTCCTTCCTTCCTTCCTTCCTTCCTTCCTTCCTTCTTTCCTTCCTTCCTCTCTTTCTCTCTCTCTCCTCTTTCTCCTTTCTTCTCTCCCTCCCTCTTGTTCTCTCTCCTTCCCTTTCTTTCTCTCTTCCTTCCATTCTCTTTTTTCTTTTTCTTTCTCTTCCTTTCTTCTTCTCTCCCTCCCCCTCTCCCTCTTTTTCTTCCTTCCCTCTTCCCTCCCTACCTTCCTCTCTCCCTTCCTTCCTTTCTTCTTTTCTCTCTTTCTCTCTCCTTCCTTCTCTTTCTCATTTCTTTTCTCCCTCTCTCCCTCCGATCCTCTCTCCCTCCTTCCCTTCCTTCCTTCCTTCCTTCCTTCCTTCCTTCCTTCCTTCCTTCCTTCCTTCCTTTCTCCTTTCTCTTCTTTCTTTCTTAAGTGCTAAGAAAGAAATTTATTTAATCCTATCCCCTTCCCATATCTCCCTTTCATCACAATTATCTATCTACACTTTCCTCTATCTCATTGGATTAGAAATTTAGAGCTCAAAGAACCCTGAGAGGCCATCTAATCCAATCCACTCATTTTACATATGAGGAAACTGAGGCACAAGGAGGTCAAGTGACTTGCTCAAAGCTACACAGGTAGTAAGCTGTAGAAGCAAGATGTGAACCCTCATTCTCTGACTCCAAATCCATTATAATTTCACATTGTACTATGTTGTTTCCATCAGATTATAAATATCTTGAAGGAGGATCTGAATTGTATTCTATCCTTTGTATCTCCAGTACTGCAAAATAGTCTTTGGGTAGAGTAGGCATTTGACAATTGTTTCTTGATGGATAGAATTGAGTGTATATATTCTTTTGAAGACATAGGGTTTGGGGAAAATTCTGCCTTGGTAAACAGAAGGTAAAGGAACTGGTGTTTACTTGGTGAGCTTTGGATTCAGAAGACTTACTGCTTAAGAAATAAAATAATCTGTACGTTGAGCCACAGAAATATGGCAGAAAATTCTACTTCTTGGCTAAATATCCACTTTTCATCTTCCAGGAGAAGGCTCTCATGTATGTAGTCAGGCAGGAAAATTGAAAGTGAAGGAGAAAAGGAGAAGAGAGGCTGACAGTGGTAGCTGTCTGATTGGGAGGTAGTGAAACATAGTGGAAAGAGCAAGAGAGTTGGCATCAGTGGACCTGAGGCCAGGTACTGAGTCAATTTCTTAATTGTAGACCTCAGTTAAATCATTTACCTTGATCCACAGTCTGCTGCTGCTGCTACAACTACTACTACTAACATAATGACAGTGACTACCACCACTATTACTACTGTTGCTACTGTGTTGATTGATTAAAAGACCTGAGCTCCAAAACTGTACTTAGCTTTATTGTGTCCTTGAGAATATTCAGAAGCAGATTGAAAGATGGGAAAAACCAATGCCAGAAAATCTATCTTTGGTAATATTTATTTTGCTTATACTGTTTGCGAGGGGCAGCACGGCAAAGTGAGGAGAGAGCTGGCTTCAGATTCAGAAAGTCCTGGTTTCATGTTATGCTTCTCTCTTGACTCGGAGGCTAGTTCTCTAGAGATGTACTATATAGAGAATGTGTACATTTGACAGAAGCAAACTGCTTCTGTAAAGCTAAATGACTTTTGTAAAATAAACAAGCAATAAGCGTATAAGGATCTTATATTTTCTCTATATGTCAGTCATTTATAGGACCATAAAGACAGCTGTTATAGAAAGTCACTCATTAAAACTTACCTATTTCTTTTCTTTTTTTTTTTTAAATTGAGTATACTTTTAGTGATTGCATCCTAAGCCAAAGTGAGAGAGAGTGACTTTGGCTTTGCCCTAGGGCACCAGGTTTAGAGGACTCTGAATTTAAAAGGTACTGACAGCATCTGTATTCCTTCAGAAGCTAGGTGGTCTGGTGGGTAAAGTGTCAGGCCTGGAATCAGGGAGATCCTAGTTCAAATTTGGCCTTAGATACTTACTAGCAGTATAAGCAAGTCGTTCAACCTCTGTTTGCCTCAGTTTCCCCAACTATAGAAGGGGGATAGTACCTACCTCCAAGGATTGTTGTGAGGATCAAATGAGAGAATATTTGTCAAGCACTTAGTTGCACAGTGCCTGGCACATAGTAGGTGATACATAAATTATTATTATCATATTATTAAATTATTATCTGACAGGGAATGATGAGTCCGGGGACAAAAATGGTTTCATGGCATTATCCCAGGGTCCACATATCCCCATGATGGCATAATGTATTGCTTTCTACCCTCACCCCCACTCAACTTAGGGTTCCCTTCATACCACTCCCCCAAATTTGGCTTCTGGTGTAGGAATTCCTAGTAACACCTCTGCATTCATAGACTATTCTCCTAAATATTTTTCTCGAGATAAAAAGGTAAACATTTGGATTGGTAGTTGCTAAGGATGTCTTGGTAACTGTCTTTGCTAAAAGCACTCTACATTGTATATTATTATTTCAGCTCTCATGCCAAACAAAAATGACTCTGTAGATGAGAAGGGGCTCCGAAAGCTGGACAAATTAAAGCTCGTGTTAGCTGTGAGAAGAAAATGACATTTGCTATCAAATGACATTTACCAATTTTTCTAGCATATATATATATATATATATATATCTCCTTTCTCATGAATATTTAAAAGTTTAAAGTTTAAAATGTTTAAAACTGCATAAGGATTTTATGATGACCATAACCTTGTATAACTTGGAAGCTGATGATTAGTTGACCACTGATTTCATTATGAATTTGGAAGGGGTGGGGTTTGAAGAAACTTCAAGTGAATTCACATTCAGGATTTATTTTCAAGAACTCAGAAATGAGAAACATCCATATTCTATTTTTGGTACTCACTCACTCTGATCACTTAAAGTACAAGATTCCCATGGTTCACATATTTTTGTTGTTATTCAATCATTTTCAGTCATGTCTGACTCTTTGTGACCCACTTTGGGGTTTTCTTAACAGAGATACTGGAGTGGTTTGCCATTTCCTTCTCCAGCTCATTTTACATATGAGGAACTGAGGCAAACGGAGTGAAGTGAGTTGCCCAGGGGCACACAGCTAGGAAACATCTGAGGCTGAATTTGAATTCAGGAAGATGAGTCATCCTGACTCCAGGCTTGGAACTCTATCCACTCACTGTGCCACCTCACCGCCCATGCTCCACATACGCTATATTTGAATTTCTTAAGAAAATTTTGCTATGTGATTTGATTAGAGTTGGTGTCATTATATATGACAATCTCTCTCTCTCCCTCTGTCTCTCTCTCTCCCCCCCCCTCTCTCGCTCTCTCTCTCTCTCTCTCTCTCTCTCTCTCTCTCTCTCTCTGTCTCTCTCTCTCTCTCTCTCTCTCTCCCTCTCTCTCTCTCTCTCTCTCCCCCCCCCCTCTCTCTCTCTCTCTCTCTCCCTCTCTCTCTCTCTCTCTCTCTCTCTCTTTCTCTTTCTGTCTTAGATAACTAGGAGGAGGAGTGAATATATCTTTTTTGGCCTGATGATAAAATAAATAAAAAATACAAACCGCCATACAGTGATAGAATGAAATAGAACCAAAAATTATATATATGTATATATATATATATATATATGTATATATATATATATATATATATTATCACTTGTGTATTGAATAACCATTAAAAGTGAATAGAGGGTCTGCTGAAGTCTATTTAATGCCTTGTGTTGAGGAGGTAGACTCACTACCTCCAATGTCAGCATCAACTAGGACTTGATTTTCTTTTACCAAGCAGACATGAGAGTTTTCTAAAGTTAAGTCCTGGCATAAGTCATTTTTCCCCCAGAGTGAGTTTTCTTCTTGTTGTTTTGTTTGTTTGTTTTTTTAATATTTAAAAAAATTGACTGCCAGTTTGGATCAACCAGTTCTGATTTGAGATTTTGGGATGTAGATGACTTTCCTCTGGGGACTAGGTGGCAGCCACTGACCTCATTGTATGTACAGAGCATGGATTATATGATAAAGTTAATAGTGAATGAAGTGATCTGTGTGGTTATTTAATGGGTGGGGGAATGTGGGAGGGAGATTTGGACCTGAAAATGAATGGATATGGGAATCTCCAGTGTGGAAACTCACTAGATGAGGACTGATGATTTAAGAGAATTATTTGGATCACAGAGGGTTAAGTATTTGTTGAGGTTCACATGGCCAATATGGTCAGAGGTGAGAGTTGAACTTAGGTCTTCCTGACTCCAGAGCTATTCCTCATTCCACTACACCACACTATCCCTCCTACATTTTCATAAAAACTGGAAAATTGTATATGGTCTGCATGTTTTTGTACGTAAGTTATTTCGGTAGGATGTTATTTGACTTTAGTTGTATCTACAAAAGCTTCTTGGAACAAGCTAGAATTAAACTAGGGCTTTCAGTAGCAAAGGAAAAATGCCAGTTCCCAATTGTGCTTCCAAGTGGGAGTTATCCCCAAGCATTGTGATTTGCACCTTTTGAAGGCTGATGAAAGTCCAGCTTCGTGTTAGACTAACCCTGCTCTCTCTATTCATTGGACAATCTGGTCAGATCAAATCAAAAATTTTGGTAATTCTGAGTGGACACAGTTTTAATATTGTACTCTCTATGTCCCCTACAGAAAAGCACACATTAACATGTACATTTAAACATGTAATTTCTAACTGCATTGTAATATGCAATCAATTTATGAGATGATCTAGTGACTAGAAAGGTTAGAAAGTATGAAATACAATCCTGACCTATAGGACTACTTCTCTTTGTAGCTAGCTGGGTCACTTAGAGTAGAAGAATTCCGTGCTCCAGATTCTATTTTGTTTTTCTCACATGTCAGCCAAAAATTCCAAATACTCTATAGGAAGTCAGACTGGGTAGTGCATTGCCAATAGCTGAAGTTTTAAAGCTATTATTAAATACTTCCAAGTTTCTTTAGGCAAAATATGGAAATTTGAGTGATTTTGAATTCACATAGCATGGAAAAGCATTTTGCTTGGCTTTCAAGTAATTCATTACACTTAGCATGTGATAGTACATATTACCATAAAGTGAGATTGGGTTGGAAGATGAAAAAAAAAACAACTAATAAAGTCACCTTGAAAAGTTACCCTTATATTGTTTTGGGAAAAGGACTTGGGAGGCTTTAAACTAAGTAAACCTCATTACCTTAATGATTCTCCACTGTTGGCCCCCCTTTTAGATAGTCTAGAGAAGAGTCAGCAGAGAAAGTGCCAAATGGGTGATTTTAACTGTTTAATTTGAAAAGAAAATTCTAAACGTAGAAGGTAAATTTTTGAAATTTGTTCTCAAAGTCAAGAGTAATAACCAAACTTATCTTCTTGAACATTTGTAGTTTATCTGGATGGATAAAGAGCTGATCCTGGAGTCAGGAAGATCTGGACTCTAGTCCTGTGTCTGACACATACTGGCTGTGTGACCTTTGGCAAATCACTTAAACTGTCAGTGCTCAAGGCAGCCTCATAAGTCCTAAGATGAGGGACAGATCTACAAACATCAAGGGAGTTTTCTCACCTTGGGGTTCTCTCTATCAATGAAATCACAGGTTCATTGTATGGAATAGTCTATACTTTGAACCTAATGGCAGACCTGTATTTCATTATCATCAGAGCTAGCACATATATCATCATATCATCACTTACAGGATGCTACAAAGTTGACAAATTGCTTTTCTCACAATATCCCTGTGAAGTATTTTTCAGATAAAGAAACTGAGGCTCAGAGAAGTAAAAGGATTTGACCAGAGTCATCGGCAAGTAGGAATTAAAGCAAAGACCAAAACCAAGGCCAGTACTCTTTCCATTAAATAGTGCTACCTAATAGACTTGCAATTAGCATGTCACCACTCCCTCTTCTCCAAGAAAAAAATACCTCTGAAAAGAAATGCTGACAAAAATGAACAAAATTGCACAATTCAATCAGTTGTATGAGTGGAGGCCTTTAAAAATCAACATGAACTAATCCATTAATCAATAAGCATTTATTAGGTGCCCACTGTATATGGCAGGCAAAGTGCTAGGTTTTAGAGATACAAAAAGGAAGGTGAAACAGTTCCTTCCCTCAAGGAAGCTTATATTTTATGAACAAGACAAGACACCCACATATAAATAATCCACAAGAAAAAAATACTAGCTTAGGGAAGGAAGACACTAGCAGCTGGGGATCAGGAAAATGCCATGTAGAAGAAAGGGTTTGATACTGAGTATGCAAATCCTGAATATGTTAGCACCTGTTGGATTCTCTATTCTGCCAATTGTCAAATGTGTTACTTGTATGATGTCTTTTTAACCAGAATTTTAATCTGTCTCTACTACTGAAATTTGTTAAATACACAATCCCCATTTTAAGTAAGGTTCAATCATTAACAACAGCCTTTTGTTTATTTCTGAGATATAGACCTTTCCATAAAAAGATTCCTAGCAATACACACACACACACACACACACAGACACACACAGACACACACACACACGTGTATATATAGAAATCGAGAATGGGAATCCATGGAGCTTGCTAAAGCAATGCTAATATGTGAGTAAATTGATGGTAAACATTTCACAAGCATTTACAAGGAGAGTCAAAGCTCTTTACTTTGGCAGTATTAATGAACTGATTTTGTTTTCAATTGAAAGAGAAAGGGCGAGAGGAGTTGAGGAAAACTGAAGGAAATTGAGGAAAGCAGAGTCCTGTACAATGACACCTGCTTTATATTTTTATTTTTTTAAGGTAACACATTGTTCCAAAGAAAGATGGCCTTGTTTTGGCAGGTGGACTTTGGGTATTAATTTCCAGTTTAGAATCTGGGCTAAGAAAATTCCATCACTGAGGCAGGTGCTATTTTGGTCTGAGTAAACTTCTACCAGTACCGTTGACTGGATAGAAAGAAATAGTGGGCTAAGACAAAGAGACATGAATGTAGTCAGGCAGAAAAAATGGGATGGAGAGAGATGAGAAAGAGAGACAGAGAGATAAAGAGATAGACAGAAATAAAGAAATTCACCTCCTGCTTTCCATGCCATATGCCCCTCCAAATAATCATAATTTAATGTTCTATTCAGAAGAACATATTTATACCAGGGCAGCTCAATATTAATCTAAGAATCAGAAAAATAACTTGTCATTTATTTAACCCCAGCAGGATGGGAGGTTAGATTCACTACTGAAAGCCTGTTACAAATAGCTGGGACATTCTAAGGTCACCAAATGACGGCTGTCATTTTTGTATTCAGCCCAATGATGAAAGAGCTTTTCAATGTTTGGACATTCAATCTATGTAGTGCCACGACCTGGACATACCCTTTTACTAAACACTGGCCCACTAAATCCTCCTGGAATGTTGTTTACCTCTAGATAAATCAAACCTGACAATGTAGGTTAACTTCCCTGATTCATTTTTCAGCCACAAATGATTAATAATTTTTTACAGAACGAAAGCTACAGACTTCTTATTACACGGTGGACTACAGGGAGTGATATAATTCTTGGATGTCATGTGAAATGCGAGGCCATTTTTCTTGGACTGATGTCCCCAGTTCTCTACTAAACACAGTAGCTCCCTTGCCTTTTCTAGAAGATCATCCAGCAAGGAATGACCTTATCAATTCTAGTAAGTCAGCATCTTTTCCCCCCAGAGTTTGAGCAAGCTGTTCTCTGCAATTTGTACCAGTTGGCCCAGGACTAAATCCCGAATCCATTTCCAAGCCTAAGCATGTCACATACTGTAGTGGTGAAAGACGTATTGCTGTGGTAAGCAGAGCCATGGGGTCTGTGAGAAAAGGAGAGTTTTGTTGGCTGACCAGCAGCCTCATAAAATGGAAAGGAGCCAAAGTGCAGAGAAGAAATGACAATGAAGGGAATAGGGGGGAATAGGGGGGAAAACCCAACTAACAATTCTTCCCTTAGGCCTCTGAATTTTGTGCCCTAGAAAGAATAAGTGGCAAGGGCAGATGCTACCCTTAAACGAATCCATTCTTGTTATTTTTGGCAAGTAGCCGCTCCTCTTCTCATGACCCTGGCATGTCGCTCCGTGAGACATTGGGAGTTCAAGGATTGAGGTACAAGATCAACAAGTTCTTGGCCACAAAGTCCTTGAAAAGTCACATGGTAACTTTGGATTTTGTTTTGCTAGAATCTCATTGATATCAAGATTAGAGTGGGGGAGAGGGGAGGAAGACCCCATAAGTCTCCAAAAAAAGATGGGAAAATAACTCCTTCCCTTTACCTGGAATGCTCTCCCTCCTAAATGTTGCCTCTTGGAAGCCGTCCATCTACTCAGGACTAACCCCAAGTGTCACATCCTACAGGAAGCTATTTTACACACCTCCCCTGCGCTTCTCTACCTTTTCCAGTGTTGGCAGCTAGGTGGTTCGGTGGGTAGGGTGCGGGACTCAGAGCCAGGAAGACTTCAGGTCAAATCTTGCCTTAGACACTTGCTGAACTAACCGTGGGCAAGTCACTTAATGTCTCAATAGCCTCCGTTTCCTCATCTGTAATAATAGTGATATGGGGAAAAACTGCACAAGTTCCTTGCGCAGACTAAAATGAGCTAACACAGGTGAAGCCATTAATAAATGTTCAGGTGCAATATGAGCCCTAGCTAATGTTAGAAATCTTTTTCTGTATATATATGTGTGTATATATATGGATGTATATATATATATATATATATATATATCTATATATATATATCTATATATATATCTTCAGATATTTGAAGGGCTGTCATGTGAAAAAGGGGTCAGTCGGTCAATAATAAGTTATGAAGTGCCTACTAATGGGTACTGTTTTGCTTGACCACAGAAGACACAACTAGAAGTACTAGGTAGACATTTCAGAAGGCTTGATGGTAAGATGGTAAGTAAATATATAACACATTACATATATATATATATATATGTATATATATATATATGTGTGTGTGTGTGTGTGTGTGTGTGTGTGTGTATAAATAGAGAGAGAGAGAGAGAGAGAGGAGAGAGAGAGAGAGAGAGAGAGAGAGAGAGAGAGAGAGAGAGAGAGAGATGGGTTGTATTCAAGGCATTGTGACCTAATGGATAAAAAGATAACCTTTGAGCCAGGAAGATGACTTCATGACCTACCTCTGACACATAAGAGCTGGGGAATTCTAGGCGAGTTACAACTTTGGGTGCTTTATTTGTACTTTCTGTGGCAGAGAATGTTCCACCATGCAGTGGTAGAGGGATTTTCCTCCTCTGGAGTTCTCTGTCCCAAAGAAACCAGGTCCTAGTCCCTTATCAATATGTCTTTTTTACTTATCTGCATACATATCTCCCCTACAGAAGCAGGTGCTTGGTATTTGGGGATACAACACAAAGCTTGAAACAATCCTTACCCTCAGGGAGTTCATATTCTAATTCTAAGGGGAAAGTCCATATTCTGTAGTGGGAGAGATAAAGTTCAAAAGTCCAAACTCTATAGGGGGAAAGGAATATTCATCAAATCGCCTGGGGTGAGTAGGTGGGGGGGTAACTGCTCTAATCAATTTCCCTTACACAGACAAAAGCAATTTCATAGAAACAATTCCACAAAAGTATTCCACAACAGAAGAAGAGGGTAAGCATTTATTTGGCACCTACTATATGCCAGGCACCATGCTAAGCACTTTTTATAAATATTATCTCATTTGATCCTTACAGCAACCCTGCTCTTATTATCCTCACTTTACTGTTGAGGAAACTGAGGCAAACAGAAGCTAAGTGACTTGCCCAGCCAGCCTTGGTCACAAAGCTAGTAAATGTCTATGGTCAGATTTGAATTCATGTCTTTCTGACTCAGCACTTCAACTACTGTGCCACCTCACTATCTATATATTTAGAACTGGAGGAAACCTAAGGGTCTAGGCCAGAGGTGGGGAACCTGTGGGCCTCGAGGTCACATGAGGCCTTCTAGGTCCTTGGGTGCGGCCTTTTGACTGAGTCCAAATTTCACAGAACAAATTCTTTTATTAAGGGGATTTGTTCTGTGAAGTTTGGAGTCGGGCAAAAGGCCGTGCTTAAGGACCTAGAGGGCCGCATGTAATCTCAAGGTCACAGGTTCCCCACTCCTGCTAGACCCTTCCATTTTACAGATGAACAAACTAAGCCCCCAAAAGATTAAGTGTCTTGCCCAAGGTCTTGGAATAGAGATTGACTTAATTTTAAATCTTACCTCTGATATTTATTAGCAAGTTGCTTAGCCTCTCTGAGCCTCAGTTTCTCCACCTGGAAAACAAAGATAATAATACATATGATACTAATTTCACAATAGTCATCATCTAACCTCTCTGAGCCTCAGTTTTTTTATCTGTAAACTGAGAACAATGACAGTTGTTTTAACTCCTACACAGACTTAAATGGTATGTGCATAGAGCTTGGAAGAACTTCCACGTGCTATAAAAACGTAAGGTTCCCATTTCAAGGATGTTGACTCATTCATGCTTCCTTGGCTCGTGTGTCCTATTCCCATTGTTGACAAGGAGTGACACATCATAAAGAATGATCTGGCAAGAGAGTGAGAGAACTCCCAGGGAGATGGGACCTATTCTGTGATGGAAACAGAAATGTTCTGAACAGGCTTTTAATCCAAAAAATAGACAGTAAATTCTCTGATAAATGGGAGACAACTTTGATTAGCCAACAATTATTTACTGAGAGCCCACTATGTGCTTAGTACTTCTGGTCCTGAGTAAGAAAATCATAGACTCCCAGTTTAATGCTTTTGTACTACACCATACCAATCCATGCACAAAATTTTTGTACTGAGCCTCAGTATATATTTTAAAATTTTCTTCATGCTATTTGTTTTTACATTGCAATATTTTTCAGATACACCCATTCCCAGACCTCGACCTGCCTAGTGAGCCTTCCCTCATGAGTTTTTATTTTTTAAATTAAGCAAAATCATTGCACATAGCAATTATATGTGTTGGTACAGACAGCATTCTATGATCATCTTAGTCTCCAAAGAAGGGAGTTTGAGCCTAAATATTACTAACTAATGACTTTAAGTTTTACATTTTTTTCTTGGTTTTGATTCCATTGGGAATGAACAGAAAAGAATGGAATGGAATAGAGAAACAGTGTCTTGATGCATAGCACGCATTTAATAAATGCTTACTTACTATATTGAACTGAAGATGGATAAATGGGGGGAGGGAATCCAAGAAAATCATTTTGGAAACAAAATTAACCTCGATGCATCACGATATAAGAAAGAGTTGATTTGGTTGGCTGGAATTTGGATTGAAGCTTTAGGGTAGCTCTAATTTTATCTTTGTTGCCATCCTTATTCTAACCCCTTCTGAAGGCCACCATTTCATTCTTTCATAATGAAATTATGGTCTACTGTGTAGTTAAGGACTTGAGTCGTTATGTGAGACATACATTAGGCAGGCATTGGACATAAGGCTGAAATGATTTCCCTTCAGCTGTTCTTTTCTACTGTGTAATTACATAATTAGGATGCAGACTATCCATCATAAAATTCTTTTTGTAAATCCATGGGAAAAGCTACTGAATATGGACAACAGATGATTTTTAGCCCTCAATATCACAGCTGGTTTACATTTCTCCCCCACCCCCAGATCCTGTAAGTGGGCAGGCCACATTACACAACCCTTTCATGCCAAATTTCCTTTTAAAAATTGAAACCAGTTTGGAGTTAGCCAAGAAAGAGGCAACATTTAAGATTACCCAACTCCTACTTACCTGAAGTTTTGAAATATTCTAATCATGTTGTTTTTTAATGAAACTTTCCCTTCCCTTCGAAGTCATCCATTGACTTTAATCCCTTGGGCCACTGATGCCTCTTCTCCATTTCTTTCTCCTTCCATATTTCTCATCTTTCCAGCACTCTTAGTTACTTAACTCTCTTCTTCGTAGCTTTTCTATTCATAGTCTTCTCACCTTTCTGACCTTTCCCACAATTTCTGGCCCACAAGTAACCTCCATCTTGCCTAAATGACCAGCCCTCTAAATTCCTTGAGAGCTTGGTTTGACAGAATCCTAGAATTTATGTTCTTTCTAATGCCCAAAGCCCCCACCCAAACTCCAGCCCTTAAGCCTCTGCAATAATACAAGGTCTCTGTATGTCCACAATATATCTAAAGATAGTTCTGTTCAACAGCTTTTGCAATATATTATTATTGGCACAATTAACAGCAGTGTAAAAAGGAATGACTGGGGCTTAGTTTGTTACTAGGATACTTTCAGTTCTTTTACTGTCTATGGGTCCCTCCCCATAAGTCCTACGGAAAAGCTTCCTCTTGACAGAGAGATGAGTCTGGAGTATGGCGCAATAGAACAAACACCAGGTTTGAGTATTTTCAAATCTTGCCTCTGTTATTCAGTAATAGCTAGAGTTTGTATAGTGCTTACTGTGTGCCAGGCATTATGCTAAACACTTCATAAATATGATCTCATTTGATCCTCACAAGAACCGTAGGAGATAGGTGCTATTATCCTAATTTTACAGAAGAGGAAATTGAATCTGACATAGGTTAAGTGACTTACCCAGAGTCACATAGGAAATGTTGAGTTCAGGTCCTACTATCTCCAGGATTGCTAGCAATCTCTCTGGGTCTCAATTTACCTATCTGCAAAATGGGGAGGTTGAACCAGATGGCCTTGAAGGTCCCTTCTCAATCTGAATCTATGATTCCCTTCAGGATTAGGCCAATAGAGCATGAGCTTTGGTAGGTGCTATTAAAAAGGAAAGCCTGTGAGACACGACCATGTACTATGTCTGCTGGCCAAGCCCTGCCCTAGCTAAGAACAGAAGCAATAATTTCTAATACTTTGGCTACGAGGAAATGAATTTTTCAGCCATGGCTACTCAGGTAGTGGTTTTACCAAAACGTAACACAAAGTAAAATGCAAAATATAAGATGGGAAAAGATAAAATTGAAGTAATGATGTCTTGGAAGGAAAGCCAGATTATGAGTAAGGAGGTAGTAATTTTACCTCTGACCAATTAATCACTGTAACAATTAGACTTTGTACGTTAGCTCCTCATGGCTTAAGTTTTTCACCTTAAAACTGAGATATTATTAAGGAGGGAAGGAGTCAAGATTCATTAAAGGAAGATGGGAAACTAGAGGTAATCCTTGGATGCTATATCAGTACATAGAAATGGCCTTATTTCAATATCGATGAGGTTTCTGAATGCTGACCTTATTAGAACAAAGTTAGTTTGATAGAGGGGAAGGAAGAGACATGTGAAGCAAAAATCTCAATGGGAAAAGATTTGGGGCTGTGCTGCCTGTAACTTAGCCTGATTTCTATAAAGATACTATTACTCTCTATTTTTTTTTTTGAGAGTACAAGCTCCAGTGAAGTTCCATCTCAGTGGGCACAAGTCAGTATCTTGCTTCAGTATATGCCTTTCAGATGGAACAAAATAATTACCTTCAACAGGCTTAAAATAGAACACAAATTCAGATTCAATCCATTCTCTCAGCCCTAATGCTTACTCTAGATGACAATCTGAAACTAAATTTCCTTTTTTTGAGTGCATGAGAGAATGAAAGGGACATAAGCATAAGGGAGAGGTGCTTAAAATATGGGAAGGAAAATATCTTAATCTTGCTTGTTCTCAATATTCAGAGAATATATTAAAGTCTTGCATTGCCTACTCATAAAAATTCTTTCTTTTGTGATATTCAGTGTAGTTATCTGGAGTTTGGTTTGTAATTTTGGTTTGAGTGGAGATCTTACAATTAAAGCATTGCTTACATTTGCTTCTTATTTTCAAATCTTAATAAGGAATATGTGCTAATGCATCAGATGCGACTCAGAAGTTCACAGAATCCTATTATCTTGGGCTTAGCAGGGACTTCAAAGGCCATTTTGTCCAATCCGTATCTGATCAAGAAAGCAACCTCTAGAATATTCCTAAAGAGTGGCCATCCAGATTCTGCTTGAAGACTTCCTCCAATGTGAAAATCATGTCTTTTTGGAGGCAATTGTTTCACTTTGGGATAGCTTGTTGTATCAGGAGGGCAGAGTTTATAATCTCAAAGAGGATCATAAACATGTCTGAAAGGTTCGGAACTGCCGGATATAAGAAACTCTCAAAGTAGAAGGCAGAAGAATCAAAACATTTATTTAGGCTCAACAGTAACCAACCCATGAACCAGCAACCCCATTTTGATATGTTGGTCATAATCTTCCAGGCCCAATAGGTACGCCTTGAAAGAGTAACCAGGAGGCTACAGAGAAACATGATTGCGTAAAGCAAAATCATGTTTCCCCCTTTATGGTAATAAGATTACCCACTGGACTGAAGTCTTTGTTCAGCTTCCTCCCGTAGATCAGCTCTGCTGCTGGCAGCTCCTGCCTCAGCTGTGTCTGTGTCTGTAACTGAAGCTGCAACTGAAACTGACGATGTAACGGTCGCTGTAACTGACGTAACTGTCGTAACTGTCGCTGGCTCCAACCGGAAAAGGAAAGAGAGAATCTTCAAGCTGTCCTCTCCCCTCTTATAGGGTTTTTGACATCATCAAGCTCCGCCCTAATGACCAGGGCCGATTGGTTCCTGAGTTGGCCCCTCCCCCTAGCATAGACATTAACACCTCCCCTCAGCCAGCCCCATGACTCCCCACACAGGAAGCCGTCTGCCTCCCGGCATGCTCCCCGGGCCTCCTGCCCCGGAAGAGCAAGCCACAGTGTCCAGAGGCTCAATGAGGCAAGCTGAGCCATTCAAAGAAAACAAAAGCCATTATGGCTACACTTGTAAATAAGCTTTTCCTTGACATCAGGCCCTCTGAAATGTCTACCTAGTAGTTCTTGTTCTGTCCTCTGTGGTCAAGCAAAATAGTGCCCATTAGTAAGCACTTCATTAATTATTATTGACCCACTGACATCTTTTTTACATGATGTCCCTTCAAATATCTGAAGACAACTATTTTAATGTCACCAAATCTTTTCTTCTCCAGCCTCAAAATCTACAAGTCCTTCAACCTGATACTGTATGGTTGCTAGTCCTATCTCCCTTCTGATCATTCCCTTCTAGCTGTGCTTTATCTTGCCAATATCCTTCCAAAAATATGGTTCCCAGAGATTAATGTAAAGTATTAGATGTGAGCTTATCAGGGAAGAAACTACAGCAAGACTATTACTCCTTTTGATCCAGATACTATGATTATTTTAATGCAGTTTAAGTTCACATTCATTTTTTAAACAATGTTGATAGCCTTTTGTTTTCATGGTGCTTCTTTTTCTAAAATGTTTTTCCCTCCTCCCACGTAAAGAGCCATCCATTATTATAAGAAATTAAAAAGAAAGGGGGAGAGGAAGCAGTTTAGCAAACCTGACCAACATACTTGTTAAATTCAACAATATACCAGTGGAGTATTTGATATTCACATCTGTAAGGATGTCATCTAGTCTGCCACATCTATAAAGAAGGGACGGAGGGACATTCTTATATTTTTCTTTTGGGGCCATGATTTATCGTTCAATTTCGATTTGTTGTTTTTGTTTGTCTTTTCATTTGCATTGTTGTGGTCATTGTATGTGTTGTTTATTTCAGTTTATATAAATATTGCTATTTTTGTTGTTTTAGTTGTTCGGTTGTTTAAGTCATGTCTGACTCTTCATGACCCCATTTGGTGTTTTCTTAGCAAAGAGACTGGAGCGGTTTAACATTCCCTTCTTCAGCTTATTTTACAGATGAGAAAACTGAGGCAAATAGGGATTAAGAGACTTGCCCAGGGTCACGCAACTAGTGTCTGAGGCCAGATTTAAACTCGGGTCTCCCAGTATTGTTCATAATTCATAATTTCTTATGGCATGGTAACATTCCATTATATCCATATGTGTGTGTGTATGTATATATAAAATTTATTTCCTGACTGGCATATCATGCTATTGACTTATATCGAATGTGTAGCTCACGATAACCCTCATGTCTTTTCACCTACAAAAAAAAACTGTTGCTTAGTGATGACTCTTCTATCCTATACCTGTGAAGTTCATTTATTCACTCAAATAAGCAAGCAAACATATATTAAGTACCTACAATATAACCTACATGCTGGAAAAACAAAGACAAAAGCTAAATAGTCCTTACTCTCAATGAAGACATCTAATAAAGGATACATATTTATACATGTACACATATTTACCTACATATATACTATACATACATACCTGCATGCATGGATACATACTACATAATCTTGGAAGAGAATTTACTAGCTCCTGTGGTGACCAAAAAAAGTCTCATGCAGAATGATGAACATGAGTTGAATCTTTAAGGAAACTAGAGATGCCAAGAGACAAAGGTGAGGAAGGAGAACCTTCCAGGAATGGGGAAGGCTAGGACAAAGACAAAGAGATACAAAATGGAGTAACATGTTTGAGAATAATGAGAAGGAGGGAGTAATGTGTAAGAAGGCTGAAAAGGCAGAAGTGGGGCTGGTTGTAAAGTTTTTAATGTCAAACAAAGGCATTTAGATTCGATCTGAAAAGCAATAGGAACCCAGTAGAATTTAGTGGGGGTGGGGTGGGGTGGGGTGGGGATATGATCAGACCTTCACTTTGGGAAGATATCTTAGGCAGCTCCATGGAGGAAGGGTTGGATTAGGGAGAGACTTGAGATCAAACTGGGGGTGGGGCATACTGCAATAGTCCAGGTGAGAGATAAGGAAAGCCTGATCGATGGTGGTAGCTGTGTGAGTGGAGAAAAGAGACACATATGCAAGATGTGGTAAAGATAGAAATAAGATTTCGCAATTGTTGGTTCTTGACCCAAGTACAGGACTTTATATTTATCATTGCCCAATTTCAACATGTATTCAACATGTACATGTCACGTAGTTCTTTACCCATCCTGAGGAGTCTGGGTTCCAAATCATATCCTCTTAGAGTTGAAAGGGCCCATGGATTCATCTTCTACCCCAATGTCTTACCTAATCCAAAGTTCCTTAATTGTGTATTTGGCAGGTGGTTATCTAGACATGCCTTATTTGTTTCATAATTCTAAAACTATGCCAATGAGGGTTGGTTCCATTTCAAATGAATTTAGGAAAGGTGAAAGAATAGGAGGAAACATTTCTGGATGAAAATAATAAGAATCCCTTTACTACGAAGGATCCCATCCAAGTATATGCTCCCTGCCTCCCAATAAAACCTAACAAAAGATGTATGTACAATATATAGAAAATTTTGTTGCTCATTGTTTTTTTTTCTTTTTTCATATTTGTTCATTTGGGGCTAATATTGGTCAAAGTTTTCTGGAAGTGGAGTGAAGCTTCATTCAATATCCTTAGTTTTCAAATAAGACTTTTACTGTTAAAGAGAAAGAAAAATATTCATTTTTTTTCCTAATCCATTACTTCATTCACACAAAAGCTTTTAAACAGCCATCTAAGAACTCAAGTTTTAGCTATTCTAAACATGACTATCTTTTCAGTAAAAGTAAAGTGAAACATAATTCTTATTATGATTGTCGAATTATTTCTAAGAGTCCTGGGAAATTAATAAGGACTTTTGAACTCAAAAGTTACCCCCTTTAATCCTTACATATTTCAATTTGATCCTGATTCAGAAATCTCAGGAAGATCACCATATCCACATCCCTGAGTGGTAACATTAGCATCACTAAGATTAGTTGGAAGGATTTAAAGAACTAAGAACTCCAGCATTTGGGACAGGGGTGTAGGAATGATAAAGAGAGGGAGCAGGATTTTCTTTCCTGGAGAACTGATGAAAAGCTACAGATGAATTTCCTCTTTAGTGTCTCATTTTCAAGAATGTGCTTTCGCCCTCT
Organism: Trichosurus vulpecula; assembly: GCF_011100635.1. NCBI lineage: Eukaryota > Metazoa > Chordata > Mammalia > Diprotodontia > Phalangeridae > Trichosurus > Trichosurus vulpecula. Next base: position 190,741,802 of record NC_050580.1, on the reverse strand, counting down.
TCCTCTACCCCTAGCTCTGTGACTTTGTGTCTATCTCCCTCTTGTCTGCCTCTGTCTCTGTTTCTTTTTCTCTCTTCGTTTCTCTCTGTTTGTTTCTGTCTCTGTCTCTCTCATAATCTGGTCAGCTACTTATGATAAATGTAAGGAAACTGAACTCCAACTCTGGATGAATTTTCTTTATTTTCTTGTTCTCATAGAAATCACTCTTAAATTGCTACCATCATCATGTCATTGGTTTGTTTAACTTTTGTCGAGAAAGAAAAGGAGGACCCCCAAAGACATTTCATTAATCCTACACTGATCCTCATAGCTTCTCACTGCCCATTTTACTAGTTTCACAACAATTACAAGAGAATACTTGTGACTGTCTGGAGCTTGTCTACATTGTTCTTTATTTATTGGTGAGTACACATGCTTGTGTTGGAAATTTGGTATCTAATCTCAATTTTGGAAAACTCAATAGATCTTTGTTATAAGGGAGAATTCTGTTCAGTTACAGGAGAAGGTATTAGGAAATGATGGCAATAGAAAAAAAAGATTGTTGTATAATTTTTTAAGAGAAAAGAAAATGGATAGTTTACACTTATGTTTATTCTTAGTTTTTAAAATGAGACTTGTAATTTCACTGGTATGGGAACTCCCACCCAATGCATATTAGTTTCTGCTCTGCAACTTAGAGATGTGCCTCTTAGACTGAGAGAGTAAGTGCCCAGGTTCACACAACAAATATTTCAGAGGAAGGGACTGAACCCAGATCTTTCTGACTGTGAGAGGCTATCTTTTTTTCTATCAGGCCATGTTGCCTTTCTGATAGTATTCTTTTCATACATAGCCTCTCCTTCTCCTCCTTTTTCTTGCTCTTCTTTCTCTTCCTCTTTCTCCTCCTTTTCTTTCTTTTCCTCCTCTGGGTCCTCCTCCTCCTCAGTGCATTATAGTTTGAATAGCATTTCATATGCATTATTTGATCTGGTCTTTACAGTATCTTTACAATATCCCTATGATGCAAACGTTACAGCCCCCGAAGTGGAATAGTAGATTGCTTGCTAGGCTCAGTGTAGAAAGACTCGAGTTTGAATCCTGCTTTAGACCGTCACTAACTAGATGACACCTGAGCAACTTACTTAACTTCATTCAGCCTCAGTTTGTTCATGTGTAAAATGAGGATAGCGATAGCACCTACAACTTTACAGGATTGTTGTGATGATGAAGGGAGACAATACGTGCAAACAAGCTTTGGAAACTTAAAGCATTGTATAAAATACTGGCTATTATTATCCTAATTTTAACAATGAGGAAACAGGCTGAGAGAGTTTCAGTAACTTGCCCAAGGTCCATAAAGCTAGCAAATATCTAAAATGGTTTTTCAAATAGTTATTGGCTCCAAGTTATTAAATGCTTATTGGTTCTATGCACCATTCTCTGGAGTTTTACAAATAATAAATGCCATCACAGTAGGCCACCCTGTGGACTATATGTGATGCTGAGCCTTTGCACTGCTCACTTTCTATGATACATGAACTTTAGTCTCGTGTGGAACCAGAAGCTTCTGGTCGGTCCCTATATGCTGCTTCCTGTCTCTTCCGGCAGCACCCGTAAGGTCCCTAGTCAAAGAGGACTTGGCCCCTGAACAGCACGAGCTATCTACTCAGCACATGTTAAAAAGGGAGATGACTTCTACTCTCACTCCCTTCTTGTTCTCCTCTGAATGTGTGGTGTGGGACTTATATAGAACTCCACTAAGAGGTTCAAACTTCATGTGGTAGGAGGCAGGAAGGGTTGTGTCTTTCTCCCCTTCGATCTCCCAGTTATGATAGTTCTGATCATATAGAAGATCCAAGTGAACCTGACACTGAAATTCAAGTGTCTGGTTGCCTCTTCTCTTTTGTGTTTCTTTCCCAGAGCACAGCATCATTTAACTGAAACTACTGTCTCCAAAGTTACTAGTTGTCTCTTAATTGTTAAGTCTAATGGAATTTTCTCAACTCTCATCCCCATCTTTCTCGACCTCTCTGCAGCCTTTGACAATGTCAGTTGTTCATTTCTCTTTGATGTTCTCTTCAGGTTTCCATGATGCTGCTCCAACCTGGTTCTCCTCCTACCTTTTTGACTATTCCTTCTTTGTCTCCTCTGATGGATCTTCATCTGGGTCACGATGGCTCATGGTGGGTGTCTTCCAGGTTTCTGTTCTGACCCCTCTTCTCTTCTTCCTCAATACTATTTCACTTAGTGATCTCATCAGCTGCCAGGGATTCAATTATCATCTCTATAAGGATGCTTTTCAGACTGATTTATCCAGCCTTAACTTCTCTCCCAACCTCCAAATCTATTGTATATCTCAAAGTGGAAGTCAAAAACTTGATTCACTATCCCTCCCCACTTATGACTTTCCTATGACTAGGGCACCACCATCCTCCTAGTCAACCAAGATTAGCATCTAAGTATTCTCGTGGCTCCATTCTCTCATCTCCCACATCCAATTTGTTGCCTAGTCCTGTAGATTTACCTTCATACTGCCCCTCATATAGACCCCCTTTTGTCTCCTCTGACACTGCCATTAACCTAGTACAGGGCCTTATCACCACATGCCAAGACTATTGTAATAGCTTTCTGGTTGGTCTCCCTAACTCAAGTTTCTCTTCATTCTAATCCATCCTTCACTCAACTATCAAATTGATCTTGCTAAAGCACAATGGCCTTTAACCTCTAGAATCAAATACAATATCATCTGTTTGGCATTCAAAGCCCTTCATAATCTGGCCTAGAAAGATCTTTCTAGTCTTCTTATACCTTACTCACCCCCACCTACTTGGTGATCCAGTGACACTCACCTTCTTGCTGTTCCTTATACGAGACACTTCATTTTCCAACTTCAAGCATTTTCACCAGCTGACCTAGAATATTCTCCTTCCTCATCTATGGCTTTCTTCAAAAGTTTTTAAAAAATTAAAAATCATGGTCAGTCTGCCTAGAATAATTTAGTCATCATAAAATCTACTAACAAAAGAGTAGTTTTTAAGCCAATTACTAGCTGTGTGACTTTGGGCAAATTACTTACCCTGGATGGACTTCACTTTCTTCTTGTGTAAAATGGAGAAGATGAGACACAATGACCTTTGTGATTCCTTGAAGCTCCAAATTTATGATCTCATGTTCCTACATCATCTTTATCTCGAGGTTTTTGGAAATAAAAGGGATGGTTGGTTTGAGTTGAGTAGCTAATTATTTTAAAGGCAAGTGACTATTAAGAATATTTAACTGGATTCAACTGGCTACTTTAAAAATAGGCATTTGTTTGGATTCAATAAATATTTGCCACCCTTCTCCCCAATAAGTTAGTGTTTACTGACATAGCTTAATTTGTTGTCTATTATTTATGAAATTACTTATTACTATATAGTGGAAGTGGTGTGGCATGATAGAAAGAATGCTGAATTTGGATTCAGAGGAGCTGAGTTTGAATCATGGCTTTGCCACTTACTATCTACGTAATCTTGGGTAAATTCTTTTACCTATCTGGGTCTCAGTTTCCTCATTTGTAAAATGAGGGTATTGGACTAGATGATCAGCAGGGTCCCTTTCAGCTCTATATCTATGATCCTATACTTTGAATTCCACACCATGGCATCATTTACTGAGGCTATTTAAAATGCCTTAAAAGAGGAATACTGGTCTGAGTGGATAAATGCACTTTGGTCACACAGAAGAATATGGAATGGAATCTTATTCAATTCTTTGAAGATAGTCCTTTAAGTCCTTAGCTTATTTAGAGTCAGCTTGTGGCTCAGTGAATAGAGCTCTAGGGCTTTGAATCAGGAAGACCTGAGTTTTAATCCAGTCTCAGATGCTAATTAGCTGCTTTTTCATTCTTTTGTTCATTCATTCATCAAATTTGGACACTCACCTTGAAAATGATTGGTGTGTCTGTTTTTATTTTTGGTTTTGCCATACTTAGTTTTTACGTAGCAGTTGCAACAGTAACTTCCTGAGTTGTATATAACTAATGATGTGGCAAATATAGAGCTGCTTTATACTTTCCTGCCTTTGCCCCTTTTTTGCTCTTTTATGGGCATTGAGTTGTCATAGAATTGATTGGAAAATCATAATGCATGGCATTGCACTGACATTTCTGATCCTAACTTTGACCTCTGAACACTTGACCCTAACAAACGAAGGTAGAGATTTCTAGAATCCAATGATTTTTTAAAATTCCCACTTACTAATTTAATATTATTTTAAAGCACGCAAATACCATGCAGTACTACAAAGATACTACCCCTCCCTATTGTGTAGGCCAGTGATTTTCACTGCTTTAGTTTCCTGCCTAATGAAAGAAGCTGGCCATTCTATTACTTTCTCCCCATAATACTACTAATTCATAGATTTAAACAAGATCAAGAAGTGGGAGAATGACATGAATACTTCCTCTTGGCTGATATATCTTTTTTCGTGAGTTAAATACTTCAATGGATCTGTGTTCTCATTGATGGTGGGACTCGCCATCAGGGCAGGTCACAGACCTTCTATGCCTTTTCATTGAATATCACTCTTATAGTGCCTTCAGTCTTATTTTCTGCCACTCTACCACCATAACTGGTGAAATGGGCTCCATAAAATTAAAGGTTGTTTCAATTTTTCTTTATTTCAGGTTTTCATTGACCAAAGAATTCATTGCTTAGTAGCCAACCCACTAGGGAGAAGTTTTCTGTACTTAACTAGACTGAGACTTATAGGATAGGCATATCTATATTAGGAAGATCATCCTTTAAGTATTACCAGCTTGGTAGAATCTTATAGATATTACATTCCATTAGCATAGCCTTGGCAAACCCAGGGCGATTTCTATGCCCTAATGAGGCATCAGAGTAGGGCTTTTGGAGAGGAAGATAAAGAAGCATAGCATATCTTTGATGGGCAGGTATCAATGTTATCCCCATTTTGGTGAAACAAGCTCAAGAGATGAAGTTTTAAAAATAGGTTTGTATTCATATATTTTGTTTTTGCAACACCTAGATTCATCCCATCCTATGCCCCCCCCGCCCCTTTCCCAAGACATCCCTTATAACAAAGAAATTTTGAAAAAAGAAAGCAAAAGAGGAATAGGTGGGGGAATCATCAAAACTGATCAAGACATTAAAAAATAGACATTATAGTCAATGGTATATACCAATGGACCTCCTTTTCCCCCATGCACTACTGCAGTAGTAGTGGGAAGAGGTATTTTTTATTGTCTCTTTGTTGGAGCCAAGCTTATTCTTTATAATTTCATGTCATATGTCTGATCATTTTGTGGTGGTTGTTCTTTTTATTTACATTGCTATAGTGTTTACATATTTTTTTGGCCCCTGCTTACTTCACTTTACATCAGTTCATGTGAGTCCTTGATGCTTCTCTGTATTCATCATTTGCCATTTATTATTATATTCATATTAAATTATGTTCATGTACTACAATTCATTTAGCCATTCACTAATGGATAGGCATATACTTTGTTTGAGTGCTGGTTTTTTTTTGAAATTCTTTACTACCGTACACTAAAAGTGATATTATAAATATTTTGCATAAGTAGAGACTTATTTTTTTGCTAGTGACCCCTCTTGGGGTATATGAGGAAATCACCGAGTCAAAGGGCATTTTAGCTACTTTATTTGCCTAATTTCAAATTGCTTTGCAGAATGGTTGCACTAATTCTCAGCTCCATCAACAGTACTCTAGTGTGCCAGCCTTTCCATAGACCGTCCAACATTAGCTAATCTGATCTTTCATCATCTTTATCAATTTGCAAGTTGTGATATAAAGCCTCAGAGTGGTTTTGATTTGCATTTCTCTATGAAGCCTCTTTTCTTTGTATGGTTAAGAATTCTATTTCTTCTTATAGCTAGGAAAGGTATGATGTATGTCTCTCCTATTTTTTATGGTCTGATCTTTAATGTTTTGCTCATGTATTTTGAATTTATCATGGAACTTAGTGTAAGATGTTGGTCTAAGGCTCTAATCCTAATTTCTGTCAGACTGCTTTCCATTTTTTCCCCTAACAGTTCTTATAAAAAAGCAGTTCTTTCCTAGGTAATTTGTATTTTCAAGCTTATCAACATTGAGTTATTAATTTTCATCATTTCTGCTTTTCCTTTTTTTCAATCTTTTCCATTGATTGACTTTTTCTAATTTTTAATCATTACCAATTGGATTTGATGATTGATGATTTATAAGGTAGAGCCTGAAGTCTGGAAGTTGTATTTCCCCTTCATTCCTAGCTTTTTCATTATTTTCCTTGATATTTCAGAACTTTTGTTTCTGCAGACAAATTTTGTAATTATTTTATCTAATTCAAAAAGCATTTCTTCAGTTGTTTTGTTGGTATAGAATTAAATCTTTAAGCTAACTTTGTTAGATTGTCATGGTTATTATATTGTCGTGACCTGGTCATGATCCTGACCAAACTCATTAGTCCTTTTGAATTGTCTTTGATTGAAAATAGCTAAGTCATTCACAGTTCTTCATCAAACAATATTACTCTTACTGTGTACAACATACACGTTCACCTGGTTCTGTTCACTTCACTATGCGCCAGTTCATGTAGGTGTTTCTAGGTTTTTCTGAAATCATCCTGCTTGTCATTTCTTATAGTACAATAATATTCCTTCACAATCATATACCACAGCTCATTCAACTGTTCTCCAACTGATGGGCACCCCTTTGAGTTTCAATTCTTAACCACCACAAAAAAGAGCTGCTATACATATTTTTGTACAAATAGGTCCTTTTCCCTTTTTTTAGTGGTTTGGGACACAGATCTCTGCTCAAGAATTTTTGATGGGACTCTATGGCCTCTAGGTGAAAATACACACTTTCTTTAGCCTGTCATTTATAGTCTGTTACAATCTGGCTCCAATCTACCTTTCTAGACTTACTTTGCATAATTGACCTTCATGTATTGTGTGTGACCTGCTTACAATGCTCTTAAATCAACATTCTAGTTCACATCGCCATACAAACTTTATATAGAATGTCCCCATGCTTGGAACACACTATCTTCACCTAGACCACTTAAGGGTACTGAGCTTCCTTCAAAGCTTAACTGAGGTATTGTCTCCCCCATGAAGGCTCTCCTGATTCTCTTGGTTGTTATCAAATTCTCTTATTGTTACTTTTCTATATAAATGCTGTCTCTCCCATTAGAATATAAGCCCTTTGGGGGCAGGAACCTATCACAGTGCCTCAAAGTAAACAATGTATAGTTTTTAAATAGAATTGTTCTCTCATAAATTGAATTAGTGGCAGAATTCAGACTAGTGCAGGTCTCCTCACTCCACTTTAAGTGGTGAGAAGCAGTGTGAAGTAGTGGAAATGACTCCGGCTTGGCAATGAGGGACATCTGAGTTCAAATCCAGCTTTAGACTCTGTTACCTGGGGCATGTGACTTTACCTTTCTGGGAACCAGAACTCTTCATTTGTAAAACAAAGGAGTTGGATTCTATGACTCTACTACCTATGACAAATCTAAATCTATGAAGCCTAAAGTGTCCTTCTAGTTTTTATTCTTATACAATCTATTTATACATTGTTTATGTAGAAAAAACATACAGGCCAAAATTAATGAAAGAATAGTATATTAATGAAAAATGAGCACAATTGGAGATTTTAATATCTTAATGTCCAATTCATATTCTATTTATTAGAATTATACCATCCTATATCGAATCTCTTGGTAGACAATTTGAGTTCAAATTCAGACAACTATTTTATTTTTAAATAAAATACTAGATGTTCTATAGCCTTTCTGAAATGTCTAAGATCACGGATTTCTCTTGTGAGCATCTTTAGTTGGTCTAAAAGTTCACCTGTTAAAATCGAGCAGGAATCTCAGGCCTTCAGTTTGACTTCAATTTTTCGGCATATATGGTCTGTATTTGCACATAGACATACTATGAGGGCATTGGCTTCTATAGCTAATTTGGACTAAGCATGGGCAAATGCTGGAATGTGTATGCACATCCCTTTTACATGGGTGTCAGTGAGGTCCAAGGCCTTGGAAAATGTTATTTGTCACATTTACCACCCAGAAAAGAGCTTAAATGTGTCTAACGAAAAAGTCTTCCAGCTGGCTAAGTTCTAGGCAGGGTAGCTACCAACTCCCTCAGAATTCACTGAAATGTGGGAAAAAGGACCTGAACATTACTGGGGAATAAGTCAGTTTGTGTAGGGGGAGGTGGCTTAGATCTTATAAGCATCCTCCTGGGATCCTGAAGACAAAAATGTGATTTTCCTTCTACTGAAAAGACACTTCAAAGGGTTAGGAGGCACATCAAAGGATTACACCATGAGTTGTGTTAGCATGTCATTAACACCCTGTATACAAGAAATCCCAGTAGTTTAAAGTGTACTGTAGACATAGCCTAGATTTAGGTGCAACTCTACTTCCATTTTGAGTTCAGATGATTTTTGGATTTGGGGGAGATTTTTTTTGATGGGCAAGGAAGGCAGAAGGGTGGAAAAATGATGGCATTTTGGGGAAAAGGCTTATCCCTTTAATCTCTAATATAGATAGATAAATAATATGCATATATATGTAAAGGTGCATATTGACTTTTGTGTCTAAAGTAAGTCATGGTGTTTAATTGTATCATTGATTTTTTTAGACTCTCCTCATGTCTACAGGTAATGAAGAATTCATTTCTTAGTAAATTGATGGCTAAAGTGAAATAATCCACACATAAAAGGGTGATTTTTTTCAAGGAGTCATCTTTTGTTTTTAGCTTTATTCTTCAAATATTTATTTGCTATGATGCATAAATAACAATTAAGAATAGAGATTAACTGGGTATAAGGTATTTATAAATACCCCCACCCCCATTATAGAGATTCTCCCCAAGCAAACCTTGATGATACACATTCTATCTCTTCTCTCCTCCCCTCCCCTCCTTTTCCTCCCCTCCCCTCTCTTCTCCTCTCCTCTTGTCTCTTCTTCTCTGTCTTTGTCTCTGTCTCTCTCTATGTCTCGTCTGTATTTTTATCAGTGTGGAGACCTCTCATTAAAGATAGCCTCTCCACTGATTAGATAGGCAATCCATATTTGATTTCTAGTGTTAGTTGTCTGAGGCACTGAGATGTTCAGTGACTTACTTAAGGTCCCTCATATGTGTCAGAAGCAGGGCTTGGACCCAGGTCTAAGTTTCTCTAAGAGCAGTCATTTAACCATTATGCCAGCTGCTTCTCTATACTTCATTGCCACTATTTCAACTTAATTTTCATCATCATTTATTTATTTATTTATTTAACATTTTAGTTGTCAGCATTGATTTTCACAAAAGTTTGTATTACAAATTTTGTCCCCATTTCTACCCTCCCCCCGCTCCAAGATGGCATATATTCTGATTGCCCCATTCCCCAGTCAGCCCTCCCTTCTGTCACCCCACTTCCCCCCATCCCCTTTTCCCTTACTTTCTTGTAAGGCAAGATAGATTTCTATGCCCCATTGCCTGTATATCTTATTTCCTAGTTGCATGCAAAAACTTTTTTTTTGAACATCTGCTTTTAAAACTTTGAGTTCCAAATTCTCTCCCCTCTTCCCTCCCCACCCACCCTCCCTAAGAAGGCAAGCAATTCAACATAGGATACATGTGTATCATTATGCAAAACCCTTCCACAATACTCATGCTGTGAAAAGCTAACTATATTTTGCTCCTTCCTATCCTATCATCCTTTATTCAATTTTCTCCCTTGACCCTGTCCCTTTTCAAAAGTATTTGCTTTTGATTACCTCCTCCCCCTGTCTGCCCTCCCTTCTATTGTTCCCCCTTTTTATCTCCTTCCTCCTTCTTTCCTGTGGGGTAAGATACCCAATTGAGTGTGTATGTTATTCCCTCCTCAGATCAAATCCAATGAGAGCAAGATTCACTCATTCCCCCTCACCTGCCCCCTCTTCCCTTCCTGCAGAACCACATTTTCTTGCCACTTTTATGCAAGATAATTTACCCCATTCTATCTCTCCCTTTCTCCCTCTCTCAATATATTCCTCTCTCATCCTTTAATTTGATTTTATTTTTTATATATCATCCCTTCATATGCAACTCACCCTGTGCCCTCTGTCTCTCTCTCTCTCTCTATATATATATATATTCCCTTCAGCTACCCTAATACTAAGGTCTCATGAATTGTATACATCATCTTTCCATGTAGGAATGTAAACAAAACAGTTCAGCTTTAGTAAGTCCCTTATGATTTCTCTTTCTTGTTTACCTTTTCATGCTTCTCTTGATTCTTGTGTTTGAAAGTCAAATTTTCTATTCAGCTATGATCTTTTCACTGAGAAAGTTGGAGAGTCCTCTATTTTACTGAAAATCCATATTTTGCCTTGGAGCATGATACTTGGTTTTCTGGGCTAGGTGATTCTTGGTTTTAATCCTAGCTCCATTGACCTCCGGAATATCCTATTCCAAGCACTTTGATCCATTAATTAGAAGCTGCTAGATCTTGTATTATCCTGATTGTGTTTCCACAATACTCAAATTGTTTCTTTCTGGTTGCTTACTGTATTTTATCCTTGATCTGGGAGCTCTGGAATTTGGCAACAATATTCCTAGGAGTTTTCTTTTTGGGATCTTTGTCAGGAGGTGATCATTGGATTCTTTCAATTTCTATTTTACCCTCTGGCTCAAGAATATCAGGCCAGTTCTCCTTGATAATTTCTTGAAAGATGATATCTAGGCTCTTTTTTTGATCATGGCTTCCAGGTAGTCCAATAATTTTTAAAATTATATCTCCTGGATCTATTTTCCAGGTCAGTGGTTTTTCCAATGAGATATTTCACATTGTCTTCCATTTTTTCATTCCTTTGGTTCTGTTTTAAAATATCTTGATTTCTCATAAAGTCACATGCTTCCACTTCCTCCAGTCTAATTTTTAAGGTAGTATTTTCTTCAGTGGTCTTTTGGACCTCCTTTTCCATTTGGCTAATTCTGCCTTTCAAGGCACTCTTCTCCTCATTGGCTTTTTGGAGCTCTTTTGCCATTTGAGTTAGTCTATTTTTTAAGTGTTATTTTCCTCAGTATTTTTTTGGGTCTCTGTTAGCAAGTCATTGACTTGTTTTTCATGGTTTTCTCACATCCTTCTCATTTCTCTTCCCATTTTTTTCCTCTACTTCTCTAGCTTGCTTTTCCAAATCCTTTTTGAGCTCTTCCATGGCCTGAGACCAGTTCATGTTTTTCTTGGAGGCTTTTGGTATAGGCTCTTTGACTTTGTTGACTCATTCTGGCTATATGTTTTGGTCTTCTTTGTCACCAATAAAAGATTCCAAACTCTGAGTCTGAATCTGAGTTCATTTTCTCTGCCTGGTCATGTTCCCAGGCAACTACTTGACTCTTGAGTTTTTGGTTGGGGTATGACTGTTTGTAGAGTAGACAGTACTTTGTCCCAAGCTTGAGGGGCTCCGCTGTTGTTTTCAGAGCTATTTCTACACAGCAAGCTCTGCCACAGCAGCGTTCCTCCTCCCCCAAGCACTGCCAACCCGGGACTGACTCAGATCTGAGCAGGTTCTGCACTCCTGCTCTGATCCGCCCCTTAATTTCTCACACCAGGTGGGCCTGGGTGCCAGAAGCAACTGTAGCTGTAGTTCTGTGCCTCAGAGCTGCACCATCTATGCTGAACCGTGAACTCCTTTCACTCTTTCACCATAGTTTTTCCCACCAACCTTCTCTGCTGTCTTTGGTGTTTTGTGGGTTGAGAAGTTTGGTAACTGCCACAGCTCACTGATTCAGGGGCCTGGCTCCCAGTCTGGTTGGGCTGGGTGCGGCCCACGCTGGGCTCTGCTCTGCTCTGCTCCCAGCTCCATGAGATAGACCTTACCCAGCAACCATCCAGGCTGTCCTGGGCTGGAGCCCGGCTTCCCTCTGCTATTTTGTGGGTTATGCAGTTCTAGAATTTGTTCAGAGACATTTTTATTGGTGTTTACAGGGTCCTGGGGGAGAGCTTTAGGCAAGTCCCTGCTTTCCAGCTGCCATCTTGGCTCTGCCCCCATTTCAACTTAATTTAAAGTATAAGTGTATCAGAAAGGGCTCTAGATCCCAGATCAAAGGACCTGCATGAATTCTGCCTCTACTGTTCCTTTCCTGTGTGAATTTAGGCAAATCATTTAACCTTTCTGGGCCTTAGTTCCCTCATCTACAAAGAAAGGAAGCTGGATTTGATGACCTTCTAAGGTTCCTTCCCTGCTCTAAATCAATGGTCCAATGAAGTGGAAACAAGGTGAAAACAGATGTAGCAGGACAATATGAATGAAATTTTAAAAAGGTAGACAGATCCATCAGGGGTAGGGAAGCTGTGGCCTTGAGGCCATATGTGGCCTTCTGGGTCCTTGGGTGCAGCCTTCTGGCTGAGTCTAAGTCTTACAGAACAAATCTTTTTATTGAAGGCGATTTATTCTCTGAAGTTTGGATTCAGTTGGAGCTGTAGTTGAGGGCCAAATGTGGCCTCGAGGCCTCAGGTTCCCCCCCTCCCCCCACCCCGGTGACTTAGGCTCATTGATTGAGAGCTGAAAAAGACTTTAGAGGACTACTTCTACTTTCATCTCATTTAAATTATTATTTTTTTAATTTTTTCTATTCTATAATCAACCAGCTCTGCTTTTATGGCACACATATAGCATCTTCTGGTAGGGAAAGAAAAAAAGCCAATTCTTGACCTTCCGAGATCAGATCTTTTTCGGAATGTTTTACCCACGTAAGGCACTCATGAAAATGCAAAACTGAAAAATGAGATTCTTTTTCCTATTTGATTTGGTGAGTTGGTTTAAAAAAAAAAAGGGAGGGGTGGGGGAGATGGCAATAAGAGGAATTCGCAGTCCCCGTGCTTTGATCTCTTGGAGGGTTGCGATAGAAAGGCTACACATCTCATCTGAGCTGACAGGAGTTTGAAATGTTATAGATAGGTTTCCTGTGCCCGGCCATTATTTACCATGTGACGGTAATGTCACTCTCTTTCTGCTTTTTCAATATTGTTTGCACTTTACCTTTGTGAAAAAGGGCTAGATTGAACCAAGCAAGGGGAGATAATTCTATCTGCCTGAAGGATCAATGAAGATGTGTTTACAGGGCCAGGGCACAGTGTACACACACAATAATGGATTGGAGTTGTGTTGACTGAAAGCTCTTTTTCTTTGTAACACGTCAATCTTGTATCTATTACTTGATTGCGACATAAAAGGCTATTTGGGCAAGCCCTGAAACAACAACTGTATCAGCCTTGGCTGGAGTGGTTACCTGAGCTAAATATTCAGCCTTGAGCAAGATAAATCACTTAAAACTTGAGATCAGGCGGGACTCTGTTTACCTCTCCATCTAGGAACTATTTCATGCTTGGATTCCAAGTGTTGTTTATCCTGAAAGGGTTTTAATTAATGTGCAGGTGCAAGGAGGAAGTGACTTTAGGCTGTTTGGAGACAGGGCCACATAAGGCCCTGGAGGGTTAAAGAGTGTCCCTGTAAGGCACATCTCCAGAGTGTCTGATACTTACATATATATTGCTGTTCCCCGAATTCCTAAAAACAGGGTAAAAAGTTTTCACTGCCTCTTCATTAAGTCATCCAATTTAGTCCATCCCTGCGTTGGAGGTATTCTTTGACCATCAAAAGAAAATGGCAACCCTGCCCACCGCTCTCTCAGCCAATGATGCAATGCTTAACAAGAGACGAAGTCCCGTTCCCCCCCCCCCCCCCCGGCCCACTTCTGTGACAGCTGATGCTCTGAAGCATTAAATTAGGCTGTCTTTCTCCAGTCACTTCACCTCTATCATTATTCATAGTTGTGAATGACTCCAAGCCACTGCAAATATGGGCCAAAATGTCTGAGGGTTTTTTTGAGCCTGTGATTTATTTGGCATAGGAAACTTCTGGTGGGTAAACTCCTTCTACCAATCAAGATCAGCAACTTTTTAGTAATTTATAACCTCAGAGAGTAGCCAGGGGGCCTCTTAAAAGTTAAGTGACCTACATAGGGTCATATAGTCATTATGTGTCAGAGGTAAGACTTAGGTCTTCCTCATTATGAGACCAACGCTCTATTCATACTCTGCCTTGTTGCCTTATGCATGGAATACCCTTCAATCTCTCAAGTTTCTGACTGTGGTTCATTATCCTGGCAGATGCCCTGGGTTGAAACAGTACATAGCAGCACCCTTTTCCAGGAGCTCACCATCCCACCCTATCTGTGGCCACGCTTCTGCTGAGGTAAATTCCTTTACTCAGTAGGAAAGCCTTAGTGACCAATGAGTTTTAGTGAGAACTATTTGGAATAGATGCATGATGGTAAATGTGTCAGGGCAGGTGTATTAGTCAAGGAAATGATGGGTCCGTATTTTATGAACGAATGTAGGTTTCACTTTAAGCAACAGATGTCCTGGGAATTGTGCATAAATTATATAAAATTAAATAAATAATCAAAGTTAAATAATTACTTAAAAGTAATAGACACTAGTATACCAACTACTACAATTATAACAACTATAGCTCCTCCTCCTCCTCGGCTGCTACTACCATTACTACAGCTACAACTGCTATTACTGTACTACCATGACTGTTTCTGCTTCTGCTATAGTAACCACGATGACTACTACTACTGCTGCTGCTACTACTACTACTACTACTACTTCCACCACCATTACTATGCCTACTACTCCTAGAGCTAGCTAGCATTTATATAGAGTCTACTATCCGCCACAGGGGCAAATAGGTGGCACAGTGGATAGAGTATGGGGTCTGGAGTCAGGAACACTCTTCTTCCTGAGTACAAATCTGGTCTCAGACACTTACTAGCTGTGTGACCCTGGGCAAGTCACTTAACCCTGTTTGCCTCAGTTTCCTCATCTGTAAAATGAGCTGGAGAAGGAAATGGCAAACCGTTCCAGCATCTTTGCCAAGAAAACTCCATATGGGGTCATGAAAAGGTTGGAAATGACTGAAAACAACTGAATGACAACAGTCACATGCTGGGCACCGTACTAAGCACTTAACAAATTTTATCTCATTTTATCCTCAAAACAATCCAGGGATGTAGGTATTATTATTATTATCTCAATTTTATAGTTAAGAAAACTGAGGCAAACAGAGGTTAGGTGACTTGCCCAGGGTCACACAGCTAGTAAGTGTCTGAGGCTGAATTTGATCTCAGGTCTTCATGCGTCCAGGCCCAGTACTTCATCCACTTTGTTACCTGGCTGCTTTTTCTATAAAAGAAATCTTGAGGTACATTCATTTGTAAAGGGAAAGGGTACTGTGTCATGTAAGTAAATCTTTAAATAGATGTGTTTTCTCTAAGTTTGTATTTTGAAGGTAACATGGTATAGCAGACTTGAAGTAAGAAGAGTTGGGCTTTAAAACTGGTTATGCCAGATAACACAAAATGAGAAATGGAAGGAATGTTAAGAGATCAATACTCTTCAAGCTTCCTTAAGTGCTTTACATAAGAAATGCTATATAAATTACAAATGACCCCTTTTTGTTCATTATAGCAGACCCCCTTGGATTCCTTTCAGGTGCCTGATGACATAAGCTAATGAAGTTGTTTACCAATTTTTTCCATTAGTAGTCTGTTCTATCTGAGGGTCCCATATGTTTATCAGTTGTTTATTAACATACACCTGCTGTTTACTAACCTATATCATACATATGCTTATATTAATATTGAAAAATAAGAAAAACAAACATCAAAATATTTCATCACAGAATGATCACCCAATACAAAATGGAGTCAATTTTGTCAAGGCAACAAGCTCGTTCTCAGTAGAAAACCTGAGTCCCCTAGATCAGTCAAGTATCAAAGCTAATTTCATTGCCATTTTTTTTTTTTGGAAAAGCTAGTCTAAGTAGCAGAAATGTTCCATCTTCTTGGGCCATGCTTAATGAATTTCTAGCAGTACAACAGGACCTACTACCATGGATTCCAAGATTATTAATACATGTTGCTTCCATTAAAGGTTTTTATATTGTTGTTTAGTTGTGTCTGATTCTTCATGACCCCATTGACCATAGCATGTCAAACTTTTTTATCTCCCACTATCTCTCAAAGTCTGTCCAAGTCTACGTTCATCGTTTCCATAACACTATCTATTGATCTCATCCTCTGCTGTCCCCTTTTCCTTTTGCCTTCAATCTTTCCCAATGCTGGTAATTTCTGTTTCTTTATTATGTAAATAAATTCTACCTATGTTTAGACAGCTTGTAAACCTGACTCATAAGGAGATGTTGGTCGCTATACTTGAGAAAGTATCACGTTCTATCATTACCGTGTTTTACTTTTTATAGGGTTATTTTAAAAAGTTAGATTAGGAGACTGTCATAGGTATCACACATCTTAATATCAATAAGGTACTTTATATATTATATATTTATAATATCAGCAAGACATTTATACCCTTGCTGGTGAAGGGAATTGTCTGCTATTAATAAATGTATTTGAAAAATATTTTTCTATTATAAACTTATATTAGAAGGTATTTAAATAAAAAAATTCCCTAGGAGGAAGGGGCTAAGAGAAACTACCATCAAAAATAAGGCAGAGGAGTGAAATACATGAGCCGTGTTCCTGCATTGAGTGAACGTCTTATCTGATTTCAGCTCTCTCAATGAGTTGAGGATGATAGTAGAACTGAAATTAAAAGCAGATATTGGTTAGGACCAAGCCCAACAAGGGTTACAGTCAGTAAACAGAAACATGGAAGGGGAAGTTCATGAAGGGGCATCATGAAAGCCTAGGCTTCATGCTCACATGACCTCCCAAGAACTGATGGAGCCTAGTTTCTGTTATAGAGCATGAATGAAGAAGCTTTATCTGAAAGGTAGAATCCTATTTGACAATGGCTAATGAATCTGTTTCAAGAAAGCTAATTAAGACAGAAAGGAATAGGTCAAAGTTAAATAGGGATTCCAGATCTTCAAGAAGATGAAGGAAAGTACTGCTAAATCAGTGGTAGGAAGACCTGATGCCTAGGAAAGGATTCTAAAGGATGAAGAGGGAAAGATCGTTCTTAAACAGAACACCAGAAATAGGGGAAGGATTTTAAAGGAGCCAGGGTTGTTGAGACTTAAAGCAGGTAGGGAAGAGAGGTTGGTTAAGCTGGTTGGGGAAAGCAAGTATCTATTCTATAACATCCTTGTGGAAGACTCTAAAGCCAATGAGAAGAATTTTTGGAGAATCAAAGGGCTTGTTGCTAGCTAGAAATTCCGTATATAAGATGGGACTTGGGAGAAATTCTACCAGTGACTGTAGATCCTCTCAGCCTTGACAATACGAATATATCCTGGCTAGGAAAGCTAGCTAGTGAGCCAATGTACTACTTGGGTACTATTACGATTGCTGACTAAAAAAAGATCTGGAGGATGAATCCAGTAATGATAAAATGGGGAAACTGTGAGAAATCAAGGCTAGTTTCCAGTACATGTGTGTGGAAAACTGGGGTAAATTTTCAAGACTTCCCTAACTTTAACTTATCCCATTCTTTGTTAATTTCTAATGGAAGATAAGTGTGGGTATGTGGGCTTGTGTCAATTGCAACTTCCTTGTGCACCAGGTAGAGAAAAATTTGTGGGTGATAGCACAATTAAGTGGGTTCATAACTGATTGAACCAATGTATCTCTAAAATTCATTGATCCCAGCATTTTTGAGTATGAAGATTTCCTTTTTCACCTAAAAATTTTCTTATACCCTCACATGGTAGTAATTACATTATATTAGTATCAGACAATTGATAAAAAACATGATGGCAAAAATAACTATGAATTATAAGCAGCTAGGTGGCACAGTGGACAATGGTGGACTTGGGTTCAGGGAGACCTGACTTCTAATTCTGCCTCAGACACATAGCTATGTCATCCTGGACAAGTCATTTCACCTTTCTCTGCCTCAGTTTCCTCATCTGTAAAATGGGGAACATCGTATCATCTACCTCACAGGGTTATAGGAATCAATTGAAATAGTAGGTATAAAATGCCTTGCAAACCTTCAAGTGCTTTATACAGTGTCCCATAAGTATTAGTGCAGTTTTAAGCTTTAGTAGATTAAAAGTACACTAAATTTGGTATAATAAGACTTAACTAAGACTTTTGGGACACATTATAAATGCTAGGTATTATTATTATAATTGGGTAATGCTTTTAAATGAATTGCATCTTAATAAATATATTAGAATATACATCTGCATTTGAAAAATAGCAATGTCTCTGTGTATACCATATGAGATATTATTGATAGAATCTTAGTCATGCTTTGTATTTTGTAAAAACTAAATAAAGATTAAAATGCCAATGCTTGGTGTACATATGGATTCTTGGACCCTTTGCCATAGCTCTCCACAGTTTTTTGGCCCACAGGTTGAGAACTGCTGGATTAATGAATTGGTATCAACATGGAGAGAGCTCTTTACTAATATACCAAAGAGTTTTATACTCAGTCATACCATGTTTGATATTTTTATCAATATTGCAGGCAGCTAAATGGCTCAGTGGATGGAACACTGGTCCTGAAGTCAGAAGGACCTAAGTTAAAATCGAGCCTCAGACACTAGCTGTATAGACAAGTCATTTAATGACTGTTTTCCACAGTTTCCTCATTTGTAAAAGGTGGGAATAATAGCTTTTACCTCTCAGGGTTGTTGTAAGGATCAAATGAGATAATATTTGCAAAGTGCTTTTTAAACCTTAGAACACTATATAAATGCTAGCAATTATTATTATGATCAGCATTGTTATCATCCCCATCATTAGTACTTTGGCTGAAGATATAACATTTGTAGGTATCATGAAAGTAGGAAGGAGAGGGAAAAAAGGATGACAGAATCAAGACTGCAAAAGGTCTCGACAGGCAACAGCTAGAGGTCAAAATTAACATGATGAGATTTAATAAGGCTAAATGTTCAGTCTTATGCTTTAAAAAAAAGCAATTCCACAAGTGGGGAATGATGGAAACCTAGTAGAGCAGCAACTGATTTCAAAAAAGACATAGAGGTTTAATTGACTTGGACCCCAAAAGGAGCCAGAAGTACAATGTGGCTGCCTAAATGCTAATGTAATCTGAAGCTACATTAATAGAGTATAGTGTTCAGAACAAGGGAAGTAACAATCACATTGTACTCTGCGCGATCAGACCACATCTCTAATATTGTCTTCCATTCTGTGCTGCACATTCTATGAAAGCATTGACAAACTGGAATGTGTCCAAAAAAGGGTAACCAGGATGACAAAGGCTCTGGAAACTGTTAACAAGTGGAGAAACTGGGGATATTTATGCTGAAAAAATAGAAGAGTTGGGGGTGATGATGCTATTCTTTAAGTATTTAAAGAATTTTCACATGGGATTCAATTCAACAAATATTTAACTGCCAAATATTTAAGTACCTGACTGTGTAAGGTACTATGTTAAGTGTTAGGTACCTAAAGACAAAGACAAAAGCCAAAAGTCCCTTCACTGAAAGGATATGATAAAAAAACAGATAGACAAATAAAATGGTATATAAAAAGTTAAAGTAATACTACAATATGTAATAAACAAAGATCATGAAGAATCAAATATATTAGTAGGAAGGTGATATAAATAATGAATTGCTCCACACCCCTTTGGCAAGGGAGGAGAATGACATTATTTTACTAGATTTGAAATATTCTCCCACTTATGCCCTTATATGCTTGTAACAAATACATGCTATGTTCAAAATGCTTATTGGTAGTCATAGTTATTACAAATGAACTGATTTTAATCTAAGGAGAAAGGAAGAAGTTAATTAAATTCTGATGTTGGGATGGTTGGGTGGTGGGGAAGGAGAAGGAGATGCTTTGGATAGGGGACAAACATGAGAAAAGTTAATGATATTAAATATATAGCTAGGAGTGTACTGGTAAGTGTTAAACAACAGGCTTTCTGGACAAAAATGTGTACTTGATACAGTTTAACTTTAATCTTTGTTAACATTTTCTCCATCATTTTCTTTAGACAATCAAAAAAGCAATAAATCAAGCCCTGATTTGTAACAACTGCAAATTTCCAGGCTATTCCAAGCTATGTAAATTTTCACACTGAAAATTTAATAATTGGCTTGAGCTGTTTGGAGTTGGCTCCAGCAAATCCCAGGATATAGGCTACCTAGAGTCAAAACTCGGATGGGACAGTGAAGGATTTGCCTGGAAAACCTATGTCTGAGAAAGTGACCCTCTCTGCTGAGGATTGAAGGTTGTTGTTTCCTCCCAGCTGTAATCTGGAGTCATACTTCATTTTTCTGCTAAACTATACTCCCTGAGCTATCATGGGAAGTGGAGAGGGGAGAGCATGAGGGAACAGGATTGCTCTTCGCACAGTTCAAGACTTTATATTCGCTTTAAATGTTTTCCTTTTCTTTCTTTTTCTTTTTTTTCAGTAAAGGAAGAGGTAGGAAGAAGAGAAAAATGTGCGCGTGCACGTGTGTGCGTGCGCGTGTGTGTGCGTGTGTGTGTGTGTGTAATCCTTGGAGAGGGCAAGGGAACGAAATACTGGTAAAGGAAGTAGGGACAGTTGTGTGTGTGGAGAATAGAAATGCAGTTCACTTCAAGGTTCTGCTTACTTTGAGGAAAAGGGTCTTAGCTTATCTCAAGAGACCGAAGAGATTCTCTGGATCAGGTGCTACAGAGAGAGATAGTTCTTCTGTATTAGGAGGACAGAGTTTATAATCTCAAAGAGGATCATAAACATGTCTGAAAGGTTCGGAACCGCCGGATATAAGAAACTCTCAAAGTAGAAGGCAGAAGACTCAAAACATATATTTAGGCTCCACAGTAACCAACCCATGAACCAGCAACCCCATTTTGATATATTGATCAAAAGCTTTCAGGCCCAATAAGTACGCCTTAAAAGAGTAACCAGGAGGCTACAGAGAAGCATGATTGCGTAAAGCAAAATCATACTTCCCCCTCTATGGTAAAAAGATTACCCACTGGCCTGAAGTCTTTGTTCAGCTTCCTCCCGTAGGTCAGCTCTGCTACTGGCAGCTCCTGCTTCAGCTGTGGCTGTGGCTGTGGCTGTGGCTGTGGCTGTGGCTGTGGCTGTGGCTGTGGCTGTGGCTGTGGCAGCCTCTGGCTCCAACGGGAGCTGCTTTTAACCATCCAGCTTCTGCGGGGGTGTAAGGTACGCCGGGGAAAGCACAGGTTCTTTCAATCTGCTTAAGCAAGGTGAAGGGGTTGACCGGGAAAGCACAGGTTCTTTCCATCAGCTTAAGCAAGGGAAGCAAGGTGAAGGGGCCGACAAGCTTACTCCAGTCCAACATACAAACAGCATTCAGTTCAGGGGAAAAAGCCAAACTAGTCAAGGGCACTTGTTGACTAAGTGCTAAGGAGCCCATTTTTGGTTGCCAATACAGATAGTTCTTCAGAGGAGCCTTAAGATAAACTGGTGGCAGGGAGGGGTACCTATCTGTAATTAGCCTAAGGGAAAAGAGAATGTCAGGGGTCATATCTTAGCTTGTCTAAAGGGAGGGGGATGCAAGTCAGAGCATCTCCTATCCTTGGGATAGAAGTCATTTCATGCTATTCCTTCCTGTGGTGTACTTAGCCTCACCTGTTATGGAGATCCTTTCTTTCCTGCTATTTTTTTTTGGTACTGCTAGGCTTCTTTGACTTTTCTTTGGACTGGACTAGAGCATAGAATGAGAAAGAGGGAAGGACAGAAAGAGTGGATGGACAGATAAGAATTAAGCCACTTGGTGGGGTGGGCACTTCAAGGACCACAGCTAAGGGGGGCGAGGACAGGATGTATTAAGGACCCCAGGTAAGAAGGCAGGCATTGTAACGAAGATGAAAGCTATAGTTCAGAATGAACTGGAGACAAGGCAGATCTGAGCAGGGTGATGAAAGGGGTGAATCTCAAATAAAGAGAGATTGCTGAGTGATGCCAACAGCGGCAGGGTCTGGAAGCAGCAATGGGGAACATGGAGTGTGCCTATTCCTTCCGCTCCTCCAGGTCCACCATGTTGTAGGGCACAAGAGAAGGTGGATCTACTCCTAAAATCTAGACTTGGATGCTCTCTCTTCTGGGAGGGAATTAGATTTTGATGGAAAGAAATCAAAAGGAGTGTAAAAGGAAAAGTCTAAGACAGAAGAAAATTTCTCGGTGATAGAATGGAAATTACAGAAGGCACAATGGAAGGGGAGGATAGAGCAGGCTAGAAATTCTGGAGGGCTGAAGTTGAAGTAAGGATGAGAAGCATAGTAGCAGGGCCGAAGTCTGCTTAATCATTTCATCAATGAGAGTCTATTAAACATCTACTATGTGCCAAGTACTATGCTAGGTACCAGGGATACAAAGACTCTATCCTTGAAGACTTTGCTTTCACTATTATTCAATTGTGTTCCACTCTTTGTGACCCCATTTGGGGTTTTCTTGGCAAAGATACTGGAACAGTTTTCCATTTTCTTCTCCAGTGCATTTTATCAGGAAGAAATTGAGACAAACAGGGTTAAGTGACTTGCCCAGGGTCATACAGCTCATCAGTATCTGAAGTCAGATTCACATTCAGGAAGATGAGTCTTCCTGGCTCCAGGCCTGGTGCTCTATCCATTGTGTGACTTAGCTGCCACTACATACACAAAATAACTTTTATATACATACAGGCATACACACATATATGTATACATATAAATATACACACACACACACATGGATGTATATGTATACATATACACATGTAAATACACACATACATACACACACATATATACACATACATATACACAGATATACACACGTGTGTACATATACACGTACACATATACATACATCATATATAGATGTAAAATCATGTGTCTGAAGCAGGTTTTGAACCCAGGTCTTCTTAGTTCTAAGGCTCCCTATCTATTCACTGTGCCATACAAGGTAATTTGAAGGCGAGACAGTAAGAACTGGGTAGAGAGATTCAGAAAAAGTCTCATATAGGAGATGAGCTTCGAAGGGAAACTAGGTGATTCCCAGAAGGGAGGAGAGGGTTTTCTAGCCACAGGACAATGGATCACCTCATCCTCTCTGCCTACACCAAATGAATTTGCCCCAGATATTGGAATTCCTAACTGTGCCTCTGGTCCTATCACTTTCCGAGTCATTGTCATGTAAGTCAGCCATTTTTGTTTCTCTACAAGAAGTCTCTTGGTGCCATTATCAGGGAATGGACATTAGACTGGACAGCTAGGCCCCAAACCTAGGAGAGCTTTTTTTTTTTCTGTTCTTTTACCTTGCCCATAGTAAGGGGATATGACCAAGCCTGTTTCTGCAGGTTGATTGCTCCTGGAAGGAAGTTAGGAATGTCAAATGTCATTAAAATATGTCCTTAGTCCTAGTGAGGAATGCCTTTGGAACTTTCATGCTGCCAGGCAGAGCCAAATGAGCTGATTTTAAAGAAAGCATTTGAGTGATGTTGCACCGACAGTGACTCCATGGTGGATCCATTGTTCATTGTGAAAGACTAGAAAAGAACGCAGCCCAAGGCAGTGATTGGCACAGTGATAATGGGTAGCATTATGCATTGCTGTCATTTGCTAATGTTTTGAAATTGTTATTTGCTAACTTGGTTCCTTAAAAATGCTTGTATCAATAAAAAATTAACGGTAAGGTCCGTTTATTTTGGTTGGCTGCAAAATGCAGCGGAAAACATTAAAAATGGTGGGATTTGTTTTTGCAAACACCCACCCACACACACACACCCACACACACACACACTTGGGAACTTTACTATGAGCACTACACTGCATGCTGGCCCTCAATGATCTTTAGCCATCAGGGTAATAAAAATGACTTATCCCAAGAAAACTTGGGAGGATTCCTTCATTTGGCTACTGATATCACAGCCCAATTTTAGGATTTTAGGTTTAGGGCCGAAAGGAAACTTGGAGATCAGGTGCTCCAGGATCATAGGTACATGGGAAGGAGAGCTGGAAGGGACTTTATCAGCCATCTGGTCCAACTCCCACATTTTACAGCTGGAGAAACTGAGACCCAGATAGAAGTGATTTGATCAAGGCCATACCTGTGGTCAGTGAGAGAAGAAAGATCTGAATCCATACCTTATGACTCTGGACTCTTATGCCCTTACGCCTTATGACTTCCCATGTTTCCAAGACAGAAGTTAAACACTCTATACGTGAAAGGGGAGGGGTTTAATGGTAGGCTTCCCTAAGGTCACGCAGTATAAGTAAGTGGTAGAATAAAGTATTGGAACTCAGGTCCTCTCATTCTAATACTAATATTCTTTGTGGCGGCTCAGTGGTGCCATAGTTAGTAGAGTACAGGGCCTGGGGTCAAGAAGATTCACCTTCCTGAGTTCAAATCTGGCCTCAGACACTTACTAGTGGTGTGACTGTAGGTAGGCAAGTCACTTAAATTTTGTTTGCCTCAGTTTTCTCAATTGTAAAATGAGAATAACAGCACCTACTTCCCAAGGTTGTTCTGAGGATCAAATGAAGATAATAATTGTAAAGCACTTAACACATAGAAGTGCTATCTAAATATTAGCTATGATGATGATGATGATGGTGATGATGATGATGGTGATGACAAGGATGGTGATGGTGATGATGATGATGATGATGGTGATGATGATGATGATGATGATGAGAATGTATATAACTGAAACCATGGCCATTGACAAATCTCTAAGAGATGTTGTTGGGTTAGAATTTTGTCCCTAATTAGCTACAGGGAAGGCCAGTCACTTATCCTTCCTTCATATCACTTTCCTCATGTATCATATAAGGTGATTGGACTAGATCAGAGGTGTCAAACACGCAGCTACCTGTGTGACTCCCAAGTGTGGGCCGGAACCAGAGAGAACTGATAAACTCTGAGTGCAGATTGAAAACATACATTTTTCACTTTTCTTTTCTTGCTTTTTTTTTGAAATGTGGATAATATGGAAATGTTTTGCATGACTTTACATGTATAATTGACATCATATTGCTTGCCTTTTCAATGGGTAGGGTAGAGGCTATAGGGACAAAAAGAATTTAGAACTCAAAAAATTTTTAAATGAATGTTAAAATAAAGTATAATGATAATTTTTTTTTTACAAAATGTATTTGGGAAACATTTAACAAAACCACTAAACGTACAATAGAACATAGATGATGTTAATATATTTTTAAAGTAAAAAACAGCCACAGGGATCCTTTTCTATGGTTTTGTGGCCTCCATTTCTGAGTTTGAAACAGTAGGATAACATAGCCTAAAGCAGGGCTGTCGATTTTATGTGGCCCATCTGTGGGTTTTAATTTTCAAGAGTAAAAAAATAAAATAATGGTTTACATGGAATGCATATTTGATTTTTTAATTCAATCACTAATAAATAATCTAATTTATGCTAATTTTCTTTGGTGTTTTAAAGCAGTATTATGGGCAGAACATATCGCATGGAATTTTCAATCAATCTGTGGGATGTGTTCTCTCTGTAAGATGCAGACTAGTCAGTGTGCACCTACCTTTATACTGTTGTGTTGTCACTTTGTTGTTTTGTGTTTGCTTTCGTGCTTCGTACCTTCACCTGTTGTACTGATGATGTGCATTCCCCCACTCTCTATTAGTGTACTGTATTTTTTATTCTGGGTGCAGCCCTCAAATAATTGTTTTATTTTAATGCAGCCCTAAGATAACCTAAGGTTGAACCGCCCTGGCCTAAAGTACTGCCTCAAAAGATGCGATGACATGATATAAGAGAGCTTGGTAACTACCTTCTGTGATATCGAAGTAAAATAGATGAAGATGTACCTTCAACATTCTTAACTTCACCGTGAAAACCATATTTGATCGAGCATTCAGATGATTAAGGGGTCCATTATGGAAGCAAACTCAACTGGAAATCAGGATATTTGGGTTCCAGCTCTCCTCAGCCGCTGGCCAACTTTGCCCCTTCTTGGGTCTTGGTCTTTTCGTCTCTGTAATGAGAGGAGAAAGAGGGGTTCAATCATCTCCAAGGTCCCTCCCGGCTTTAACATCCTATCATTCTTCTAATTGAATTTAACTTCAGATGCACCAATGCCCTGGCAGATTTAGCTGACTGACTCATTTTCCTTTTTGCCTGACGTACTGTTTGGCTATTCCCGAATTTTCACCTCAGGGGCTGCCGTATTTCAGCAGTTAATTCCATGATCCATGAATAGACAGTGAATATATCGAGTAATGTTGGTAGATAGGTCTTTCCCGGTACGTGATTTTGTTGTTTTCATGAATAAAAAGTTCCACTGCCCCTTTTTCTTTCCTAGTGCCCCCTTCTGGAGCTTCCACTTTCTCATCTTTTAATTATCTCAACAGGAAATGTTAAACATGGCCCAGATCTTTCTCCTCGGGAATGCTGAATGAATGGTACAATGCTATAATGGCATTACAGAGGGGGGAAAGGAATGGGTTGCCCATCAGTGGATGCTGGAATCACTACCTAGAAGTAGAAAATTCAGAATGTTTTTAATGTGGGGCATTTTTCTGATCTCACACTTGACAGTCCTTGTCATTGTAGTGCTGCTGTCGCTGTCAATTTCCATCACTCTCTCTCAGTTGTGTTGCATACATATAGATAAAAAAAGTTAAAAAGGAGAAGAGTTGGGATGCTTTCCACTAAGTTATGAAAACAAAAGCATTTTGGTGTCAATAGACACCAAATGTCAGATCTATTTTAGAAGACAGCATGTTTACAGTCAGGGACATGCTACAGTTGGCTCCTTCAGGATCCTGAGAGCTGATTGTTAAATCTTCAGTGTGAGCATTTCCACTTCAGAAATCAGGAAACCCTACAAATGAGGTCTTGATTGCTTGTTTTGTTGGTTGCCTAGACTTAAAGTAAGGACAAAAAATGTTCGACTGAACTTTAAAGGGTGTCAAGCATACATTTTTCAGAGAGCTGGTTTTTAAACATTTTCCAGAACACCCTTAGCAGTGGAAAGATCAGTGGCTCTGGAGCCAGAGAACCTCCTTCAGATCCCTTCTTCTAGCACCTGAGTAAGTCAGGACTTACCCTCCCTGGGCCTGGGTGTCTTCATCTATAAAATGTACCAGATAACCTCTGAGGTCCCTTCCAGCTCTAAATCTCTGATCTTACTACTTTATTCACACACATGATCACATCTTGTAACCTCTTTTGGGCAAGGGCAGGAACAGTCATTCTTTTTGCTTTTATTTGTATTCTCAGCACTTAGCTGGCACACAGTGAATGCTTAATAAATGTTTACTTGGGGTCAAAGAGTACCTGACTGTGAGGCAGGATCCCTGTGTTCTAGTTCCTCCTCCATTTATTGCAGGCCTGCACAACCTATGGCCCACCAAAGGATTTCAGGCTGCTTGCAAAAAATGCGGGCCACCTGAAATCCTCTGGTGGGCTGCGGGTTGTGCAGGCCTAATTTATTGTTCAATCATGTTGGTGTTGAATTGTTTTTCAGTCACGTCTGACCCTTAGTTTCCCCATTTGGGGTTTTCTTGGCAAAGATCCTGGAGTGGTTTGCATTTCCTTCTCCAGCTCATTTTACAGATAAGGAAACTGAGACAGACCAGGTTAAGTGACTTGCCCAGGGTCACACAGCTAGTAAGCATCTGAGGCCAGATTTGATATCAGGAAGATGAATCTTTCGGACTTAAGGCCAGACACTTTATCCACTGTGCCACCTAGCTGCATTGAGCAAATTACCCAAACTCACTAAACTTTGGTTTTCTCCTCTGTAAAACTGGGATCATGACTGCTCTTACCTACCTTGCAGATGAGATGTGTAGAAATGAAATTATATTGCAAAATCCTCAAAATTAAAACACTGCATCTATAAATAGGTAAATCACTTAACACAGTGCCTGGCACATGGTTGGTGCTTAACAAATCTTTTTTTTTTTTAATTTCCTGTTTGGTAAAAAATTGTTATTGAAACAGAGACATTTAGGTTCTAGTCCCTACCTAATCTCTGTTATCTTTTTAGGATTGATTAAGACCATAGCATCATAGAGTTCAAGCTAGAAGGGGCCTCTAAGTACATCTGGTCCAACCCTTTCATTTTACAATTGGGAAAACTGAAGTCCATACAGATTAAGTGACTTACCCAAGGTCACGTGTGCATTGTCTGAGGTAGAATTTGAACTCATATCCTCTGACATAGCAATATTCCCATGTCCTTTGACATCTCCTATCCTCAAATCAATACTCCTTCTGTTATGCCAATTAATGTCATTATCTTGAAGGAAAAGGATGTTTTGCTTTAGTTAGGAATGTGAATTTGTTTAGAGTACATAACCCTGGCTTATCTCTGAAATGTACCTCATTCTTTCAGATAACTGCATTCTGTTTAGCTACGTTTCTCCAACCAGACCCAGACTGTAACTCGTTAGCTCAGAGCTGATTGAATTCAAGTTGTGGTTTTAAGATCCCCTCTAAGATACTCTAAGTTATTCATGTTTTTCACAAGCAGAATCTTGCTGGAGAATATGAATGGAGCAAAATGTAGGCACCATCAGAATGTAATAAAAATAATACTAAACTCAGTGTTGGAGTGACAAATGCCCCAGTATTTTTTAAAAAGCTCAACTTTTTGATATCTTTTATTTTCACATCATCTTTGTTTTTGGATGGCTAGCTCTTGTAACCAAGAATAAAAAAGAAAAAGAAGGAAAAAGCAACTTAGCAAAACTGACTCACATATCAACTGAGCCTGACAGTCTAGGCAAAATTCCGAACCCACAGCCCCCCATCTCTGTAAAGAAGGGAGGGAGCTACACATTTTCTCCTCTTTTCTTTGGTCACCATAATTACACAGGATCTGATTTTTTATTTTGCTGTTCTTTCTATTTACATCCCTGAAGTTGTGGAGATTGTTCAGCTTACTTCCCTCTTTATCATATACTCTAAGTCTTCCCTTGCTTCCATGAATTCTTCTTTCTTTCAGACCACCAATATTTCATCACATGCATGGACTTCCTTTTGTCTGGCCATGCCCCAGTTGATGGGCATCTCTTATTTACAAAAAAACTTCATCTTGTATACAAGGCCTTGTGGTCTTGTGAAAAAAAAAAGCAAAGAACTAGGATATGGAAACTTTGGTTCTAGCACTGACTTTGTATAATGTGCAAAAAGTCATTGAACTCCATGGGCCTTGATTTCATCGTCTATAAAGTTAGAAACATAACATCTGCTTTATGGTTGTAAGCATCAGATGAGATGTTTGATGTAAAAGTGCTTTACAAAAAGAAGGGATTACAAAAATAGAATGCAAAGAACAGTCTCATGGAAGCTTAGAGATGAAAGAGCCGCTGAAGGTCATCTTGACCTCCCTCTTATCCAGAAATATTATGCCAGGCAGAGTGTTAAATAATCTCTGCACTTCATTCTACTTGTAGACAGCTCTATTGTTAGAAAGGTCTTGCTAAGATTGAACAAAAATGTTTTTAGATGTAACTTTCACTCTGATTGTGGTTCTATGCTCTGGAGTCACACTAATGAAGCTGACTCATTCTTTTATCTTCCTTCAGATTTCGAAAATAGTTATCAGGCAACTAGATGGCACAGTGGATATTGTGCTGGTCCTGGAGCCAGGAAGACTCATGATTTTTTTTAAAATTTATTTTTTATTTTTAGTATGCAACACTCAGTTCCAGAAGTTTTTGAGTTTCAAATTTTCTCTCCCTCCCTCTCCTCCCCCCTGCCCCCACCAAGACAGCATGTAATCCAATATAGGTTCTACACATATCTTCGCATCAAAATTATTTACATAATAGTCAAGTTGAAAACAAGAATTATATCCAATGGAATGAATCAAGAGAAAGAAGAAACAAAACCAAAAAAGAAGGACAAATAAAAGAGAGCAAATAGCTTGCCTCAATCTGCATTCAGACTCCATAATTCTTTCTCTGGATGTGCATAACTTTTTCCATCATGAGTCTTTTGGAGCTGTCTTTGAACTTTGCATTGATGAGAAGAGCCAAGTCTATCACCCATGTGTCTGTAATCGTGCATAATGTTCTCCTGGTTCTGCTCCCCGCGCTCAGCATCAGTTCATATAAGTCACAATAGTATTCCAATACATTCATATACCACAATTTGTTTAGCCATTCCCTAATTGATGGGCATCCCCTTGATTTCCAATAGGAAGACTCATCTTTATATGTTAAATCTGGCCTCAGAAACTTACTAGCTGTGTGATCCTGGGCAAATCACTTAATCCTATTTGCCTCATTTTCTCCACCTGTAAAATGAGCTGGAGAAGGAAGTGACAAACCACTCCAGTATCTCTGCCAAGAAGACCCCAAATGGGGTCATGAAGAGTCAGACATGACTGAAATCGCTGAACAATAACAACAAAAATTATGTCCCCCCCGCTTAGACTTCTCTTCTCCAACCTGAACAGCTTCCATTCCTTCTCTGCTTTTCATATAACATGGTTTTCATAGCTGTGACATAGCTACTCTTCTCTAGACACTTTGGCTGTCAATATCTTTGATTTGTGGTAGCCGGTACTGAACACAGTACTTCAAACGTGATCTGAGCAGTACAGAATACAGTCACACTATTAATTACCTCAACATGGGTCCAATGCTTCTATTAATGTCACTTGATTGAATTACCTAATTTCAGTATTTGAATGGGGGCGGTGCAGGGGAATCCTTTTAAAATTAAACTTAACAGACCTCTGTAAACTTTGCTAATTCACGATTTCTCTTGGGGTCTCAGTTTCAGTCTCTGTTAAATGAGGATTATATTAAATGTGCTATGCCAATACTATCTTTCTGTTACTCAGTGTAGTCCTGGTTGGAGATAGCTATCATTACATTAATTAAAAGACTGGAAAATTTGGTCTTATTCTTTCTACTTTATCATACACTTCCAGAATGACCTAAAGCAAATTGCTTCCCTCTAATAACTCCCTTGTAATCCTTTTGCAATAGAAACAATGAGAACTACTCCCTGGCCATTTCATGGGAATGTTTGGAAAGATGATTGAAATGACATTGGTGGAATATTTTGAGAATGTATATTCATTGATCAAAATGAGTTTTCTGTCTTCCAATTTGACTTCTTAGCATTTCCCATTTTTGGTGTTCAGACATTGCTTTCAAAGGAACTGGCCCATCTTGACAAAATCTATCCAGTTGTTAAAGGATATCAAAGCTCATCTTTGATTTGATTTTTGATCTTGAAGGTAAGTAGGTGGCACAGTGGATAGAATGCCAGGCCTGGAGTCAGGAAGACTCATCTTCCTGAGTTCAAATCCAGCCTCAGATACTTCCTAGCTATGTGACCCTGGGGAAGTCACTTAACCCAGTTTGCCTCAGTTTCCTCATCTGTATGAGCTGGAGAAGGAAATGGCAAATCATTCCACTGTCTCTGCCAAGAAAACCCCAAATGGGAGTCATGAAGAGTCAGATGAGACTAAAACAACTGAACAACGATGACATTTACACCTTAAAACAAAGTAGAAGTTGCTAAGAGTTTTCAAGAGGTCTTAACTTTGAGTATTTCAAAATACTATTTAGTGAAATTTGGTTCATGAATAGTAAGACCTATAGATTAATCAATAAAAATTTATTAAGTGTTTGCTATGTACTGGAAAAGGACATGACAAATCACTCCAGTATCTTTGCCAAGAAAACACATGGATGACATTGGCATGGTAGGGTCCACAGAGTTATGTAGAGCTAGACATGACTGAATGACTGAACAATAGAATAGACTTCGTGTGCTAAGGATACAGAAAGCAAAATTAAACAGCCCCTGTCCTCAAGAGGCTTATACTCAATGTATATAAAGATAATAAATGTAAAATATTATGAATACTAGGAAAATAAATATAACGTCCAGGGCAGGTCTCATACAGCAAGTAGCACTTGATCTAAGCCTTGAAGGAAATTAGGGATTCTAAGATGTGGAGGTGAGAAGGGGGTGCTTTTCAACCATAGAGGAAAGCCTGCACAATGGGAGATGCGATGTCAGGTAGGGGGAACAGCCAATAAAACATATGAAAGCTTTGAGAAGTGTAGTGCAAAAATCCCTACAAAATACAGTATGCTGAGGCTTGTTTGCAATCCATGCGGGCTTTCTTATAGGCATAAGTATGGAATTAGATTTGGGAATGTCAAGTGAAAGCTCTTTGGGTAGGGAAGAGTGGACAGATGTGTTTGGAATGAAGGTTTGTAAAAATAGAAGATTTCAAGAATTTTTTTTTGGAAAGAAGTACAAAGGTTAGGAAGGAATAATCCATCTTCCCTCTTGGCTTACATTCTACCTGTGTGACTGGGCAAGTCACTTAAATCCCCTGGCTTCTGTGTCCTATCTACAAAATCTATGGATTGGACTAGGCCTCTGAGGTCCCTTCTAGTGCTAGTTTTATGAATCTATGGTAAGTGCAGTCTTAGTGCTGGAATCTGGCAGAATGTTGTCTTCTCTATAATTGAGCCTTGCAATTTTGAAGTGGCTCCTCCTCTGGGTAGTCCCTGGATGAAAGGGAAGGCCCACTTGCACAGGGATGGCGATTCTACCCTTTAATATCTGAGTTACCTTGGCTCTGCCAAGGAACACTTATGTCTTCTTAAAGTGTTAAGTTTACACGAAACTGTAGTACCCAGTGCAACTTGACCCTGGCTTCATCAGGTTGCAGATTCATATATTACTTGCATTTTTACAAAGTGCCTTTCTCATCAACAACACTTTGAGGTAATAGTGCAAGAATCATTGCCTCCATTTTACATATAAGTAAAATGAGATTCCTAAAGGGTAAGTGACTTACCTAATGTTCTGTTCATAAAGTTAGCAAATGTTGGAGGCAAGTCTTGAACCTAGGTTTTCTGACTGCGAGTCCAGAGCTGAGTTCAAACCCATCCTGAGAGACTTGCTAGCTGGGTGACCTTGACTGAGTCATTTAACCTTTGTCTGCTTCAGTTTTGCTTAACCATAAGATGAGGGTAATAATAGCACCTACCTCCCAGAGTTGTGAGGATCAAATGAAAAAGAGTTGTAAAGTACTTAGCCCAGTGCCTGGCACATAGTAGTTGCTTAATAAATGCTAATTCCCTTCCCTCTTTCCCCACTAGTTTTACATTCTACCATGCTGTTATAGCAGCATAGTCTGACATCTATCTCGATAAATGTGCAACCAATTTCTGAAAGTGGATTATCTCCCCTAGTAAGGTACCTTTTCATACAAGGGGAAACTAGAGTTGAGTATCATTGGACAAAGGAACTACAGGGGTCTGCAATGCCTGGGTGATGCTGATCTTCATAAGAGGAAAATCTGGTGCATTTTCTTCTGAGGGACAGGGAGTAGAGAGAATAATAGCTGAGTTATTTCTCTTGTTTGTCAGAGGGAAGGACTGCATGATTTTGGTGTTATTATGGTGAGGAAACATTGAATCACAAGTTTTGAAACTCTCTAAGCTTTCAAATTAGATTTTTTGAATTGAAACAGCACTTGGTAAAGCATCTTTGCTTCTTTCTTTTCTTCTACTTCTTGCTCTGAGTTCTTGTTCTTCTGTTCTTTTTGATCTTGTTCTGGCTCTGGTTCTTATCCTCCTCCTTCTCCTCTTTTTCTTTTTCCTCTCCTCCTCTTTTTCTTCCTCTACTCCTTTTCTTCTTCTTTCTTGCCTTCTCTTCCTCTTTCTCTTCTCCTCTTCCTCCTCCTCTTCCTCTATTTTCTCCTCCTTTTTCTTTTCTTTTCTTCTGTCTTCTCTTCATTTTGTTTAGTTTTCTCCATTCCTCTTCCTCCCTCCACTACTTGTCCTCCACCTTCATCTTTATCTTCTTCATCTTCTTTGTTTAAAGAGTGCTTAGAAAACCACTAGACAAAGCCTGTTGCACATCAAGCAACTCAGTAAAACACTGTCTTGATGAACTAAGCACACATACATGGCCAGGCTCATGCATTCCCCACTCCCACCCCAAATTCAGAAGCAGGCAAAATAAATTCCTTCAAAGTACAGGGTAGTTTTAAATACAGAGGGGAAACATTCAGTGCAATTAGCCTGAGCTTTTGCTGAACCTATAATGTTTGAAATTGAGATGTTTAGAAGAATCGACTTAGGATGAATTTCCATGTCCTTCATTTCCTTGCTACCAAATGAAAACAGGAATTACTGTGCTTTCTCATTATCTCTTAGAGTCCAGTGACATTGATTGTAACCAATGAAAATCAAGGGGAAGAGTTTTGGCTTGATTGGTCAAAGTTCATGACAGGCAAAAATACGATGTATGGTTTCTACATCCCCATTATGTTGTCATTAGAAATATGCAGAGACTTGTAAATCCCACATCTAAACCCATTTCACAGTAATTCACATCTTTGTATGTTAAAAGCATAGTGGTATTGTGGTTTTAAACCAGCAAATCATGCATTTCAGTATATTTCCCTTTCTTCCTTTGAACAGAATACAATCTGCCATAATGAGGTTTTGGAGCACGATCAGCACATTGCCTCAGAAGCCCTGTCAAAGCCCTGCTTCATGAATGGGTTCACATCTTGAGAGGATATGTGAAAGATGTTGCTATAAGATATTGAAGAAGGAAAATTGAGTGTAAGGTGAGTTCATGGAATGCTTAAATAACACAAGAAGCAGGGAAGTGTTAAGGAAACTGGATATTCCCATGCTGTTAAAAAGGGTGAGGAAGTGGGGCTTGACTGGCCTGAAAAGTTGGGAAAGAGAGAAGTCTTTACTACTGAAAGAAATATAAGGCACATTTGGGTAGCTGAGCTGATAGAACTGACCTTTTGAATCTAGAACTGTAGGAATCTCAAGGTTGATTGTGTAATTCTAACTTGAATGGCATACTTTTAGAGGTGTTGTGGTTTAATGGAAAATGTGCTGTACTACTCATTAGAAGACTAAGGTTCTTGTCCCATCCCTGGCCTTTTTTGGATGCAGATTATTACAGATCTCTGGACCTTGCCTTATTTCATCTGTAAAATGAAGAGACAGAACTAAATAATATCTAAGCTTCCTTCAAGCATTAATGATCTAGGTTAGGAAAAAAAAAGTTTTCAAAGAATAATATATCTTCAAAGCAATGTCTAAAAATTTAACCTGTAGGAAATATATACACAGTTTCATTCCAGCTTAGACTTGGAATTTACTGAGATATAAAACATTTGTGTGTCATCTATGTAATTAATTAACACTTCTGTGGAATGTGTGTTTGTTAACTTAAAACTAAACTGAGTCCTGGATTGTAATATTACATCATGACCAGATTATCATGATATGGTATAAGGCCATATAAGGCCACTGATCTCCAATTAATAATAAATTTCCTGTAACAACCTCTCTAGGGCAATGACGTAGTACAGGGCAGCTAGGTGGCACAATAGATAGAGTTCTGGGCTTGGAGTCATGACTGAAAACAACCAAATAACAACAACAACAACATCCTTTCTGGGTCTACTTCCCCAGTTCCAACTTGCATTGGCAAGCCAAGTCCCCAAAGGGTAATAATTACTTTTTTCAATATACTGAGTAACCCTCAGATGCTAGAGAATTCTGGTACTGCCATCCTGAGCCCCCATCTGGTGTATCCCACGTTCATTATGTATAAATCAGCTTTGATTAGCTTTTAGAAAGGGTATAGTATAATAAGAACAGTTGGTACAAACAGCATCCTTCCAACGTCTTGTTTTTCACATGGATATACAAATGCATGGGGATAGTGGACTCATATTTATAATATAGTAATAGTGAGGTACATGTATAGAATATGCATGTATGGGGTAAACTTACAACTTCTGGTTACTGGAAGTCCTTTCTTCATTCTTTAGTTGTCATTCTTTTATGGTTCAAAGGTTCACAAGCTGTTTCCTCAAATGGCTATCTTCATGTCGCCATTCATGTTAGTATTTGTCCTTATTGCTTTTATATCCTACTGATCTAGTCTTTTTGATGATAGAGTCAATGGAAGAGGTAGGGTAACAGTCCCTCTGGGCTCATATTCTCCCTGTACCCACTTGCTGACCTCTCATACAGCCACAAGAATATACTTTCCCAGGAGCTCCTGAACCTGGAAGTTCCCCAAGCTTCACTGCTTCATTACCGGACTCTGT
Organism: Trichosurus vulpecula; assembly: GCF_011100635.1. Lineage (NCBI taxonomy): Eukaryota > Metazoa > Chordata > Mammalia > Diprotodontia > Phalangeridae > Trichosurus > Trichosurus vulpecula. Next base: position 190,705,770 of record NC_050580.1, on the reverse strand, counting down.
ATTTCCAAACAGGATGGATGGCTCTATTATACATATATATGACAGATGGAGTGGTCCAGAGGAGGGTCTAATTTTTTTCATCTAACCACAAAATATATATATATATATTTTTGCTGTGGAATTATCTACTTTTATTTAATGAACTCAAGCATTTCACTCCTCCTTAGTTAATTATTTATTTGTACCTGAATTCAATTAAGAAATTTGAGTCTTCTATGTTTATATTAATTGGAATGGAGATACACATCCTCACTCTTATACTCTAGTGTGAACTTAATTCTTCACTACCTTTCACCTCCCCCATTCAATCTTTTGCCAAAGCCTGTCCATTTTACCTTAATGATATCTTTTGAATGTCCCGTTCTTGCCTCTGACACTGCCATGATTCTAGTGCAGGCTCCCGTCATCTCATGAACTGATTATTGCAATAGCCTGTTGGTGAGTCTGACTGCCTCAAGTCTCCCTTCGCTCCAGTCTATTCTCCATTCAGTCACTAAAGTGATTTTCCTTCATTGTGGGTACTCCCCTACTCTCTTACACATGTACACTCTCAATAAACTTCAGTGGCTCCTTGTTGACTCCAGGATGAAATATAAAATGATCTGTTTGGCTTTCAAAGCCATTCATAGCCTAGCCTCATTTTGTTTTTCCTGTCTTTTTATACCTTAGCCCTGACATGTGATCTTTGATCCAGTGACACTGGCCTCCCATCTATCCCATGAACAAGATACTCCATCTCTCAGCTCTGAGCATTTCTCTGGCTGAACCCCTCACTTAGAAAGCTCTCCCTACTTATCTAGGTCTATTGGCTTCCTTAAAGTTCCAGCTAAAATCCCATCTTCTGCAGGAAGCCTTCCCCACCCCCTCTTAATTCTAGTGCCTTCCCTCTGTTAGTTATTTCCTATTTGCCCTGTACATAGTTTACTTTGTATACATTTGTTTTTGTGTTGTCTCCTATTTGATTGTAAGCTCCTGGAGGGCAAGGACTTTTTTTTTTTGTATCCCCAGTGATTAGCACAGTGCCTGGCACACAGTAGACACTTAATAAATGTTTATTTATTGATTTTATTTATACCTATATGCATATAGCTTATCTCTCCCAAAAGAATATAAGCTCCTTGAGGGAAGGGACCTTTATTTTTATCTTTATATTCCCAGTACATAACCTAATGCTTGACTCTCAATAAATACTTGTTGATTGATTGATTGGCATGCTGTAACATAGTGGGGCACAGTATTTTGAACAAATAAATTGAAACATAAAGAGTTATATTTTTACGAATTTGTATGACAAAAGTATACACACATTTGTATATATATAACAACTTTGTAAATGTTTCTTTTGATTTTCAAATATTCTTTCAAAAGCTGTACATATGCCAAATCACATAAGATATTAGGTTAAATTGCCAAGTAAAGCAAACAATAGCAATTTCTTCATGTGTAAAAGGGGGATAATAATATGCATACTGACTACTTCATGAGTTTATTTTGACGGAAAGGGTTCGCATACTTTAGCACTCCGTGTAAATCTGAGCAATTATCACCATCATTTTGGTCTGGACCTGTGATTTCACCATTGTAGGGAATTCCCAGTGTAGGAATTCCATCTACCAATTCAAATCAGCAACTAATTTGTGACATGCTTTTAGAGAGTTGTCTATGTCGTCACTATTGCTTTACTTTTGTAGAATAAAAATCACTTGTGGAACCCTACCTTCCATAGATGATGGTTCAGACCAATAAAAACAAGGCCTGGCTACCATTTTATTCTTGAGGCCCATGTACATACACATGCTTATTTTGAGAGAAGATATGAGGCTATGTTCAATAATATATGAATAAAAATACAACATTTTTGTAAATTCATGTAAATATAATGTAAACCGAAGACATTTTTACATTGATGCTAACTTTTGGGAATCACATAAAATAACACAGCATCCATAAAAAAGAGAACTTGGATCTAGAAGGAAACTTAGAAGCCATCTCGTCCAACCTTGTCAGTCTCCTAGACTGACTCCCATTCAGTCTAGTCAGTTTCCAGCACATTGGTCTGAGAAAACTGGAAAGTACTGAAATGTTAGACTTGTAAAAAAATCATATCCATACCTGAACACGTACATCCCCAACTCTAGTTTATATGTAGATGTACATGCCATCTCTGTGGACAAATACTCTTTCATGTGTCTTTATGAGAAGCAACAGTGACACACAGTGGTTGATTGAGTCAATCAAACATGTTCTCCCTCCAGATATCCCAGGAGGTACAGCAGATATCTCTCCGACTTTCTTTCTTTGGAAAGTTTGGTTGTCTTGTTAATTCAGGCAGGTATTAACTACCCAATATATTCAGCATACCCCTCGTTGTAAGCTGTCAGGTGGTGACATAACATCACATAACGTGACGCTACATGATACATAATGCCTGAATTGAAAAAAAAATAAAAAAAATCCCAGACACTTCTTTCAGTGAAATAGTAGGTAGCTAATCTGAATATTTGGGGTAATTGGCTCGAGGAAGAGAGAGGCATCATTATTTCAGGCTCCCCAGTGAGCGTTAATTAACCATATTGCTTCATTGTTTGACAAAGAGAGCGCTGCTAGTAGTGTTAAATCTGTAATGACACATTGGCTTTGGGAGCACAGGTATTTTAAACTACCTTGACTGACTGACATAGAGGTAATTCTATTCAGAGTTGAGCAAGGTACTCAGGCAGAGTTCTCTCTTTCCAGAGATGTACAAATTCACCTGTAGAGATAGCCATGAGGTTTTCTTTCTTTATCCCTACCTGTAACCCAACTGGCCCTCTAACTGGGTGGGGTCGGGGGAGGTTGAGGGGAGAAGAAAAGCAAAAAAAAAAAAAAAAACCACCAGCATCTTCTGTAGCTTAGCCTGTGGACTACCTGGGCTCCATGAACAATAAATCTCCTTTATGAAGCATTGAACCCCATAGGAACAGCTATGGTTGCTCTTAAAAGTTGCAGATGTCTCATGACATCCAGCAAGGGCCTTCTAGATGTCTGAGGACCACCTAAATCAATGTTTGCAGGACTGAGAGGGCCTGGGTAAAAGGCCACAAAAGAGTAAATTCCAGTGTGAACAACAATGCATGATGTTTTAGTTGAAATTTTAATAATAATAACAGGAAAAGGGAGACTGACAGTAGATATTAACATAAACTTTAGTCAAGGAATGTGCTGGACTTTTCAGAGGAATGTAATGCTTCGGTTCGATCACCATCAGCTCTGTACTTTGAGCTGTTTTCTCAGTTTGATCACTGTAGTTTCCCTTCATCCACTCATATACTTATACCATGTCCCCCATCTGATCGAGAGCACGAATCTGCAAATGGTTGGTTGGGATTAGGAGACGGTTTGTGGTAGCTAGCAAAGCACATTGACCCATGGGGGACTGAACCCATTATCTTGATCACAATCCACATTAACCAACTGAAAGAATGGATTACAGTTATTTGTTACAAGGGAAGGCCTCTATGGGAGGAATAGAATTTGTGAGTAGGGATAGTGGTACTGTAAAACAAAGGATAGAAAGAAAAAAGTGTCAACAAAACATTAAAAGTGTGTGTGTATGTATGTATGTATGTATGTATGAACAAAGACAGGAAAAAGCAGGGTAGTTTTGTTACTACTCTGTTAATTAGGATCATAGATCTAGAAGGACTTCAAAGGGCATCCTGTCCAATCTCTTCATTTCACAGATGAGGAAACTGAGGCACAAAAAAGCATATTAACTTGTCCAAAGTCAGACAGGTAGAAAGTACCAGTGAGAGAATTTCAGCCTATGCCTTTTGCCTACAAAACCATTGTTTTCCCCTGTTCCTTTACCATTCACCCTTCCATTTAATATATATTTTAGAAATCCTCCATGTAATAAAAGTTCACAGTTTCACATAAAATGTTCTCTTCTGCCCTTTGTTTATTAAAATCATCCAATTTGTTGATGTTTAAGGTCATAATAAAAAGACCTTTAATAAAAAAGATTGAATGACAGACTAATTAGAATTTGTTGAGCTCCCTAAAGAATCTTTCCCATTCTAGTATTAGTACTTCAAACACCATATTCTTAATTCTGTGATAGGGGGATAAAAATTCCTCTCTAGAACTGCAGAAAAAGGGAAACTCCCTTTTTATTTTAGTCTATAAGGAGATAAGGATAGAACAATACATTTACTTACATTCAAGTAAGCTTATAAAGACTTCTTGGACCTTTGATATCAGATCAAATTGAGTACGTAGTTGAGACAAGAGATATTGAAGTATGAGTCAAATAAATGTGTATTGGAGAAGGGAAGAGTTTAGAGCTCCTAAGAGACTAGGAACGTTCTGTTGTTCAGCGTAGATTAAAAAAATGTGAAATGCACCGGGTACTTAGACACTAGGTATCTAAGTGACACAGTAGATAGAACTCTGGTCCTGGAGTCAGGAAGACCTGAGTTCAAATCCAGACTCAGATTCTTACTAGCTGTGTGACCCTGGGAAAGTCAAGTAACCCCATTTGCCTCAGTTTCCTCATCTGTAAAATGAGCTAGAATAGGAAATGGCAAATCACTCCAGTGTCTTTGCCAAGGAAACTCAACTGAATTGACTGAACAACAACATCTAAGAACGGGTTGCTAGTCCTTTGAGGGAGGTCATGTAAAAATTTCAAAAGCATCCTGAATTTTTGGCTGCTGGTCTTGCACAACATTCAACACTGCAACAACTTTTAGTCACAATCTACTTCCCTAATAGCCACCCTTCTGTAAGCACCTGACACTATTAACTATCCTCCACTATTAACTATAACACCCCTCCAGCCTATTTTCCCCAGATTTATTCTCTCTTACTTTGCCTCCCACCTATTAGGGCGATCCTTCTATAGTCCTCTATAGGTATAGTTGTAATCTCTTTTTACAAATAAGGAGACTGAGGCTTAGAATATTTACATAGATTGCCTAGGGTCACATAGGTAGTGAGTGATGGAGCTGAGACTCAAATTCAAGTCCCATGACACCATGTTCAGTGTTCCAAGGTGAGTATTCCTTCCATTGCGTCATGTATATATTTAAGCATGAATACTCCATTCTCAAAATTTCAGGATCATTTTTATCTGCGAGATTTTCAGGTAAAGGTATGGGCTTCAAAAGCGGTGAAATCATTCATTACCGCTGCTAGTTCTCCCCAATCTTTGGGACTTCATATAACACACTCGGTACAGAAGAAAACTCCTCTATCCTTGTAATTCTTAGAGAATCTTAGAGAGTTGAGGCACATCTTTTGGAGCTGTAAATGGCTTTCAGAAGACTATTCCCAGCTTGAGGTTCCAAAATCCTTGGCTCGATACTACAAATGACCTACCATAGTGTGGGTGAATTGAAAATTCTCCCTCAATTGGACAAAATCAAGTTGAGTCAACAAGTATTCATTAAATACCTACTATGTACCAGACCTGTGCTAAGCACTGAATGTAAAGGAAGACAAAAAAAATTAGTCCTGCTCTCAATGACAAGGAGTCTAATGGGGGATACAGCATGTAAGCAACTATGTATGAAAGAGACACATCCAAGGTAGATCCACTGAGATCGAGGGAGGAAATTCCTCTGAGGAGGACTGAGAAACACTTCTCGCTGGAGCTTTCTGTAGCTTCTTTTAGCTGAGACTTGAAGGAAGCCAGGGATGGCAGGAGGCAGAAATAAGAAGGGCATGAAGGACAGCCAGTGAAAATGCCAGGAGTTAAAAGTTCTAGTGTCACATGTAAGGAACAGCAAGGAGGTCAATGTCACTGAATCACTGTGGGTGCATGAGGGAGTAAAGTAGAAGAAAACTGGAAAGGTATTACAAATACCCTCCTTTTGGAGAAAATTCTTCCTGAAGTTTATAGGTTGACTGATCTGTGGGGTAGAGAGGACACTGCATGCCTTAAAACTTATAATTTTCTTCTGCTTGAATGAAAGTATTAACGAGAGTCTGGGACATGTTCAGATCCCATCAGTTTGCTCAGATGTTGCTGTCTATGGTGGTAACTAGGCAGCTGTTTCCAGAAGAAACATGGTGACTGGAAGCATTCATGGACGTTCTGTACCTAGCTCTGATTGGCCTACCAAATAATTGGGAGGAGGCTTTTTTCCACTGACCAAGCAACCAAAACTGGTCAGTATCTTCAAAAGAGCCTGAGTCAGCACCAGCATTGATTCTGATGCATTCAAGTCTGAGGAAATGAAGTGGTTGCTTTATTAAGGGCTTCCACTAAGAGAACTACACTGTAAGGGAGGGACTATGGGGCTTCCCTGCTATCCCCAGGCTATATGACTGCCAAGAAATGGGCCTGGATCCTCTGTGTTCTTTTTTGTTCATTTCTGTTCTAGCTCCAGGGAGTGTGGTCTTTCCCATTAGATCATAAGCTCCTTGAGGACAGGGACTGCCTTCTACCTCTTTTGTTTCTACAGTGCTTAGTAGGCATTTAGTACATCTTTATTGAATTGAATAGAGTGTCTGACCTGGGCCAGAATGTTAGTCACAGGGATCAAAGAGTTCAGGAATCTGGACTGGGTATGGCAGCCAAGCCAGCATCAAAATCTTGAGAAAAATAGATCCAAGACTCCAACCCAGAAAAATCTGGCAAGGATTTTGCTTTTGAGTATAAACATAATGTGTTTAAGGTTATGCAGGAACTGACTGTAAAAGCTAATGGACATTAACTGTTAAAGAGAACTGTATTGCTAGTCACTGGTCCTGTAAATAAATTGGGAGAACACAACTGATAGGGGTGGGGTTGAGCTGTGAATAATTATACTGTGAAAATCAGTATTGTCATTTTGTGTTTTTGTGAAAGGCTACTTAATAAGAGTGGTCCAATTAACACATTGCTTGATGAACTTTATTTTTAATCTGTTGCCATGTGAAAGGAAATAGAACATAAGCTTTGGAGTCAGGAACACTTGGGTTTACATCTTGCCTCTGACATATACCAGCTATATGACTATGAATTTTATTTCATTTAGCTTTTCATTGCCCCAAGAAACATTCTCAGATTTAAGTTCTGGACAAGTGGCTGATCTGCATTAATGGAGGTAGTTCCCATGCTGGGAGTTCCCTACCTTGATGAAATCACAGATCCAGGCCCTGCCCTCCCCCTCCAAAGAAACAGAAAAGAAAAGAAAAGAAAATGTTACTAGAATGTTAACAAGAGATTATTCATGAAGTTTTCAGGTATTTTCTAAACCTTAAAGTCTGCAATTTGTGAACCTGTGAAAGATACAACCATTCTGAAAAGCAATCTGCAGTTATTCACAAAAAGTTACTAAACAATGCATACCTTTGGACTCAATTAGAGCACTGCTAGGCATATATCCAAAGAAGTAAAAAGATCATCTATGTACAAAATACATGGAGAAACTTTTTGTGGTGACAAAAAACTGGAAAGTAAAGGGATGCCTGTTACTTGAGAAATGGATAAATAATGTTACATGAATGTGGCAGAATGCTACTGTGCTCTAAAAAATGAGGGAATAGATGATTGCAAAGAGACACGGAAAGACTTGTGTGAGCTGATTCAGAGTGGAATGAGGAGAATCAGAAGAACAATTTATACTATAATATCTCTATTAAAAATGAATAATTCTGAAGACTGTTATAAGCTGATGAAGAATGAAGTGAGTAGAACCAGGAGAACAGTTTATACAAGTTCAACTATACTATAAAGACAAACTATGAAAGCTTTAAGAATTATGATCAATGCAATGACTATTTGTGATTCCTAAGGACCAGTGCTGAAGCATACTGTCTACCTTCTGACAGAAAAGTGATAGACACAGTCTGCAGAACGAGATATATATTTTGTATATGGCCAATGAGAATATTTGTTTTTCTTGGCCAAGCATATTTGTTATATGGAATTTATTTCCCTTTCCCTTTCCCTTTCCCTTTCCCTTTCCCTTTCCCTTTCCCTTTCCTTTTCCCTTTCCCTCTCCTCTCCTATCCCTCTCCTGTCCTCCCCTCCCCTCTCCTCTCCTCCCCTCCCCTCTCCTCTCTTCTCCTCTCCTCTCCTCTTCTCCCTTCCCCTCTCCTCCACTCCCCTCCCCTCCCCTCTCCTCCCCTCCTCTCTCCTGTCCTCTCCTGTCCTCTCCTCTTCTCTCCTCTCCTCTCCTCTCCTCTCCTCTCCTCTCCTCTCCTCTCCTCTCCTCTCCTTTCTTTTCTTTTCCAGTGGGGTGGTGGATGAGTAGTGGACAGAAGAGAAAAGACTATTCTATCAGCTAAAAACCATTTTAAAATTGAGAAGTTGGGGAGGTGTAAGTGTGAAATGCTATAGGCGCTTTCATGTGAGGTCACTGTAGCACTGGTTTCACTTAATTGTTTTATTTTGCTCTAAGAAAGCTTTCATGGGGTGAGGGTAATCTGAAAATATTTGTAACACTAAAAATAAAACATTTCAATTAAATTAAAAACCTGAGTGGTCTGCTAGTAATAGATCTTAGGTTGGATTCTACTGTTTGAAACAGTTTTTTCCCCTTTCCCCCTTATCATCCTCTTCCTCACCTCTACCTCCCTACCCTACTTTTTGCTCCAAGATGGGAATGAATTCTAGATATTCTAAAGCACTGCAAAAGATTTTATAGTCTATGGATGGTAAAAGGTAATATAAACTCTCTAAGAACTTAGGGACCAAGAACATCCCTTTCTGCACAGGAATGTTTATGGCCCTCAAAGAAACAAGCAGACTGTTCACTTGACCTAGTAGGTTACCAGTGACATCATGATCTTCAAGGAACAATCTGTCACTCTTCAGAAATGCTGCTCACTGAAATCTTCAGGCTTGATTAGTTTATTTCAAGGGAGAATGGGAAAAAAAATCCCATTTGCCTTGCAGCGTATTGTTCCTGGGGGAACACATGTTTACATTTTGCTGAATTACACAAATCCACAGCAGTTATTGGAGAGCTAAAGATATATTAATATTGAACTGTAGGCAACCACATGTTGATAATGAGCCCATTTTGTGTCTTGGCTTGTGGAAAAAGAATGTGGAAATGCCTTGTTCTGTGTATTTTTTTCCTCTGACAGTACTGATACACTGCCGCAGGCGCTCTGAAAATAATAGCATAAGGTTAACTGACAATTGCAGGTGTATTTACACTGATATTCTGATATTAGCATATTGCTTTAAAAAATCCCACTGGTGATACAATATGCATCTAAATAAACTTTCTGCTTTACAGAGGAAAGTAGTAGGAATGATACAGAATGGTTCTATCAGTCATTTTAGGAACACATTTTTATTGAATGCCTACTGTGTGCAAGGCAGCCTAGCAGGTCATCTGATAAAAGCAAAACAGAGTAAAAATGCGCCCCCCCTCAACCCCAGGAAAGGGAAGTCTCTTGTGCTGAGAGACAGGGGAAGTATGTTCTAGAGTCCTAGTACTGCCACTAGTGATCTGTGATTTTGAGCAAATAGCTTGAGCGACCTCAGACCCAGGTTTTTCATCTATAAAATGGGGCATGGGGGTGAGAATAGTAGACTAGAAAACTAGATCAGGGGTTCTTAACTTAGAGTTCATGAACTTAAAAAATATTTGATGACTGCATTTTAATATAATTAGTTTCTTTTGTAATCCTACATATTTTATTTAACAAATTTAAGAAGGAGTCCCCAGGCATTGCCAGTCTGATAAAGGGGTCCAAAAAAGATAAGAACCACTGAACTGGATGATGTTTAAGATTCATACTAGATCTAAAATTCTCTAATGTAGATAGGGAGATGAGACATAAATGCACAAAGAACATATTAAAAGAGATTCAATTCAGCTCAACAAACATTTTTAAGCTCTTGTACTGTGCTAGTCTCTGAGTACATAAGGACAAAAACACGACTAGTCCTTATCCTCAAGAAGCTTACACTCTACTGGAGGGGAACACCGATGCACACAGATGACTAAATAGAAGTTTTATGTAAAATCTATACAAAATAGGTCTTGGAGATTTAGGAAAGAAAACGGAAGCAAGGTGAAGTTGAGGTGAGGGAAAACATTTCAGGATTGGGGGACAGCCTCTGTAAAGGAACCAAGGCAGTGGATTGAATGTTAGGGTTGAAGAGGAGAACCATTAGATTTCAGTTTTGAGGTGGAAAATTGAAAAGGAAAAAAAAAAAGGTATTTTTAGAATATTCCAAAACTACAAGGAATTTGACAGTCACCCAAAAGTGTAACCTCTATAGTCATAGCCAAAATGAGATGTTCTTACATTTAGGAGTGGGTGGAGGCAGTGGGGTATGATGAAACAAGCTCAAAACAGGGAGAGAGGAGATGTGGGTTCTAGTCTAGCTCTATAAAATGATTCCAGATTTTGATGGATCCCCAAGTTCATCAATATAGGCACCTTTTTACTAGTGAAGATTGCAAGTCCTCCATATTTGTTCATCCTGTAAATTTTTTATTCCCATTTCTTCCCTTTAGTATTCCATAGAAGATTGAACTAATGCCCTAGGCATCTTGCTCCATAGATTTGTCTATCTCTCGTCTATATGTCTACTTATCCATCTATTTCATCTGTTTATTATCCATCATCTATCTGTCATGTATCTGCTTGAGGGCCTGCCTATCTCTCTCTCTCTCTCTCTCTCTCTCTCTCTCTCTCTCTCTCTCTCTCCTCTCCTAATCTATGTATCTATTCATCTATCATCTATCTACTTGCTTGCCTATCTGACTATCTATCTATCTATCTATCTATCTATCTATCTATCTATCTATCTGTCCGTCTGTCTGTCTGTGTCTTGGTTCATCCATCCACCCACCCAACATCTATCTATCTATCTATCTATCTATCTATCTATCTATCTATCTATCTATCTGTCTATCTCAGGGGCTCCAGCATGCATTCAGGCTATCTGTTATTTCTCATTCTAGCTACTCGACCAGTCAACCTGAGATGGATTCACAAAACAAGACTAGATGTTTGAAAAACCTTTTGAATCTGAAAATAAAACAAAAAGTATGACTTTAAGAATGTATATTTTGAAAAAGGACATCTTATTCCTTTCATCAAATTCTTTACAAATGTTTAGTTTCTCATTTTTTTAAATGAGAAAATTAACTAGTTTGGGGGAATATTTGGGGCAGATGAAAAAGGATTTTTTGGAAGAGTCCTTAACTTTCAAGATTGTTTTATTTCATTGTGAGATTAATAATAAACAGGGATGTGCCCTAAGACAGCACTTCAAAAATCTCCTATGATAATGACCCAAACTCTCCTAAGCGCAGATTCATTATCTGTAAGCTCCCTTAGAATACATCCAATGCAAATAACCCATTCATTTTATGGAAGAGGAAATGAAGACCTAGAGAAGTTGTGACTTGAGGTAAATAGACAGAGAGGTGGGGTTTGAATTTGTATCATTTAGTTCCAAATTCATTGCTCTTATACCAAATTTTCCTGACTTTAAAGCTAGCTCGTGATAAATACTATGTCACATTGACTTTCCTTTCCTTGCCTCTTATTTTCTTTTCCTTATGCTGTTGTAATTTTGGCAATATTTTTGCTCACCAAGAGGATTAACTCAACTCATATTTAAATACCTTTTTTTTGGAGGGGGGGGGAAAGCAGGGCAATTGGGGTTAAGTGACTTGCCCAAGGTCACACATCTAGTGTGTCAAATGTTTGAGGCTGGATTTGAACTCAGGTCCTCCTGACTCCAGGGCTGGTGCTTTACTCACTGCGCCACAGAGAGACAGGGAGAGAGGAAAGACAGGCAGAGAGAAGGAAACAGAGAAAAAGAGAGAGAGGATGGAGGGAGCGAGGGAGGGAGAGAAAGAGAGAGAGACACAGAAAGATGGAGACAGAGACAGAGTGGGGAGGGAGGGGAAGGGGAAGGGATAGATAGGAGAGAGAGAGGGGAGGAAAGGATAAAGAGAGAGAGGAGAGACAGAAACAGAGAAGAAAAGAGAGAAGGGGAGAAAGAGGAGACAGACTTATTCTTTGAAGAGAAACAATCTCATTTCAATTGGCTCATAGATGTGGATAAGCTTTAAAAAAATATTAGCCAACCGCCTGATTACATAACCACCCACATATTTCAGAAGTCATTTTCTTATGCTGAGCAAAAACAATAAGCTAGAGAAGGCCATGGTATTGTGCAAATAGCGAAGTCAGAGGAATAAACTGCAGTTTGTCTTTATTTCTTATTACAGAGCTCAGCATTTTTATGTTTCTTCATCAAGGAAAAAGCCTCCCCCCGCTACACACACCCTCTGCGCTTTCTACTAGTGTTCACCTGCTACTCAATTAACACCCCATCAAACTCCACACTCACAGGGGGTTTATTGTCAGACCACGGCACTTGGAGCTCTTAACCCTCTATCTCACCTATATTACACATGGAGTTAAAAACAGTCTCCTGACTGTGCTTAGAAAACATGTCTTTTCATTTGGTGTTTGTGTAAGGTTTGCCTCGTGAGAGTTACCCTGGGTGTTCGTAAACTTAGAACTGTATCTCTGTGTGTCTGACATTTATTGCCTTCCATAGGATTGTAAAACACACTTTTCTCCTTTAACTGCTTTTGCTGACACAGTATATAAAACAACCTTTAAATATTATCTATAAATTAATTAGCAGTTTTCTGTATTAGAAGGGACTGAGTAGGATTGGCTAACTCTGCCTGCGTTTATTTAGTAGGTGTTTTTTGCTGCAGTTTTGGGCCTTTTCTATTTGAAGAAAATATAATGCACACCTCCTCACAAATCCAAACTTTCTGAAGAACTAGTTCCAAACTCCTTCGGGGTTCAAACCCTCCCTTAGACACTTCCTAGCTTGTGATACTGAGCAAATCGCTTACCTGAGTCTCACTTTGCTCATCTATAAAATGGTGGTGGGAGGGCATATGTGGATTAGATGATCATCTATCTCTAAATCTATAATTTCATGATCCTTTTAGAGAAGGGTATTCTTGCCTAAATTCTAAGAAATATCTATTTTTCTTATGTTTGTAATAATGTTAATATTTCCCTGAGAATTGAAGGAAGTATGTCTTACTTCTCCAGACACTTATAACCATGAGGATAAGGCTATGGATTGGACCTATGATTTCATTGAATAGTGAATTCCTAGGAAAGGAAACTCCATCTACCAAGGGAGGTTGGCATCTTCTCTGTAGGTGATAGGTTCCTAGAGCACTATGCGATTAAATGACTTGTCCAGGGTCACATGACTAATATGTCTCAGAAGCAGGACTTGAACCCAGGACTTCCTGGCTTCAAAGATAGCTTTATTGCCACTATAGCATGTTGTAGTACCAGATTTTAAATACCTCTTGACTCAATAATTTTCCATTTGACAAAAACAATTTTTGAAAGCCCCATCACTAGTCTGGAATTTGTTATAGAGTAATAAATAATTCAACTTGTCATGTTGTCCAGTAGAAATATTCCTTGGAGGCACACTTTCAGTTTCTGTGACTGTCCCTGGGTTTTCTAAAACAAAACTGCATTTGAGAAACTCCATTCCACATCAGTAGGTGGTGGAGACTTTCTGTATCATGTCACCTTAGGGAACTTATTCATGTTTCCTACTGGGAGACAGAACCTCAAAAAAACCTACTTTTTCTTCTATGATAAGGTATTGCATGTCTGTCTGTCTATCTATCTATCTATCTATCTGTATATATCTATATATACATATACATAAATACAGATACAGACATTCCTTATCTTTTGAGCAAGACTAAGGTCCTATCCAAGGAATTCGATGAGTATGATTGGTTCTGAAACAAATATATCTAGGAACAAATCAGGAACAGAAAATAGCACAAGAAATAAAGATTTAAGTTCTAAATCCCTACATATCCACATCAATTTCTTAAAATAGTTCATGACTTGTAATGGTCACATGGAATTTTTCTGTGGGGGCAAACACTTTCTTTTCAAAGCTGAATCTATAAATGAATTGCATAGTTCATTGCATTCCCCCGCCCCCTTTTTTGATAGATGTATGGGTCACAAAATTGTCAAATTTGAGCACTGGCAAGAACTTTAGCCTTCATCTCGTCCAACCCCCACACAAAAGGCATCCCCAGTACAATATTCCTGACAAGGGGTCTAACTAACCCTTTGGAAGGTAAAAGGACAGGCTCGAGAAGAAAAAACTTGACATATTAAATAATGTGTTCATGCTTTCCTCATAGTTATAGCTTAGTCACTTAAAAAGCCATTTAAAATATTCCTTTAACATAAATATGTCTTTACATGTGAGGAAATGCATTCTTAGAGAATTAAAACTTTGATCCTATTCTGTTAATCAATTAATTAGAAATATTTTTTAAGCTCTTACTATATTTCCAGGTACTATGTTTAGATTCATCAAAATATATGCTGAACTAAGTGGACACTAGGGTTACATATTATAGTTGATAACTCTTGTATGATTCTCAATATGATTGGGAGACATCTTGATTGAGGAGAGTCTTTAAGGATACATTTTACTTTGCTGAGGCAAAAGCTACTTTGAATTCAACAAACAAAAAAATAAAGAGTGATCTTATATTCTCTATACCAGTATTTCTCAAACTATCTTGCAAGAAACCTTGAAACACTCTATTTTTTAAATGAACCTTATGTTATTTGTTAATAGGCATTGAAATAAGAATTTTAGGAGATTTTGCTACACAAGTTCTGCCAAAGTCTTGCTTAAACTGAAGGCTTCTACCACTTTGAAAAAGTTTGAGAACCACCGCTCCTCTATACTTCTCAATCTAATTGTGTGGCTGTGAAGATGTCTGCAAAAATTTTATCTCTTCCATTCTCGTTTTCTCATCAAGAACGATATTGACATACGTATAAACCATTTTGCTAAAGAGTTTATAGAAATGATAACGATAACATCTATATAATGCTTTAAAGTTTAAAAAACACTTTCCATATGTGATCTTATATGATCCTCGTCACAACCCTGTGAGACACACGTCATTATTATCCGCATTTTACATGAGGCTGAGAGAGGTTAAAGTGACTTGCCCAGAGTTGCAAAGCTAGAAAGTAATTGAGGTTATATTTAAACTGAGCTCTTCCTGACTACAAGTCTGGTGCTGTTACCCACTCTGCCACCTAACCTAGAAGGCTTGAGAAAGTAAATCTTTTTGTGGTTGTTATTGCATCATTTCAGTTGTATCTGTCTGTTCATGACACCATTTTAGGTTTTCTTGGCAAAGATACTGGAGTGGTTTGCCATTTCCTTTGCCAGCTCATTTTACAGACAAGGAAGTAAGGTAAATAGGGTTAAGTGACTTGCCCAGGTCATGCAGCTAGTAAGTGTCTGAGGCCAGATTTGAACTCATGAGGATGAGTCTTCCTGATTCCAAGCCCGGTGCTCTATCAACTGTGCCATACAGTTGCAAAGTAAATATATGAGGCAGTAATTGCTAATGTATTTCTGGGGGACAAATTTGGGTTAAAATGGCATCTGTCTCTTCTTTCCATTCTTTTGAGCCTATTCTCTTTAAAATATCTTGAAAAATAACCTGGATTACTTATTAAAAAAACTCCATTCATTCAAGGACAAAATAAGTACTTCGGATTACATGACATTGAAAGCCTTTTACTTTATTAAAATAAATTCATCTGAAAGAAAGAAAGCTGTCAATTGGGAGAAGATATTTGCACTAAGTATCTCCAATAAAGTCTAAGATTCAAGATGACATCTGTATCTAACACAGATATATGTTATTCTAAGATGGATAACTGGTCAAAGGATACAAATAACCTTTCCTTAAAAATATGAATAATCATATAGAAAACTGCTGCAAATTATTAACAATAAGAGGAATGTAAGTAAAAACAACTTGGAGGTTTTATCTCCTACCTAGATATTTCTACCAAAGATAGGAATGATTAATGTTGAAGGGATTGTGTGAAAGATAGAAGCAAATACACTGATGTTGGAGTTGTGAATTGAGCCAATCATCAGGAAAGAAATGTGGAATTTTTTTAATGAAAGGGACTAAAATGTCTATGCTTTTCAATTTAGAGATCCCACTTGTTAGGCATATATCCTAATTAGATCTTTGACAAAAACAAACAACCCAACTGCATAAATTAACGAATCAATAAACGTTTGTTAAGTGCCTACTATGTGCTGGGCACTGTAGTAAGTGCTGGAAATACAATACAAAAAGAGGCAAAAGATAGTCCCCCCCCCTCCCCAGGGAGCTTAATGGGATAGATAATATGGAAACAAACACATATAAAGCAAGCTATATACAGGATAAATAGGAAATAATTAACAGAAAGAAGGCACTGCTAATAAGAAGTATTGGGGGTCAAATTCATGGGAACATTTGTAGAAGCAAAGAACTGAGAAAAGGGAATGTCCCTTATTTGGAGAATGACTGAACAAATTGCACTACATAAATATACTCAATGTTACTTCTCTGTTAAAAAAACATTAATATGCAAAATTTGGAGAAGACTGGGAAGCATTATATGAATGAAGACTTAAGTAAGCAGAACCAGGAAAGCAAAAATGATTAGAACATTAGTAGAAAGAATAACAAAAGCTGAATACTATGTAATTATAATTACCAAGCTTGGCCCTAGGCAAGAAAATAGAAAATGCACCCAAATCTCTTCCTTGTAGAAACGGGGGACTATGGATGTGAAATAGTTGACATATGGTAAGACTTAATGGATATGTTGCTTGTCTTTTCAGAAGTCCTTTTTTGCTCTTTCTTTTTAGTTCTTTGTTTCAAGGGATAGATTTCTGCCCAGGGAAGGGAAGGATACATTTGGAAATTCTCTAATGATAGATTTTATTTTGACACAACAGCATTCCCCAACCAAAGCCCAGATGAAATCCCCCACAAACTACATTCCTGGAAAAATAAACAGTTGATTGCTCATAGAGAGGACATATGAGTCTTTTTACTTTGATAATATGTTACTAAATTGACCTTTGTATTTCGACCTTATACTGTTGTATTAATTGCTTACATTGTTCTTTTGGTTCTTCTTTCTTCACTTTGCATCACTTTGTTTAAATTTTTCCATGTTTCTCTGCATTCTTTGTGGTCTTCAGTGTAATGGCATAGTAATATTCCATTGCATTCTTATATATGAGTGATTGAACTATTTGTTCAATAAATCTCTGAGTGCATATTTTGTTTCCAGTTTTTATCACAAATAATGCTGCTATGAACATTTTAATACATATGCATCCTTTCTTCCTGTCAATTACCTCACTGAAATATAATACCAGTGATGAAACTTCTGAATCAAAGGATATAAACCAATATAGTAACTTTTCTTGTATAATTCCAAATTGTTTTCCAGTATTAATTAACAACTTTCCTCACCAAGAATTAATATGTTTCTATTCCCATAGTCCCTCCTGCAACAAGCTTTCTCATCATTTAGCGTCTTTGTTAGTTTGATGAGTATGAAGTGCTATGATAGAATTGTTTAATTTGCATTTTTCTGGTTATTTGTAATTTCAGTGCATCTCAGGTGATTATTCATGATTCATATTTCTTCTTTTAAAAACTGTATCCTCTAACCACTCAATTTTTTTTATGTCAAAAATCTCTTTGGCAATTTTATAAAGCCAATGATCTCCTTTTCAGAATAATATTTTTAAATGTATAAATAAGAGACATAGAATTACAAAGAAAATTAATTATATTGAAATCACAATATGAAAAAATAACAAATTCACAGACTCTATGTTAAAAACTCCTGGTCTAAGTAAATTCACTATAGAGCAGGCATTCTTTACTTAAGGTCCATGAACTTTTTAATATATATTTTGATAACCATTTAAATATAATTAGGTGGTTTTTTTTGGTAATCGTATTTTTTTAAAGTATGCATTTAAAAACATTTAGAGAAGAGAGCCATTCACTTTATCAGACTACCAAAGAGGTTCATGACTAAAAAAAGTTAAGAACACTTGCTATAGGTTATCAATATTAATTATAAAGGTTTGTTTTCTCTCTCAAGGTTTACATTTACTTCTGATTCTGGGTCCATTGATTTTATTTGTGCAAACACTTTTTAGTTATATTTAATTTAAATTGTCTTTTTTACCTTTTATGATCTTTTCTCTCTCTCGTCTGGTTTTTAATTCTCTTCATTTTCCTCTAGTTTTTTTAATGGAATAACTTTTATCCTTCACAAAGTCTTCCTTTGATGCCTCATTATAATCCTGGGTTCTCAATGGCTATACCAATGGGTCATAAGTTCTGGAAGTTTCCACCATAAATAATCTTCTTTGACTGGTCCCAGTAATGACCAAACTTACCTACTGAGGATCAGGCTACTTGAGGTTAATCAAGGTCATTCCTGAGTAGAATGGCCACAGTTCATGAATTCTATCACAACCTATGAAGCCAAGAAAAGTACAAAATGGACCCCAGTCCTGTGCAGTCTCCTGTTTCTGCAGTGATATTGTCAATGGTGAGAAAGGGAATGGAGAGTGAGAAGGCTCACATAATTTTTGACCAATTTTTTAAATCTGTGATCCTCATCTAGTGAACAACAAATGGATATACTCCTGGGATAGATGAATCATCAATTTTGATATTCTCACTCTCAGGGAAACCTAAAGAAAGAAATTGCAGCTAAACGGAAGGATATTTCCCAAAAGGACTGGCAAAAAAGGAATTGGTTTTGTTATATGCACAAAAGCAGAAGAAATATCACATGAGACATTTGATCATCGCTTGCATTGCTCATGTTCAGTATTGCAAAAAGACCACTATGAAAATAATTGTAGTATATGTATCAATATGGTTGCATCAGATGAAGAGTATTCTGGACCACAAGTAAATTAGACCAGTTCATTGTTTCAGGCTCAGGGTTATAATGTAATGAAATCTTCAGGAACAATAAAATGCAATGAAAAAGATTTTACCAACTGCGGATTAAAAAGGATACTATTATAAGGTTAAAAATGGTAATTCAGGAAAAAAAAAAACCAACAACTACCATCTTCTACCTTGGCATTTACCAAGGCAACCAGTCACACTAGATGAGAAAAGCATTCTTGCAGGGCAATGGGAATAATCTTTGACACTGGCAATCAATTGAATAGGATGTTATGCCTTAGGCAACAAAAAACCCAAACTAATGATAATCCTGAAAATGATCTCCCCATTCTCTTCAAAGAAAACCATCAAGACTTTGTAAGTCAGGTGCATTTCCTATCACAATTAGATAAAGAAATCCTATGAAGAACTTGAGATCCTCTCAATTAAATATGATCCTCTCTAGTATATCAACTTAAAATTTGATATTTGGTGACCTGAATTCAAATTTAAGAAAAGTCAGGATGCTGAGAAATAAAATAGAAAGTTTGGACCAGGAATAACAAAATAGAGGAAAAAAAAGACTTATTGACTCTGCAGAAGTCTCATGTCTCTATATGACTAATATCTTCTGAAAAAGATGAATTGGTAGGCACTAGAAATGGCAAGCACACATTAACAACATAAAATTAAAATTGGTTATATGAGAAAAATACCTATCATTGCTCACTCAATCAAGAATGCCTATTGTCCATATTATAGAAAGCACTTAAATGGGTAGTCAATAGAATTTGTCCATCAATATGTATCTCTAGGACAGAAAGCATGAAGGGACAATGGACTGGTCCCAGAATTAAACATCAAGCTGAATTCCATCCAGGAAATTGCAAAATTCCTTTAATGATAGCAACCAGCTCCATAGAAAAGACCTATCTCTTTGATATGAATGTTCTCCCAATATTGTTGCATGGTTGGAAGATGTGGAATGCCATTGCGTCTGACATAGTAAAAAAAATAATATTAAAGAGAGGGCAATGGAGAGACATACACAGAAATGAATATGAACAGGCTGCAGATATATAACAAACGAATTTTGAAGAATGTGAATAAAGATATCATAATATGTCATCTTTTTGGTCATATGGTGAAACTGAGGAGTGACAAATATAAAGCTTTAATGTCCCACTCATATTTCATTATCTATGGAAGAAGCAAAGGAATTCTCTAGTATATTGAATATTTCCTCTGCAGTGAAGTTATGAAAAAAACTTGGACATAAGTAGAATAAGATGGGCAATCATGGATAGGTTGCATCTTTGGAGGGAGTATCCAAATGGAGGAGATTACAGATCCATTCGAGTGAGTGTTTTTGTTTTTGTATTGTATTTGAGATTTCTCATAACGTATGGTGTAAGTTGATGATCTGAACTTACTTCTACCAGACTACAGTTTTCACAACCTTTCTAGTCAAATAAATTTTGATAACTATTTAAATATAATTGGTTTGATAATCTTATGTTTTTTTTAAATGTATGCATTTAAAAACACTTTGACAAGAGAGCCATTCACTTTATCAGACTACTTATTACTTACTAATTGCTCTGTGCACTTGAGCTCCTGAAACATTTGACTACCATGTGCATTAGTTTCTATTTCTCTTATAAATATAAAATCTCCCCCACCCATATGTTTTCTATATTTTTATACAGTTCAAACAGTTCTTATGTTCACTGCTTTAAGTGTAGTTTCAGATCAGTTAGTATCAAAGGTTTCCTTCCTACTTTTTTTATTATGTACCTTTATATTATTGATCTTTTATACCTCCAGATCTATTTTGCTATTAGTTTGTATAATCCTATAAAGTAAAACTTTGGCAATTTAATTAACACAAAATTGGGATTTATTGATTTATTATCATTTTATGACATATCCATAGTTCAGCCATGATCATTAAATCTCTCTCCAAATATTTAGGCCATATTTTATTTCTATAAAAAATGTAAACATAATGGCATTTACTTGCTTTGCTGGATTAATTCTCAAATATTTAATGCATTCTGTTATTATCTTTAAAGGCATTTCTCTTCCTATCTTCTCCTCCTGGGTTTTTGTTAGCAACATATAGAGAAGTTAATCTTTTTCATGGATTTATTTTGTATCCCAGTAATTTACTTAAGCAATTGTTTTAATTAGTTTTGGTTGATTTTTTAGAGTTCTAACAAAAGAATTTGCTTGTGTTCATTTTCTCAATTTCTAGTTTTTGTCATATAGCTGCAGGTAACCTTTCTAGTACAATATCTAATGAAGGTAGAGACAGAGAATAAACTTCTTTTCTTACTGATCTTATTGAAAAAATTTCAACTGTTTCTCCTTGTTAAATAATGATATATTATGGTTTTAGAAATTTTGATCTTACTAGGGAAAGGCATTTTTCTTCCCTTCATTCTCAGAATTTTAAAAATAAATGAATACTATGTTTTGTTGAAAGTCTTTTCTGTGCTTATTCAGATGATTTGGTGTTTTAGTATTTATGTGATTAATTGTGCTTGTGGTCTTTTCAAACGATTGAACCATGCCCGTATTCTCATTCAAAGTCACTAACTTTTTGAACTATATTACCATAAACTCTATGTACATATTTAAAAAATATTTTAGATAAATATTCATGAGTGGTAATGCTCTATAGTTTTCTTTCTCTGCTTTGTTTATACCCAATTTTGGTATCATAATCATATTTATCTTGGCAAGGTGGTTTCCTTTATTTTTATGGAGAGCTTTTTTTTGTTTGTTTTTTAAAAATGTTTGATAGAATTTCTTTGTAAATTCATCTGGACAATTTTTCTTTTGGGGGGGAGAAAGAGCATAGTAATAAGCTCAAGAAGAAAGGTTATTTATAGCTTGCATGATTTCTCTTTATAAGACTGGGTTGTTTTGGCTCTCTATTTTCATGTTTCATTACCCTGGGTATTTTATGTGTTTGAATAAATAATCATCCATTTCATTTAAGTTTTGTAAGCATATAATTAGACAAAATAGTTGCCGGTTATTTTCTTTATATTCCTTATTGTGAATTTCCTGTTCTTATTTTTTGTCATTTATTTTTCCTTAAAACAAAGGTTAAATTGCTTTCATTTTGTCGACTATTTTATTGATTAAAAAAGCTTTTTTAAAACTCATTTTGTTTTTAATTTTACCTCACTTCTAGTATCATATGTAGATGTATATAGACACACACGCACATACACATACACACATATATATGCACACACAATAGGGATTAAAATTCATTTATTTTCTATTTTTTGTTTGTATACTAAGTTCATTGGTTTTCTCCCTTTTTTGGTAAAGGTTTGTTTGTAAAGCTTCCTACATACACATTTTTCTCCAAGGATTGATTGAGCTGCAAACTACAGATTTTGGTATGTTATTTCAGGGGTATTATTTTCTTCAGTTTGCTTGTTTATTGTTTCTATGATTTGTTATTTGATACACATTGTTTAGGACAACATTACATAGTCTTCATGTAGGTCCGTGTCTTTTGCTTATATTTCCTTCCTTCCTTCCTTCTTTCCTACCTTCCTTCCTTCCTTCCTTCCTTCCTTCCTTCCTTCCTTCCTTCCTTTCTTCTGTCCTGTCTTTCTGTCCTTCTTTCTTTCTTTCTTTTCTTGTCTTATAGTATATATTTAAGTAATTTTACTTCTCTGAATTTATCCATGAGTGATTTATGCCACAGCACATGCTTAGTTTGTATGAATATGCTGTATGATATTTTTAAAGCTATGTACTGCTTAGGTTTCCCATTCAAAAATCATTAAAGGTCTATCATAATTTCCTTTCATTAGATTTAATCTTGGATTTTTTCTTTCTTTTTTATCTTTCTATTAGCTATAATTTATAGCTGATTATATTTATATTTATACTTTTATCACTTTAAGGTTTCCTAAATGTTTTACAAATGTTATTTCACTTTTTCCCCACAACAACCCTTTCATCCCCATTGTACAGATGAGGAAACTGAGGCAGATAGAGGTTAAATTACTTATTCAGAATGACACAGCCTATGAGGCATGTAAAACAAGGTGACAGCTATTTGAATTGATTTGAGCTGTTTTATTTGTCTAGTGTGACAGCTATCTGAGGCTGTATTTCTTTTTCTTTCTTTTTTTTTTTAGGAAAATTTGTTCTATGTATCTTAAGTCTGTATTGCTTGGAACAATAAGATCCTAGTTTCTTCACTTCTAACTTCTCACATAACCTAGACCCAAATAACTGATTTCATACTTTATCTGGTATTTAAAAAAATTATAATCGTCCCTTTCATTAACTATAGTTTATATGTTTGAGATATTTCCTTTTTCAATTCTACCCTCTGGCTAAGATATCTTTTTTACCCTCTGTATTCCAATTCAGTCTCCTTCTTTTATTCTATTTTCAATATTATATATATACATATAGAAGAGTGTATATATGTATACATGTGCATGTGTGTGGGGGTGTATGTGGTAAGATAAGAATGTGGTATGTGGATCTTCTTTTCTTCATTCCATGTTTGTATTCAAATAATCTTCAATTGTGGCATCCCAATTTCAAGAAATTCAAATTCTTTCCCTCTTCCCCTTTAAAGCAAGACCCAGTAGAAGGCCTCCAAACCATAAGGAAGATCATCTATGAACATGCATGGAATGAGATGGAAAAGAATTGGATGAAATGATAAAATGAGAGCATTTGCATTGCAATATGTACTAATGGACCGAATATATACGTCAATGAGATCACAGATCTGCGGAAGTACTTGAATATTTGGACAATTCAGCTCTTCTAATTCCATCTTTTAAATGCTATTGATACTTACCTGATTCTATGTTTAGGATATATTAAAGCTCTAGTTCATTCAGCATTGCAACCTAGAATTTATTAAGAATCTCTGACATAGTAGTGAGGCATTAGAGAGAAAGGGATAAGCATTTGTCAAGTGCCTACTTTATTTATTTATCTAAATTTATGTAATAAAACAAGCATTTCCATAACACAGCATAATAAAAAAGATGATTGCACATGAAATTGCAAATCCATTATGTACAAGTTGCTATTTCTTTAAAATATATGATAAAGTTATCATGTAATTTTTTCCCTTTTTCCCCCTTTTCCCCCCACCCTAAAGATGGCCACCATTAGACACAAACATCTCTCTCTCTCTCTCTCTCTCTCTCTCTCTCTATATATATATATATATATATATATATATATATATATATATAGTCATTCTATACATACTTTAGGCCAATTATATGCTAAGCACTTTACAGTCTTTTCTCATTTGAGTCTCGCAACAACAACCCCAGCAGGCAGGTGCTGTTATGATTCCCATTGTAAAGTTGAGGATATTAAGGCATACAGAGATTAAGTGACTTGCCATAGGTCACACAGCCAGTAAATATCTGAGACTGGCTTTGAACTCAGGTCTACTTGACTCCAGGAACAGTGCTCCATCCATTACAACACCTAGCTTCCTCAGGTACATTAGGTCAAATAAAGCTTACCTGTCCATTTCTTTGTAAGCACATGCTGATTTCTCTATTCATTTATGATCTTCTCAAAGAGATAGTGCTTCTAGTAGTCAGGGGATAGATCCATTCAAAGTTTTTATTTTAATATTTGCTACCTCAGTGCCATGAGCTCTTAATAAAACTGCTCTTGGGTTCTTTATAAATTCTTATTTATGGTACTGATTTGGCATGCCCTTAATATAGAGCCATAAAGTTTTAATATTCCAAGGGACCTTAGACCTCATTCTTGACAGAAGTTCTTGACCTTTTTTATGTCATAAACCCACTTGTCAGTCTGATAATGGCCATGGACCCTGTCTCATAATACTTATCCTAAATGTATAAAATACATTTCAAAGGATGACAAAGAAGACCAATTACTGAAATAAAGTTATATATATATATAAAGAAGACAAGTTTGTGGTTCTCTGATGAAGGCCAACCTCCTCATATAGATGAGGAAAGGATATCCAAGATATGGAGGTCACATAGCTACTTAGTGAAAGATCTAGAACTAGAATTTAGGTCTGGATTGATGGCACCCTTGTTTGGTAGATTTCTTAAGATATGTCTTTAGGGAACCCTCAAAATAATTGAATTCCTCATTACTTGAAATACTATTTCTCTGATATCTAATCTTTTTAATGGAATCTGGTTTATGCTTTGTGGCCACCTGGAAAGAACTCTGCGCTATGCTAGGTGATAAATTGCCTCTAATGACTAAGTGGAATGCAGATAATCTCTCCCCCATGCTTTTTTTTTGACCACACCCTTTTTTTTTAGTGCTTCAGATGTTAAGGCCACAATGGAAAATGGAAATTGTAATTGTATCTATCTCCAAATAGCCACTGGTGACACTGTAGCAAAAGACTTTGCATTAGGTTTCACAGAAGAAGTGAAATCTTTAGCTATTCTCCAGGAATAAAGTACTCATTTTTCTGTAACACAAAGAAAAACTTGCTATAATACAATTTTTTTTCTTTTTCTGTTTTCTTTTCCAGAGAAAATCCAAACAGGAAGTGGAAATAGAGTCTTATAACAGATCAGGGAGGATAATCAGATAGGTAACAACTCCGGCATGCAATTCATTTTTACTACACATCTGTTCTTTCATTTTTACCTTCTTTGTAATAAAATAGTCCTTTTATAATGCATATGATAAGCCTACTATATTTCCATAATATCATGCACAAATGGTTTGGATACTGTCATTATAGGCTGACTTTTCAGTAAACAAACGTAAAATGCAGTTACAATGTACCTTCAAGCAACCATATTTAGATTTTTTTTTTTGCTTTTCATTTCTCAAAATGAATGTGGAAATCACTGGCAGATGTATTGGTCCTACAGTTGCTAGTATATTGCAAGACTTATTATGTTTCTTTTTTATTGTTGACCAGATTAAAAACAACAACAAAAAACCCCCAAGATCAAATAACCTGTTATTTATGTTCTCTGACAGATACTTCTTTTCCATGCTTGGCATGTATCTTAATAATTAAAATCATGTTCAGGGGACTAGTGATTATGAAATGAGTTTAATGATTTAATGGCATAAAAGAATTTCTTGCCCTATAGTTGCCCTATGTTCTTCATAATATGAAAATACTATCATGGCTTAAGATTATGCTCAGTTCAGTGTTGACTCAACTCTGATATTTTTAATTTAATGCCAAAGAGCGTTCTATGCACAAAGGACAATGATGGGGAAAAGTCCACAATTTGCTTCCAAAAATTCCTTTACGTAGGATAGATTACCTAATAATGTTGTTGGTTTAATGGTATGGCTAATATTCCAGGGGCCATAGTATCATAGCACATTAGGGATAGCAGGGGTTGGTATCTATTCCAACCTTCTCATCTTAAATGTGAGGTAACAGGAGCCCAAGGAGGTGAAGTAACTGGCCAAGGTCACATAGCTCAGTAATGACAGAAGAATGCTGATCTTTGGAAAAACATGTTTATATTAAACATTTCTCATTTTAAAAAAATCTGTTATATGAACTGGGAATGAAATACTTCCCCCAAATTGGGAAATAGCTAAACATGCTATGAATATATATGAATATAATGGAATATTATATTGAAAAATGACCAATATGATGAAAAAAAGAATAGCGTGGGAAGACTGTTATGAGCTGGTGCAAAGTGAAGTAAACAGAGCCAAGAAAACATTATTTACAATGATAACAATGATCTAAATGGAACGAATAACAAAATAAGTGAAAAGAAATGTGGCCAAGTTATAATGACTGAGCTTGGACACAAAGGAAGACTACCAGATTGTACCTCCCTTTCTTCTTTCCTGGGGAGGGAACTATGGTTGTGGAACTCTGTGTGTCATATTGGTCTTGATGTTTCTTAGTTTGATATACTTTTTAAAAAATCATTTTCATTAAGATATGGCCCTGGGGGAGAGGAAGGGAGGAAAATATTGAGAATGAAGGTGATAAAAAACCAAAATATATCAATAAATGTTTTCAAAAGAATAAAATGTCTATTATCTGAACTTTACTAGGAACCGATACTAACCCAGGAAACTAGGAATTGTTCCCCAATTGGCAAAGGATAAAAGGGTATGAACAATTTTCAAAAAAACAGAATTACAAAATTTCAATAACCATCTGAAAAAACTCAAAAGTAACAGTAATTGGAGAAACACAAAACCAGCACCAAGGGTAATCAGAAAACAGCAACCCTAAAATGGGGCTTCGTTTTCTTCAAATTAGCACATATGTTAAAAGATAGGAAACTCATTGTTGGAAGGATTGTAAGAAGGCAAGCCCACCACTTACTACCAATGAACCATTGTGCAAAACTCTTTGGAATTATGCAAGAGAAGTTACTAAATAATTCCTACTCTGCCTCAGAGATTCACTGACTGGCACTATAAACCAAGGAAGTTATAGATAGCAAGTAAAAACCTACCTGTACAAAATGTCCATAGCAGCTTTATCTATGATAACAAAAAGCTAGAAACAAAATATTTGCCTAATAATGGAGGAGTTAGTGATCAAATAGTGCAAAAAGTGGTATGTGGATGTAATGAATGAAACAAATTCCTAAATTAGAGTGTTGAAGAAAGATCTATCTCTACGCATGAAAATGGGATGATTTCTATGCAATCACGACCACTGAAAAGAATGAAAATCTTTGTAATAATAGAGATGCCCAAAGTCTTTTGATTTTCCCAGTATAGAAGCCCATGAAGAACAGAAGACAGCAAACTGCAGTGGTCTAATCTCTTCACAATTCTCCATCAGGAACATTTTCAAGTTCTTTATTTGTATGATGCATTTCAGATGCCACTGCAGTTTTAATTATCAATATGAAGATGCTTAATTGAACTTGCAAGAAAAATAGCAATTTGCATTGGCTACAATCTCTCATGCTGTCAGGCATTTGGCATGCCAGTCAATAGGACGTGATGCCTGATTATCTGAAGTTGATCATAAATCACTTAGTATTGACTGTCATGCTCAACCCTGATTAGAATAGTGTATATGGAACTGAAATGTAGTCAGGGCTGTTCAGGTTTAGCATCCTTACCCTTTAGTGCAACACCATTGAAATTTCCTGACTATATTTTCTGTTATAAACCAATATTCTTTCTGAGACTAGGCCTAAGGAGCGCCTATGGCCCATATGCAACAATTGACTCTTGTGTAAATCAATTGGCCCTTCATGCTAAGAGCCAGAGAGGACCTTCTCCAATGCACAGAAAATGTTGATTTAATAATGAAGTGAATTTTAAAATATGTACAGAACTATTTCATTACTTTAAAAAAGGGGGATGCAAAAACAGAATCTTTAGTTAGTATATTTTTAATCTAATAGAAACCTTATTTTATTGTTTTTAAACTGTTAACTCAGTAACCTGGCTCCCTTCTTACCTTTCCATTCTTCTTATACCTTGCTTCCCTCCACATATTCAATATCGGTGACAGTGGCCTCCTTTTCACTCTTCTCTCAAAACACTCCATCTCCCTGCTTCATGGACTTTCTCTGTCTGACCCCAATGCCTGAAACTCTTTTTCTCTTTGTCTCTTCCTCCTGACTTTCCTGGCTTCTTTCAAGTTTCATCTTAAATCCCACCTTTTATACGAAACCTTTTCTGGTCCCCCTTAATGTTGTAGTGGGGGGAACCTGTGGTCTTCTAGGTCTTTGAGTGTGTCCTCCAGGCATTAATAAAGGGATTTGTTCCGTGAAGTCTGGATTCTGTCAAAGGACCACACTTAAGGACCTAGAGGGCCACATGTGGCCTTGAGGCCACAGGTTCTCCACCCCTGTTGGTACTCCTTTCCCTCTGAAAGGAGTCCAATTTATGTTATATAAATTCTGTTTGTACATAGTTTGCATGTTGTCTCTCCCAATAGATTGTAGGTACTTCAAGGTCAGGGCCTATTTTTTTCCCTTTTCCTTTTATTCCCTGTACTTAGCACAGTGCCTGACAAATAGTAGGTGCTTAATAAATGCTTGTTGACTGATTTGACAATAAAAGTAGATTTAATAAAAGTAAGTTTTAAAAATTAGCTTCATTACAAATAGGATGATTGTGCATATAGACCTAAATATACATACAGAAAAGTTAAAGACAAAGTTAACCTCCAGCAATCATAAGGTTAATAATAATAATAAATAATAAGCAATCTCTTAATTTCAGATAAGAAAGATACTAATCCCTATTTTCTTTTTCTAATTTCATCTTTTAACTAACAAAAATCTATTTTCTCTTTTCACCCTCCCACGGTGGTGGTAGACTGAGGAGAGGGAACAAAACTCTTGTCAAAACTATATGTAGTGAAGCAAAACAAATTTATACATTGACTATGACTGAAAAGCCTATGTCTCAATCTGCATACTGAATTCATTACCTCTCTATCAGGAGGTGGGTAGCATATCTTTTCACCATCCTCCAGAGATTCAAGGTTTATCCTTGTTTTTAAGTCTTTAAAAGTAGTTTGTTTTTACAATGTTTTTGTTATCAATAAATTCTTCTCTTTTTTCTAACTTCACTCCGTATTAGTTCGTACAAATCTTCCTAAATATCTCTGAAATTGTCCTCTTCGTCATTACTTAGAGCACACAACTATGCCATTACATTTATTTACCATAACTTATGCATTTATTACCCAATTATGGGCATTCTTTTAGTTTCCAGTTCTTTGTCACCATCAAAAGAGCTATCAGAAATACTTTTGCACATATAGGACCCTTTCCTCTTTGATCTCTCTGAGGTATAGGTTAGTAGGTATCACTAGGGTAAAGTTTTATTGCTTTGGGGGCATAATTCTAAGTTGCTTTCAAGAATAGTTGGACAAATTCATAGCTCCACCAAAAGTAGTGTCTTTTCCTGCAGCCCCTCTAACATTCACCATTTTCTTTTTTTTTTTCTTTTTTTGGTCAGTTTTGCTTATCTGATGAATGTGGGGTGGAACCTCAGAATTGCTTTAATTTGCATTTTTCTAATATTAATGATTTGAGCATTTTTACATATGACCATTTGATAGTTTAGATTTCTTCCTCTGAAAACTGCCTCTTTATATTCTTTGACCATTTATCAATTGGGAAATGGTTCTTATTCTGTGGATTTGAATCTGTTTCTTATATAGCTTGGAAATAAAGATATTTATAAGACAAAACTGCCACAAAGTATTTCTCCAGTTATCTGCTTCCATTCTAATTTTAGTTATATTAGGTTTTTTGTATTTTTAAATTTTAGGTAATAAACATTTTCCATTTTACTTTGTATAACACTTGTTTACCCATTGGCTGGTCACAAACTCTTCACCTATCCATAGAAGTGAAAGTTATTTTCTTCCTTGCTCTGTTTACGATAACACTCTTTATGTCTGTCATATGTCCTTCTTGGCATAAGGTATTAAATGTTGGTCTATACTTAATTTCATCCAGACTGCTTTCCAGCTTTCCTAGCAATTCCACCCTCCCCACCTCTCTGAATAATGAGTTCTTACTCCAATAGCTAGGATATTGGAGTTTACTGAGTGCTGGGGTAACTGACTTATTTGCTTCTATATACATCTAATCTTATATACCTAATCTTTTCCTTGGATCAACCTCTCTTTCTAAATCAGTACCAAGTCATTGTGATAATTCCTGCTTCAGAGTATAATTTGAAATCTTTCCTTCTTACTTTTTTTTCTATTTTTTCCCTCTTGAGATTCATGAGTTTTTGTTCTTCCAGATGAATTTTATTATTTTTTCCTATCTATAAATTAATTCTTTGTAGTTTAATAGATAAGGCACTGAATAAGTAAATTAATTTAGGTAGTATTGTCATTTTATTATATTGACCTAGCCTACCCATGAGCAGTTAATATTTCTCCAATTACTTAGGTCTGCATTTTTGTACAGTGTTTTATAGTTATATTCATGTAGTTTCTATGTTTTTCTTGGATGGAAGAATCCCAAGTAGTTTATATTTTATCTAATTATTTTAAGTGCAATTTCTCTTTCTATTCCTGCTGGATTTTGCTGGTAGTATACAGAAATGATGATGATTTATGGGAATTTATTTTATGTCCTGCAAGTTTGCTGAAGTTATTAATTATTTCAATTAATTTTAGTCTAGGTTCTTTAAGCCATAATATCACCTGCATTTTATTCTATTTTTAAAGTCTTTTCATTTTGTTTTTATTTTTTTTTGTATTATGGTATTTTTTTGGTATTATGGAGTCATTAACTTTTTTTTTTTTGAGTTCTTGCTTCATTTTTTTTTCCATGAATTCTAGTTGCATTTATGTCCAATATGTGTTTTTCTTTGAGGCTTTGCTTGCAGATGTTTAAGAATCATTATGTTCTGTTCTTATAAATGTGCATCTTGGGCATCCCTGTCATTAAAATAGCTATTTATGGTTGGAATCTTTCTTTTGTTTACTCATTCTTCCAGCCTTACTTCCTGTATTAGAACTTTGTGTTAGTATGAGGCTCTACACTCTTCTGGAGGGAAAGCCTGAGCTTTGCTTGATCATTCTTTGTTTTCTATTGAATCTTGCTACTACTTTCTGAGTATTGAATGCTGTATTTTTCAAAGATCTCAGGGCCCAATCAGGCTGGCAACTTGCAAAATTTCAATGCTCTGATTTATTTTTTGGGGTTGTTTATGTATAACTGAGAGAAGTACATTTTAGTCCAAGCTTCCTTCCGTGGTTACTACATTGGAAGTTTCAGTATGGGTTGGGAGCTTAATTCAGGCACCTGCTCCAGGGTTATGAGCACACACCTGCAATTTGCATTTGTTCCAACTCTGCCCAGTAGACTGGGCTATATATTAGCCTGTATTTAAGCCTGTGGCCATTCTTTGCCTTGGTCTTCCAGACCTAAGGTCAGGTCTTCTCTTTAGTTCACACTAGATCTGCAACCTAGATCTGAAATCTGAATAATTGAACTGCCATGTGGTAAGGCAGCCCAGTCTCCACAGTGGAAGGTTCCACTTGGAAGCCTTCTGGCTAGACCTTGTCCTTAGTGTCCACAGATCTCTTTCTGTCTCCTTATGCCACCCAGTTCTAGAAAATGATTCACTGTGATTTTTTTTCTTGTACTTCCTAATCAGGATTTGGCCTATTGCTTTTCCTAAATCTCTGTTCAATAGTTATGGGGAAGAGCTGGGCCTTACTACTTCTTCCTACTTTGCCAACTTGACTGGTCTCATCCCAATTTAAAAAAAAAATGAATCCACATGACCACATTTCCATTAGTCATTTGGCAAGTTTATTTCGGTATATCATATACTGTGATTAAATTATTAATTAAAAATGTAGATATTTCCTTTTTGAAGCAAGTTCAGATATTCCTTGATCCTCTTTTGTTGGGAGCAAATATCATATACAAAACATTGAACTCTTTAGACATCAGGAATAGCTCTCTTTCATATTGGAGAAAGTGGTTCATTTCCAATCCTTCACCTCTTTAACCCTTAAGCCTATCCTGGGGGCTGAAACCACAGTTGTTATTCCAGATGAAGGAAATGTAGAAAGTTCCATTCCCTCCTTTGATGTATCATAATTATTCTCCCATAAACATCTAATGGTTTGGGGGCATCCCTGCTTTTTTGTGGTGAAATGAAGGAACTGGCACTGACTGTGAGTCTAGTTAAGCTCCTATGGACTCAACAATCAGGGTTAATTTTATGCTATTTTCATTTTCAGTCTAAGACCTAATCCTTTACTGTGATATCCAGTCACTCAACTCCAACTGTTATCACTCACTGCTCATCACCCTTACTCATTTTCCTCACCTAACAGTCATGACCCTAGAGTTTATCCTTTATCAACCAACATACCAATCTAATGTCTCTGCTAATCCAATTTTTTTTTCTTCTGGCATTTGAGAGAGAAAAATTGATCCTTTTTGTCCCAGGACTCTCGAGGGCAGTATCCTCAATCAATTGGTATTTTTCTTATCTTATGACTAGCAAACTATTACTCCACCCCCCCCCCCACCAACCATAAGTCTTTCTTCTCTTATCTAGATGCACTTCTGTCCTTTATCTCTCTAGTTCCTATCTTTTCCTTGCCCTTTCACTATATGCTCTAGAACCCATGTTCTATCATTAATAAATTTCTCTTTATCTTATTCCTCTTTGTCTCCTACTCTTTTCATCTCCTTGAACCTCCACAAACCACACTCCCTTGGGATTAGAATGAATCCTTGGGCTAACCTTTCTAGGCTTATAGGCACCTTCTCTCATGTACCCTGACACACTGGACCAGCAACAATAGGACCTCTACTTCCTCCTTACTGCAACTTCCAGACCCTTAATCTACCACTAGTATACATTAATTTCTCTTTCTTTGAGGCTAACCCCATCTGTCTATATCACTCTATCAAAGATTATTGTTAAGGCTCTCCACTGGCAAGTATATCATGCTCCCTCCTTTCTCAAGGGATTCAGTACTGGGGGCCATAGTCTTCCTGTCCACCTTAAACTCTACCATAAACTTGGAGACTTAAATATTTACAGTGATGTCTGCTGGAATACTCAAACTTCCTAGCTCATGAACCTTTACCCCTAAATTCCTGTGACCTACATATTCATTTAGGATCAAAGACTTAGATCTGGAAGGGCCACAGAGACCATCTGTCTGCTACTTTACAAATGAGGAAACTGAGGTAGAGAGAGATTAAGCAGGGTTGTTTAGTGGATAGAAAGATGAACGTCAAGTTCTGGGTTCAAATACTGGCCCAGATATTTGCTTAATAAATCACTTAACCTATCTGAGCCTAAATTTTCATGTATTTCATACTTCACAGGACTGTTGTGAAGATCAAATGAGAAAATGTAGACAGCATAATTTATAAACCTTAAAGTTGAAATGTAAATATGATATTATTATTTTTAGGCAGGTTGCCAGAGCAATTTCCTCCTCTGGTTAATGCAAGGTAAACTATTTCCCTATACGCTTGTTCCAAGGCCACAATATAAAATAAGCTGTGTTTGGGGATACACAAATAGAGTCATCCCAATTTGTCATTGGCAAATAGCAACAAAGTTTGGCAGAGTTACCCATATTTCCTGCTTTTCTTCTACAGACCCACTAAAACAAGGCAGAGAATGTAAGACTAGCAAATGGGTCATATATTGTACAGTCTTGCAGATGGAACTCTTCATTTCCTAACATCTGTACTGCTTGGATTCTACTCTATCATTACCATATCTTCCCATCCCCTCTCCCTCCCCTCCAAAAGCTAATCAAAAGAAAACTCATGATCACTGAGATTGGATTGGTCTTAGTACTCATACCTCATCATTTCTTTAAGTTTCCTCTATCCTTCTAATTGGAGGGCTGAAGGTGGGGGGACAGCAAAATACTCCTCCCCAAAGCCCTCATTTTCACAGGGTTCACAAGCCCAGACAATTCTTCATTTCCCACCAGCTACACTGCTTAGATTCAACTCCTCCAGTATCATGTCCCTGCTTTGGGTACTTTTTCCCCCACCTCCTGTCACTTTTCAGCTTCTGTTAGCATGTTGTCTTCCCTCATTAGATTGTAAACCCCTTGAGGGCAGAGACTTTCTTGGTATTTTTTTTGTATCCCTGGTGCTTAGCACAGTTCCTGGCACATAGCAGGAACTTAATAAATGTTACTTGTATTGTATAAGAGGAAATGAATGAATGAAGGAACAAACGTCGACATTGTAAATTTGTTCATCTATAGACAATTCCACTAGGGTAACACCCATGGTGGCATGTACCATATTTTTCTCCCAATGATGATTCAATTTGACATATACATGCTGCTTTACATGAATTTGATGTGTCAGGCTGTGTGACATGAAGGAACCAGACACAATTAACTCAATTTGGTATAATGTACTGTCAACTCACCATCGTAAAGAAATGTTGCTCTTTGCCAAGTTGGTTATTTTTAGAAAACAAGGGGGGATTCTGTGGATGGAATGAAGTGAAGATAATTGATTGCGCATGAGTTGAAGATGAGTAACCCTTTGG
Organism: Trichosurus vulpecula; assembly: GCF_011100635.1. Classification (NCBI taxonomy): domain Eukaryota; kingdom Metazoa; phylum Chordata; class Mammalia; order Diprotodontia; family Phalangeridae; genus Trichosurus; species Trichosurus vulpecula. The sequence continues at coordinate 190,670,971 of NC_050580.1, read as the reverse complement.
GGGAAAACCTGCCATAAATATATCAGCATACTTTAAAAAGATCCACCAAATAGGCAGCCCAAACTTGGTCTTTGCAAAAGCTTACCCTGATTCTAAACTAAAGTGGCTGACATTTCTTCTGTATTTCTTTAATGACCTTAAGAAGAGAAACCAGTCTGTTTTTGTTTTTCTCATCAAAGAGGGACTGACTATGTAACCTTTTCTAACTGTAGTAAACTCTTAGGTGTCTTCCTTTCTAGTCGAATAGTATCACATTTCTTCACACTGTTTTATTTATAATCTAATTAGCAAAGAGGGAATTTCTTTATTTCTCTTGTTTAAAACTTAGTATAGGGAAAACCTCTCTCAACATTTGGAAGAATTTAGCTGAGGGAAACCAAGTAAACTGCTCTCCAAAGGATCTTTATTTAGACAATTACGCATACTCTGTGTGAACACATGGTTTTAAAGAACAAAATTCCCTCCTGGGGAAAAAATAAACCCACTCTTACCAAAAACAAAAACAAAATCAAAGCAGAAAACAATCCTAACATTTCCTCCTGCAGTCAGTGTAAACTAGAATTTGTATCTATATGTCATTCCCTGGCCACAACAAAAAGATAAGTCGTTTTTGATAATATGGACAAGGAAATATTTATCTTATATTTGATGATCAAGTTATACACCTATTTCTCAGAGGATTTAACATGTTTTTAATGAATTTTGGAAAAATATTTTAATGATTAAGCAGAAAATAATTTACATTTTTAAATAGGACATTCACTTTTGTAAAGGTTAATGCGACTTGCCAGTTGACTGGCAAAATCACTCATCGTCTCTTGTTCCAAGTCAGCAAAATAAGACACTTAAGCTAGAGCATCTTTAAGGTCCAGCTGGAAGTCTATGATTCTAAGATCTATGTGGTGTATTATCTTTAATAAACCAATTTTCGTTTTTCAGTCATTGTCAGTCATGTTCAACTCTTCATGACCCCGTTTGGGGTTTTCTTGGCAAAGATACTTGAGTGGTTTTCCATTTTCTTCTCCACCTCATTTTACATATGAGGAAATGGAGGCAAACAGGGTTAAGTGACTTAACATTTCCTTCTGCAGCTCATTTTAGATGAGGAAACTGAGGCAAACAAGGTTAAGTGACTTGTCCAGTGTCACACAGCTAGTAAGCCTCTGGGGCTGATTTTGAACTCACAAAGATGAGTCTTTCTGACTTCAGATCCAACACTCTATCCACTGTGCCACTTAACAGTCCCAATAAACCAAATAGTTTACAGCATACTTTGTTAGAATGATTACTAGATTTTTATGATTTAGAGACTATTTTCCTGGTGGACATTAGAGAGAAAAACATGTTTGTTTTATCATGTTAGTATATTTTCATGTAGGCATTTTCTTTTTTTTTTTAAGAAAGTAACACTTCTGTAACCATTAGAACTATTTGCATAACTTAAGATATGAAGGCTTCCTAAATTTGTTTTTGTATTTCATAGTTTCTATATAAATGTATGTGTTACTAATTTTGAAAGAAGAACAAAGCCCCTGTGAGACATATTGTAGATGTTAATGACATTGTTAAAATGATGACAGATTGCTTTAATGGTAGATATGCACTTAATTGGAGGAAGTCTAACAAAATGCTCTATTTCATATTACTTAAAAGAGTCAGTCAAGAGCCATCCTCCATTTACAATCCTGTCTTACTCCACATCACAGTGCATGGAGAGGATCATAAGTGATAGACGTTACAAGAGGCATGTATTCATGCACTGTACATTCTTTCAGACATCCCATTAAATTGTGTTTGTTAACCTTTAATTCAGATGTCTGCAATAAGATAATATAATGTAAAACACAAGTCAATGGAGGGTCGTAAAGCTGTTTCTGCTACAGTTTTTATTATCCTGTTAGTCAATGCTAAATGCAGTTACACCCTGAAGCAAGTCTTGTATAAAGAGTACAATGTCAATATATTATGATACAAACTTAACCTATAAAATCAATAGCAAGTATTAGGTTTGTTGCCAGGACATACTAAAATTCAGAAACTCATGCTGGATACCATGGTCCTATAAAAGTTAGTCCCTCACTCTTATTCAGAAAATATTTCATCAATCTTTGGATTTGCCATTTATCTTAGACTTCTGTAGAATCCACAATGGTATCAGAGGTCACAGAATAAGAGAAGTGAAAACCGCATTAGATATTATGTTGTCCAGTCCCTTCATTTGACAGATGAAGAAAGTCAGACCAAAAGAGGTTAAGTTATTGATCAATGTCACACCACTGGTTTCTGGAAGAGCTAAAACTAGAACCCAGGTTTCCTGAATACTCATTAAATGTTCTTTCCGTTACACCATATTTCCTAGCAAATATAGTTTAGTCTACCTTGAGAAGAAATCTAGATAGGATGGCCAATAGAAGGAAAGTGATAATGAAACCACTGGTGTTTTCAGCTCCTTCCCCCTTCTATTTATTTCATTAGTGATTCCCTGAATTATTTTCAGACTCTTCTTCTCTTGGTAATTCTCTTCTGCCAACAAACTTAGTTCTCTCTTATCCAAAAAAAGAATGATACTTTGATTTTGACACCTCTTAATGCTTTTGTGATATATGTGTGTGTGTGTGTGTGTGTGTGTGTGTACATATATAACACAATAGTATATTTGTGTGTTATATATGTTACATATATAATACACATACAATAGCATTAAGAGACTCCATAATCAAAGTAATGTTCCTATATATGGATAGATATGTATATATAGCAATGTCCTAATAATATGTTCTCAAGGCCCACCATCATCCTTCCAGTTCATTAGATTCACCACCTGAGAGACTTTCTTGACTCTTCATTCTTCTTCTCTCTACAGTCCTCATCAGTTGCCAAGTAATGTAAGTTTTACTTCTATGATATTTCTCATACTTCTCCCCTTATCTATACTCACATAGCTGCAACCTTTGCTCAGGCCCTCATCTAGAATACTGTGATAGCCTCCTAAGTAGCTTTCCTGACTAAAGTCTCTCCCTCTTTCATCTACCTCCACGCATTTGTCAGATTATCATTGTAAAGCCCAAGTCTCACCATGATATTCCCTTCTTCAAGAGAGGAGGGGTCATGGTACAGTTTGAAAAGTGATAGATTTAGAGTCTAAAAATCATGTCCAAATCCCAAATCTTCTTCTTCCTCTTTTGGTGACCTAGAGTAAGTCACCTCACCTCTCTGGGATTCCTTCTCTTCATCTATAAAATGAGGAAGTTGGATTAGATCACCTTTAAGGTCCTTTTTAGTCTCTATTACCTTTGAGATAAAATACAAATCCTTCTGTTGGGAAATTAAAACACTTTGCACTCTTATCCCAACCAACCTTTTAAGCTTTAATGCATGTTGACTTAGCTCAATTGCCTTTTCATATACAAGGGTTTTCCTGATCCTTCAAGCTTATCCCCCTATATAATATTATGTGTATTTATATTATACACACAATTTATTTATCTACGTCTACATTGTTTTGCCCCATTAGAATAAGGGCACAAATTGTTTCTGTCATTGTATCCTCAGTGCCTAGTACAGTGCCTATTAGACACTAATATTTGTTGAGTGAATGATTGAAGGCCTTCCTTTCTTTACTTCTCACTCATTCCTTATCTGCTTGCAATTTGGCCTCCAATGACACCATTCTACTGACATTGTTTTCTCCAAAGTTACCAGATATCTTAATTGTTAAATTGAATGATCTTTTTGAGCAGTCATCATCCTTGACCGTGCTATAACTTTTGACACTTTTGACCTTTCCCTTCTTCTTGATAACACTTCCTTCCTTGGATTTTATGGCACTGGGCTTTCCTTGCCTTCTCCTTTACACAAAGATATTGCCACAGCCCTAATCCTGGCCCTTGTCCCCTCCTGACTACACTAGCCTACCTGGCCTCTCCCTATTTCTATTTTCTCCCTCTTCTGATCCATCCTTTATGTAACCGCCAAAACAAGCTTTCTAATGCACAGATCACTGCCACGCTCAAAAGCCTTTAGTGCTACCGTACTGCCTAGCCCCAGAGAAAAGGAAAGCTCCTTGATATGGAATTTAAGACTCATTTTAATCTATCTTCAAGTTCTTTCTTATCCTGTTTCACATTGCTTTTTTACCTCCACTTTGCCTTCCAGGAAACCTGGGCTATTAGTTATTCCCCAGTTTCATTCTCTTCCCCTCATCCATATGCCATCATATATATTGCTCTCATACTTGGAATGCTGGAATGTACTCCTTTCAGATCTGAGCCTTGAAGGCTTGGCTCAAATTCCCCCTCTTCTGTGAAGCTTTCCCTGATTTTGCCCAACTGAAAGCTACTTATCCTTTCTCAAATTTTCCTAGAACACTTAGTCTGGACCTCTCCTTTGCCTCTATCTTAATTTGCCTTGTTTCATACTTATCTTTGTAAATATGCAATACTTTTCCTTCCCCTCCAGCCCCCGCCCCCCAATAAATTGAAGACTATTTTGACAGCAGGGGGTATTATTTTACACCTTACATAGAATAAATGCTTGCTAAATGTTTGCTAACTTGATTTAAGTTGAATTATAGTGGCAGAGGAATTAATTAGACTTTACCCTGGAGGTGGGTTAATATCACAATTTAACTTTCAGCAGATCCCTTCAAAGAATAATTGTTAATGGTTGCTCAACTTCCATGGGAGTGGCTTGATTGAAGGAAAGTAAATGCAATAGGAAATTTATGATTCTTGGTCCAAAACTGAATAGGAGCAAAAGAGCAAGCTGAATCACCTTGGAGAAACTGTACAGTGCTTTTAATCACCTCCTTCTCCCTGAAACAGAACTCATTTTTCAATATCAATATTCTTCCAGTGATGTTATATGGCTATAAATTATGAAACAGCACAATCTCAATAGAATAAAAATTGTGAGGCACCCAAAGAGCGATGGAGAGATGCATGATGGGTATAAATAGGTAGAAAAATATTGCTAATGAAGAAATATCCATAAAGAAGTGATATAGAAGAAAGCATTAAAGAGCTACATTTGGGGGTGGGCCAATCATGTAGCAAGAGAGAAGGATAGATGAATAACCCATATGCTTCCCTGATATCCATGGATAAAAAAAGCAAGATAGATGTCTGTAGTAGGTTGGGTTGTCTTCCTGCAGCAGATTTAAAGGAGGATATGAGTAAGTCTCCCTGCATGAGAATCCATGGATGGGGTGTGAGCTGAATTGTTGGAGGGTTTCCCTATATTAATGAGACCACAGATCCATCAAAGTACTCAGCAAATTTACAATGTGTCTTCCTATGTTCCTCATGCCTTATGTACAGTTCTATAGTGCATGATGGGCATGTAAATTGTTTCTTTATAGATTCAGCCACAAAGTTATCCTGTGTTATCTGGTTTCATTCTGAGGGAGATATAGGATTCAAAGCATACCTCTCACCCCTACCCTGTGCTAGCTAACCAGGACCATAAATCAAATAGCAGAATATTTAATTAGAGCAAAATAACAAAGTAAAAAATAAAAAGTCATGCAGGATTCCATATGCCAATGAGAAGCCTCTCCCACATACTCATGAATTGGTAGGGAAGAGAACAAACTTCTCCAAAACTCATGCTCCAAGTTGTGGAAAGTCTACAATTTTCATGCTATCTACCTTGTATTACAGCTTCCTTTCCTGCCTGAGTTCTCATCGCTGTGGCTGACACCAGTTACCTGTGCCCTGCTGTTGCTATTAGTTCCACATCCCAAGGTTCCTTTGCATTGTCCCAGTTTCCCTCTGATGCTGGTGCTGTTGGGATAGAATGAATAACCCTATGTGTCCTTGGTATCCATGAGCAAAAGAACAAGATACATACCTGTAGTAGGTTGGGTGAACTTCCTGTTCCAGCAGAAATAGTTCCAACCCACCTACACAACTGGGGAAAGATACAAAATTCAGGTAAGACTAGGTCCCTGAGCTCATTTAACTTACAGACTAGAAGAAAAACAAAGGACATAAATACTTATAATACATAGTAATATATTATAAATGCATTAGAAGCATGCAAAGCAAGTATCACACGATGTTTGATCAAGTCTCAGGCTATTATCAATGGGGAAATTCAGAGAAGTTTTCATGGAGGAAGTATTGTTTGAGTTGGGTTATAAAGGCTAGGTGAGATTCAATGACCATAGTGCTGAGGGAGGGAACAGAATCATATGTACAAGAAATAGCATGAGCAAAGAATCGGAGATAAGAATCTGCAAGGCAGGTCCACAGTTCAAAAAGAACCATTTGGCATCCATGGGGTCACAAAGAGTCAGATACAACTGAACAACAAAAGAGTATGAAGCATATGGAGTGAAATAGTATAAGCTAATGCTAGGAAGGGAAGATGCCACCAGACTGTGGAATCTATGTTGAGAGACAGACAATGGAACTTCCTTCAAAAGTCAGCTGAATTGTTATTAAGCAGAGGTGTGGCATGAATCGATATATAAATATAATGATGAGTTATGTGTCAGCAATATGAAAGATGAAGGTAGATGAAGGTAGAAGGGAGAATGGAGGAGGGAAGGCTTAAAACAAAATGCCTGAAGAGGAGAAAGGAGTCTTAAGTTTCTTTCCTAGCAAATCCTTTCCTTATTTTTGAAGTCAGCTATTGTGATGTGGCTTGAGACTACATTGCCTGTTAACCTTGACTTAATTAGTGCTTTAAACAATAATATTATTGGTCAAGTCAATAAGCATTTATTAAGTGCCTACTACATTCCAGGCACTAAGCACTATAGATTCAAAGAAAGGCAAAAAATAAGGCCCTATTCCCAAGGAACTTGTAATTTAACAATGGATGTGATTCATAACTCATATGAAAGAACAGTATGCATGTGGTTGAAAGGCTGCATGGCCTAGTGGAGAGAGATTCAGATTCCAGAAATCCTGAATTGTCCAACCTATAATTTGTATGGACTGTATAAAACTGAAAAATCATTTGACTTCTTGGTAACTTCGTAACTTGACAACTCTCTTAGACCAAAAATTACAAAACAGTCACTAATTTTGTTTGTGGTAGGTATTTCTTCACTGGGAGTTCCTTACATACCAATGAAAATTGCAGGTCCTGCAACAAAAGAAGAAAAAAGTTGAACACTTTCTACATCTCTGTTTCCCACACTTTCACATTTTCCCCAATACTTTTATTTCTCCAGTTTTCTGCTGTCATACTTTTCTGCAGTATCTAATTTGCCTTTCTTCATCTTCTCTGGCTTCCATGTGCTTCTTCACTCATGGCTGTTGATCCAATCTACAGTAGCCAATTAAAGCAGGTTTGGCATGAGCTACGTCACTAAAAAACTGAATGTTGGGCCTCTGACTCTTCTGCCTGATGAAATTAAGAAAGTAGTTTCACTATTTGGTAGCACAGACTCACCCTTGAACACTGTAGATATTTTGTTTAGCCTATTCTGGTATATTGAGGGGCTCCAAAAAATCCCCGGGATACCTAAAACCACTTCCCCACACATCAGACAAAGCTCAGTGACTTATCTATTATGCTATTTTAAAAATCCTAGACTAATTTTGGAATAGCCTTCAATCAGGTAAACAAATTTAAGTATTCTTAGTTAAATCCATCACTACCTCTCTTTAGGACTTCCCATCACTAACAATTAGGGATGTGAGATTGTTTATATGATTTGTTCATGTAAACAGTGTCATTTCTTCCAATTAAAATGAGCTACTTGAACCACTTCAACTGGTTTATTAGGAGAGTTGTCAAGCTATGTCTTTAATTAAGCCCTCACAATGATTTTAGCTAGTTTAAAAATTAATAAAAAGAAAATAATATATTACGGGGATTATAAGGAGTTCTGGCAAAGGGACCTCATTGCATCAAATCTGCATTCTCAAAAGTGTTACTGTGTGCATTTTTGTCTGCTTGTGTATACATGTGTGGGTTAGGGTGGTGGTGAATAAAGTCTTAGAATTGGCTGGTGATAATATAAAATCCTATGTAAAAGTAGGAAAAGGAGTATTTTAAAAGATTTCTTCTATCCTCGTGATTCTATGAAATTTGGGTAATTTTGAGTATACAGATGATATCTAAATAGTTTGAAATCTCTTGTGAAGTCTCTTGTCTTTTCATTGCATGGGAGTTAAGCCTGCACTTTACATCTATGTTTCCTCACTCTTATTCTTTCAGACTTTTCATTGGATAGCACACTATATAGGCTTAGGACTGAAAGGGACCTTGAATTATCATACCCAGACCTCTATCACTATGTAGAAATTACTTTCTACTAGTTGACTTGTATTTCTTTGTCTTACTGTCTACCACATTCAGATTAGAGTCATCCCAGGCCTCTCTTTGAATATGAAATGGACCTGAAAATGTGCTATTCCTTATAAGCTTGCCTCAAAGGTTCTGTTGTCCAGTTACATTTATAATGTCCTCACCCTCCAGAAACACTGGTCTTGGGGCATGCTCAGTTGGAATTCCAGTCAAGTACATGCACTTCCCTTTGCTTCCTCCTTATGAGCATGCACAGATAGCCTCTAACGGTGTTGTTCATTCCCCTCTTGGCTATACTTCTGATATTATGGATTTTGCCACTATGCCTTAGTGGTGATCTCATGCTGAGGTTCCCCCAGTGACTAAGTCCTCCTCATCCTGAAACACCTGTCCTCTGTAATGTTGTTCTCTTCCTGGAACATCCCTCTTCCGTGACACTAAAGGTGGATTTATTCCTCTGGAATCTAAAGTATTAGGCACAAAGGAACTTAATTTCCATATTGAAAAGGCAGGCAACTCTGGAGCAACAATCTTGGCACCAGAACCTGTAAAGGACTGGGATTGGAACAGACCATTGGACCTCTGACTTCAGCCAAATAGTGCCTAATTGGTGACTGACTTAGACACAGAAGCTCCATTAATAGGAAAGCCTCCCCCTCTCCCTCTCCCTCTCCCTCCCCCTCTCCCTCTCCCTCTCCCTCCCCCTCTCCCTCTCCCTCTCCCTCTCCATCTCTTCTTCTTTACCCCAAGCTCTAATGAAAAGGTGGCCCTTCTCACCAAGGATAACCCCTTTACTTTGTATCCTTGATCCTATCCCCTCCCATATCTCCTGTATTATTGCCTCAACAATAATCCCCTCTTCCTGTAATCCTCCTACCAATGCTCTTTTCAGATAACTACAATAAACTCAAATATACTCCCCTATCCCTAAGACTGTTTCCCTGAACTAAGCATTGCCTTAAGCTATAATCCTATATATTTATTCCCTTCCATAGCATCTTCCATAACTCCCTTCCAAACACCCAGGAAAAAAAAAAACAAAAAAACCCTCTACATTCACTACTTCAACTTTCCTCTCCTCTCACTCAGTTCTCCACTCTTTGAAATCTGACTTCCTATCTCATCAATCAATGATAAATAAATTGCCAAATCCTGTGATTGTCCTTTCACATCCTTCTTGACTTTTTGACTCCCCAGTCTGACACTGTTGAAGATTCAATGTCTGGGTATTTGTGACCACCCCCAATCAATTTTCTCTTTTAATAATAATTTTATTTTTTATTCTGTAGTTGAACACCAGAAATGAGTGTGTTCATATACAGAAGAGACTACAAAGAGGGCTCTATATGAAGCTATGAATCTCCATTTTACACTGCTTTTTAAAAGTATACAATAAATTCTACATGTTACTTTCAATACTTTCCTACTTGTCTGTACTTCCTTCTGTTCCCTTCTGAACATTTTAAATGCTATGATACCCCTATTTTGACATCACTATTGTTAATGCCCCTCCTTTTCTTTCCCCCCAATTAACTGAGTGAAAGAAAGGGGGAGGGGGGCTGAGGAAGACTTACAACAACTGATCATAGTCAAAACTAATTCATAGTGGCCATGTCTGCAGAAACTTATCTCTGCTGCTTGTGCCCATCACCTCTCGGAGTGGAGACAGAGAAATTCTGGAGACATGGTTGGTCACTGTTTCGATCAGAGTCTTTCAATTTTTTTCTTCCTTTATGAGGTTGCTGTACTTTTATAAAGTTCTGCTTACTTCATTCTGCATTAATTTGTACTATCCAAGACTAAGAAATTTTCTCTTTCATCATTTGTTACAATACAATAATATTCCTTCACATTTTAATTCTACATTTTGTTCAATTATTCCCCAGTGGTCTCTAAGGAACTCCATTAGATTCTAGTTCTTGTAATTTCTTCCCATCTTTTAGTTGTCACTTTAAGACTGGTTTGTTTTGCTTGTATCTATTCCTGCCCTAGTATAATCCTCTATCTTAATTGATCCCTGCTCCCTATCTTTCTTTCCCTTTTGATTTTGATATATTTCTATACCAAAATCGAATGTGTGTGTGTGTGTGTGTTCAACCTTCTTTCATCTGTTTCAGATAAGAGTGAGGTTCATTTGATGCCATTCTCTCCATTCCTTTTTTATATCGTATTTTCTTTTCATATACCCCAATTAAGAGAAAAGTTGTATTCTGTTATTCCTCCTTCCTACACTAATGTAGCTCTTCTTTTATTCTCCCTTCTCTTTTTCCTCTTCAAACCCTTAGAACAGAACCAATTTTTCCCACAAGGCCTCTGTTTTCCTTACTTAAATTCTACAATGCCCTTTGAAAATAATAATGTTCTGAAGGTGTCTTCTCTCCTTATTAGAATGTTAGCATTACACTAGTGTATCGTTGTTTAGTTGTTTTTCAGTCATGTCTGACTCTTTGTGACCTTTTTTGGGGTTTTCTTGGCAAAAATAATGGAGTGGTTTTGCTATTTCCTCATCAGGCTCATTTTACAGATGAGGAAACGGAGGCAAATAAGATTAAGTGACTTACACAGGGTCACATAGCTAGTATCTGCATTCAGATTTGAACTCAGGTCTTCCAGATTCTAGGCTTGGTGCTATCTGCTGCACCACCTAGCTGCCCCCATATTAGTGTATAGTCCCTTCTGGTTCCTCAAATAAATTTTCCTTTTTTAGGTTTCTCTTGATTCTTGTGTTGATATTTCAAAGTTCATAATCAAGTCTGGTTTTTTCACCAGAAATATGTAAAAGCCTGCATCCCATTAAAGATCCTTTCCCCCCCTCCTCTTGTAGGATTATTCTCAGCTTTGCAGAGCAAAGGTTGTAAGGGTTCTGGCTATGACATTTCTTAGACTTTTCTTTGTAAGGTTTCTTTCAGAAGGTGATCTGTGGATTCTTTTATGTCTTTACCATGTCCTCTGGTTCTAATAGATCTAGGCAATTTTCATTTATGATTTCCTGAAATATAATGTCTAGACTTTTTAAAAAATCATGGTTTTCAATGAATTCAATTATTAATTTTTAAAATATTTTTTTTCAATTATCAAGCATTTGTTTTGTCTATCTCCCCTTCTCCCTACCCACTACAAAAAAGAATTAAGAATCCTTGCATCATATAAGCATAATCAAGCCAAGCAAATTCTCACATTGGCCACATCTAAAAATGTGTTTCTCATTCTGCATGTTAGTCCATTGTCTTTCTGTCATAAGATAGGCAGAAGTCTCTATCATTAGTCCTCTGGAATCATGATTTATTCTTTACAGTGATCAGTCTTTTTTTTTTTACAATGTTGATACTATGGTTGAAATTGTTTTCCTTGCTTTGCTCACTTCACTTTATATTAGTTCATAAAACTCTTCCCAGTACTCTTTGAAACTGTCTTTTTCTTCATTTCTTACAGTACCATAGTATCCCATTATATTAATGTGGCATAATTTGTTCAGCAATTCCACAACTGAGGGGCATCGACTCAATTTCAATTTCTTTGATGAACCCTAAGAAACATAAGAATAAATGGACCTCTTTAATGTGGTAAGTAGTATATATCTAAAATCAAGATCCAGCATTATAGGTAACGGGGATAAACTTAAGTCCTATCCAATGAGATCAAGAATGAAGCAAAGATATTCATTGTCATCATTTCTATTCAACATAGTACTAGAAATGCTTGGTACACCGATAAGATAAGAAAAAGAAACTAAGGGAATAAGTATAAGTAAAGAAGAAACAAAATTATTCCTTCTTGAAGCTGATACAATAGTGTATGTAGAGAACTCCAGAAAGTCAAATTAAATTAACTGAAACAACTATTTACATCAGCAAAGTTTCAGGATATAAAATGCATACACGCAAATTAGTATTTCTATATAATAAGAAAAAGGGCAGCTATGTGGCACAGTAGATAGAGTGTTGGGTCTGGAGTAAGGAAGACTTATCCTTGTGTGTTGGTAAGCAAAATGGGCTCTTAGCACTTAGTCCAAACAAGTACCCTTGAAGAGTTTGGTTTTTGCTTCCTTTGAGTAATTCAGTGTATTTCATTGAGTCTTACTAAGTGCTAAGCCCCAGGCTCTAACCCCTATTAGGTGTTAACCTATGTGGATGTGAACCTCCCAGGGTCCTAAGGGGAGGGGCTAACTCAAGAGCCAATCATAGCAGCCTAAGTTCTGGTCATTCAGATGACATTCTATGACATCTGAAACCCTATGAAAAGAGAAGACAGAGCCATTTGCGCAACGCTCTCACTCGTGATGGTGCTGATGCAGAGACTCTGGGCAGCTGTAGCTAAGGAGCCCTCCAGCTCATAAACCCAGATGCTGAGACTTTGTTGAACTCTGGTAACTATGTATTGGGATTTGAATCAGACAAAGTCTGTCTGTTGATGTTTGTACTTTGTTTGTATTTTGTTCTGAAGTTCAGAGTGCTGGTTTTTTCCCCTGAACTAAGTGAATGATATTTGTGTGCTGAATAAAAGTAAGCTTGTCAACCCCTTCACCTTGCTTTCCTTAGTTAAGCAGATCAAAAGAACCTGTGATTTTGCAGCGTGTTGGCAGCTTTCTGGGTGCTGGTTGTAGGTGGATCTTACACCCCCACAGAAGCTGCTACCTGGATTGTTGAAACATCTTGTCAATTCAAATCTGGCCTTAGACAATTACTAGCTGTATCACTTAACCCAGTTTGCCTCAGTTTCATCATCTGTAAAATGAATTGGAGAAGGAAATGGCAAACCACTCCACTATCTTTGCTAAGAAAATCCCAAATGAGGTCACAAAGAGTCTGACATGACTAAAACTTAAACAAACTGAAAAACAACAAAAATAATATCAAGAAAACAAAGTAGGAAGGAATAGAAAGAAAAATTCAATTTAAAATAACTACAGAATTTAGTCTACTTCCCAAGATATACAAAAGAACTTTATGAGTCCAATTAATTAACTACTTATTCCCTTTCAAATCTTGTCCTTAAGAGCTTTGATTACCAGGGCAGCAAGGTGGCACAGTGGATAGAGTGCTGGGCCTAGAGGTAGGAGGACCTGAGTTCAAATCTGGCCTCAGATGCTTACTAGCTGTGTGACCCTGGGCAAATCACTTAATCCCAGATTGCCTCCAAAAAGTTTATATTATAATATATAATAATGATATGTCATTATATTATATAACAATATAAAATATCATATATAACATACGTCTATATGAATACACACATACATATAAACATACACACATGTATATTTACCATTAGCTAACTTGATTGAGGAGAAAGTGGAAAACCAAATCTCAAATGAATAGAAAATGAAATAGAGAATTTAAACAATATAGTGACTTATTTAATTGAAGTTTTGCGTTTTGTTCTTATGTAGGTGGGCAAATTCATTCCTAATATTATTCTTTATTCTCCATTTGTGGCAAATTCTCTTATTTTTCCTTTTTGATACTGGTGATTTGGTTTTCCTCCTTCATTTTGGTCAAGTTAGCAAATAGTTTATTTTCTTAAAAAAGTTCAAAAACTTACCAATTCAATGGTCATTTTTTGTTTTCATTTTTGTTCATTTCTTCTTTAATTTTCAGGATTTACATTTTGACATTTAATTGAGGTTTTAAAATTTATTGATTTTATAGTATTTTAAGTGTACCTCTGATTTATTGATCTGTTTTTTTTTTCTCTTTTTCATTAAAGGATTTAGAGATGTTAAAGAAAAAGGACTTTGATTTCATTTTTAAAGTATCTTCCTTCATTTCTTCTAGATATTCATGCAGTCCTTGTAAAATTTTCATTTTTTCTTTGAGTCTCTGCTTACAGTTGATATGGAGTTAGAGTTGCAATAATGTTTGAGACTGGATAGTGTCTGATTTACTTGTCTCTTTAGTTTTGGTTCCTGAATTATGGCTTTGTACCAAGGTTAGCAAACACTTTCTGCTGTGCTCTTAGGTGAAGATCCTGCTAGATCTCACCATGAGTCCCCTGATTTCTTACACTGATTTCTATTTTCGGAAGTTCAGCCCCCATAGATCTTTTGAGGTACATGGTTCTAATTTTTGAGCCTCTTCTGGTGTCTCATGATTGAATATTAGGGCCCTTAGACACCCTGGGTCTGAACTGTCCTGAGCACTGAAGCACCATGCTGGTTTGCTTAGCACTATGCTGATCATTGACAGTTGCCTCTTCAAGAGTGTTCTGAGGTTTCCACCTTTGTATTTCCTTACCATCCAGGTCTTTCTTTCATTCTTTTTTAAAAAAAATATTTATTTATTTTTAGTTTTCAACATTCACTTCCATAATATTTTGAGTTCCAAATTTTCTCCCCATCTCTCTCCTCCCTCTGCCCCAAGATAGCTTGTAATTTGATATAGGCTGTACATATACATTCATATTAAACTCATTTTTACATTAGTCATGTCGTAAATAAGTAGAACCAATGGGAGAAACCACAAGAAAGAAAAAAACAAACAAAAAAGAGAGAGAGCAAATAATATGCTCCGATCTGCATTCAGAATCCATAGTTCTTTTTTCTTATCCAGGTCTTCCTTAAGAGAGTTCTACATTTTTTGCTGCCCCTAGACAGAGGAGCTTGCAAGCTGTATCTATCTCTGGCTATCTCTTGTCATGCTTTAGAAGCTCCCACTGGCTCTGGCTTTGCTGACAGGGCCTCAAGCTTTTGGGCAGTTCTAGGACAGAAGTTACTTACTGCAGTTTTTATTGGATTTCTTTCTTTCTCTTCCTTCCTTCCTTCCTTCCTTCCTTCCTTCCTTCCTTCCTTCCTTCCTTCCTTCCTTCCTTCCTTCCTTCCTTCCCTTCTTCCTCCCTCCCTCCGTCCCTTCCTCCCTTCCTCCCTCCCTCCCTTCCTTCCTTCCTTCTTTATAAAATTTATTTATTTTTAGTTTTCAATATTCACTTCCATAAGATTTTGAGTTCCAAATTTTCTCCCCATCTCTCCCCCATTACAAAAGCCTCCTCATCAGATTTCCTTCCTCAAATGTCTTTCTTGTACAATCCAGTCTTCAAGTTAGTAAGTCAGTAAAGATTTATTAATCATTGCTGTGCTTTATAATATAATGAATATAATAATAATAGCATTGTACTAGGCTAAGTGCAGGGAACACAAAAACAAGAATTAAAAACAGTACCTGCCTTTGAGGTGCTTACATTCTAATGGGAGAAAATGACATGACTGGCCTGGGTGTCCTCTTTAAAATGCAGGTTCTGGGAGGAACCAGCTGATAGAGGGAGGAGCTGAAAGGGTAAAGTCCAGGGGTGGAGTGAGATAGCTAACAGAACAATCTTTCTAAAGACAGATCCCACTATGTCACTCTCCTTTTCATTAAACTTAAATGGTTTGCTATTATCTCTAGGATCAAATTTCTCTGTTAGGTATTTAAAGTCCTTTACAGTGTGGCTCCAACCTACATTTCCAACCTGATTTTATATTACTCTCCTTCATAATTCTTCTGAGAAGCCAAACTGGCATTTTCACCATATCTCACAAATGCCATTCTGGTTCCTTTAGTACAGCAGCTATTTTTGCCTCTCTTTGCAGTCCCCATGCTTAGCACAGTCTAGAGTCATTGTTTAATAAATGATTTTTAATAAATCGATTTAATTAATTGATCTAATTTAATTTAATAAATTAATTTGATTTCCAAAGTCATTAACAAATGACTTTGGAAAGGCTGTCCCTCATGCTTGTAATATACCCCTTTCTCACTTCCACCTTTTAGAATTCACAAGTTCTTTCAAACATCACCCCATAAACAAGGCTTCCCTGATGTTAGCTGCCAGCCCTTCCACTCTTACATTCATTTCATATATAGTTTTATATTTACTCATATATGTATATGCTGCTTCTCCTGATAAAAGGTAAGCTCTTTGAGGGCTGGTTCTATTTTCATTCTTAAAATTTGCTATCTCTAGTAGTTAACCTACTGTCTGGCTCATAGTACATACTTATTGGATGCCTGTTGAGTGATTGATTCATTTTATACAAATGATCTCATTTGACCATCCTAACAATCCAGTGGGCTATGGGTATTATCATACGAAGCATTTAGCATCTGAGGCAGCTAGGTTGGATTGAGAAATGGATCTAGAGTCAGGAAGACTTGAATTCTAATCTGGCCTCTGACACTTACTAGTTGTGTGATCCTGACCTGATCTCTGTTTGTCTCAATGTTCTCAAACTGTAAAATGAAGATAATAGCATCTACTCCCCTAGGTTACTATGAAGATCCCATGAGATAACATTCATAAGGGACTTAGCATAGTGCCTGGCACATAGTAGGTGCTATGTAAATGTTTATTCCCTTCCCTTTCCCCTACTACAGGTGAGAAAACTGAGGTATAGAGAAAGTAATGGTCGTGTAAATAGTGTCAGAAGCAGGGTTTGAACTGAATTCTTTTTTGACGTTTTGTCCAGCCCACTACCCACAGATATTTCCATCAGAGCCTTGAAACCCAATATAAAAAGGCTTTACTCTATCACCAATTTGGCAGACTGATTCTAAATAGATCCAGTGCATTTTAGTACACCATTGATTTAGAGGAATGTATTACGCCAACCCTAGAGATGTGGTGGAGGGTAGGTGGAAAACGGGTTAATATTCCTGTGTGATGTACTGTAGTTTAATGGGATTTCTTCCATTGTTCACATGAACTAAAAAGCTCTAAATACTTCTAGGATATTCCCTAGAGCCAATCACTTTGTTAATGCACAGCGAAGGTTGAGGATATATTCCCCCTACAGAAAGCTAAGTTTACTATGACATTCGAGTTAAGATTTCTTCCCTCCTCCTATGTCTGAGTCTTACAAGAACTATAGTTCAGTTACTTAGACATGGCTCACATGGGGGAAAAATACTGGTGAGAAGTACTCCTTTGGGAGATCAACACTCCCAAGGGACCTTTTAAGGCTTTATAAATACATTCCTCTTAAGAATAACCAAACCTGCTCTGAACAGTCTATGGAGGATCATAGATTTAGAGCTGGAAAGTACCTTAGTGATCATCTAGTTCAACACTCTCTTTATAGATAAGGAAACTGAGGCCAAGAAGGGTGGGGGAGTTGACTTAACCATGGTCACACAGCTAATAAGTGTCAGAGTTAAGATTCAGACCACAGCCTTCTGACTTCAAATCCAGTGCTCCTTTCATACACAGACAACTTAATGGTACGGTACCTAAATGTGAGGTATATAGTCAGCACTTAATGAATGCTCATTAACTAATTGTCTAATAATGACACATTTGTAAACCCTTTGAGGAACAGCTAGGTGGCACAGTGGATAGAGCACTAGGCTTGAGTTCAAGTGTGGCCTCAGACACTTACAAGCTGTGTGACCCTGGGCAAATCACTTAACCTTGTTTGCCTCGGTTCCTCACCTATAAAATGATCTGGAGAAGGAAATGGCAGACCACTCCAGTATCTTTGTCAAGAAAACCTCAAATGAGGTCATGAAGAGTCAGACATGACTGAAACAACTAAATGACAACAACAAACCCTTTGAGCAATCTCAGAAATTAAATGTCTTTGGGGAAGCAAGGCATTTCCAGGAATTATGATGATTCTTTGACATGCCCTGAGCTGCTCCACATGGCAGGGTTGGGGGATGGAGAGTGAGCTCTCCAGTGTCTTGAGATACAGAACATTTGTCTGAGTGCTCTGGCTAATTGCTAATTACCCCAAAATGCCTGTGGACAGGTCTCCTCTCTGATTCTTTTCCTTTGGTCCCCTCTCTTTCTTGGTTATCTTCCATTGTTTCTTCTCTTTTTGATCCTAGATACCCCCTTTCTTTCTGTCAAAATGTTTGAAATGTTTTTCAACAGTTATTCATTTGTGCCTTTCGGGGGGGAAAAGGCACTACGTAAAGCTAATAAACAATAATCAATTAAATGGCTCATTCAGCATTCAGCCAGACTCAATGGGGAATAACTCCACAGGAAATGTAATTCGGTATTCACACCAGATGCATACTTCAGTAAAACTTTATCCTTCTAAGGGAACATGCTGCCTCCATCTTCTTGAATCAGCAGGCTTCAATGAAGCTGTTGTTAGAATATTTAAAAAACAAAAATAAAAACAAACAAGCTATTGAGGGACATGCATCAGCAATGCCAGTAAAGATTTAGAATAAATTCCTTGGGGGAATTAACTTTTAGTGGCACCTAGTGGTACAGTGACACTCAGTGGAATTGGGCCAATTGCCAATTTGAACTCAATTGCTTGATCTGTAAGGGAAGTTCACAATGGTGTCCACTTGAAGTGATCACCTAATCATCTATAGAGGTTCCCAAATACATTGGGTGTGCATAAGTGGTATCTTCTATTGGGGGAATGATTAACTATCATCCTCTTGTTGCTGGTGAGTGTGGGGTCTTAACCTATGACTTCATCCTTATGAGAAATTCCCTGGCATGAAATCTTCTTCCACTAATGCAGCGTGGCAACTTGTCTGTGACTAGCTGTTTAACATGTTAGTTGCCTGGGGGCCCAAAGACGTTTAGCTACTTCACTATGGTGACATAGCCAGGAAGTATCAGAGTAGGATTTGAATTCAGGTCTCCTTGACACCAAAGATGACCATCTATCTAATCTGTCAGATTGACTCTCCAATCACCATCTTAAGTTTTTCAAAATTTCTTTGCTTTCAAAGACTTTGAGATGAATTCAGCAGTTTAGTTTATGCATTGACAATTGAATCATGAACACTATAAGTGAACATATGAAGACCATATCTTATTTGTCTTTGTATCTCCTACAGCAACTAGAATTGTGCCTTGAATATAGTACAGACTCAAAAAACATCTGTTGGATGAATAAATAATGAATATGGAAGGATCGTTTATAACTATGGTTTCCCTTCCTACCCCCAATTCATTAACTAGGTGCTAGCTGATCCATTTCATTAAATAAGCATAGCAACAACATGTATGGGGCACCTACTTCTGTGTGTAGAATTGTCCTAAAACCTGTGTGGACAGTGGCAGTAAATAAAAGTTGTCTGCTCTTTAGAAAGTTCAATCTATGGGATAATGAAAGAAACATAGTCATAGAGAAGAAACATACTTAAGAATATTTACAAAATGAGAATGCATAATAATACATAATGAATTTCAGTTAGACTGGGATATTTGTACCACAGTTCTGGGAGGATGAAGGTGAGGCTCATCTGGGAAAGTTTCATGGAGGAGGTAAATTCTAAGTATTGTTCTAAGATGAGAAAGTAAGATCTGCGTGTTGCTTAATATTGTAAAAGACCTTATCAACATTCACTAGGTTAGAGCCCTGGAACACTAAAAATATGTCAATTACTTAATTCCATAGAATGAGCTATAATGATGGTAAAAACTGGCATTTAACCATCTCACACAAAATAGCTAATAGGCAATAATCACTCTTTATGATTTCACCACACTAGGTTTGATAGCTCAGGCTTTTCATTTTTATTTTATTTTTTATTTTTACTATTTACCTTGCAGATAACAGCTTTGCAATACTGGGCTAGATTTGACTATCATAATATAATCTGTGTATATTTGTAATCTATTGACTTGGCTCTGAAGGACTGTATCTTGCTGACAAATTTCAATATCATGGCTTCATTGTAACCACAAATTTATCAAAGAAAAGGCTTTTCTTATCAGAAGCTTCACATTTTTCCAAGAGCAGCCTAGTATAATTCCAAAATACATTGACAGGGATATGCGACTGGAAACATCACATGCATTACATTATATCCTCCTACTTGATGGAATAGTTCATCCTGGCCTTTTCTTGCCAACAGCAATGGAGCAAATTGGATCTGGTGGCTCACAGTTGGAATGTTGGGTAATCATAAGAAATGCGTATACTCAGCTCTGAAATATGCAAGGGACCGCTGAGGTCTCTCAAAGACCTATGATTCTCTGACTCCAATTAGGAAGGAAATGGAAATAATAAAGATGTCTTTAAGGAGAACTCATTCCATAATGAAACAGTTATAAAAATTAAAATTGATCTCTATTGCTCCAATGGTTACATTCCTTACAGTCAAGCTCTGAACTTACTGGGGGGAAGGGAGTGAGATCTCAGCTGGACTATGATAAAGTTCCTTTGAGCGGAGATGACTTCTAACCCGACAGATGGGTGATCAAAAAGAGTTATTCCATTTCTTTCATTCATGAATGTGTCTTATGACAAAAGGCAGTGATCTCTACTAGCATTTTCCCAAGGTCCGTATCCAAGGATGTTAAATAATCAGGAAGGCTATACTCATCTTTTCCTTGCCAAAAAAGACCAGAACATAACTGTTATATAGTTTGCATGTGTATACTCAGCCTGTACTTATGATCTTCAAACTAACATGTTATTCTTGCCCCCAAAAGATTCTCATTCTTTGATGTTTTTTGTTTTATTTCTTTATGGCTTATTTATCATCCTTGACCAGAAGAAAGGAAGCAGATACATGGAGCCAAGGGACAAGCCTAGGGAAACAACCAGAGTCATATTTCTGATCTACAAATGGCCTCTGGATTGTATCTTGCTGAAAGGTGATTAGTATAAAATCGATCTTCCCCTTGATGACCTTTGCTGCATTCCATAACTCTCATCAATGAGCATTTATGTCATCAACACTTTTATATGATATACGAGGTGAGTCATCGGAACTTGTTAAATACTCTGTATATCGCGGTATTCCATTACATGACTATTCTTGTGTTCCAGGTTGCTAGAGCCAGTTACAGGTGAAATTGCATTATGATGGCAGTGGGTAGGTTCTGATCCTGTTGTTTCTTTTCCTCTATCTCAGTGTATGTATAATCATCCTTTATTCCAGGGGTTGTGGCAGCAGTAGTAGCAAAGATAAGGTAGGGGGTGCCAGAGAAGCCAGATGGTTTCCAAGATGATCCCAGCATGCTAGATCTAGAGGTAGAAGGATTTTAGGGGCGATCTTGCCCAACTCCTACATTTTACAATTGAGGAAACTGAGACCCAGAAAGATTAAATGACACAGGTAGTAAATTCACCTAGGTAGTAAGTATTAAAGGCAGAATTTCAACTCAAGCCCTCTGAATCTGGAACTGATGCACTTTCCACTATAGCAACTTGCCTTCTTAGGATAGAGCCAGTTAGAGAAGGTTATGTCTTGAATCATCAAATATAAGGTATTCTAAATTGTATGTATATATGTATGTGTATGTGAGAAAGGCAGACAGAGAGAGACAAAAAAGGCAGTGACAGAGACAGAGAATCTCTTTATGAGTTGGCTTGCCATACGTTAGATTTAGAAATTATTTTGTCTGGACCTGTGATTTCATTGGTTCAGGCAATTCTCAGCAAGGAAACACCCTTTACCAAGGGCAATATTAGCTTTTCTACTATTTGTGGTCTTAGAGAATTCTTTGAAGGCCACTGGAAGATGGAGTATCTATCTGACTTGGGGTCGCATAGCCAATATGTACCAAAAACAAGACGTTAAATCCAAGATTTCCTTACTTGAGGCTAGCCATGCAGCCATACATGTCCATGTATCTGTTGAACTCTACAATTTGCTCCTTGGGGAAAGTGGACTCAGATTTAAAGTGATAACTATGATATTCTTCCTATCATCACCAAGTTCACTTCCAGGTGTGGCATAGCCAATAGACAATAGCCCTCTTACTTAAAAGCCACAATTTTGGCTGCCAGGTCTATCCAATATTGAGCTGTATCAAGCCAGGGCTTGATTGGTTGCTGGACCTCAGGAGGCTCTTATGACTCTTTGAAATCTCATAAGGCCTTGTACCAATGGAAAGAAAATGCAGTCCAGAGGCCTGTCTAAAGACCATGGGTCTGCCAGGTAAGAGGAAGGGATTCCCTCCATCAGCCCTCTAGAGCACGGTGAGCTATCCTCACAACCTGTGGCCAGCAAGAAGAGGAAAAAAAAAGTGATTTGACCTGTGTGTGCCTTTTGTGTTCACATTCAGTTCTGGTTCAGTTCAGTTCAATGCTTAGCACACAGTGGGCACTTGATGAATATTTGTTGACTGCATGACTGGCTCAGCAGATAATTAAAAGGCTTTTCTTTATGACACAGTAAGTGGACTGAAAACAGTGATAGACTAATCTGAGCATGCTCGGCATGGGGAAGGGGTCAGGGTCCCTCTATTATGAGTCATTACACTTCCAAGAGCATCTCACCCCCACCGCACATGGCTTATCAGTAAGCAGAACCCGTTTTTCCTGCTATGAAAACTGGACCTGTATTGCTCAGCCCCTTGTAACACACACAGATACATGTCTATCTATCTATCTATCTATCTATCTATCTATCTATCTATCTATCTATCTATCTGTCCATCTGTCTCTCTGTCTATGGGGTAAATGCTGAAATTAGTCTCTAATTTGTATTTAAATGTATAGCAGAATACTGAAAATCTTATCTCAATCTGGACTTTCCATTTTATTCTATTGAAATTTTAAGCACTTGCAAATAGGATTAATTTTTTCTGACCATTCAGGTCTTCTAGTTGGATGAATTACTGCTGCTATTCAAATCGCTGTCATAATTGTCAAAGTGAATTATTAGAGGTAGTAATAAAAGTCATTTTTCATGCTAAAGGCAGCTTGAGTGATAGAAGAAAGAACACTATCTTACATCTAGAAGACCTGAGTTCCAGTTCTGCTTCTTCTACTGTTGGGCAAATCTCATTAACTTTTCTGTGCCTCAGTTTTCTCATTAGAAAGACTGGGATAATAATAGTAGCATTACCCAGTATTATCATGTATAGAGGTTTTTCTGTTTTTATTTTTGGTGAGGAAAGTGCATTGTAAACCACACTGTACTATAACAACGTAACATTATCATTAACGAATAATAGAAGTTGTTCCTTTCATGTAATTTATATTTTTGAGAATTATCTCTTCCAACTTGTTAGGAGTTCTACTTTGTGCTTGACTACATATGTTCATTTTTGGGTATGTATGTTTGCGTTTGTATATATGTGATTGCTTTCTTGAATCATTACATTATACTTTACAGATTTAGAACACAGACAAACGTAAGTGAAGACTCTATTACCAGGATGACCAAAATTCTGATGAAAAGTAGTTTTCTCTTCTCTTTACCCAGGGTGAACCTGTGGTCTTGAGGTCATGTGTGACCCTCTAGATGCTTAACTGTGGCCCTTGGACTGAATCCAAACTTAACAGAACAAATCCCCCCAAAAGAAAGGATTTGTTCTGTAACATTTGGATTCAGTCCAAAGGCCACACTTGAGGATCTAGAGGGCCACGTGTGGCCTTGAGGCTGCAGGTTCCCCAGTCCTGTCATACCATCTGACTCTTAGCCACTCTAACTGGCCTTTTTTGAAAAATTAAAGAAAATTTACATGCCTGCAATTCTTTGGTTGGGTGATGATGCTGATGATAAACATTTATATAGCGATTTAAGGTTTATAAAATGCTTTATAAATATTGTCTCATTTGGACCTCACAAAAACCCGTGCTCCAATTCTGGGGACATGGTTTTAGAATCTTAAAGAACCTTATATGTGATTTAATTCAATCAATCAACAAGCATTTATTAAGAACCTTTGTGCCAGGTACTGTGTTATATTGTGGAGATACAAAAAACAAAATGAGAATTCCTGAACTCCAGGAGCCTTACATTTTATTAGAGGGACACTCCCTTGTTTTACAGATAAAGGAAACTGAGTCCCAGAGATACATCTAATGCCTAGTGACTGGGAGAATAAGGGGATGATAAGTAACAGAATTGCATATGAACCATCTTCTTTGACCTCAAATCCGTGTTTTCCCTGTTGCTCCACAGAAGAAGGTAAGTCCTAGATGGATTATCCTCTCTGTTTTGAGGAAACTGTGGTGAGAGAGGAGGTGATGTACCTTGGTCACTTAGCTAGTGAATGTCTAAAACAGGATTTGAACCTAGATCTTTCTAGCTCCAGGTCTCACCCTTGCTGCACTATACTCCAAAGCTCCGATGGTGCCAAAATAACTAAGAAATTTTCTATTTTGTTCTTTTGGAAAGTTCTTTTTAAAGTTTCCTACTATCGAGAACTCTTCCCCTTTAAGAGTGCTAGCTGGGCAACTTGAGAGGAGGGTGAATAAACCACCTGTGATTCATTTAAGGAGAGTGCCTGATTATGAAAAGAGCCAGCTGGGTTGCAGAAGGAGAATAAAGCAGAAAAGAGAATGGCTGGTTAGATAGAGAAAGGCTTTTTGCTTCTGGGATGAACAGAACAATTAAAATAATTAATAATAATAATAATAATAATGCCTAGTATTTATATAGTGCCTGCTCAAGTTCCTCTTCGGATATTTTTGAGAGACAGTGTAGATGGAAAGCTTGGCCTTGAGTCAGGACAAGTTCAGCCTTAGATACATATTATCTGCGACTCTGAGCAAGTAACCCAAACTCATTAGCTAAGTTGCAATTGTAGATTGGGAAGTGGTAATTCATTTTAGTACCTATGTGCAAAGCATCCTGCTAGGTGGCAGGGTTGCTAAGGTGAAACAGAAGTCCTTGCCATTAATGTGCTTCCATTCTTCTGGGGAATGGAGGATGGTGGATAGAGAGATACACTATGGACACAGAGAAAAAAATAAAATGTTTTGTTTGGGTCTTCATTTTCAAAGAGGACGAGTGCCATCATGGGGTGATATCTTGACTTGTGCATGAATTGGATTTAAGTGAGGCAGAGTCACACAAAGTCATCAGTCTCACTCTTTCTTCCAGAGTCATCTAAGTACAGTGACAGAACAAAAGTCAGGACAACTGGTGCTGGCCTAGGAAGTAGTTGATGACCTTGGCATCTTTCACATCTGACCAAGCTCTGCACTCTCTATAGTGGCTGCTTCAGCCACCTTCACAGCCATTGGAACAAAATGTTCTCATCCCCCTGTTCCACCAAGGAAAGTCTTCACATTCTTGGGGTCAACATGCCCCAATTCACCAATGGGTTCGAGGCTTGTTGGTTGCCCTCAACCTGGTTTAGTGCATTTGCTAAATGGGGTCTTCAGGGAGGACTAGCACCTCTGGTGTGAGTTGCTGTCTGAGTCCTTTTCAGGACTTCTCATACAGCTTTGGTGTCCACCTTTTACCCAACCTACTCACCTGTGGCTCCAAAAAGCTGTAGCATGAGCAGTGGCCACACCCTGGTAAAATAGGATGTAATTTGAAAGGAAGAGCACTAATGCTTGGGGTTACCATAAAAAAAGTTTGTGGAAGAGGTGATACCTGAACTAGATCTTGAAGGAAGAGAAGGGTTCAGAACAGGGGGAAGGGAGAGGATGGAAGAAAATGGAGTGCATTCCAGGCATGGCAGATGTTTTGAGAAAATATGCAGAGGACACTTGAATTTGAGGAATAGCTAATAAAAACGTACAGGACTATGCAATTATAAGGACTTTGAGGACTGTCTAGAAGTTGCTAGTGTTGAGGGGCTCTCTATTTGGCAAGCTAGTGAGAGTTTTCTAAGGGATGGAGAGATTCAAAATGACTAGGTGATTCTAATAAACCCTATGTTGCAGCGTGTCTCAAAAGCCTTAGGACATTTAAAGGCTATGAAAGCTTAAAAATGTACTGAGACTTTTGAAACAGTTTGTATATTGGCCCCTCCATATGGAAACAAAAAAGCAACAAACCAAAACAAACAAATAACAAAATAAAAAACATGTTTTCATGAAAGTCCCTCATAGTGTCAAAGGCTTTGTCAAGAGGGCATTTGGTGAAATATGTATTTGTGATGTGATTCTTACACAGAACTGAAATTCCTTAAAAGTTAGGATGTGAAGCATGATTCAACAATGTTTTTTCCTTAAGTCTTGATACAGGAACCAGTCTTTCTCTATTCAAGAATGTTAAAAGTTAAGTTAATAAAGTCAGCTTTGTTGCCACAAATGTACAGAACATTCCGCTCTATGTAAAACTATTGTGTCCTCTATTCTTGGAAATGCAGAGCGTGGGGAAAAATAAAGAAAAGGAACAGTCTCTTCTCAGTCAGATGGTACAATATTTAAAGTGTTTTCTCCTTGGGGAATATATCGACAAATACAAGAAATGTAAAAAATAGAGTAATAACCTTAAATTACATCAGAGGAGACTTAGGCTATATTTACAGGATGCCTCAACTTCCACAGCTTTTAAATCCAGTTAATTCATTGAGGGAAGAAAATTAGCCACAGTTGTTGGTCATCAGGAAGACAGAGTGACTGGTTTCTTTTAGCCTTTCAAATGATTGCTATGCTATTTTATCAATACAACCTTAGATTAGGCAGGAGGATTGTCAACAGCTGAAGAGGCTCTGGAATTTACATATAGAGAAAAAAATTGAGCAGAAACTATTTCTGAAATGGATGATATTAGATGATGTAGATTTGAAAACTACTTGAACTCCTAAAGACCTGTGAGACTGTTGAGAGAAAGGATGAACATAACAAAATTCTCTTTCATTTGAGTTGGGTCTAGTGTTGTTCCAGAGATTTTGCATTCCTTAACAATTAATTTATTATGTTTGTCTGGGAAAAAGTCAGAGGAGGGAAAGGGAAATACAAAATGAGTCCAATTCAAAATATTTTGCATGAATTTAAGATAGGAGTTGCACCCTAATAGCTAATGATGCTTTACTTTTCTAGGATTTCAATTTCAAATGCTGACAAATATGTTTCCTGTTTGCATACATTTTCCAAGGCCGATCTCTCCTCACCAATGCTGAACATTAACGTAAGTTCAATGTTTGTTTTAAAAATCTAGTTATTCATTTTTAATGACTTTTTTTAACAAGTAAGAACGGACTGCTTTGCCATAAAGTGGATTTTCCCTTATTTGAGTTCTTCAAGACTGGATGACCACTTATTAGGAGTGCTGTAAAGGCGATCTTTATGCTGGTATAGGTTACGCTGAATCACCTCCGAAGCCTTTTTCTTTTTTTTTTTTTTTTTTTTGCCTGGCTAATGCATTGTTTATTGCTGCAATGTATGATGACCCATATGGAATAAAAAAGAAAGTAAAGTTACATGGAGATGATGAAGTTTTCAAGATATTAATATTTCTGAATGACACTGCTAAGTGCTTCAAGGCAGACAACCTTATAGATCTGATAAAAGGAAATCTTTATTCAGCTAACATGTTTAGGAAATCTAAAGCTGGAGAGAAAAAGTTAATGAAGAATAACTACTCTCCAAACAATAATACCTAATCATATGGCCAATCCATTGGATTGGTCTATCATTTCTTTTTTTTTTTTAATTAAATAAATTTCTTTATTTATTTTTAGTTTACCACACACGGTTCTACATAGTTTTCCGAAGCCTTTTTCAAAACTTTGAGAGACGATAATTCTACACCACCTTTTTGGTGCCCCAGTGATTGAATTATTCATTTCAAATATCCATCAGATGTCATATCAAAGATTATTAGACCTCATATCCAGAGGTGATGTAGAGAATATCCACTGGATTGGAAACCTGCCTCAGACAGTTACTAGCTATATGACCCTGGACAAGTCATTCAACCCCTCTAGGCCTCAGTTTCTCCATCTGTATAATCAAGGTATTGTTTTCAATGATCTCTATTGTGCCTTCTATCTCTGAATCCTTGATTCTGTGATCCTGCAACCTTAGGAACAGTTTAAATAAGAAAATGTTACCCAGTATGGGAAGAACCAGGAGAGACATATTTTTGTTTCTTGCCCCCATGTTCTAGGTTGGTTCTTCATTTCAACAGCAAGGCTGGCTGGTTTTCTATACCTTATACTGGATCACAGCATTGTAAATCAATGAGTTGGAGTCCTTCTGCCCCATGAGGCACTTTAAATATTTTTAGAATGAATCTGGGTTTTTATTTTCTCAAAGAACTACCCAAATTATGCTGTCTCTTGCTTTGAAATGTGTTTTAGATCCTGTCAATGGGAGCATCACAAATACATAATTTATTTGTCAGTGCTGCTACCAACTTCATTATTCCTTTTGCCACCCCCAATCCGCTCCCCCCTTGCCTTTAGTTGCAATTTTCTCCCTTGGTTTCTATTCAACTTTTTCCTTCCACAAAAGTGGGTAACTATTTCATAGAATTTTTTTTGGCATTGCCAATTCAAACAGAGATCTAATTACTTCGTAACTTTGGGGCACATCATAACTGCTATTCATTAGTTCTACCCTGATGTTATTATATTGGACATACAGAAGAGAATACCATTCTATTTTGCTAGTAATTTGAAACTCAGTTAAGGGTTAGTATAGATATTAGCATAAATAAGGGAAACCTAAGATGACTTTGACTCTATTTGTGATAAATTATAATAGGTTCTTCAATATAGGTCATAAATAATAATGGTAGGATGGTGGCCTTGGAACATTTTGTCCATTAGTTCGTCCTTTCTGCCTGGGGATCAATGCTGCTATGTCTGATTAAGAGTTTAAAATGAACACAAACTTAATGGGAACTTGTAGTGGGAATCCCCATGTCCACCCCTACTAATTCTGCCTGAAGTCACCTTGACCTACACATGGCTTAACTTGACTGACAAAATAGGACCTCCTCAATGATTCCTCTACTTGATTCCATTCAACCCTGTCAAATGCCTTCTGTCTTTCCTAGGATTCACCCCAAAAGGCAGCTTAGCCTACACACACACACACCCCTTGTCAAATCCACATTTTTGTGAGCCTTCAGTGGTTTCATGGAGATGGGATTTAAAGGCAGGTAGAGGTAGAAGGTAAAATTTGGGGCTAGGTATCTGGCAAGATAGAAACCAGGTATTAGTGTGGTCTCAAACCAGTAAATAATTCCACTTTTGTTGTTAGTGTTTTGCATGATGTCGGTGATGCTATTGAAGTTTTTGGAAGTTATGATAAAGGACACAAAGTTATTATTTATGTTGGAGAAGAATATTACTATTTTGTGTGGAAGAAATAGCTTATGTTTAAAGTACAAGCTTTGGATCATATAAGAGTCTTGAGTAAAAGGAGAAAACCAGTACAATGTCTGAGCGAATTCTTTCCGCAGAATCAAAAGGAACCACAGGAAAACTGTTTAAGTTACAGTTTAACTTTGCATTCCTTAACTCCAAAATCATCTTCTGTGATAAAGTGTCCCTCCATAAAGCAGGAAAAAATTGTGAAAGATGGCTATTTTTGTACATCAAAAGTGGTATCTCTTCAATCATAAGGGGTAAGGTAAAGTTAGTCACTTTAGACATTTCAGTCAGCCACATTTATTGAACACCTACTGTGTTCCATATTTTGTAGTAGCAAATCTGAGAAATAGATAAAACTGTTCCTGAAGCCTTTCTTCTCCGAATATGATTATTCAACAATTTTGCTCGAAAAGCAACATAACTCCCAACTCTTAAGAACACTTTGGAAAGGGTAAATGAAGTGGCAGCACTAGGTTTACTTTTACAACTGAAAAAATGTGTCACATGTATTAATGTCAACAACTGGAATTTTACCTCATTAGGCAATTTCTGATCTAAGGCTCTGATTATTATTCTAAGCAGAAAAAATATGCTAATTATTCACTCTGAATATAGAAGGAAAAAAGGTGTAAAATCTCCCGTTAGCCGTGTGACCATGTACTAATTGCATGTCATGTGTCAAAATAATGCAGCTCCCTGTGCCTAAAGCAATTAGACATACAGAACTCTATTAATGAAGCACTGTCTGTCACTAAAAATGTTTTCTGTGCTATAGTGGAAGATTAAAATATTAACTTCTCAAATATTTATGATAGTTACTGACAGCATTTCAAAATGTTACTTTTAACAAAAGACTTCTATTCAGCTCCAGTTTTTAATTTGGATTTTGTATTCAAAGAAGTTATTAACATATGGAAGATACAGGAGACTTCTAAGGTATTTGGGGAGAGTTTGTGATAAAGCGTGTTTTTTTTTTCCTCAAAGAAGTTTAGAAAATCTTTGTCCTATGACATCCTATTTTTTTCCTCAGCGAGAGATTTTCTGAGACATTTCTGAATGGCCACATCACCCCAGGTTGATTTTCCATTTGAAGAAGATGTATATATAAAGACTATGTGTAATTATAATTTTTTTGTTTTTATTGCTCAGATTAATCTGTTCTTAATTCATTCAATTCAATGTTAAATAGGAAGTGCAAGCTGGGAAATACAGATGTAAAAGAAAACCAAGAAGTGTCTTCTCTGAAAAAAGCTTACAATTTATTAGGGGTGGGGGGAAGTAGAGGAGAAACATAAGACATATACACAAATAGATAAGATACAAAGAAGAATGTAATCAGGGCAATATCATATATTAGAATGAACACGAATTTTGGAGTAACATAGCCTCGAGTTTGAATCTTTACTCTGGTAATTCACTATTTATTTGATTTATTTTATTTGATTATTTACTTTATTTAACTTTGTTTTTTTGAGACTGGGTCTCTATCTCATCCATCATGAAAGTGCAACAGCCACTCATGCCTTACTTGAAAAGTTTTGATCTGCTCCATTTCCAGCCTGGGCCTGTTTGCCCTCTTTAACTAGACTGATGGCCCCTCACTTCCAGAAGGTCACCATGTTGGTGATAAACTTAGTGTAGATCCCTGATTGGCTTTAGCCCTACTGTAGCTCAGAAGTCTCAAACTCAGTTGGATCCACCAGCTTCAACCTACCCAGCAGAAGGGATTATAGGAATATGCCATCATGCCTGTCCTACCTATGGAGGTCTTATGCTAATCATTTTACCTCATTGTGCCTCAGTTTTCTTATCTGCAAACCATAGGAGATGTACTACATGGTATCTAGCATACCTTCAAACTCTATCAAATTCTATGATGCTTATGAAAGGAAAGATCCAGCCAGGACTTGAAATATAATCTGGAAGGAATTACATGCATGGGAGACAAAAACATACACAAAAGGACAGCATCGGGTGAGGGCAGGACAAAGTGGAAGAATGGTCAGCAGGCTAATTTGTCTTGGACATAGAGTGAATAAAGCAGAGTAGAGGTAAATAAGGCTAAATAAAGTGTACCAGAGCCATATTGTCGATGGGTTCAAATGTCAAGCTAAGGAATATATTTATTCTATAAGCAAAGGGAAATCACTGAAGTTTTTTGAGCCAGAAGAGTTACATCTTCTGATCTGTGTATTGAGAAGATTAATTTTCCTGCTTTGAAAGATGGATCAGTAAGAGGTGAAGATGGAGTTTAGAAGACTATTAAAATAATTCTGGTGAGAGATTATGAAGGCCTAGACTAATGTAGTAGAAATATGACTGGAGAGAAGGCAACACAGAAGAGAGATTGTTAAGGCAAAATTGATAGGACTTGTCAACTGATTTGGATGGTTGGGGTTGGGTGGAAGGAAGAAGGGTGAAGGAGAGGGAAGAGTCACACATGACTCTGGTTTCAAGTTTTCCATCAACAGAAAAAGGGAGTTTTGGAAGGTGAATTGTTAAGGGCAGGGATGTTGGTGAATTCTATTTTGAACTTGTTGTTTGAGGTGTTGGTGGGACTCAAAAGGATGTGTCTAGCAATCAAAATAGCTTGCATTTATATGGCGTTTTAAGGTTTGCAGAGAGCTTTACAAATATCATGTCATTTGAGCCTCAAAGCTCAAATTATAAAGTAGCTTATAATTTGGGAGGTAGCTACCATGATTATCCCTATTTTACAGATGAGAAAACTGAGAGTGAGAGAGGTTAGGTAACTTGATTAGAGTCACAAAGCTAGTAAGTGTCTGGGGCAGAATTTGAACTCAGGTCACTGTGTCTCCAGGTCAAGTGTTCTATCCACTGAACTACTTAACATCCTCAAAGGCTAGCCACTAACAGGCAATAAGAAAGTGAAGAGTGAGAGCTCAAGAGAGAGATTGGCACTGGAGATTTAGAACTGGCAGTTATCTTTCTGGAGGCTTTATTTGGAGCAATGAGAATAGATGTCATCACCAAAGGAGAGATTGTGGAGGAAAAAAAGGGCAAAAGACAGAGAGCCTTGGAAGGGGAAAGGTACTGAAGTTGGCTGTTAAATTTTTCAGTGTGAGCATTTATCCCTCAGAAATAAGCAAATGCTACAAATCAGGTGTTGACTTTTTTGTTGATTATCTAGACTTAGGAAAGTACTGGGAAAATGTTAATAATGCATATTGAACTCAAAAGTGTGTGGTTCATAGATTTTTTTAGAGAGCTAATTGTTAAATATTTACCAACATACCTTGCTTGGAAGGAATGTTTGAGTAGATAGAAGAACCAGAGATCTCCAGAAGCCTGGGAAGAGTGTCCTGAAAGAGGTTGTGGTCAGTAGTGTTGAATATTTCAGGAAGTTCAAGAAGGATGAAACCTAGGGAAAAAAAGACAATTGGATATGGCACTTAAGATGTCATCAGTGATCTCAGAGATCTCAGTTTCACTCAAGTGGGAGAAACAAAAGCCACATTGCCAGGAGTGGAGGAAGAAGTGGTTATGAGATGGAAGAAGCAAACAAAGCAAATAGAGACAATGGGAGGAGAAAGATAACAG
Organism: Trichosurus vulpecula; assembly: GCF_011100635.1. Taxonomy (NCBI): domain Eukaryota; kingdom Metazoa; phylum Chordata; class Mammalia; order Diprotodontia; family Phalangeridae; genus Trichosurus; species Trichosurus vulpecula. Next base: position 190,638,229 of record NC_050580.1, on the reverse strand, counting down.
ATGATGGATGTTCGGGGAGATTGATGATAGTTAGAAGGGTTAATAGGATCAATAGAAAGGTTTCTTTTTTTATCCTCTTCTGTTTTTAATGGGAAAACAAAGATGTTTTGTAAGATAAGTAAGACATTACAATAAGACAGAGCCTGTTGGACAAACATATCATGTAATATGTTGTTTGGATACAAATTGATAGGTGATTCATAAAGTGTCTAGAAATTCCGCTTTTTGAAGTGATCCCAGAGTATGGTAGAGTCTAAATTTTGTGACATGAGCCTAGTTACAAAGATGAAAAAAACAATTTTGTTTTTCACTGTTTTTCAAAGTGCTTTTCCTCCGTGGCCAGTCACAATCTTCCTGCTGAATTTACAGTTGGGATATCTGGGCACAATTAAATCCAACAAACATTTATTAAGCAGTCATTAGTATCAGAGCCCTGTGATAGGTCTTGGGTGAGATATAACATTTAGAAAAGACATAGACCTTGATCTCAAGGAGGTAATATTTTAGTAGGAGGATGCGACACCTAAATGTAATATATGGTGATGGATATATCAGGTAGTTGCAAAATAAAAAGATGGTTATGTAACATCAGTGACAAGATAAAAGCAAGCTTCATGGGGAAGGTGGCGTTCAAAGTTAGCCTGTATGGTTGCGCTATTCAACAGGTGATGTGGGGCAGGATATATGATACACTGGTAACAGTGCAAATAAAATTAAGATCTTAGAAAGGAGTAGGGTGTTTGAATATTTTTATTTGAGAATATATGGAGGGAAGTAATATGAGATAAGTTTGCAAAGGTATAATGGTACTGGGTTGTTGGAGAACTGGGCAAAGCAGCTTGAACTTTGCTTGGTGGGTAATAGGCAACCATTCAAGACCCTTGCTCAGAGGAGTCACATGGCTGGATCTACGCAGAACAAAGATTAGTTTGACTTTGACCTCTATCTCTATCACTTACTAGCTATGTGACCATGGGCTAGTGACTTAACCTCTCTGATCCTCAGTTTTACCACCTATAAAATGAGGTTTGTAACATTTAAGGCTATTTGGAAGGTAATTCTGTAGATACTAAATGACACATAAGTGTAAGTCATTGTCGCTGTTGTTAATTTGGTGTAGAGCTCTGATGTCATTGAAGTAGAGAACTCTCTGTGTTGACCCACCCTCACGCTCACCACCAATGCAAATTGGCAAATTATAACTTGCCCATTTGAAGTTAGAAGTGTAACTGTGAAGTCCAGTGACTTGCTTATGGTCATACAACCAGTAGATGTCAGAGGCAGGTCTTGAACACAGGGCTTTGTGATTCTAATGCGAATGCTTTGTCCATATTTCCATGCTAACGAGATTATGATTATTATCTCTAATAATCTTCTTAGGATTTTGCAATATTTCCAGCAAGTGGAATTGTTTTAGCAAAGCATTTTACGCATTATTATTGTTCATGAACAAGATACTTCATAGAGAGATCAGATTGAAGGTCTTCAACATTATTTATAAATCTAAGATTCTGTTATTCAATTTATGGTCAAGATGTCTTGGCTATATCTCACTAAATCTTTTTAGTAGTTATTTCCTAAAACTCTCCTAAGTTTATACAAGACAATCCTTTATTAAGTCTCGTTCAGGGACTAACAGCTGAGGTAAATATGTACCAACACTATTATGCCTAGTGGTATAAATCATAGTAGCAAGATGGTGGTGGCAGGTGTGGTGAACCTGCGGGCTCTAGGCCACATGTGGCCCTCTAGGTCCTCAAGTGTGGCCCCTTATGGACTCAAAAGGCCACACTTGAGAACCTAGAGGGCCACATGTGGCCTCAACGCCACAGGTTCCCCACCCCTGGTATATCATATTTCTCCCCGGTTGTATATTCAGTCATTGTTTCAACTGCAGTTACTTCTGTATCTAGCTTTAGTATACATATATACATATGTATGTGTGTATATATGTACATATATATGTGTATATATATATATATATATATGTGTGTGTGTGTGTGTGTGTGTGCGCGCGCGCGCGTGTGTGTGTGTATAACGTTAGGTCATTTTAGTGCCAATCACTCTATTCTGAATTGCCACAACAAGCTTTCTATTCTTACCAAATCACATGCACTGCCTGCTTCAGCCAAAAATTAGACAATGTTTTTGCAGATACTGTGAACTTCTTTTTATCTCTACTTCCAAACTTCTTGGGTAATTTGTGGATTTTCTGGTAATTTATACTTCAGTTTCCCAAGGTTTAGTGGTATAAAACTAGAGACGTTTCTGTTTGTGTGGGTTGAAATCAGATCTGCTGGAAAAGAAACCCCTTAGTCTTAAAAGCTGGGAGTTGTACAGAATGTAGTCACAGTAATTATTGCTGCCGTCCTATCTTCATGAGCTGAAGTCCTTTCATCTGGTGCACAGTATTTTATGTGGATGGGCTCCAAGGTCTTTTCAAAGGTCTGTGATTTTGTTTTTTTTGGGGGTGCACCTCTCTATGCCTTAGTACACTGACAACCTTCTTGAGTTCATAAGATTCTTGTTGTGTATAAGAAATTCATCACCTTGTAGCCATTCTGGTGATGAATCAGTCTGAACTTGGGCTGATACCAAAGAGGAAGACAGGCATGTAGTTTGTCACTGGGCCTATATTTGTAACCTTTCCAGAGCTTGTGCTCTACTGACATTAGCTTTTGACAGCACAGGGTCAGCTTAACAATGGGTTAGGCATTGGGAGAACACTTCAGTGCTAGGAAGTCTCCTAGTACTAGGACTCCTTGCTGTTATTATAATAGTAGTGGCCTCCTTTTTAGTTAGCAGTGGGATTTCCAGTCATTCAAGAAGTGGTCCTATAAGTTTATCTGACATAGCGGGGCCATTCTTTCAAATACTTAGCATATTCGTTCTAGACAGATTTTCTTAGAAAACTTGGTCAAAGATATGAAAAATAAAAAGAAACATACACAAATACCAAAATATTCATAGAAACAATAATTTTTGGTGTTAGCAAAAACTAGAAACCTAGTAGATACACGCCGATTGGGGAATGGCTACATAAGTATTGGTATGTGGATATAATGGAATATTACTGTGCTCTAAGAAATGATGAATGCGATGAATCCAGAGAAGCATGGGATGAATTATACAAAATAATGGAAAAGTGAAGTAATCAGAACGAGGAAAAAATACACACGATGGTTACCACAATGTAAATGGATTGAACAGCAACAAAAGACTGAATGCTATGTATTTATCATGAATAAATTTGACCCTGAAGAGGAGATATAAAAATGCATCATCTTTACTTGTTTGGAGAGGTGAGGGGCTATGGGTATAAAACCTTACAATGTAATACAGAATGTGGTTAATTTTGCTAAACTGCTTTCCCCCACTTTGCTATAAAAGGGATGGCTCTCTGTGTAGGGGAAGGGCAGGACTAAACTGGGAAATGAAATTGATGCAAAACCAAAAGTATGTCAATAGCATTATTATTATTATTATTACGTTATTTAAACAAATAAATGCTCAGTGAGCCACCACATGCTGCATGCTTATTTTTGTTAACTGGAAAATAACAATCTGAAAACCAGTTGAATTTCCATTTGATGAACTTACCTGCTGAATGAAATTCTTGGCAGTCTCCAGAATCTTTTTCACTTTGATTTAATTCCTTTCAATTTAACAAGCACTTGTTAAAGGTATATTGATATACGCCAGGAACCGTGCTCAGAACGGGGGCTACAAAGCCAAAAATGAAACTCTCTCTGCCCTCAAAGAGCATTCTTTGAAGGTACTAAGGTGAAACAATTTGAAACTAACTTTAGAGCTGCTCTTAATCACCTTTTTCCAGATGCTTTCAAACTTGTTGCAATAAAGTGGAAATACTGACTCCTTTTTTATTCTCTCTTTACACAACTCTATTATAATTTCTAGCTGTGATAAAATCTTTTTTAGGAGCCTCATTTAAATTAAGTTAAATTGCACACAAACCACTTTCTTTCACCTGAAAAAAAATCACCTTTGTAGGGAAACATCAACTTCTGCATTCTTTCGTTTCTCTTCACATTGTCCAACAGTTCTTTAGGTCACCGTGTGATACGTTCCAACATTTATATATTTATTCACTTTCAACTTTTAACTTGCAAAACATTTTTATGCTATTTGCTACATACAATTGACCTTGTCTAAAACTAACTTAGAACAGACCATCCCTGGCTTATAGTTTTCTTGCATTTCTGACTTGGACAAATACTTTCGAACTACCCCGTTTACATGATTCCTACAACTTTTGGGATTTTCTCCCTCTAGTAGAGAATAATTGAATAAGAAGTAGTGTAGTATGGAGATGGATCTGAAGTCAGGAAGATCTGAATGACACCTTTCCTACCTCTGGTTCTTAAGTAGTTTGGTGATTACGACTAAGTCTCTTAACCATTGTGAGTCACCCTTTTGTTGTCTGTAAAATGGAGCCTCACTTCAACTTCAGAAAGTAGGCAGTGTGGCATAGTGATTTGTGGAGCATCTTTAGAGTGAGGAAGATATAGGTTAGAGTCTATACTGGCTGTGTGACTGCAGGCAAGACATGACTTGCCAGTTCCTCAAATAACTAAGACTGTATGTCTATTCTCCACTTGCGGTTTTGCCTGCTTTCAAGCCCAAGGAACAATATGCCACTCATAGGATTAGCTGATCACTTCTAAATGCATCACCATGCTGCTAACTCAAGCTTGGGGTAACACCTCCCTCAGTCTCTTCTCCTCTCTGATTGGAGGGCTGGAGCGTGGAGTACCGAACTCTGCCCAAAGCTTTCCTTTATAGTGGGCAGGAATCGTACTTCCAGTTCACTCCACTTTCCATCTGTGGTTCTGCCTGGTTTCTATTCCATGAAATAAGATGCCTCCACCCCTCTCAGCCAGGTACTCTCAGTTGTTCTTCCCCATTCTAGCCTCCTTTTGTGTGTTGTCCTCTTCTATTAGTGTGTAAGCTCCTTGAGGACAGGGAATGTCTTTTTCTTATTTGTTTCCCCAGAATTTATCACAGAGCCTAGCACATAGTAGGCACTTAGTAAATGTTTATTGATTTGAAGTCACAAACTAGTTGTGGATATGCCTTAGTGGAGGGAGTTCCCATACTGGAACTTTCCTCATACCAATGAAATCATAGGTCTGGACAAAGATAATGAATGTATAAAGCACTATGCTAGGTGGACGCAGCTAGGTGGCTCAGTGGAATGAGTGACTGGAACTCAGGGAAAAAATTAGGGCCAGATATGCAGATCTGGAATATAGTCTTCATAGAGATGCCAGTTGAACCCATGGGAGATTATGAGATCATGGATTCATATAATATAGGGAAAGAAGAGAATGTACTCTAGGATGGGACCTTGAGGGACAACCAAAGTTACTGGGTGTGACTTGGATAAAGATCCAACAAAGAATCTTTAGAGGGATTATTCAAGTCAGCAAGAGGAGAACCAGGAGAAAGGAGTGTCATAAAAAGTTAAAGAAAAGAGGATGATTGACAGTGTCCAAAAACAGAGAGAGCTCAAGCAGGATGAAGACAGAGAAAAAGTTCACTACATTTGTTAATTAAGAGACTGATCTTAACATAGTAGAGCGTAATTACAGTTGAATGAATCTAGATTACAGAAGGTTGGAGAAGGTAAGAGGAGAGGAAGTGAAGACACACAGTATAAACAATTTTCTCAAGGTAAATATGAAGAAAGGGAAGAAATAGAGGATGTAGAATGATAACCAGACAAGATGGTAGAAAGAAGTGAAGAGTTTTTTTTAAGAATAGGGAAGGCATGAGTGTTTGTAGGTATCATGGAAGAGATTAGGAGAGAGGGAAAGATTGAAGGAATGTGGGTGTGTGTGAGTGAGAGAGGGAGAGAAAAGAAGAGAGAGAGAGAGAGAGAGAGAGAGAGAGAGAGAGAGAGAGAGAGGAGGGAGGGAGGAAGAGGGAGAGAACAGAAAAGAGAGCGAGAGAGGAAAAGAGATGCAGAGAGGGAGAGAGAGGAAAAGAGAGAGAGGGAGAGAAAGGAAAAGAGGGGGAGAGAGAGAAGAAAAGAGATGGATGGAGGGAGAGAGACAGAGAGAGAGGCTGGAAATCAGTTGGAGATATAAAAAGATGGGATCAAGCAATTGGCCTTGACAAGAGGGGAAAAGGCTCTTCTTCATCTGAGACCAGAATAAGAGACAAAATAATATAAGCGATAAGAGATCAAGAGGGAAGAAAGGAGAGCTATTGGTAAATAGCTTATTTTTTGTGGATGAAGTACTAGATGAAGTTCTCTTTCTCACTCCTGCCCCTCACCTGCCTGTTGAGAAGGCAAGCAATACATCAATTTTAATGTGAGGTCATGCAAAACATTTCTATATTAGTCATGTTGTGAAATAAAAAAAAACAAACAAGGAAAAATAAAGATGGTGAGGGAGCAGTTGCTGACAGGCAAGATTTGGAACAGCCAACAGATAATTAGTTCTATAAATGTCTTTTTTTCTTATTTGTTCTGAGGTTATGATTTCATTAGCATGGGTAACTTCCAATGTGGAAACTCTCTTCACTAATGCATATCAGAAACTTTTCTGTAAATTATATTCAGAGAGTTTCCTGAGGCACTAAAAATTTAAGAGACTTGCCCAGGGCCATAAAGTTGGTATGTGTCAGAAACAGGATTTCAACCCTGGGTTCCTTACTCCAAGGCTGATAGACTATCCACTTCTCCTTGTTGCCTCTCATAGACCTGCACAGAGATGGAAAACAAACTTAGTGCTAAAGTCTAACTTGGGCGGTGGAGCCAAAATGATAGGGTAAAAGCAGGGACTAGCTTGAACTCTCCCCCAAATCCCTTCAAATACCTGCAAAAATGACTCTAAACAAATTCTAAAGCTACAGAACCCATAAAACGACAGAGTGAAACAACTCTTCAGCCCAAGGAAACCTAGAAAGTCCATGAGAATAGTCTATCACACCAGGCTGGGAGTGGAGCGCAGTCCAGTGTGGGCCGCATCAGTATAGACAAGGCTTGAACAGGCCTCAGGCAGACTGAATCACTGGCAACTGTGGTGGTTTCCAGACTTCTCAATCCACAAACTCCAAAGATATCATGAAAAGTCAATGGGAAAACTCTGTCAGACCTGGGTGAGAGAAGAGCATGGTCTGGCCCCAGCCCCAGGGTGGTGGAAGCGACAATGGCCACAACAACAGTAGTAGCAGCTGTTTCTGGAGCTACAGGCCCACAGATGGTGGGGGGATCAAGCAGCTAATCAGAGGGGGATTGCAGGGACCTCTTTGCTCTCCTTGAGGTAGGATTCTCTTGCTTTGCCCTACTTGGATCTGGGTCTCAGTCCTGGTCAGCGGTCCTGGGGTGAGGAGGACTGCTGGCATGGCAGAGCAACTATGGAGAGGGAATCTTCCTCACAGATCCAAGGCAGAAAAGAGTGCTTGAGGTCATTCAAAGACCAGAGCATAGGCCAGGAGAGGAGTAAACACCTCCCCTTTGATCATACCACCTTAGAAGGACTGAAAATTTACAGATATGTAGAAGAACAGTTGCACAAACCCCCTGAAGTCTGGGACAGAACACTCTCCACTCTGGAAGCAGAGTCCTACCTTGACAAAGAGCTCAAAAGTCAAGTAACTGGCTGGGAAAATGAGCAAACAACATAAAAAAACTCAGACTATCAAATCTTATTTTGGTGACAAAGAATATCAAAACCTACAGCAGAGGAAGACAACAAAGTCAAAGCTCCTACATCCAAAGCCACCAAGAAAAATATGAACTGGTTACAGGCCATGAAAGACCTCAAAAAGAATTTTGAAAGTCAAGTAAGGTAAGTAGAGGAGAAATTTGGAAGAGAAATGGGAGTGATGCAAGAAAATCATGAAAAATGAGTCAACAGCTTGCTAAAGGAGACCCCAAAAATGCCAAAGAAAAAACAATAAAGTCTGACTTGCTGTCAGTGTTGGAATTCATTCTTTCCCTCCCTCTCATCTGCAAACTTCTTTTTGTTGTCTACAGCTACAGTGGGCACTAGGTCTTGAGGTAGGAAGAAAGAAATTTTGACAACCTCTCCCATGTCTACCCCTCCACGGACACTTTGGTTTTGTATTGGGTATCAGGAAGAGTGAAAAAAGGAGGTGAGGGGAATCATAGGATCATAGATTTAGGGTTCAAAAGGATCTTAGAGATCATTTAGTCCAATCCCTTCATTTTATGAATGAGACCATGGACCCAGAGATATTAGGTGATAAATCCAAACCTCTGACTCCAAATCCAGCACCCTTTATCCTGCACACTTTCCTGCTGTGAATTCTTACCCACAATCCTTACCCAAGAAACCATAACCCCACCCTCCAACTCCAAATCCAAGAGCTTATCATTGTTTCCATATGTCTCCGAAAAGAGATTTTAGAAAGAATACCTAGGAAATTCCCCACAGAAGAAAATTTCTGTGAGTTTTATGTACTTCTTATTGCAGCAGATTTTGACATCTTTTGAATTTGAATTGTTATCACAAAAACTGCATTTTATGTTCTATCTCCAGTTCTTTCTGTGCACAAATAGTATTTCTTTTTTTTTCTCCTTATTTTCTCCAGTTAGACTCTACTTTGCTGGCTAATATTGCAGCAGACCTTATCAATTTTTAATGTAAAATTCTAACATTCTTTTAAAGTAGTGAAGCTTCCATGTAAATGTGTTTGCTGCATTCAAAAGAACAAGAGGATGCCCTTTATAAACATTAGGAAACTGTCCAGTGTCCTTTATTAGATACACATTGTCATTTAGTGAATAGAGAGACCTAAAGGTACAGGAAAGGCCAAACTTCTTTCACAGTCAAGACCATCATCTCTAATTGTCAGTAGATGGATCTGGAAGAATGGAACACTCAGAAATGCAATCTTAGTTCTGACCCTAACAGTGATGGGCATCTTCCTTTCCCCATAGCAAAACTCAGCATTGCCTCATCTGAATAGGGCCTATGGGTGGGAAATCTAAACATTTATTTATTAAGGACCTACTATGTGCCAGGTACTATGCTAAGTGTTTTTACAAATATCTCATTTGATCCTAAAAATGACTCTGGGAGGGAGGTGTTATTTTTATCCCCATTTTGCAGTTGAAGAAGCTGAAGCAAACAGAGGTTAACTGACTTGCTCCATCACACAGCTAGTGTCTGAGGCTGGATTTGAACTCAGGTCTTTCTGACTCTTGGTCCATTATTCTATCCACTATACCACCTAACCATCTTGTTTATTGTTGTCCTTCATTCTTGAAGAGGATCAATGACATCAGGAGGGTGGTGTCTTGACTTGCAAGTGAATTGGATTTAAGTGAGGCAGAGCTGGGCAAAGTCACCAGCCCCATTCTCTTCTCCAGACTCATCAGAGTTCAGTGGCAAGATATAGGTCAGGACCACTGGCAATGGCCCCATATGCAGTAGGACACCTTGGTCTTTTAAAGCCAATGTCTTTCCCAGGTCTCAGTCTTTCTGAGGCAACACCCATTCAGTAGTTAAAGGCTAGGTAAGAATTGAGGTAAAAGATGGTCTACTTTTGCCTTCACAAAAGAATCCATCAGGTTGGGGAGGATCCTCAGAATTTCCGGCCAGAACAGAAACAATTGCTATTTAGGCTCACTCTGGGCCATCAAAAGCCAAACAATGAGTAAATAGGCCACCATTTACCTCAATTCTTACCTAGCTTTTTACTACTACTAGCTGTCCATGAAGCCTTCAGCAATAGGTCTAGGAAATATTTCAATATCTTTTTCCTCTTAGTCTGTTTTGACCATGTTGGATTTTCAAGAGGAAGTTACTTATGGAAATATATTTATTAAAAGCATAGACTTTGGACTGGAAGGGACCAAAGAGAAAATGCAGAGAGAACTAAGGGAACTTTCAAAGTCAATTTTCTCATATTTACAGGTGAGAAAATTGATGATCAGAGAAAGTCAGTGGCATGCCCAATGTTATACAAGCTGTCAGCAGTAAGAACCAGAAGTAGGACCCAGCAGCGGTAGGGAAAAGTGGGTGGGGGCCTGAAAACAGCTCTGTAGCCAAATAGAATTGTTCTAGCCAATCCACAGATTTTGCCTTTCTCACCTCAGTTTCACTTCCTACACTGTTAGGATAATGGAGATTTCTTACCCTTCATGAGTTAATTGACCTCAAAGGCAGGTAGTTCTAAAATACTTCTGATGGAAGATGCAAATATTATCCTTTGAAATCAGGAATCTTAATGGTATACCTGGAGTTATTTACAAACCTCTATTCACAGCTTCCTGATTTCACTGTCTGATTGTGGGAAAACAAATTTCCTGCTGATTTTACTTACTGAAAAGATTAACAATGCTAACATAGCATCCACACTATAATTCAAAGTTTTTTTGTCCTTACCCCCTAAAATTGTCTCTCCTGGAAAGACCTATGTATAAGGCCAAAGAAGATTTTAGTATTCCATTTCATGTTTTTATTGATAAAGATTTCTTAAATCACCTGTTCTATGAATTGTAATTTTTTAAAAAAATGTAATTCCTAAGAAATTCAGTCCTGGTAGCAATGTACTAGCAGAATAATACCTTTATTTTTCTTGAATCTATTTATTCATTTTTAACATTCTTTTTTTTTAAAGTTTTGAGTTCCAAATTCTCCATCTCTCTTGCCTCTAACCCATCCATTGAGAAGGCAAGTAATATGATATCAACTACAAATGTGAAGTCATGCGAAATGTTTCCATATTAGCCATGTTGAAAAAAAAAACCCTGAAAAATAAAGTGAAAAAAGTATGCTTTAATCTCCACTCAGAGTTCATCAGTTCTTTCTCAAGCGATGGAAAGCATTTTTCATCATGGGTCTTTAGAACTGTGTAAGACCACAGTCTTGATCAGAGTAGCTAAGTCTTTCACAGTTGGTGATCCTTACAATCTTGCTGTCTTGCTGTTACTGTGTACAATGTTCTCCTGGTTCTGCTCACTTCACTTTGCATCAGTTCATATAAGTCTTCCTAGGTTTTTCCAAAATTATCTTGCTTGTCATTTCTTATAGCACAATAGTATTCTATCACAATCATTTACCATAACTTGTTCAGCCATTCCCCAATTGATGTGCATCCCCTCAATTCCCTGTTCTTTGCCACCACAAAAAATAGCTGCTATAAGTATTTTTGAATATATATGTCCTTTTCCCTTTTCTTTGATCTCTTTGGGGTATAGCCTTTGTAGTGGTAGTGCTGGGTCAAAGGATATGCACAGTATTATACTCCTGTGGACATAGTTCCAAATTGATGTCCAGAATGGTTGGATTAGTTCACAACTCCAAATACAACAATATGCAACATTTAGAGGCACCTAGATGGCACAGTAAATAGAGCGCTGGATTTAGAGGCAAAAACACCTGGGTTTGATTCCATTCTGTCACTTAAAATAGATGTGTGTCCTAGGGCAAGTCACTTAACCTCAATAGCCTTGGTTTTCCTATCTGAAAAATGGGAATAATAAATAGCACCTACTTCACAGAGTTGTGAGAATAACTGGAGTGGAGTATTTTGCAAATCTTAAAGCACTATGTAAATGCTATTTGTTGTTATTGTCACAAACTCAGGGTTATACATTTTCCAAATTCTAATGCAGATCATCTAAACTTGTTGGAACTGGGTAGGTAGAATGAATATGCTACATCTTCATCAGTTACAGTGTTCCTGACACTGACCCAAGGTGCCACCAACCCACACTGTAGCACCAGTTGCCATACCTTTTTTTAGCCACCATATATTTATTCCTGAATGTTGAAGGAGAGCTTTGCCATAGTTTGGAAGCTATTATCGTCTATCAGGATCAATTGTACATACTTGAACTAAGAAAAATTTCCTTGACAACTCTAATGGCTCTGAAAAAGCTATTACAGACAGTCATGGCAAAAAAAAGGTGGGGGTGGGGGTGGGAAGCCCAGGCACACAAGCACCAATATACAAAGAAAACCAGATGAAAAGTTTCACCCACCCCCACCTCCACTAACTCCCCACACTCATCCCCATTTTTAGTTCTAAAATAAATTATTTTTTTCCTAGCTAGTGTTTAAAAAGGTTTAGTTATAAATGCACCACCATTGACCATGCACTCCTTTGTGTTGTGTTAGCAGAAACGTGCTTATTTGACACATCAGGGACTGGGTTGCAAAGAACTGCTTGGAAGATAATCCTCTGTGGAGCACAATTTGATACACTGTGCCCATCTGATGGCATGACTGCAAAGGCAAAGCAAGGCTTTGTTTTTTAAAAAGAAATCCAAAGGGCATAAGGAAGATCTCCTAATGGATGGTCTTTGTCAAGCTACAAGCCGGGCCACTATCTCAAAACCATGGATTCCACTCTGCCTGGGAGCACTCTTGAGCATCAGATAAGCCATATAGCCCATTGGCTAGTGGGGTCATTTTTCAAGAGTTGCTTCGCTCCCTTCCCCCTCCCAAGATTGGCTCTATCCCACAAAATCTCTTACTGGCTTTATAAAAATATATTTCAAAATCCTTTGCTGTCACCTTTAAATGTGTGTACGTTTAGGAAAGCTGATTACTGTGTCTCACATAAAAGCATTGTTAGTTCAGCCAAGCTCTTGCAGCTAGACACTGCTGAAGAATTTGGGCAGAGTTAATGAATTTTCCTTTAAATAAAACAAAAAGGCAATAAGAGCAGACACATAATTCATGTCACCCATTAATGTATTGCCATTTGCTCCCTAATCCCCAGCATCATTAGGATTTTTCTTGTTCTCACTCTTCCCCATCCTTTCTGGTGCAATATATATACATATACATATATATACATGTATATACATATATATACATATATACACACATATACATGCATATATACATACACACATATGTCTATATATACATACACGTGCATGTGTGTGTATATATATATATACACACACATGCATGTATAATAAAGCAGTAAAATGAACAAAATTGCATGCCCCAAAAAACATTGCTTCAGAGAACAGGTGGAGAGAGGGATCCTCCAGAGCCCTGTGGTTGATCTGGAAATCCAGCTGCTTGTTTACAGGTACCATTCTACCATCACCTCAGCATTTCTTTAGAATGCAGCAAGGTTCCTTCAATGGAGAACAAATGCACCCAAAGAAAAGAAACAGAGATTTTACTTTTCGTTCATCTTCAGATTTGCAAGGGACAATAAGAGAGATTCATTAGGCCATTTGTTTCTGTCATCTGCCATGATTCAAAATGAAATACTAAATGTTTCATGGACTCGGAAAAAGAGCAGTATTTGTCTTTGTGTTGGCTATGCAAAGACCGCATGGCTTACAGCCTCCATACAAGAGGTCTGATGGATGAAAGGGGGAAGGGTGGTGCCAACTGAATGATGATGGGCTAATATCATCATCCTCTTGTCAGCTGTAATAGGCTTTTCCTCACAGAAATAATTCATAAAACCGCTACATTATATTCTATCCCTGACAGGCCCTATCTATCCTCCAACCCAGCAGGCTCACAACTAATAAGAAAATATGTGGTTCAGGAACCCTGAAAAATTAAACAGGTAGTTTATGAACAATTTGTTTCATGGGGATGTTTATTATGTTTATTAAATATTGAGCCTTTAATGTTTTCCCAGTACAGATGATATCATAAAAATGCTGACTTAAGCCTTGGCTGTATTCTTAGAAAATGGCATTTTACAGCAGTAGGACTGCACAGTAAATAACTAAATTATAAAAGCTTATGTGTGTATGTAGACACAGCCCCATAGCAAATATAATTCACGGTGTATCTTTACGGACATGGGTATGCGGAGCGCGTAACATGTGTAAGGAAGTACATGTCAGCTCCCCCAGTGCCAATTGTGCTCTCATGTTTAAAACTAAGTTTGAGGAAGATCATCATTTCTAGAGTTGTCTTGGGGAAGGTCAGCTGGAGTTATGTTTTATTGCTTATAGTTAAGGAGAAACCTTGAGCTGAGCATTTGAAGCTCCAAGAATACAAACACTCTGGTCACTAATAATAAACTTAATCAGCAGTGTTACTTTGTAAGAACAATTTTTATATAAATCCTTTATCCAGGTTTCCTCCAGAGACCCATGTGTATGAGGAAATGGGGGCAAAATGGCTCCTGGTAATGTGATGTTCTTTGCTTGAAAAGTATCAAATTAGATACGGGAAAACGTTGTGAAGAGAGCGGACAGAGGAAGCGTATAAAGCATGTTCTTTCTGTGCCCATACCTTGTGTATTACTAGCTCTGCTGTCATAATAGATTTAATCAGGGTGACAGTAGATGATCTTCTGCTGGAGACAAGCAAGTGGGAGATTATCTGCATCATACAGGGTTAATGGCCCTTCTATAATAAACAATACCCACAGTATGAAAATAAGGCAATAATTCACATACAGATTTCAGAAAACACATGCCCAAGGTGATTTACAAAGGAAGTTGGACTAAGCCCGTGGTTAAACTCTACAGAATTTTAGACCACAGATTTACTGATTTCAGAAGAACACATCTTAATTTACTCTACAGACCCACAGAGAGACATATACCCAGGCACTTTATAATGAACACCTCGACAGAGCGTCTCGCTGAGGGGAAAGATGGATGTAATGTGGAAATTCAGATGAAATAGAAAATATCAGCAGGAAGAGGTTAAATGCACCCTCCACTCAGAGAGTACTTATCAATGAATCAGTGTCCGGCTGAGGCTGAGGGTGGGGGCTCATAGCAAGTGTTGATCATCAGTGTGGGGAGCAGGCAAGGGCCCAATGTTGTTTAATTTTTTTTTAATCATTGAGCTGAATGATGGACTAGAAAGCAGAGTCATTGATTTGCAGATGACCCTATGCTTCAATGTTTGAGGGTGGCCAAGCATCCTGAAAGATAGGATCAGAACACAAAGTGACCTTGGTGATTTGGAGAAATGATCAGAGGTGGGCAGAAGAAAGTTCAGTAAGGCTAAGTACAGGGGAGAACACTCAGTAGTTTAAGTAAACTCTCTCTCTCTCTCTCTCTCTCTCTCTCTCTCTCTCTCTCTCTCTCTCTCCTTCTCCTTCTCCCTCTCCCTCCCTTTCTCTCTGCCTCTCCCCCCTTCTCTTTCTCCCCTGTTTCCCTCTGTCTTTCTGTTACTCCGCCCCTCCCCTGTTTGTGTGTGCGTGTGTGTGTGTGTGTGTGTGTGTGTGTGTGTATGCGTGGTGTATATATGTGTGGAGAGAGAGAGAGAATATGGAGAAAGGACTATTTGTACACATACAGAAGAAAAAAATCTAGGTTTCATAGATGGATAATAAACTAACTGCTAAGAGCACAATTTCAGAAGCATATAGGATACTAGGATTCATAAAAGAGTTGATATTTATGTAATTATACAATCATAGAATTAGAAGGAACCCCTGAGGCCCAACCTCACCAGATCAAAAATCCATTTTAACAAGTTAGTGCTGACAAATGGTCATTCAGCCATGGCCCAAAAACACCCCACTGAAGGGGCACCCACTATGCGGCCTTGGGACAATTCTCATTTTTCCTTACATCTAGTTGAAATTTGCCTACCTGCAGCTTCCACCTATGGCTCTCTATTCTGTCCTCAGGGAAGAAGCAGAACAAATGTCATCTACTTTCCACACTATATTTAGCTTGGTTAGCTTCATAGCAGTATTGTCTCCATTTCTGTGTCCATAAACTCAAGAACGGTATGGAGAATTTGGAGAAAAAAATTATAAGACTTATGAGGACAGGTTAAAGGGATTGTATAGCCCAAGAAGAGAAGGTTTAGGGAATGATTAAGTAATAAGTCACTCTACATAGACAAGTTCTTATATAGCAAAAGAGGAACAGGATGAATTGATGCTAAACATGCCAGAGCTTTCTCCACCTGAAACTGTATTGTATTGCTTTTTATTTATTTGCCTGTATACACACTTTTCTTTCCCTCCATTCTTGTACTCTCAAGGAGAATGTCAGTACTTTGTTTCCAGGGGCCATTTTGGTTTTGTGTTCTTGGTGTCTAGCACAGTGACTATTTAGAGAACTGAGGTGAGCGTTCTGATTGGGTGCAGTATTATACATTAATGTGTGTGTGTATAATTTTCTCATAAGAAAATCTTATAAAAGACACTAGCTTTTCATTTGTTAAGAATTGACTGGGTATAGTCTTGTTTAAAGACAAGAAGATGAATGAAATTAAGTTTCTGTCATATCTGAGGATTGTAGTACTTTATTTCTGGTCGAAATCCATGTCTTGGGTCACATTTTCTAAGCGGCCCTCCAGACAAAACCCATAGTGTACTATCTATCTATCTGTCTGTCTGTCTGTCTGTGTCTATTGGTTCATCCGTCCACCCACCCATCATCCATGTATCTATCTATCTATCTATCTATCTATCTATCATCATCATCATCATCATTCTATCTATCTATCTATCTGTCAGTCTGTCTGTCTGTGTCTATCAGTTCATCCATCCACCCACCCATCATCAATCCATCCATCTGTCTATCTATCTATCTATCCATCATCTATCATCCATCCATCTATCCATCCATCATCTATCTATCTATCTATCTATCTACCTATCTCTTTTGTACATCCATCTATCCAGCTATCCCTCTACATGCCTAACTATAATCGATGACTAGATCCTTGTAAAGTTTAATTCTACATATAAAAGTTCTCTCCCTTCCCACCTCCCTCCCCCCAAACCCAAACCAAACTACAACCTGAGTAACTACTCCCATATTATGATTTATTTTCTAAGGAAGTTGAAAAGTTCCTCCTTTTAAGATATGCACATCATATATATATATATATATATATATATATATATATATACACACACACACATACACACATATGTATATATATATAATGTGTGTATGTGTATATATGTATGTATCTGTATATATGTATCTATGTATGGTTGGTTAAGACTTGAGGACAAAATGTTGCCATTTGGTATTTGTTCTTGCTTTTTCTGCAATCTAAACTTGTTCTAGGTGGGAATTGCCCTAAGAAGTTCTAGAGGCAAGAGATAAGGGAACTAATGGACAGATTGTAGAGATAAAATGTGTCTTGGGGTCATTAAAGAAGCTTGAACATCCTAAACAACTTCAGACTGTGTTGCATCTCAGGGGTACATGTTGTGGCACCAATTTCAGAAATTCTACTTTTATAAGAAGGCAGTTGGGAGCAATTAATTACCCCTGGATAGCATGTACAGCTGCAGCCTATGTATGGAAACAGAGCAGAAATTAGATTTAATTGGTTTTC
This sequence comes from Trichosurus vulpecula, assembly GCF_011100635.1. NCBI lineage: Eukaryota > Metazoa > Chordata > Mammalia > Diprotodontia > Phalangeridae > Trichosurus > Trichosurus vulpecula. Next base: position 190,620,971 of record NC_050580.1, on the reverse strand, counting down.
GCACAATCAAGAATGTGACATTTATTTAATTATGACTTGGGGATGGAGACTCTTGATTTGTATTTTATTGCATTTTTATTAATAATATAATTAATAACAGATACAGTGCATAAAAATGAAATCAGCCCCCTTGGATGTCATTGTAAGAGATTGTATAGTATTTTTGGAAAGAGATGATTTTTTTTTGACAATCAAAAAAATTCACAGCCATATCAAAAGTGAAGGGTTCCTTACCCTTGAGTGTCAGTCACATTGATTATTTTAAAATTTCCCTTTATCAAGCTAGTATCTGACGCATTCTCAGCAGTGCTTGTATTAGCTTGTGAAATGATTCATTTAAACCCAATTTATTTTCTATTTTGGTCTCTTCTTCAGCTTTGAACTTTGAAACATCTGTCATGATTGGTGGCATAGCATGGTGTTAAGGGTGCTGGACTTAAGAGTCAGGAAAAGACCTGGGTTTGAATCTTGCCTCAGACATATTTCAAGCTGTGTGACTCTGAGTAAAGTATTTAACCTCTCTGAGGTTCATATTCTTTATCTGTGAAATCAGAATCGTCACATAATAGATTTACAGTGTTTGTATACATTCATCTTTTTTTCTATTCTACTATGTTATGGGAATGCTCGTTTTATTTCTTAAGTTCAGAATAAAATAAATAAAATCACAAAAAGAAAAACCATTAAAAATAAATATAAAAAAAGAAATCAGAATAGTCATAGTACCTACCTCCCGGAATTGTTGTAAGAATCAAGTGAGCTAACATGTACAGTGCTTTATAAACCTTTAAATGCCATGTGAATACCACCTATGATTGACTTAGAAAACCAGATATTAACATTATTCATGTTTTTGTATTTTTATTTCTTTGGTTAAATATTTCCCAATTACATTTTAGTCTGGTTTGTGCCACACTCAGGAGTACTAGGGGTCATAGTGTGTTTGACTCCTCTGATAATGGATAGAGAGCCTGGCCTATTTTCCTTCAAAGCTCAGCTCAAATGACACCTCCTACTAGATGCTTTCCCTGATACCCACCAGCTGTTAGTGCCTCCTGCTTCTGACACACACTGCCATCTTATCTCTCCATGCTCTAAGCCCTAGGTTGCAGAGAAGGTGCTGATGGGCATCAGTTGAAATAGTTTTAGAATCTGGAAGTTCTCCATACTAGTGAAATCTCTCTATCTGACAATGTATACAATATTCTGCCCTAGTGACTTTTTTCTGAGGAGGTATGGAAAACAGTAAATTAATGGAGAGGGAAAAAGAGAAGCAGAGAAGGAAAGAGGGAGGAGGAGGAAAGGAAAGGGAGGGAGAGGAGAGGGAGTAAGGGAGAGGAAGAGAGGGAGGGGAAGAGCAGGAAGGAGGGAGAGAAGGGAGGAAAGGAAGAGACAGAAGGGAGGAGAGGGGGAGAGGGGAAAGTAAGGAATAAAGGAGGAGAGTGAGAGCAAGAGAGAGAAAAGGAGGGAGGGAAGAGGGAGATAAGGATAGGGAGGAAGAAGAAGGAGATAGGGGATGGAGAGAGGAGGAGAGGCAGAGAAGTAAAAAGGGATTAGGTGGTAAGGAGAGGGAGGGAGAGAGGTGAGGGAAGGAGGGAGGAAGGAAGGAGGGAAGGAAAGAGGAGGGGAGTAAGGGAGGGGAAAAAGGAGAGAAGGAGAGGGAAAAGAGGAGAGGAAATGGGAGAGGGAAGAGCAGAAAAGAGAATTCAAAATGTGCCTATGGAAACTGAAGCCTGCCTTAACTAAATAGAAGTTTGAAATGGCTGTACTTGTCAAACATTACCCCGAATCCTCTAGGAATTAATATTTAGTCTGGTAAACCGCCTTATGCTGTGCTAACAAAACAATAACACTCACACGTCTGATTATTTACATGCAATTCATACAGTTTAGTGTATCCTAAATCAACTCCTTCTTTCACAATAAGCCCCAGATTTTTACATTATGGTTAAATATAATGAACATTTGCTAGCAATTCAAGGAAACATACCATATTATGATCTGCATTTAAATTGTGTCTCTTTGATGGGAGCGTCCGTCCCCCTAATGCTGCACAGACTAAACAAAACGAACACTTCGGACTGCCAGGCCATATTAAAAAATATGTCTTCTATTCCACGTGAGGGAGGCAATTTCTCTCCACTGTTTCACACCAGGGCAGGAGGATTACCAATCCTTTGCTGGTGCCTTAAACTTTCTTAAAAACAAGAAAAATAATACCCCATAGGCCCCCATAGGGGTTTATATATGAAAGTGACTTTCTGCGCTGGAGGAACAGTCAGTAAGACAGGAGGCACCTACTACAGTGGAAAGAGGCTGGGTTTGGGATCAGGATTTGGGTTCAAATCCCATCTCTGCCACTTAATCCCTCTGTGACCATGAATGGGTCCCTAAACTTTTCTGGGCCTCATCTATAAAATGAGGGGCTGGGAGAAATGATCTAGGTGACCTCAAGAGCCCCTTCCACCTCTCAGTCTCTGATCCTATGAATTCTCTTCATCCATGCCACTCACAAGAACTAGCTGTGTGACATGGAGCAAGCTGCTTAGTCTCAGGCTTTTGTAAATGGAAATATCATTGGGCTTTAATTTGGGCTAGACATTTGACTGTGTGTGTGGGGGGGAGGGGCTCCCAGTATGGAAAATCCATCCACCAATGCAGATCAATAATTCATCTGTAATTTGCAATCTTAGAAAGGTGCCTTAACTACAAGAGGTTAAATGGCACCCTGGTCACAGAGACAGTATGTGTTGGGGCAAGCTTGAGCCCAGGTCTTCCCAACTCCAAGACTGGCTTCCTTATCTGCTACAACACACTGACTCATATGTAATAATATAATCATCTTTAATGGGATAGTGATGACATCTTTTCACCAAGCACAGAAGGTGGAGGGTGACCTGGGGTCTTGAAGCATGAGTGACAGTCTCATGATTGTAAGGGTAATACAGCACTAAGAGATATTGAGGTATTTCCATTTGAGACTGGAGTCCTTTGATCACCTATTGTTCAAGTGGCTTTAGTCAGTCACATAAGGACACTTCAGTCAATCAAAAAGCATTGATTATGGACCTACTATATGCCAGGCACTGTGTTATGTGTTGAGGGTACAAATGCAATCAATGAAACAATCTCTACTCTCAAGGACCCCAAGGAGACACATCAGCTGTGACTCTCATCGACTTGTAAGAGTTAAGAGAGAGGCAGCCTGGCATAGTGGAGGGAAGGTGGGCTTTGGAGTCAGGAAGACCTTAGTGCAAATCCTGCCTCTGACACCAGTTACCTTGAAGTCAACTTGCAGACAAGGTGCTGATCGGCATCTGTGGAGGAAATGTCCACACTGGGCATTCCCCAAGTTGATGAATTCATAGGTCTAGACCAATAAAAGAAGGAAGGAAAGAAGGAAGGAAGGAAGGAAGGAAGGAAGGAAGGAAGGAAGGAAGGAAGGAAGGAAGGAAGGAAGGAAAAGAAATAGAAAGTGAAAGAAAGTAAGAAAAAAAGAAAGAGTTAAGCAAGAGAAAGAAAAGGGTGGTTAGAGTGTTTTCTCAAATTACAGAGATGTTCAAGGCTTAAACCCTAGCTTCCTTAGAAGCTTAGTTCAAATGTCACCTTCTATACAAGGATTTTCCTATGACCTCCTTCTGGTTTCTACCATACTTCCCTCCCCCCAAATTACTTTGCATTGAGTTATCTTGGTATGTGTTATCCCTGTCTCCCTCAGCTGAATTCTTGGAGGGGAGGGACTGTTTCATTTTTTTAACCTTCTCTTTCCCTATCCTCCTCAGTTTCCTTTTCAGTATAGTCTACCCCTATTAGATTATAAACTCCTTGAGGACAGGGACTATTTGGTTTGTTTTGTATTTGTAGCCCCAGGACTTAGCACAGTGCCTGGCACATAGTATGTGCTTGATAAATGTTTATTGACTGACTTTGCATCACCAACACCTATCCACAGTGCCTGACGTAGTAAGTGCTTAATAAATACTTCCTAAATGAAACTGAATTGAACCAAAGAAAAAAAAGAATGAGCTTGAATCAACAAGAATTTATCAAGCACCTACTATGTGCCAGGTACTGTACTAGGTGTTGGATAATACTAAGTATTTGCATACATACACCCACATAGACATAATGCACACAGAAATGTCACCTGTCTCCCAATAATTTGCCTCATTTGTTCTGCCTACAGAGAGAGAGTGTTTGATGTTTTGATTGTGGGAGCAGTTGCCTGACATACCAGTGGGAAAGTCATATTTTGTAGAGTTAAATGAACTTAGGCTGATAAATTGTCCATTGTAAGGGAAATTCTATGTAAACATAGCAAAGACCAAACTCCTATTTCTCCTTTCATCCCATGACAGGTATCATCATTGAAAGTGTTGTGTGTTTGGTGTTATTGTGAGAAACAAGTTGTTTGTTCTCCTAATGGCTTTTCTTTACCTTTTAAAAAATCTCAGGGACAAGTAAAAGCAGCATGTACCCGTCTGTCAGTAGAGGAATCCTTAGCATTTGTCCACCTAGCCATGATACAAACTGCACAACTTCTACAGCCGGCAAATACAGGTGGAAAGCCAGTGTGTCTAACAATAGCCCCGAAAACATGGAGGCCAAGCAACGAGTTACCAAAGAAGAAACACAAGCCAATGTTTTGTTCCTTTCCCCAAGACCATTCCCCGCCCCCAAACATTCTCTCCTCTTTGGTTCAGAATGTGTAACAGTGTTAACAGAATCTGATTAGAACAAAGAAACCAAGATCGCCTTAACAATTATATTCCAAATGAAAATGCACCTAAATCTGGAAAATAAAGCCAGGTGAAGACGAGGGTGCATCCACTGAGAACAATTACAGAGCAGATGCATCCAAAAATTCATTAGCAACGTATAATTTGACATGTCCCTCATAAATGCAATTCATTACATTTATAAATAATCCATCACAGGTGTTGTGAATCCAAAGGCTTTGCAAGAGACTTTGCTTTATTCAGGAGGAAGGGAGGGAGGATAGCTCTGAAGCCTATCTGGTTATTTAAGTCACCTGGCCTTCTAAAAAGAGTATTTATTGTTATCTGCTGAATAAACTGAAATGGTAATTATTAAGAGTGGTGGAGGTCATGGCTGTCCCACACGTATATGGCCTTTTTCCTCCCTGCTGTTGGAGTGTTAAGTGGCCTCGAAGGATGATGGAGCTTGGTTTTGTTGCTTCTCAGAGTGGACCAGATTTAGTCACCACACAGGGATTCTGGGCACTCAATTTGTCCAGGTCCATCTTATATTACCTCTGAGGCTGGTGCTAGTTGTCATTCTGTGAGTTGTCCAAATAGCATTTGTAGGTAGATACTAGGGAATGAGGCAGCTAGTTATTTCCATGGATAGATCCCAGTTGGGCTTAGAGCCCGAAAGAACCAAGTTCAAAGAACTTATTTTGCAAGCCTACACAACATACAGCCCACTAAAGGATTTTGGGTGACTGTCCGCAGGTCATATGACAACTGTCCAAAATCCTTTGCCAGGCAAGGAGCCCCATGGGGCATATGTTATGCAGGCCTGTTATGTTGTGATGCTAGGTGAATCATTTAACCTTTCTCAGCCTTAGTTTCTTGATCTGTAAAATGAAGAGGTTGGATTCCATCGCCTTTAAAATCCCTTCCCACTCAAAATCTATGATAGAATGTTCTGAGGAGAGGAAAAGTGGGTTGCCAAAAGGGGAGAGAGAAACAACTTAAGAGCAGTTGAGTATAATAGAGAAATGTGACTTACATATTCTTGTGGTCACTAGATTTCCATTTCTAAAAATAATACAATGCTCCCTCTTAGGACTGCTTTCCAGGATTCACTATAGGATCAAATTCTGAACCTTTTTTAGAAAAAAAAATGCTGGTTAGTAATTATGATTTAAATGCATGAATTTAACAATGAAACTGAGGCTCAAAAAGTTTAGTTACCTTAATCATGCAAAAAAGAGGGCACTTATTACAGCAAATATATGCTGGGGGTGTGTGTCAGTTTATCAGTCCCAGATGTTTACCTTACTGGGAGATTTTCCTTGCCTCAGAAACCACTCCCTCATCATATGCTTTCCTCTACCAACGATGAGATATTTCAATTTTTCAATTCATCCCCAGCTGCACAACAGAAACAAAAATCACATCTCTGACACCAGAGGGGGAAATAAAACCAACTTTTAAAAATTGTGTTTTTGCTTCAATGTTCTCTAATTTTGAAAAAGGGGGGTGGTGTCTTATCAACATGAGCAGGGAACTATGGGATACAGAGATTCGGAGACAAAAAAATCAAACTTTTGCCTCAGGGAGAAATAAATAGGAAAGGATCTTGTTGTTTCCAGGTGTTATTTTGAAGGTAGTGTTCTATGGAGCACTTAGCACCTTACCAGACCTAAATCAATTTAAAGTGATAATCTTATCTTCTTCTCACTCAGTGTCCTCAGTCTCACTAATTTTTAAGGTTTTGAAAGTAAAATATTTCTTTAGCAGTGAGTTCAAGTGGCATGGGCAGAAGTGATATTCCATTGCCAAGGTGGGTAGTTCACCATATGATCACTAGGTGTTTGTCTCTGGGGCAATTCAAGTAACTTCCTTATAATAAATAATAATGAAAGTAATAATAGCTAACATTTATATGTCGCTGTAAGGTCTGCAAAGCACTTTTCAGATATGACCTTATTTCATTTCACAACAATCCTGGGAGATAAGTGCTATTATAATATCCCTATTTTACAGATGGGGAAACTGAGGCAGACAGAGCTTAATTGAACTTACCTGGGTTCACTCAGCTCTGGTTTGAGGCTGGAATTTAATTCTGGGCTTCCTGACTCCACATCCAGTACTCTACCCACTGTACCACCTAGCTGTGTCTCAGTTTCCTTTTCTGTAAAAAATGAAGGAGTCAGGAGTTGATCCCTTCTCGCTCTAAATCTATGCTCCGGGGATCCATTTTAAAAGTTTGTGTTTGTGCAGCTTTTTATGTTTCTGAGGTTCCTATGTTACCGAGTCTTATCTGATCCTCAAGATATCCTTGACCTAAGGGATTTCAGACAGGTATTGCTGAAACTCGGGTGCTTCTTATATTTTAAGGCTCTCTGAAAATGATTTGTCTAGATTTCTGAGGATATACTGTATAGACAGGCCATGCTATAAGACAGATAGAATAGACTATATATAGTAAAGTGCTTTGCAAGCTGTCAAATGCTTTATAAAAATTCAGCTACCATTGTTTTTATTTTATCATCATCGATTACTTTACCTTTTAGGTTATGGAAAGCCAAGATGCCTAATTTATGACAGTGTAGAAATTAATTTCTGGGAATCACAGAGAAGGAAAAGGGTTTCTGTGGCCAGTCTCTTATGAAAAAGAAATCATGGAAGAATGGTGAGTCATTTTCTGGAGCATAAATGATGAAATTCTGGTAATTGGGGCAGCTAGGTGGCACATAAGATAGAGTGCGGGGCATGGAGTCAGAAGAGTTGAATTCAAATCCAGCCCCAGACACTTACTAGCTACATATGACCCTCAGCAAGCCATTTAATGCTGTTTACTTCAATTTCTTCATCTATAAAAATGAGCTGGAGAAAAACGTGACAAATCCCTCTAGTATCTTTGCCAAGAAAACCCTAAATTGGGTCATGAAGAGTCACACGTGGCTAAAATTGACGAAACAACATAAAAAAACCCACTTCTAATTCTTTCTTTACTCCCTCTCCTCTCTCCAAAAGATGTATGTTCCTTTTAATGAGCCTTATAGCAACAATGAATTCATCCTGCAAACAGAGGTGACTCCAAAGAGTTAGCTTCATTGTCAATGTCTTCTTTCTGGAACGCCCCTTTCCTCTGGCCTCTCTCAACACCTCATTTCCAAGCATCCCTCTGTCCTATCTACTTCTGTCTTGTCCCAGCTTCTGGTACCAATTTCCTTGCAAAGTAGTGAGGTGGTGAGTTTCAGGTTATCATTAACCACCACATCAGAGAATGTTAGATCTGAAAAGGACCTTAAAAATCATCCAGTCCACCCCCACCCCCGCCACTTACTGTAGATTGTGTGACCTCCCCTGAATTCAAAACCATATCTATTGTGACCTTGAAAGGCTTGCCTAAGGGTACAGAGCAAATAAATGGAAGAGCTGGGTTTTGAACCCGAGTCTTTGGTCTCTTGGAGCAGTTAGGTGGTGCCTTAGTGGATAGAGTTTCAAGCCTGAAATCAGGAAAAGTTCAACATCCTGAATTCAAACCCAACTTCAGACACTTACTAGCTATGTGACGCTGGGCAAGTCACTTAACTTTGCCTCAATTTTCTCATCTGAAAAATAAATTGGAGAAGGAAATGGCAAGCCACTCTAGGATCTTTGCCAAGAAAACCCCAAATGGGGTCACGAAGAGTTGGATAGGAGTGAAAATGACTAAGCAACAATTTTGGTCTCCTACTCTAGCGGTCTTTTCCATTATACTCCTCTTGGTAGAGAGTTTGGAAAGAAGACTTAAAAACTTGAAACTGACATGCACAGAATAATTATTGTTTTAAAGTGGTAAGGATTTGTGTGTAGAAGAATATAGGCACACATACTATTTGTCTTTTCAAAAGGAGGAAGGACAAATGCATATCAAACTGACCACTCAGATCTGGAGAATGGTCTTAGGTGATTTTTTTTTAATTTGCATAACCACGGAGGCTGGATCAAGGGCAATTTGAATGTTTGCCCTCAAATGATTTAAGGACTCAACCATTTCCTAATGATCTGGAAGGACTAGGTGACCCAGAATTATTAGTGCACAAGTTTTACAGATAATGTGGCATTCTGGATGGCTGTAAGCAACTATTCACTAGGACAGCCATATGCTCTCTCTCTCTCTTCCTGGATTTTTTATAGCCCCCTTCTAGTTTTATGGAATACATTGCTACCACATCTGTATAAGCCTCTAACAATAGGAACAGCTACCGAATGTGAATGGCATTCTTCATGCTGTTCTAGCAGTGACAGTAGCCCCGAGTTCTGTCTGATGCCAGGTGAGGATGTGTGGGTGTGTGTGGAATGGGTAGGAAGATACTGATGATCAATCCTTTCCCCGCATTAAAATCCACATCTATTTTATATAGACCATGGCATTTAATTTACTTCTTGCTTCGAAGAAGTTCCATTTAATTAATGAAAAGTCAAGCTGCTTTGAGTTTTTCCAAAGGGAATAAATAGGGTCGTATTCAAATAAAAAGACCACACAGTCCAACACTTCATTTTACAAGTGAAGAAGGAAACTGAGGCCCAAAGTGGTTAAATGACTTGCTTAAAGGTACACAGGTAGCTACTGGAAGAACAAATTGACAATAGAGGCAACAGTTAGTATTATAATATGATAAATGAGTCAGGCATCTCAAATCACTTCTGAAATAGGCACTTGTATGGATATTTTTTTTTGTTTTCTTTTAAAATTTGTTGACATATTTTATTTATACATTACTTCATTTTATTTTTTATCATTTATTTGTGTTTTTATTTATATAAATTATATAAATATAAACATATCTTTATATAAATTATTTATATAAATATAAACATATCTTTATATAAAATATATAATTTATTATTATTCATTATATTATTTAAATATTCATTTAAATAGCCCTTTAAGGTTTTAATCAGTCATTTCAGTCATATCCAACTCTTCATGTCCCCATTTGTGGTTTTCTTGGCAAAAATACTGGAATGGTTTGCATTTTCTTTTCCAGCTCATTTCACAGATGAGGAAACTGAGGCAGAGTTAAGTGACTTGCCCAGAGTCATATAGCTAGTAACCCTCTGAGGCCAGATTTGAACTCACAAACATGAGTTCAAAAGCCAGACACTCTATCCACTGTGCCACCAAACTTTAAGGTTTTCAAAGTGCCAACTTTTTTAAATGTTAATTTAAAATGTTAATTTTAAAAAATATTTACTCATTTTCTCTTTTCTTTCAAATACATGCCACCCTATCCAGAGAGCTAGCACTTACAGAAAAGAATAAAAAAGAGAGGAAAAAAATCAGTTAGGCAAAACTAACCAACATGTTAACTGAGACTGAAAATATATGCAACGTTCTATGGCTGTAGTCCTTTATCTCATCAAAGCAGAGAGGTAGATTGACCACCTCATCTCTCCTTTGGGGCCCAGCTTGGTCATAGTAATTACACAGTTTTTAGTTTCTATGGTTGTTGCTGTTTTCAGTCTCATTTTTATAGAGATTTTACACATTTATCTGCATATATCTGTATTATATGTGTATAGATACATCTACATATGCATATATATCTGTATATATACATACGTATGTATTGTTTTCTTGGTTCTGCTGAATTTACTTTATATCAAATCTTCCAAGTCTTATCATGCTTCTCTCTGTTCTTTATGATCATTGCATCTCATAGAGCAGGAATGTTACACTAATTATATGGCATGATTTGTTCAAATTCCTCAATCAATGAACATCTACCCAGTTTACATATTACATACATACATATGTGTATATATGTATATATACATATACATATGTATGTATATACATATACATATACATATGTATGTATATACATATACATATACATATGTATGTATATACATATACATATACATATGTATGTATATGGAATATATTCCAGTGTAGTGTTGCTATAATTATTTTGGTATACATAAGGCCTTGGTTTTTCTCTTTGACCTTCTAGTGGTATATGGCTACCTAGTAGTCTCGGTCAAAGGGCATAGACATTTTAGTCATTTTCTTAGTATAATTTCAAATTGCTTTGCAGAATGTCTCAATGGATTCACAGCTTCTTATGTGTGGATAATGAAGAACAGCTTAATGTTTTCCTTCTAGCGACAAATATGAATAGAGCATGACATTAGACATCTTTCCCTCTCTTATCTTCTTTTCAAGAAGGTTGGGAGGATAAAGGGACTTTTTAAAAAGTAAAACTCATAATGGCACTGAAAAAAGAAATGATAAAATCATAAAATAGAGAGTGAAGTAAGCTGCAGGCCTAAATGAGAGTTTTGCTTGAGAGGCATGGCAGAAAATGTTCCCACAATTACCAATACTGCCATCTGAACTGCAGATTCCTCTCCAGATAATTATAGCAGATGCAAACAAATCTACTCGTGGCCTCTATAATCAAGGAATGAGCTGCAGTGAGCTTCCTTCTTGTGTTTGCTCTTCCACTGCAGGCTTCCCCATTGATGTTTTGCCTCCTGCCTCTATGTTACTTTTTGACAGCCCAAGGGGAATGGAGACCCAACTGGATGGTTTCCACTCATTTGGGTTCTCTCCTTTTCCACAGAGTGAATCCTTAAAGGATAAGATTATTGTATAGTCAGAAAACACCCCCAAACACTCATATTGTTGGTAAGTCATTTCAGTCCTGTCCAACTCTTTATGGCCCCATTTTGGGGTTTTCTTGACAAAGATACTGGAGTGGTTTGCCATTTACTTCTCTAGCCCATTAAGAAGGAAAACTGAGGCAGATAAGGTTAAGTAACTTCCCCAGGGTCACTCAACTAGTAAGTGTCTGAGTCCAAATTTGAACTCATAAAGACGAATCTTCTTGATTCCAAACCCAAGGCTCCATCAACTGTACTATCTAGCTGCCTAAATAATAAGGTTTTGCTTATTTTAGTACTGATTTTTTCCAACTTCAAAATCAATGATTTATTAAATATCTACTTGTGACAGGCATCCGTGCTCAGCACTGAGAATACAAAGACAAAAATGATACATTCCCTGCCCTCAAGGGGTTTATGTTCTATAGAGGAGACATGAACACATAGAAATACATTTAAAATGTACAGAAAGAAAATACAAGGCAATTAGAATTCTCAGAGATATGTGACCTCCTTCTTGGAGGTTTACTAGTAGAGATTTGATAACTACTTTTCTGCGTTATAGTGAGGATTCTCTTCATGTATAGATTAGACCATTGATCTCCCTTCTGACTCTCCAATGCTGATAGTGAGTTGAATTTCAGTATAATCCATTCTAATCTGGGCTAATGGCATATTTTATGAGTATCATTTTCAGAGTACAATTTCTGATTATTATGGCCTTTGTTAAATCTAATACAACTTGTAGTCACTTTGATGTGAGCATTATTTGTGTATGGTTTGTCCTTCATTCTTGAAGAGGACCATGACATCAGGAAGATGATGCCATGACATGCAAATGTATTGTATTTAAGTGAGGGAGGGCTGTGTGAAGTCACTAGCCTCACTTCCTCCCCCAGAGCCAAGTGGGTTCAGTGTTCAGATATAGATCAGGATGAATGGAAATGGCCCAGCTTGTAGTTGGAGACCTTAGCCATTTTAAGCTAAGGTCTTTCTGAGTTTTCACTTTAGCATAGGGGACATGCAATAGATACAAATCAATCCTTTCATAGTCTTACATTTAACCTAAAAGGATCATCTCATAAGTTCCTGGTCTTTTGGAATGGGTAAAGATGGAACGTAGTCAGAATGCTTCCGATCCATTATATTGATTGCATTGCAACTTCTTTTGCTGTCTTTCGAGTTCCACAAGGAATCTCATTAGAATCGAATCTTTACCTTCAACATTTTTCCAGGCCTATTTGGGTTTTGTTGTGTTACACTTTAAACGAATACATTGACAAACCAAAATTATGTTTTCATTGTTGGTACTACAATGATTTCAGAAGGGTTCCCCATTCCCTTATCCCTAGCTCATCGCGTCTGTAATACCTCCATCATTACATTTGCATGCTTTTATTATGTACTCTACCTGTGTGAGGGCAATGTGTCAGGAAGCATCCGATCTGTAAGTGACTAGAGTTAAAATCATCTTCAACAAATCATCAATGCGGCCGTCTCTCAGCCATGCTAATAATGCCATCCTGTCAGCTCCCACACTTTTGATAAACAAGCCTCTCCAGAGAAGGATGTGGGGGAAGTTATGTAATCATTTGGAAATATGTCAACATAGCCGTGGGATGGGGGCAATTAAGCCTACTCTTCCCTAGTAAATGCAGAATGGGGTCAGAAAAGTGGGTACTTATACCCAATTTAGCTGCGGTGTCTGGAGCCAATTCGTTTGTTTAATGTCTCCTTGTTTGTGCATAGTTGGGATTTCTCCTGGGGGGTGGCAGGAGGTGGGGAAGGTAGGTGGAGGGGGAAGTTTGAGAACAGCTAGAGGGAAAGGAGCTAAAGCAAAGGCAAAAGCCTCTGGGAACAGTTGATGCTGTTTCCTTTTTGCTCCTTCCCCTTTCTAAAAAAAAAAATCTCTTGCTGTCCTCCTGGACAAACATCCTGCTGTTCTGCCAGCTCCTACTTCCTCTGTTAGTAAGTAGGTGTACATCTCCTGGAGGGGAAGGGCAACATCACTGATGAGTGCACTATTCCACGGCTACATGGCTGCTTGGTTGGGGCTCTGTCGTTTGCACATGACGCAAGAACAAGATTTTTTGTCTTTTTTTGGTTGTTGCAAATGGCCTTTAGGACTGGGGTACACAACTCCAAGTATACACCTCAATCCTAAGAAAGTTTTGCAGGCACATATCCATTAGCCAGACTCTCTTGGTTGAATCCCCAACATACCCCACCCCATTCAGTTTATTTAATGAATATGCCCATACAAACTATAGTTTCTCACGGGAAACCAAGAAAGGTAAAGTTAGCATTTTCCTTCCTTATCAAGTCACAGATTCAAAGCCAAACACATTTGGTTGAGTTGGCAGCTAAAAAAATGACAGAATGCAGTGGTAGATGCTTCCCTTTGCCAGAGACCACAAGAAGGTTGGAACCAAGGCACGTCAGGCTCATTTCTTTGGGGCCTTCATGTCTGGCAAATGGCTCCCTGTCATTTGTGGGACTGTACATCTCTTTTGGCTTCCTGCGGCATTCTATCTTTCCTGAAGCCACTTCCTTGGTGGGTTCGTGCTTCTCCTTCTCCCTGTGGCTAGTGCAGCTGTTCAGTGGTAGATAATTTGAGGTGAACTTGGATTTCCAGGAATATGAAGTGTCTTTCCCTGCCTACCAGTGGTTGTGGTCATTGTGATTTCAGATTCTAGGCCCCAACCCTAGAAAGAGAATGCTAGTTCAGCTGCCTCCATTGTAAGCTCTTAAATTATGGTTGAAAGTATTTCTTCCTCATGTCTCTAAGACAGGGATTCTTAACCATTTTTTTTGGCAACATGGATCACTCTGGCCATCTATTGAAGTCTATGAACCTCTTCTCAGAATAATATTTTTAAATGCAAAAAATAAATATGATTACAAAGGAAACCAAATATACTGAAATAATTTTTTTTAAGTTCATAGAACCTAGGTTAAGAACCTTTGTTCTAGGGACTCTGAAAAATGTTGGGTGAGGTAGACTATTTGGGATGAAAGTTAGGAGTAGAAAAAGGAGGAAGGAAAGTATTTCTGTTCTGATATTTCCTTCCTCCCAATCCTTCCTTTGTCTCCTGCAGCTCTTCCTTCTTCCCTCCAGCCTTTTTTTTTCTCTCACTGTTTTCATCTGGAATCAGATCAACCTGTATCTCTATTGTCAACAATCATGTTAATGCCTGCCAGGTGTTTCCCACTATGGGATTGAGTTTTAATACATAGTCTTTTGGGAAAGGAAACAAAAAGAGTGAATTTCTGGGGCTTTTGAGCCAATGGTTGTGTCCAATGAAACAGTAGCATTTATGCAGAGGAAAATAGAAAGTGGATTTCCTAAAAGGCATGTGCCCATTTTCAGTCCATTAGGTGAAACAAACAACTCTAGCCATATTACATTTATCAGTGTCCTTATCCCCAAATATTCTGAATGTGATTTTCACATATCCAATCTGCCTCATAGGTTTGTGGTCAAGAAAGTACTCTGTCCACTTGAAGGTACTATCAAAATGGGAATTTCCACAGTTTTCAGGGAGCTTGAGCACCAGTCTCAGATTCAGGAAGGCCTGGATTCAAGTCCTGTCTCTGAAAAGAACTGACCTTTGTGACTCCTCAGACAGTGAATTGTGGAGCATCTGCAAATCCACATCAGTAAAGGGAGTTTCCTAGGCCAAGAGTATTCCATGTCTGGACAAAAATGAAGCTATATAAAGAACAAGCTTAGCCCCCCTGAACACTTCCCTCTGCACAGGTGTGGAATATCATATATGAAAAAATTATAACTAAGTTATTTTAATCAGATTGTCTGAATCCCCCCATATGCTCTCAGTCCTGCCAAGGTACATTCAAAAATTAAAAAAAAAAACTATTTTTGGGGTAAATAAACAGATTATATAGATTTCTACAGATCTGGAAAACTTATGTAATTACAAAATATAATCTTTTGTATGTCAGACTCCTCTTTCTTGGGGAAAATGCTCATTTTCATGACTCAATGACAGAAGAAAAAAAAGCGTTTTGAAGCCATAGAATATGGGAACACACATCTAGATTCACAACCTGACTTTCCCTGTTACAGTTTTGATATGTTGCGGGTTTTCATAGGAAATTGAATGGGAATTTTGGGGGAACACATGAAAGCCAGCAGACAACACAGACCCTATGACCAAATACTTAATCCAAATTTTACAATAAGGTACTGTAAATACCCTGTAAAAGAAAAAAGAAAAAAAAATTCAGACTTCTTCTCTGGTACAAAGGGAGGGACAAAAAAATTTTATGTGGACTTTCCAGGTTGTGGGGGCTTGTGCCCCTAACCCTCATGATATGAAAGGGATAACTGTATAGGTCGAGCCAAGATGGCAGAGTAAAAGCAGGGACTCACTTGAGGTCTCCCCCAAACCCTTCCAAATACCTGTTAAAAATGACACTAAAAAAATTCTGGAGCAGCAGAATCTACAAAATGACAGAGTGAAACAAACCCCTAGCACAAGACAACCTTGAAGGTTGACAGGAAAGGTCTGTTGTGTCGTGCTGGGAAAGGAGCACATTCCAACATGGTCTGCTGGCGCAGACTGGGCCCCAGCAAACCTGAAGCAGGCCTCAGGAGACTGAGTCACAGGCAGTTGAGGTGGTTTCCGGAGTTCTCAACTTACAAACACCAAAGACAACTCAGAAAGTCAGTGGGGAAGGTCTATTGAACCTGGGTGAGAGAGGAACACAAACTAGCTGTAGCCCCAGGGCAGCAGTGGCCTCAGCAGCTACTTCCAGAGCTCTCAGCCTACAGATGGTAAGGGGATTGAACAAATAATCAGGAGATTACAGGGATCTCTTTGTTGGCACTGAGGCAGGACTCTGTTGCTTTGCCTGTACTTGGATCTGGGTCACAGTCCTAGGTGGAAGCCCTGGGGTAAGGAGGAACACCGGCATAGCAGAGCTTATGGTAGCAGTGGAGAGGGCAGAAAAGTTACAGGGCAGAAAAGAATGCTTGTGGTCACTCACAGACCAGAGCCAATAACTCTCCTTAGATCATACCACCTTGGAAGAGCTGAAAACTTACAGGTCCCTAGAAGTATGTCTGAAAACAGCTGTACAAAAATCCCTGAAGCTTGGCGCAGTATGCCCTCCACACTAGAAGCAGAGCCCTACTTTAATAAAGAGTTAAAAAGTCAAGTAATTGGCTGGGAAAATGAGCAAACAGTGGAAAAACCTCAGACTATGGATTCTTTGGTGACAAGGAAGATCAAAACATACAGTCAGAAGAAGACAACAAAGTCAAAGCTCCTACATCCAAAGCCTCCAAGAAAAATATGAATTGGTTTCAGGCCATGGAAGAACACAAAAGGGATTTTGAAAATCAAGTAAGAGAAGTAGTGAAAAAAATTGGGAAGAGAAATGAGAGTGATGCAAGAAAATCATGAAAAATGAGTGAACAACTTGCTAAAGGAGACATCAAAAAAATACTGAAGAAAATAATACCTTAAAAAACAGACTAGACCAAATGACAAAAGAGGTCCAAAGAGCCATTGAGGAGAAGAATGCCTTGAAAGGCAGAACTGGCCTAATGGAAAAGGAGGTCCAAAAGCTTACTGAAGAAAATGATTCCTTAAAAATTAGAATGGAGCAAATGGAAGCTAGTGACTCTATGAGAAATCAAGAAGTTATAAAACAAAACCAAAATAATGAAAAAATAGAAGACAATGTAAACTATCATTGGAAAGACAACTGACCTGGAAAATAAATCCAGGAAAGATAATTTAAAAATTATTGGACTACCTGAAAGCCGTGATCAAAAAAAGAGCCTAGATATCATCTTTCAAGAAATTATCAAGGAAAACTGCCCTGATATTCTAGAACTAGAGGGTAAAATAGGAATTGAAAGAATCTACTGAACACCTCCTGAAAGACAGCCCGAAAGAAAAATTCCCAGGAATATTATGCCAAATTCCAGAGTTCCCAGGTCAAGGAGAAAATATCGCAAACAGCCAGAAAGAAATGATTCAAGTATTGTGTAAACACAATCAGGATAATACAATATTTAGTAACTTCTATATTAAGGGATTGGAATGCTTGGAATATGATATTCCAGAGCTCAAAGGAGCTAGGATTGAAACCAAGAATCATCTACCCAGAAAAACTGAGTGTAATCAATGAGGACAGAAAATAGATATTCAATGATGTAGAGGAATGTAATGCATTCTAGAGAAACCAGAGCTAAACAGAAAAACTGACTTTCAAACACAAGACTCAAGAGAAGCATGAAAAGATAAACAGGAAAGAGAAATCATAAGGGACTTATTAAAGTCGAACTGCTTACAT
Source organism: Trichosurus vulpecula (assembly GCF_011100635.1). Classification (NCBI taxonomy): domain Eukaryota; kingdom Metazoa; phylum Chordata; class Mammalia; order Diprotodontia; family Phalangeridae; genus Trichosurus; species Trichosurus vulpecula. The sequence continues at coordinate 190,603,293 of NC_050580.1, read as the reverse complement.
TCCTACATGGAAAGATGTTTGTAACTCATAAGACCTTTCTCATTATTAGGGTAGTTGGAGGGAAAATACATACATACATACATACATATATATATATATATATATATATATATATATATATATATATATATATATATGTAGATAGAGGGCATAGGGTAAGTTGACTATGAAGGGATGATATCTAAAAATAAAATTAAGGGGTGAGAGAGGAATGTACTGGGAGAAGGAAAAAGGGAGAGGTAGAATGGGGTAATTTTATCTCACATAAAAGAGACAAGACAAAGCTCTTACAGTGGAGGGGAAGTGGGGGGGGAGGTGAGAGGGAATGAGTGAACCTTTCATTGAATTTGGCTTAAGGAGTGGATAACATACATACTCAATTGGGCATGGAAATCTATCTTACACTATGGGAAATTGGGGGAAGGGGATAAAAGAGGGAGATAATAGAAGTGAGGGCAGATTGGGGGAGGGGATAATCAGAAGCAAACACTTTTGAGGAGGAAGAGTGTAAAATGAGAGACTAGAATAAATGGGGGTGGAATAGGATGGAGGGAAATATAGTTAGTCTTTCATAACATAACTATTTTGAAAGCTTGTCGGCCCCTTCACCTTGCTTCCCTTGCTTAAGCTGATGGAAAGAACCTGTGCTTTCCTGGTCAACCCCTTCACCTTGCTTAAGCAGATTGAAAGAACCTGTGCTTTCCCTGGCGTACCTTACACCCCCGCAGAAGCTGGATGGTTAAAAGCAGCTCCCGTTGGAGCCAGAGGCTGCTATAGCCACAGCCACAGCCACAGTCACAGCCGAAGCAGGAGCTGCCAGTGGCAGAGCTGACCTACAGGAGGAAGCTGAACAAGGACTTCCGGCCAGTGGGTAATCTTTTTACCATAGAGGGGGAAGCATGATTTTGCTTTACGCAATCATGCTTCTCTGTAGCCTCCTGGTTACTCTTTCAAGGCGTACTTATTGGGCCTGGAAGCTTTTGATCAATATATCAAAATGGGGTTGCTGGTTCATGGGTTGGTTACTGTGGAGCCTAAATATATGTTTTGATTCTTCTGCCTTCTACTTTGAGAGTTTCTTGTATCCAGTGGTTCCGAACCTTTCAGACATGTTTATGATCCTCTTTGAGATTATAAACTCTGCCCTCCTAATACAGACTACTCATGTGTAACCTATATAGAATTACTTGCCCTCTTAATGAGAATCAGTGGGGAGGGAGGAAGGAAGAGAATTTGGAACTCAGAGTTTTAAAAATCAATGTTAAAAATAATTTTTACAAGCAACTGGGAAATAAGATAAATAGGCAATGGGGTATAGAAATCTAGTTTACCCTATAGGAAAATAAAAGGGAAAGGGGATAAGAGAAGAAGGGGGCAGTTGATCGAGAATGTACAACATCATGGGGTGGGGGGAGGTGAGAGATAGAAAATTTGGAACTCAAAATCTTGTGGAAGTGAATGTTGAAAACTAAAATAAAAGAATAAAAATGTGAAAAAAGGGGTAATTGTAGTTGAGTGAATCATGATAGATGTACATATTTGGTGAACTATTTGCTTTTTGATGACTTTGATAAGATTTCTAGATACTGTATCCAATTCATTGATCTTGATGTTACCAAGGATAACAAAATCATAAATTCCGAACTAGAAAGGATTTCAGAGGTCAATTAATCTAACACATTCCATTAACATATGAGGAATCTAAAGTGGAGAGAAGTTAACTGACTTGCCCAATGTAACTCAGGTAATAAGTGACCAAGGTGGGATTCAAACTTAAGTCCTTTGGTGCCAAATCTCATGCTCTTGTGAGATGGCACCTGAATTACGTACTGAAAGAAACTAAGGATTCTAAAAAGGAGAGGTGAGAAGAGAGTACTTTACAGTCATGGAAGGTAATGCTCATATGAACTTGGTTAACTGGGAAGATTGTGGCATCTTCAACCAACCTAGGAAAGCTTAGAGACAGAACAAGGTTAAGAGAAAGGGTAGGAAGATATTTATATTTTTGGATATGTTGAGTTTGAGAAATTGATGAGACATGTGAACAATCACTAACAACCTAGGAATGAGTCAGTAATGTGTAGTTCTTGAGAATAATTATGGTAAAATGTATTACTTTAAGAATCATTTGTATAGATATGAAGATTGGACCCTTAGGAACTAATTAGTTCACCAAGAAAAACAGGAAAGAAAGAAAGAAGAAAGAAAGAAAGAGTAGCAAATCCAGAACCATGCTTAGAGGGTAGGAAGAAAATGATGGCCCAGTAAAGAAGCAGTAGTCAGATGGATAGGTGGAGAGTAAGAATAGAGCAGTGACAACAAATGAGAAAGTGTCGAGGAGGAGGGGATAGTCAACTGTGCCAAAATCTGCAGAATGATCAAGGAAGATGAAGACTGAGAATGCTTCAGTAGCTGACATTTAATAACAGCAGCTGACCAAGCTAAACCAGATACTGTGAAATTACAAAGAACAAGCTTAGCCTTAAAGACACCTCCCCTTTCACAGATGCAGAGTGTTGTATATGATGTCATTTTTTATATTGATCATTTTTGCTGATTTGTTTTCTCTTCTCTATCACCCCCTCAAAAATTCTTTTTTATAAGACATAGATTTCTGGAAGTGGTGAGGAGGAGGCATACAGGGGGAAATTTAAGCAATACAAAAACAAAATACATCAGTTAACATCTATTTTTTTTAAAAGCTGAAATAGTCTGATACAGTTTTCAAATACATGATACACACTAGGATTTATATACACCGCATTACATCATGTCATTTGATTCATACAATAACCTTATGAAGTGGACATTGTCAATATTGTGAGCCCCATAGAACTGATACTGAAGAAGATTAAGTGACTTGAACAAGGCAGCATAGCTAGAAACAAGTATATTTGAGACTTGAATCCAGACTTACTTACTCACTTTACTCCAGGGCTCTTTCCACTGAAATGTCTATTAATGCTTCTGTTACAACTTTTTTTTCTAAAATTAGGGTGACAATTCTGGGCTCAGGAATTCATGAACCTCAGGTGCAGACATTTTAACACAAACTGTCCATTGGTGGGAAATGTCAAATTGTAAAATAAAACATGACCAAAGGATGTGCTTGCCCTATATACCTTGAGATGACAAGCTCGAAGCTTATTATCAATAGAACTCATCTATTAGCTGATATATATATATATATATATATATATATATATATATATATATATATATATATATGACATGCAATGAAAACAGGCATGTTGTTAGACCTAGAATTAAACAGGAAAGGGAGAATGAGCTAAATTGCCTTTGGGAAAATGTAAACTTCTTTTAAGGATCTCAAGCTTCTTGCTGAAACAAAGAGCCATTAAAAAGAAAACAAAAACCAATATTCTTCTGTAGATATTTTATATCTGAGTCATAGAACAACACAGTTTCTAAAGATTTAAAGTTGAAAACTATCCCCCAAAGTTGTGGGGAAAAGCAAGCTTCAGCACATTACAAAGGGGGACTACACCGGAGAGTAGTATAAAGGACATTATCAAAGAAATATACATCAGTGAAGATGGACCAGTCATGTGGAGTAAACTGTGGATAGCTAGTGTACTCGGTTGATATCCTCATGATGTTGAGAGAAAACAACGAAGATCTGCATCATGTTAGTTGGGACCCCTGTGGAAATTTAATAGGATACTTGGACTATAGTTAGGTGAACATCAATGGGTTGTTTTCTGCAAAGGGAATACTCTCATCCATAAAAGCAAAGATTGGAAAACTGGAGTATAACGGGCTTGATGGGATATTTGGGGCATTATTAACATATGATATTTTTGAATTATTAGAATTAGCCACGTAAACTACCTGTATAATTTCCTTCTGCTAAAGAGTGAATATGGTATTGTTTTGCCCTATATTCTCTTGGGAGGAAGATTAGTTTTTTAATTGTATTTGGCATGACTCAGTGAAAGAAGTTCATGCTTCATCCTGAAAAGATGTTTCCAATGCTACATAATTGTGATTTTGTTACAATAACTTCTCTATTGCTATGGTTTTGAGCCTTGTAATTTATCATCCTAGTTAGAAGTGATAGAGATCAATATAAGAAAGTTTTTTTAAAAAAAAAACTTTACTGACTCATTGATAAAGACATCATTCTTTCTTGGGAATTATTAGGTTTAAATATAATATAGGATTCAGAGCTGACAAGTTTTCAAGTCCAAAGTACTTTTCTAAAACATAGTCATGCATCTGAATTAAGTGCAAAAAAGTGAAAATACAGTATGGTTAAACCTCAGCTCATCAGAACACAGATTACTCTGTGTGTGTGTTTGTGTGTTTGTGTGTGTGTGTGTGTGTGTGTTTTCTTCATGTAAAAGGAAGAGATAAATCAAAAGAAAGTATTAGATTTTGGGGTTTAGTAAGAAATGAAAATCCCAGGACATATCATGGGTTCAATACAAATGCAAGTCCATCTCTTATACTTTTTTCATTTCTATGCTTCAAGTATTCATACAATGAAAAATTAAAGTTTAATCCCTGTAACAGAGAGATCCAAATAATGGCTTTATGCTGCAAGAAGGTTGATGACAACAAAAGATCCATATATATCTCCTCCTTCCTCCTAAAAAGCTACATTTTTTCTAATACCAAAAAGCTAGAATCAAAATGTGCCCCCAACAATTTGGTGATGGCTGAACTTGTTGCACTTTAAGGAATGACAATAGTTCAGTCACATGGGGAGATTTGTATAATGTTATGCAGAGGGAAGAGAACAGAGTTGAAAGAGCAAAATACACAACAGAAACAGTAAAATAATAAAATACTCATGTCAAATATGATGTAAAATATTGGCAATGTACTATCAAAGTTGAAACACATTTTCTTCCTTTCTTTTAACAGTGGACAAACCACAAATATGGAAAGTGAAAGCATGATCACTCTATTAGTCAATCAACAAGCATTGATTAAACACCCACGACATACCAGGCATTATACTAGGCACTGGGGACATGAAAATGGAAATAAAACAGCCTCTGGCTCAAGGATACCATTCATTTTAATCTGCCTATTAGATACTACGAATGTAGAGAATATGCATTGTTGGGGGAGAGCAGATCAATTTTTAAAAATCATTGTACAAAAATGATGATCCAGAGATACTGCAAAAGCCTAAGTTATCAAAGAAAAATTTTGTCATGCTCATTGTGCCTTTCAAGGCAGGAGAGTCCACTAATATGTTATAAATATGTCAACAACACAGCAGTTGTTAATTAGACAGAACATTTTGTTAATCAGAGTAGTTTTCTAAGCACTTTCTTTGCATTTATTAGTGATTAAGTTTCCTAACTGAAGTTAGGAGTTTTCTTTTTAGCAAACAAACTATCAAGTATTTTTTAAGCGTTAACTCTTTTCTGGGCTTTGGCAAAAGAGACAAAAGGAGTCCCTGGCCTCAAAGAAATTCTATTCTAACTAGGAAACAGTATGTCCTCTCCCTCCTATTACATACATGCATACATATATACACAAATATGCATATGCATGTACAACACACTTTTTTGAGTATAATACAATGTTCTTGTCAAATATAACATAAAATTCTATTTGTGTGTATGTATATATGTGTATATGTATACATATTTATATGTACATATATAATATGTGCATATATTAGACAATATATATTGTGTAGGTATGTATAGTATGTATCTGCATATATATACATATACGTACATATATATGTATATGACAATGCAGACTGAATGAGCTCTTTCCCTGGGAGTAAGAGAGTTTCTGTTAACCAAGATTAAGTCCCAGATCTCACCTGAAGGGAAAATTCCCTGAAGGTCTTAGTATGGCAAGCTAAGGACAGGGACATGATAGAGATTGTCAGCTCTTCTAATGTCAGCTTCTTCCCAGAGTCTTTTTCTCCCATTTGCAACCTGAAGAAGGAGTGGTATCACATGTTTTCTCTCTTGAAGTTGGAAGTTAGAAGAGCTGGAGAGACCAGATCTCTCTTTTCTCTCACTTTCACCAGCCCTGCTCCATTGATCTCCACAGTGAGGAGAGAGTCTGTCACATACTAATGGACTTTAGAACTTAGGTTAGTTACATACACACATACATGCACAATATATGTGTATGTGTGTATATACATACATATATATGTACATGCGTGTCTGTACATTATTGACCATATCTTTAATATCATTGATGTAGGGAGCTTCCCAGCCAATAGGCAGTCAACACTACTTTTTAAAAAATTACTTACTTATTTTTAGTTTACAACATTCAGTTCCACAAGCTTTTGAGTTCCAATTTTTGCCCCCTCCCTCTGCCCTCCCTCCTCCCCAAGACAGCATTTACATTAAACATATTTTCACATTAGTCATGTTGCAAAGGAGAATTATAACCAATGGAATGAACCACAAGAAGGAAGAAACAAAACAAAAAGAGAGACCAAATAGTTTCAATAATTCTTTGGGTGTGGAAAACATTTTCCATCATGACTCTTTTGGAGTTATCTTAGAACCTTGCATTGCTGAGAAATACCAAGTCTATCAAAGTTAGTCATTACACAATGTGTCTATAACTGTGTACAATCTTCTCCTGGTTTTGCTCCTCTCACTCAGTATCAGTTCATATAAGTCTTTCTAGGTTTTTTCTGAAGTCTGTCTCAGCATACTTTTATTAAGCTCTTAATATGTGTCAGGCACTATGCTAAAGGCTGGTGATAAAAAAGGGGATAAAAACATGGTCCCAGCCTTCAAGGAGCTCACATTTTAATAGCTAATCCCTTCAATCAATGCAGATTGGCATCTGTTCTGCAATTTTTAACTTTAGAGGATTGTCTGGGTTACTGGTTGTGTTTGTCCTTCATTTTCAAAGATGACCATGACATCAGGGAAATGACGACATGACTTGCAGTTGACTTCAATTTGAGTGAGGGAGGGCTGTGCAAGGTAACCAGCCTCACTTTCTCCTCCAGAGCCATCTGGGTCCAGTGGCCTGATATTCACCAGGAAGACTGGATATGCCCCAGGAGGGGTTACTGAGGGTTTAAGCGAATTGCCCAAACTCACCTAGGCAGTATGTGCAAGAAGTGGGATTCAACCTCCTATTTTCCTGTCACTGAGGTCAACTTTTTATCCATTGCACTGCTCTGACGTGTATGTATATACGAAAGCACATACAGAATACCTTCAAAAAAGGCATGTTAATAGGGGTTGGAGCAGGGAGAAGGAAAAAGACACTAGCAGCAGAGGGAACTCATTTAGGGAATGCCATCTGAGCTGAGTCATGAAGGAAGTCAGGGAATTTGAAGAATTCGAGTTGAAGGGAGAGAGATCATTCCAGTAATAGGGAACAGCCAGTGCAAAGGCACTGAGGTGGTACATGGAGTGTCGTATGAGGAATATAGCAAATAGTCTAATTATGAGTAAGAGGGATAGAAAAATAGGTTGGAGGTAGGGTTTCAAAGAGCTTTGAATGTCAAACAGAGTTTACCTTTTATCTTATTGTCAATAGAGAGCTTTTGGAGCTTGTTGAGTTTGTTGTTGTTAGTCATTTTAGTTGTGTCCAACTCTTCATGACCCCATATGGGATTCTCTTGGCAAAGATCCTGGAGTGGTTTGCCATTTCCTTCTCCAGCGCATTTTTTAATAGATGAGGAAACTAAGGTAAATAGGATTAAGTGACTCGCCCAGAGTCACACAGCTAGTAAGTATCTGAGGCTAGATTTGAACTCAGGTCCTCCTGACTCCAGGCCCAGCACTCTATCCACTGCACCACCCAGCTGCCCCTAAGGTAAGAACTGAGCTTTTATAAAATCACTTTGGCAGTTGTGTGGAGGATAGATTAGAGCAGAGACAGACCTGAATCAGGAAAAGGAGGTATTTGGGGGAGGACCCCTAGCACATTAGGCAGACCCAGATGATTAGGATAAGAGATGCATAGGATGAGAAGGCAAATAGCTAAAAAATTGCATTGTTGTGAAGTGTATACATATTGTGAGCTCACAGATCATGATACCCATGCCATCATGGCTCAGAAATTCCTTCATCCTATAACATCACTTTAGTCCTGCAATGCAACCCAGAGGTCTCTTCCTCTAATTTGGTGGCTCCTCCTAGACCCTCCATTTAAGGAGGTTGCCCAGGTCAGCCATCTCTTTGTTTCTCTCCAAGCTGCAATCCAGACTTCTCTATCATACTCCTGAGCTAAGTATTTCCCCAACCCCTTTTTTTGCTCCCTTATGTGTTATCTTCCCCCATTAAGATACAATCATTTTGAGGGCAGAGACAGTCTTTCAGAATTTTTTCCAGTCCCTGGTAAGAAGCATTGTTGAGCATCTGATTGTTATAGTGATAGCATGCTTTTTGAGGGGAAACAAATGTGTGTGTTGTTGTTGTTTTGGGGTGTGCGTTTCTACTTCCTTCTTTTCAGTATCTCACCCAAATCACGTTAGCTTAGAGATGGATCAGGACTTGATCTAGTTTCTACTGATGTCAAAAGTTACTTAAAATGGAATGATAGGGAAGAGTGAAGTATGTTTTAGTAACTAGATTCAGATTGTATAATAAATGCTTGTTGACTAACTGACTAGACACCAGGAATGGTCCAGAATTTGTTCCAGTCCCTGGAAAGAAGTATTGTTGAGCATCTGGTTGTTACAATGACAGCCTGCTTTATTGAATGGAAGTGTGTGTGTGTGTGTGTGTGTGTGTGTGTTGTTTGGGTGCATTTCTACTTCCCTCCTTGCAGAAATTCCTTTGGGCAGAGTCCTGCCCAAATCACATTATCTTAGATGGATCAAGGCTTGATCCAGTTCCCATTGATGTCAAAAGTGACTTAAAATGGAATGATAGGGGAAGGTGAAGAATATTTTAGTAAATAGTTTCAGATGATATCATAAATGAAAAATTTCTTGTAATGGACTCCACCAGTGAAAGAAGGCCAAAAGATCCCACCAACATCATCCTACCTTAGCATAGTATAATGTATTCTATCCCTTTCTCATTTCTGTCTTGCTCAATAACTGTATTTCATTCTATTTCGTCTCTAGTACCAAGGACTTCTAAATGCCTTTTATTCCCTTTATACTTTCAAGTTCATTTACTTTTGCTCAACTTGTTTTCTAGCCTATCATCTCAGCTGACTTTGACTTTTACAGTTTTGTGGAGGAGATGTTAGAAACCCCAAACTCCCAGCCTCATCAAGATTTAAAACAGATACAGTTAAGGATCCTCCAAACTGTGGATAACACACCATTTTTATTTTGATTAGAGGACTCTATTTCCTTCATCCTATATCTTTATGTTTCTGTCTCAGGAATATGGACCTTGATTTTTATGAGGAATAACTATTCAAAGTGATAATGAGGACTTTAAAAAAACAAAAATAAGAAATGCATTGTAAATATTAACAATAAATCTTCCAACTCTGAAGAAAGTGACAACCTTGAAATGTGGTACCTTTATTTCTTCCTCTCCACAGTCCATGTAGTAGATGCTGAATAAATTTTTGCTAAATGAACAAACAAATGGATGGGCCATACACTAATGAAGTGAAGAGGAAAAGAGGTATGACATATGGAATTTTAAGCCATGTTTTTCTGAAGAGTATTATTCCCTGTAATTTGATCTATTTTAAGGTATACGTGGTTGGTGCTTTTAAAGAATCTTACAAAAGAGTGCAAAACATGGTCATTGACTATTTAACCTTTGTTAAACACCAACATTATGCAACACTTCATACTCTTCAAAATTTGGAGCAGTTTCTGCCTATTAAAATCCCAAAGTGAATTTGTCAATTAATTCCAAAAAATGGAGCAGGAGTAGGGACATGTGAGAGTAATGTTTAGTCTCTGTGCCTCCAAGTCTGAGCTATGGCTCTTCCATTATTGTGTGCTGACATTTAACAAGCTTCAAATTCTGGGTTTATAATAAAATCTTCAATTTACTAAATCCATAGGAATTTCTTCCACCCTTCCCAGACATAAGAGATGTCCATGAAATGATGAAAGCCCCTTGCAATCAAAAGGGGTTTGGCACAAAATGAGATGGCAGACTGTACTGGTAGATGATTTCTGAGCCATTTTTGTCAACACTAATTTTCGAAGGAAAATATAGAAACCTTTTGCTACTTTAAATGCTGAGATTCAATTTCAATTGGAAAGTAGGCCATTAAGGAAGGAATGGGGGCAATGGATCCTCAGAAAAAGAGACATCAAAACCCAACTCTTAATATACAGTAAGTCTCCAACTAGCATCTTTATCCCTCTCACCACCTTACTTTGTTAGCCAAATGTGCATTGTGTACTTGAAAGCGTTAGCATCTCAGCTAACAATGCACTTTTCATTACTCAAAGCTTTAAAAAAAAGATCTCCTCCTTGATAATTTTGCAGTTCTAAAGATGAGATTGTCATAAAATGTCCAGCCATATAAGATCAGAATTAAATCATTTGTAAGCAAAGTAGCTTAGAAACTAGCAAATAATATCTTAGACTTCCTGTATTCTTCTCTTTATTCACGACACTATACCACAGGTAATTTTGCAATGGCAGCCCTCCATTTATTGTACAATTATGTTATGTTATTTTCCTATTGCCACAGAGCTTCCATGAAGCATGCTCCATATATGCCTGAAGAGTTTACCTGGTATGAATATTTGCATTAAATAAATGAAAATTCACCTCTTTCTAAAGATATCATGCAGAGACACAAAAGTGTTCCCTGCTATTAGGAATGGGCTCATACAGACTATAAAAATTGTAAATGAATTTTTGGTTGATTTGTTCCATTTATATAAAATAGATTGAACATGTAGCTTTATGAAAATGTGTTTATTTAACCAGAAACCACAAATATTTTAAAAATGCACTTTCCTTTTTAACTTCTAATTTCCTGAAATTTTTTTATAAATGTTCACACTGATTTTATTGAACTGTAAGCTAAAATAAATATACCAGTGGGATTTTGTGGTTCTTTTTTCCAACAAAATATTTTTGGGGAGGATACTACATAAGTTTTAGTGATATGATTAATGTCTAGTCGAAATAAAATGTGTGCAGTAGTAGACAGAGCAAACACAAGGCTACTTTTTCTGTGAATATTAAGCAGTTCAAGTCTAAGCATCAACTGCAATGAATGATTGAAAGCTCCCAGAGTAATTATATATTTTTATTGTGATTAAAAAAACCCCCACATGTCCATAATTTTATTATTTGCTACCTTAGGAAGACAGAATATGATTCTTTTATTTATACAGTAATTTCATTACTATTCAAAATGGTTAGGAGGCCAAAATCGAAATGGCAATCTCCATTGTGTGTGTTGGTGATTGTTCCCTGTTCTACACAAAGAGCATATAAATATACATATATATAATATAATAATTAGTGTTTTGAAATAGAAATTAAATAACAGTTGAAGAAAAAATTGCATATCGAGAAATGAAGTCGAGGAACAAATCTATTTTGGTTATACTGTCGGTAATTCATGCTAGATAATCATGAGCCCAGCAGTTAATGACCTCTACTCTGATACATTAAGTCCAACCAAAGATAATGGTGTCCTGTGTAAATTAACAAACCCAGTGGTAAACTTGCTTCTGATTCAGCGGGAGACAGTGTGCAAATTAGCATTAGTTCTTAATAAGATCAGTGTCCTGCAATCTACAATTCTATAGTGCTCATAACGCTGTCTCTTTTCAGGTGAAAATTTTTTCTCCTGAGGACACTTGCACAATACCTCCTCTTGACAGAGGATTGTCGTCCTCCTAATCAGACCCCCATTTTAAAACTTTCCCCATTTCTTACACTTTCCCGCTGTGCCAGCCGCTGTGAGTTGTTGGGAATGATTATTCATTTGTAAGCTTCTTTAATAACATTTTCTTTAGAAGTTGAGGTGCCCAGCCGAGCCAACCAAGGATTTGATTTTATAATTATAACTCTTCCACAAAAGTAATGGTCACTCTCTAGGCAATCCTGGGTGAATTTATCGATCGCAGCTGATTCTTTCTAAAAAGAACAAATACTTATGAATTGTTTTGTCAAGTGAATAGCTGCAGTCACCTCGGTGAACGTAAAAGTATTGAATGATTGTTTGGGACACTCTATTCCCTAGGCTGTGTCTCTGAACAGTCCTAGATTTGGGCAGAGACAATACACACAGAGAGGGACTCTGATATGAAGAGCTTCTCGGTTTCTTTAGAATCTTTTTTTTTAAATAAAGTTTGGTAAATTACATATTGTAAGCAATTTTTAAAAAAATATCTCTTTGATATGTGATATTGATGTATATCGGCCATTTTGTTTGAAATAGATGCATTTGGCTTTTTTGTAGAGTAATTCCTCAGAAATATAGAGTGCTCAAATTTTGGTTATACAACTAAAATAGTAACATATATATGTGTGTACATATTATACCTACATACATATACATATCTGTGTACATATTAGTGTGTATGTATCTGCCCTGGCGTTATATACACATATGACAAAAGTATGCAAGTATATTTTTATCTGAAACACCGGGCAAGTCTTCCTACATTTATTGTGAAGTTCTTCGAGGAAAAAAAAAAGTTTAATCTGTGGATCTTGTCTGAAGAAGGCTCTCACTGTAAAATGTTTACCTTCTGTGACACATACTATTATTTCATGATTATGTTAAAATACACTTAAAGAGTTTTACATGTTAACCAGCTACTAAGAATGCCTTAATAGAGTACTAATTTTTGTTCGAGGTGTCTCGACAATTTGAATTTTATATGCATGCATTATGTTTTCTTAAAATGGGGAAATTATGCATCTGAAGGAATCTGTCTCGAATAATGGGGTTCTATAGAGGTTACTTTAATCACATTCACCAGCAGTTATAGCTGTTTTACATCTTATTTGCAACAAAAGGGAACTCTAATTATCTTCCAAAAGAGCATAAAATGGTGTGCCTTGCTGCTGATGTAATGTTGATTCCTGAATGCTGCTGATAGGAACTGACAACTAAATGCATGTCACACTTTTCAGAAATCAGTGGTGGTGACAGGATAACCACCTTTTGTGACCTGGGAACCAGAAGAGGGGGGATAGATTTGCCTGTTAAGTAGAAACAATTTGCTGGGGTTTTTTTCACTTTTTAAAAGAAAAATACTCTTGTGGTTGGGTTATCAATGATTTCTTTAATTATACTAAACTTCCTTTTGTGGCTTAAATTCTAAAAGCCATCTAAGGCATTATCTGGATTTATTGAATATTAGTATTGCATACTATATAGATAGGAGAGGGAGAGGGAGAGAGAGAGAGAGAGAGAGAGAGAGAGAGAGAGAGAGAGAGAGAGAGAGAGAGAGAGAAATCATTGGTCCTTCTTCCCTTCTATGGTTCTTCTTTTCATTCCCCCACACAGGTAAGCACATATTTATACATGATATTAAAGTACTGGACGTATGATTAACATGTGCTTGCAGTTTTATTTCCAACACACAGAGATCTCATTTATAAATACAAATGAGATGCACAGAGCCTATTACAAAATATTAAAATTAGAATTGAAGAGAGGACTGCATGTTTTAAGGACTGACTGCAGCACTCATATTATACAGTGTTTGTAAGATTGAACTGGTCGACTCTGAGCCCCAGATATGAAATTAATCAGAGCAAGTATATAATATACTGCAAATAACCAACCTGCACCAGAAGACTTGATTTAAGATTCACATTAAGGGATGGTGAGCTGGCCTAGAAAAAAAAGTCATACTCATCCATACATGGTATATTCAGATATACAGAACTGAACCCGAGTTGAACATTTTTGGAGAATAATGCCTATCCAGTGCATTGACATAGTTTCTCTGTCTCTCTCTGTCTCTCTCTCTGTCTCTCTCTCTCTCTCTCTCTATCTGTCTCTGTCTCTCTCTCTCTCTCTGTCTCTCTCTCTCTCTCTCTGTCTCTCTCTCTCTCTCTCTGTCTCTCTCTCTCTCTGTCTCTCTCTGTCTCTCTCTCTCTCTCTCTCTCTCTCTCTCTCTCTCTCTCTCTCTCTCTCTCTCTCTCCACCCTCTGTCTCTCCCTTCCTCCCTTTCTTCCTTCTTTCCCCTTCATCCCTTGCCCCCTCCCCCTCCCTCTTTCTTCCCCCCCCTCCAACTCCCCAACCCTTCCTCTTCTGTTTACCTTCCTTTAAATAACTGTTGGCTGCCACATTCTGACTGAAAATACATTAATTTGAATGAATGTCAGAAACTGATACCTCTTGGAAGTACTTTGTAAAATGGGTGGTAGTATGTTCTCTGTATCCATTGGTACTTAGAAAATTCCAATCTCTTTTGTTCTGCAAATTTCTTTTCATTTATATAATCAAGAAATATAGTCCAAAGCTGAGGCTAGTAGCATGAGGATAGGGATGGGGACTGCAGATGTGAAGAGTGGTAGAGAAATTTTCCTAGATAACCTAAGCCTAGTTAATTGTTTGAACTCCAGAATTTTTTTTTTGCAAATGTTTACCAGACCAAATTATCAATTTACTGTAAAGTTTGGAATTTGAAAAGTACCATTAGCTCTTTATATTTTAAGAGGAATTTATCTACATTTTGGAATTTTTTTCACTTGATCCAGATTTCTTTCCCCACTTACTACCCATCTGTGTTCTAGGCTTGCAAAAATAGGACTTAGCCTCTCTCTCTCTCTCTCTCTCTCTCTCTCTCTCTCTCTCTCTCTCTCTCTCTCTCTCTCTCTCTCTCTCTCTCCCTCTCCCTCTCTCCCTCTCTCCCTCTGTCTCTCTAACTTCTTCATTCTGTTGGACATGATGAACAGAATTCTGATAGCATTAAAAAAACTCACATGATCTTGATTATTACTCACAGATCTGAATAATTTTGTTACACGTATTCTAGCTTTTGGAGTTAGAGAGCATGAGTTTGAGTCTTGGCTCTTCAATTTACAATGTATGTGAGCACAGATAAGTCATTAAGTCTCTCTAAACCTCACTTTTCTAATCTGTAAAGTGAGAGGAGGGTGAAATAAATGACCTCTAAAATCCCCTTTAATTCCAATACAAATACGATTATCTTCTTCTATAAGGAGCTGGCTATGAATAACTTTTTCATTTGGACACAGATTTTGTCATATGTTTTTAATGATGCTAATCTGGGGAACCTCCTGATTTCCTGACCTGGGCATTTCTTTCTGAGTTGGGCATGAATACTCTGGCCCTCTGGGGTTAGACGCATGGTTTGGCCCTTTGTTCAAAGACATTTGCAACCAGAATCTCCAGGTTGGTTTTGTGTCTCCCAGGGAATGGAGATTATATTGAAGATTATTGGTAACACATCCAGGAAGAGCTATAATTTTAGTAGGGAATAAGAGGTATGGGAAAATAATATCTCCTTTTTTAAAGCTGGGTACCAAAGCGGCGCAGTAGATAAGGGTGCTGGGCCTGGAGTCAGGAAGACTTAAGTTCAAATCTGGCCTCAGACACTTACTAGCTGTGTGGCCCTGAGCAAGTCATTTAACACTGTTTGCCTTAGTTTCCTTATCTGTAAAATGAGCTGGAGAAGGAAATGGCAAACCACTCCAGTATCTTTGCCAAGAAAACCCCAAAAGAGGTCACAAAGAGTCTGACATGAATGAGAATGACTAAACAACCACAACAATTTTTAAGGCAGCCTCATTGTTAGGAAACAGCTGGTGTCAACTTTTCCTTTGATTTTCAGGTGGGACTGGAATGATTCCTTCTTTCCCCTTTTCCCCCAATAGACAGAGCAGCTGGATGCTTGGCAGCAAGAACATGTCCTTATTCCAGTGAGCTTGAATCTAGATCTGAGGCCACATGTGGCCTTCCAGATCCTTGGGTGGAGTCTTTTGACTGAGTCCAGGTTTTACAGAACAAATTCTTTTATTAAGGGGATTTATTCTGTGAAGTTTGGATTCAGTCAAGGGACTGCACTTGAGGACCTAGAAGGCGACATGTGGCCTGGAGGCTGCAGGTTCCCCACTGCTGCTCTGACTGCTCCTTCTGATTTGCATCTATTTCCAGGAGTATAGATAACTGAATAGTGTTTCTGAAATAAAGAGATTTTGAGTCTGGATGTTAGTTGTCCAGCAGAAGCTGCTTTTCGCAATAGCATCCCAGAAGAGAAAAACATCACTACCAGGAAGACTATGTAGCTGTAGGTAAAATCATATTTGTCTGATCAGGAAATCTAGTCTTGTGAGATGCTCATACAGAATAGAACTGAGATGAAAATATAATATTTGTTCTGCATTCCTTGTAAGATTTTTTACCTCCTAGGATAATATAATATGTGAGGGGTTATTGTTTCATATTTTGAGTATTTTTAAATGTACATTTACTCATCTTACTTTTTAAATATTTCTTTTGTGATAGAGGAAAAAAATAGCTGTCCTATACCTGATGTATAACATGTACATTGAATACTTTCCCAGAAAAGACTCTGGTAATTCATTTGATAGGAGACTCTAGAAATCAGCCATAACTAAGTTCTGTTTTAGAGATTTTCTCTAGAGTTCTATTCTGGGATGCAGGCTGATTAGGCAGAGAATTCACGCAAAACCCTGATCCCTTCTCCTTGGAGTCTTGTTCCTCTAGAATTGATCCTGATCTAGTGCTTACCCTAGGCCAAGGGTGACATGTATAAACATATATGTCCTTTCTGTGTCTTCTAAATTTCGAGAGGGATTTAAAAATCATGTTCTTAATTAGTACTGAAGTGCATTCTTTTTGTCACATAAAACCCTCTTACTGGTTTTTAGTGTCTTTAAGAGTTGTAGAAAGTGACAAGTGGAAAAAAAACACTATTTCTTTTTTTTTTACTAAAAATTCACTTTATTTAGCACTCTCTGAGTGCAGAATGCTAAAACAATTGCTGTAGAAAGACACAGTCCACACTCTTGAGGAGCTTACAGTCTAATTAAGTTGTTAGGTCACATCAATCAGCACTTGCAGAACACCTCAAAAGCAACATGTCCACAAGTGCAAATTACCCTGGTACTGAGCAGGTAACTTGGTGATTAATCATTAATGCTTGTTGAATTAAATTAAATTGAATTAAGAGCAAATGGATTTGAAGTAGAGTGAACAGTAGGGGCAGGGCAATTTAGTACACATCATATTCCTTACAGTTATTAAAACCTTCACCATATATTATCTATATCTATTTTGATCCTCACATCAACTTTGTGAGATAGCTAGTTATGGTAGTATCCCTATTTTAAAAATGAGGAAACAGGCACAGAGAAATTAAGTAGTTTGCCATTTTTAAAGCACTATGCTACTGTTACTGGTGATGATGATTTCCTTAAAATCATAGAGTAGCAACTGGAAGGGACCTTAGAGGTAATTGAGTCCAACTCTCTTGTCTTACAGAAAAAGAAACTGAGACCTAAAGAGATTAAGTTCAAAGTCACACAGGTAGAAAGGTCACTTAGAACCAGTCATAGAATGTTGGATTTGGGAAAAAACAAAAAAAACCCTGTTAATTTATCCTAACTCCTCTCTATGATGTTCTTGGTGTATGGACTTTAAGGCTGTGCTCATACACTAACCAAGGCTAAGAGCTTGCTCATTCCTTCAAAAGGCAGTCCATTTTATTGTTTAATTGTGATTGTTAGAAAATTACTCTTTATATTTGACTGAAATTGGCATCCTAACTTCCACCTCTCAGTCCTGGTTCTTTCCCCTGGAGCTAAATAGAATTAAGACAAGTCTGTTTTCCACCTGAAAGTTCTTCAAATATTTGAATACTAATTCAACAAACATGTGAAAACAGTTTCATGTCTATTTCTTCCTCCTCTCTCCTCCCCTTTCTCTTTTCCAGCACAATTATCACAAGTTCCTTTAATTATTCCTCATGATGTGGCTTCCAGTAATTTCATTATCCTGGTTGCCTGACTCTGTATGCAGTCTAGTTTGTCAATGTCTCTTCTAAATTGCGATAGCCAGACTTTAACTCAATATTTCAATGCAGTCTGACCAATGCAGAATATAGTGGGACTATTACTATTTTGATCTGGACACTAATTCCACTAATTCAGCCCGAGTTCATTAGCCTTTTTCACATCCAGGTCCTACCGTTGGCTCCTATCGAGCTTGTGAACAAATCTCCTAGGTGTTTTTTCACATGTAGTGGTATAATGCCACCTCATTCTTATCTTGCACTTAGGTATTCAATTTAAGCAATTTCTTCCTCCTCTGAATGCTTGTGTCACTTTCTTTGTACCTCTTTTGTGTATTTAACCCATTCTACTTTGTATGGTAATCATTTATGTAGTATGACTCACCTCCCTTACAATACCTTGAGAATAATGCTAAGAGAAGGAAAAGGAAGAAGACCACTAAAGAGAAGAGAAAGGTAGAGAGAAAGAAGGAAGAGAGGGAGGAAGAGAAAGAGAGGTAATGGGAAAAGGAAAAGAAAGTGAAAGGAAGGGAAGGGCAAAGGCATAAGCATTTATATGGCACCCGCTATATGCCAGGCACTGTGCTAAAATTTTTACAAATATGTCATCTGATGCTCACAACAACCCTGAGAGGTTGGTGCTATTATTATCCTCATTTTACAATTGAAGAAACTGAGGAAGACAAGGTTAAGTGACTTTTCCAGGGTCACATAGGTAGTATGAGTTTGAGGCTGGATTATTAGTGGTAACTGATATAAAAAGATTGCAAGAATATACCTAGCACTTTCCTGCCTGCTTCTTGCCGGCTATGTGCTCTGGCTTGGTTCTGAAGGACTTTAAGGTCATGAACCGATTGAGCAGGAAGAACCCCTGATTGACTCAGGGGAATGTTAAAAGGGTCCATTGGACCCATTCTTAGTCTCTCTTTTCCCCTTTCTGGCTGTAGATCACATCAAGAAGGACAGAGGGAGAAGGATGGTGCTCTCCACCCCACCCCCCAACAGCATGGCAACTGTAGTTCATGTGGTAGGTAGACCTGTGGCTCAGTGAGGCACCTTCTTCTGCTTTGTATTTCTTTGCTTGAATATAAAAAACAAAGAGCGATTCTCAGATAATCTGTTGAATCTTGGAGGCAGCCTCACGAATCCTGGAGGACAGGAGATATTAGGTCTCCTAGTCAGAGGTAGCCGGTAATAGGACAGGTTTTCACATCACAGAAGAGTACAATGGACAAGAGCAGGAGTTTGTGGACAGATTTTGGAGGGTCCATGTACTTTGAGGGGGGAAAAGTCACATCCTTATTTCGATTTGCTTCTGATTGAAATTTAGAATTTCCTTCAATTATGAATATAAGCAACAAGCCACAGTATCTGAGAGTCATCAATAGAAATCCAAGACATTTTCAAATCATAATACAACTATTTCAGATATCTTAAATATCATTTATGCTTCAAAATTATTGTAGTTATTAGGCTTATAGCTAGATCCACATGATTGTACCTTTTCAGTCTACAGATTATATTTCCACATCATCATGTTCTTTGTGTAATCCAATGCATTTTATTTTATCTATTTAAAAACATCATACAGATGATGGGTTGTTAGACTTCAGAAGAATACCAAAAGGGTTCATGATACAAATAAGATTAAGAATCCCTGTTCTTGAGAGAGTTGAGCTTGGCTAGAATTTTTTATATCACTGCCTTGGCCATGTGCGAGTCTCCTCCATTTTCTCTTCAGTCTAAAAAGCACCATTTTCCTCAAGTTATCATTACAAGGCACAGTTTCAAATCCAACCCCATCCTGGTTTTCCCACCTCCGGATACCACCTTGTCACATGTACTAGACTTGTAGCTTAATTGGTATAGGGAACTCCCGGTGTGCAAACTCTCTTCACCAAAACAGATTAGCAATGAGCTTGTCTATTTTCTAGTGTTAGAGTTATCTGGAGCACAGAGAGTTTAAGCGACTTGCCTACTCCCACAACTCACAAATATTAGAGGCAGATCTTGAGCCTGAGCGTTCCTACTTCTGAGGCCACCTCTCTATTCAACTCATACTGTTTATCTGCATTGTCTTCATTCAGTCACACTACAGGCATTGATCAAGTGTCTTATCCTAAAAATAGGATGTCTAGAATTGACTACAACACTCTAGGTATGATTGGACCAGGGCAGTGTTCATTTTTATCTCTGTTTTTCTGGGTACTCTAATTGTACTAGATGGCACAGAGGATAGAATGCTAGTCCTGGAGTCAGAAGGACCTGAGTTCAAATCTGGCCTCAGACACTTACTAGCTGTGTGACCCTGGGCAAGTCCCTTAACCATATTTTCCTCTGCTTCTTCATCTGTAAAATGAGCTGGAGAAAGAAATGGCAAACCACTCCATTATCTTTGCCAAGAAAACCCCAAATGGGGTCAAGAAGAGTCAGACATGAGTAACAGGCCAAACAATAGCAACAAATACTTCTTTTAATGCAATCTAAGATTGTGTTAGCTCTTTGGACCACCCTGTCACAATACATACAAAACTTTATTTCCATTTTTAGTCTTTCACTCCTCCCATCCACCAAAAATAAGTACCTACTATGTGCAAAACATTGTGGTAGTTGTCTGGGATGCAGAGATAAAAATGATTCAGTCCCTGGCCTTAATGAATCTATACTCCAGGAGTAGAAATGAAGTATACACAAATAAAACAAAGTAGGATATGCCTAAGAGTGCATGAGAGGTCAGGTACGGGAAATGACAGGTGGAAGGTTTTGAAGTTACCTCTGTCTGTATCAAAGTACTTTTTATTCCCTAGTTTTGAATTCCTATGAAGCTGATAGGAATTGTATGGGTGTCGGACTGGAGAAAGGGGGGGGGGAGGAGGAGGGGAGAAAGATCTGCAAACCCAGAAACCCATAATGCAATGGGAGAAGAGACAAAAAGAAAGAATTGGGTCATTTTTCTGCTGCTTCTTCAGGCTAAAGAATCTTAACAATCTTTAAGTATTAAGAATTTTTATGTGAAATAGGTTGACAATCTATTCTCTTGTTCATTAAAAAAGAAAGAAAAAAGACTGGGAAAGTGAAGTGCTTATTATAAATAGGTGTACTTTGTCTACATATAGTAGGAGCATTTCCCAGAAATAATGTCCTAGGGTGAAAGTTATTTATTGAGAAGCCCCACTGAAAGGTATTCTGTTACATGACCATAAAGGGACAGAAAAAATGAATAAAGGAATAGATGGGTGGGCGAATGAGTGAATGTAAAAGCAGTTCTTAGACACTTACTAGCTGTGTAATCCCACGCAAGTCACTTACTCCTGTTTACCTCAGTTTCCTCATCTGTAAAGTTAACTGGAGAAGGAAATGGCAAATGTCTCCAGTCCCTTTGAGAACAGGGGTCACTAAGAGTTAGATATATGACTGAAAACAACCAAGCAACAACAATTATGCTAATCAGCAGAGATACAAATGGGGAAAATGTGAGGTAGTCACTATTCTACAAGAACTTGCATTCTAATGGAGAACATGTCCCTATTATTGTATTCAGGGGTAGATTAAGGACAGATGAACTCCATGGGCAAAATAGTCATAAGGAGCTCCATCCAATTTATCAAACATAAAAAATGCCCTCAAAATAACAAGCTGTCTATATAGAGAACTCTCCACCAAAGAGTGACCCCAGATTCTCAAAGGTTATTGAAGAGAGTGGAATTCCAGTTTGCACAGGGTTTATCAAACTGGCAAGATTTTGAGTATGAACCCAGAAGCAGAATAGATGCCTGTTGCCTGAGGAGCAGCATCCCCCACCCCAAAAAAAGTTCATTACTGGGTTGGCTGCAGGAACTTACAGTCTATGAAGGTAAAGAGGACTTGTGATGTCTGTTAATGGAGGTAGTACCAACATTTCTGAATCCACAGGTCCTTGAAATATTATGCAAGGATTGTGCTTAAATTCACTTTAAAATAGGAATGAGACAGTTATTTGGTTCCCTTAGAATCCCTTGGTTCTTCTGAAGTTGCAGAAAGATTTGGGATTAAATACTACTTCATCAGACATGTCCTGGCTGTATCTCCCTGGGCAAGTCATTTAACCTCTATGTGCCAAAGACAAGGCAATTTCAAAAAGAGAGAATCTAAATGTATGATTCTTCAAAAGCCTTTGAAACTCAGATCAAGCACCATCTCCTACTTTAGATCTTCCCTGATCCTCCCAACATTTACCTTGTATTTATCCTGTATATACTTACATATATACATATTTTCTTCCAAATAGAATGTAATTTCCTTGAGGGCAGGTACAATTTCATTTTTGTCTTTTTATCCCTAATATATAGCATACACAGTAGATGTTTAGTAAATTGTTATTGCTTAATAGATTGGTCAAAGGGAACCATTTAACAGAAAATGGAGCTAAGTGGTCCTCAATAACCTAGTGACTGGACAATTGCCTCCTTTGCTACTGTTCTGTTCATCTCCCACCTATAGACCATTCCCAGTGATGGGTTGAAGTACAAAAGGGGCTATTTTGGTTTGACATTTCCTTTTGGAAAAGTGGATTGTTGTGTTGGATTCATTACTTCTCTAAACCAATGGGAAAAAGATACATCATTTTTTTCCAGATTCCGTCTTGCTCTTAAATCAAATTGAGTAAACATCAGCAGAGTAGTTTCTACTTGCTAAGCTCCTTTCTGAGATCTCAGGTCTAATATTTTAATGATTCATCTTTTTACGTAGACTTCCCAGATTGAGTTGGCTTATTTCACTGTATGGTACATCTGGTGCTTCATACACCCTCTACTGCAGTCAGCACTTTTGTGATGTAGATTTGATATTCATAGAGCATTCATGTTTAAATCTTCAAGAGGCATGAATATGACTATTGCTGAAAATACCCCTTTCCTCATTTAAATGTTTAGTTCTAGTCTTCTTTAATATCCAGGTTGGCTAGGGGGACAGCTGGCAAATATGGGTACTGAAAGTCAAGCTACTTTATTTTTAATAACCTAGAGAAACTGAAGAACTATTTCACCACCTTCTAATCTACTGTTTTATAGACTATTTGGTATAACAATATTGATTAATTTTTAAAGTATTGGTTTGTTTTTTTTTGTCTGTGGTACATTCAATTCCATAAACATACCTACTATTAGGTGCTATGCTAAGCTTTGGGGGTTCAAATAAGAAAAGGACAGTTCCTGTCCTCAAGGAGTTTACAATCTAAGAAAAGAAGATAATACACAAAAGGAAGCTAAAAAGTATAAAGTGGGGGAAGACGAAGGGAGTCTACTAAGGAGTATCTGGCTTGGGAATTATGTCCCATGGAGTTGAAACCAAGTTGAGCTACCGAAAGAAAATGGAGACTTACCTAGAAAATTCCAAGCCATCTCTAAAGGAAGGCTTTGGAAGGAATTTATTGCCCTACCCAATCAAAGGAGAGAGGCAACTGAGGGAGTCAAGAAGGTATTGAGTGTCAAAAATGGAGTCAATCTACATGGTGATGAGATTTCAGGTGATCACCTTATCATGGATGAGGCATGATGTTCTCAGGATTCTGATCAAGAAGAGCTCTTAATTTGAAAATGGAGAGTACTGGATATTATTGTCAGAGAAAATGTCAAATCCCAGCTCTTTAATTTACTACCTGCCTTACTTTGGGCAAGTCATTTAACTTCTCTAGGCCTCAGTTTCTTTATCTATAGAGTGAGGGTGTTTGACTAGACAGGCGTTCTGAACTGTTTTTGTATCATGGACTTCTTTAGCTATCTGGTAAAGCCTGTGGATGCCTTCTTTGCATAATATTAAGCCTATGGATGCCTTGTTACCATAATATTTTTAAAAAACATAAAATAAAACATGAAGAAAGCCAATTTTATTGAAATGAAATGTAATTTGTTCCCATTCAAAATCTCTGTCCCCTTGCAATTTATCCATGGGTCCCTTATGAATCTATGGATCCCACGAGTCTATGATATATTCTTTGACACTCTAAGATTGATTTCAGCTTTGAGCGAAATGAAAAATTCTCCTGGCTGTGCCAGGCAAAGATGAAGTAACCAACATAGAATCAGAAATGATTATGCAGCTTGAAAAGTGGTAATTCCTTGCTTGTTTTTAATGTGACATGACCTCATAAAACAGAACGTATATTTAGAACAACCTTTATAAAAGTAGGAGATAGGAGCAGGCAGAAGGGGATTCTCCAGGTAGATAAGATAATAGCCAGAGAAAATGCCCAGGAAGTTGGGTAGGGTTTTAGGAGAAAGAACACGAGTTCAGTTTTGGAGTTTACGATGTCTTCTGGACATCCAGTTCAAGATGTCTGAAAGGCAGTGGCAGATGTGAAATTAAAGGTCACTATTGAAGTTGCGGCAGGATAGGTAGATTTGAGAATCATCAGCATGGAGATGGTAATTAAATTCTTGAGAACTGATAACATCACCATGTGAAGTAGTATAGAGAGATAAGAAAGCCAAGGACAGAACCCTATGGGACAGCCATAGCTATGATCTGGATGAGGATCTAGCAAAAGAGATTGGGAAAGAGTGGTCTCATAGGTAGGAGGAGAACCAGGAGATAATGGTGTCCCAAAAGTCTAGAAAGAAGAGGGGATCAATGAGTAGAGAGTGATCAACAGTATCAAAGGCTGCAGGGAAATCAAGAAAGATGAAGATTAAAAAAAAGTCCATTGGATTCGCAATGAAGAGACAATTAATAACTGGAAAGAGCAGTTTTAGTGGAACGATAAAGTCAGAAAGGACTGAGGAGTGAGAGAAAAGTAGACACACCTATTGTAAACAGCCTTTTCAAGGAGTCTGGCTCCAAAAGACAAAAGAGTCATAGAATGATAATCCTGCGGCAAGATGGATCCCGTGCCACAAGGTGAAATGAGAGATCCAGAGAAAGGGTAATAAGAAAACCTGAGGAGAGAGAGCAATTAGCTTATAGAATACATTCCTCACAAAATATTCTGAAACTTAAGAACTTCTATTTTTCAGAGTCTGAAAAATCCATTTTAACTTCTATCAATTCTTAATTATCACTAACTGCCACACTTATGGATTATCTGGGTCCTTTCTCTCCTTCTTCCTGCTATCCATTTGTTCATTTGATGGCTTATTAGCACTTCTTCCAAGAGGAGAAGAGGAGGTACAAAAGAAAATAAAACTTAAACTCACCAAAGATAATAGTATAATAACAATATTAATGATAATAATAACATTAATAGTTATGGGGGAGAAAGAAAAAGGGAAGGGGAAGGTAACAAAGATCATAATACTAACAATAACCACAGATTTATGTTTATAGAGTGTTTTCTTTATATTAAAAGAGTTCTCAGTATGAATGGTGAAGTAGGTGGTGTAAATATCATTATCCCATTTTAGAGATGAGAAAATGGAGCCTCTTTGTTAGCTTGGTGTTTTCCTAAAATTTTAGCTTGTTTCTCAATCTATTTCATAGATTCTGGACACTCTAATATATAAAACATTAAAACAAATATTGCTTAATACATAAAGAAATGCTCCATTCCTCCCGCTGCCATGAGCAGAATGACAGATCTACTTTCAAGATGAACACCCCATTCCAGACTCACCACCATAGTATAGGTTGTGACTTTCTTTTCAATTTTCAAGTGTTATGATAATCACCTTGGGAGAGTGGTTAGCAATGGCTTTCTTCTTCTCTAAGACCTTCAATTTGCTATAAAGGAATCAGTTTTCAATAACTTCCTATGATTTCTGAGACAATCACTAAAAGATATGGCCCAATGAGAGCACTCTGAAATGTAAGAACCATCCAGGAAGAGGTATTTATTAAAATTTGGATAGTTTGTATGGCACATTGTTTACATAATTCACATATTACATAATGCTTAGTTGTATCATCACAACTTTTGTCTTTTTTTCATTTTATTTTATTCATTTCTATTCTGAACTTAACGAAAAGCAAATAAAATGTACATTTGCATATGTGATGTGTAATAGTATAAGCTTGTACACGAATATGTGAATATTAGGTAAAGCATGCTTTTCTTTTAAAATATATAAGGAATTCAAAGCTATCCTGTTTGTCTGCGAATCCTTCCATGCTTCCTTCTGTTCTCTTCTCATTTCAGGAGGCTGGGGGAGGAAGACACAGGGAAGGGGAAGGTAATAAGTAGTAAGTACCTACTATGTATCAGGCGCTGTGCTAAGCCCTTTACAAAAACAATTCTCCTTTGATCCTCACAACAACCCTATGAGGTAGATGCTCTTATTATGTTTGATCTACAGGTGAGGAAACTGAGTCAGACAGCTGTTCAATGACTTGTCTAGGGGCACATAACTAGTAAGTATATGAAATGGGATTTGAACTCAGGTCTCCCTGACTCCAGGACTCCAGGACTGCCATCTACTGCAATGCCTACTCTGATCCTTAGCCCATTTTTCTTGTAACAAATATACACAAGCAAGCAAATTGACTCCCATATTAGGCATTTCCAAAAATATACGGTTCAATCTGGATCTTGAGTCCAACATTTCTCTGTCAAGATGTAGGTAGCATGTTTCATCATTGGTCCTCTGGAGACATGGTTGGTCATTGTATTGATAAGAGTTCTTAAATACTTCTTCCTTTGAAACCTACTTTGTTCATATCCTTTGGCCATTTATTTATTGGGAAATGACTCTTGTTGTGAATTCGAGTCAGTCTCGTATACTCTTGGTGTTATAAAAAAACTTTATGCCATCTTAAGGTCTTAAAAGCAAGAGTTTTGGAGCACCATGTTGGGAAGACTTGAGGTAAAATCTGGCCTGAGACACTTAGTAGGTACTAGGGTCAACTATGTGAACATGGCAAGTCCCTTGACCTCTGTCTGCCTTTGTTTCCTTAACTGTAAAATGTGGGTAATAATAACACCCATGTCCCAGGGTGTTAAAGGATTGAAAGAGATAATAGCTTTAAGGTACATAGCATAGTGCCTAGCACATAGCAAGTGCTTAATAAACACTTATTTCCTTCCATCCTTCTTTCCTTCTTTCCTTCCTTCCTCCCTCCCTCCCTTCCTTCCTTCCTTCCTTCCTTCCTTCCTTCCTTCCTTCCTTCTTTTCTTCCTTCTTTTTCCTTCCTTCCTTCCTCCCTCCATTCCTTCCTCCCTCCCTCCCTTCCTTCCCTCTTTCCTTCCTTCCCCTTCCTTCCTTCCTTCCTTCCTTCCTTCCTTCCTTCCTTCCTTCCTTCCTTCCTCATACATATATATGTGTGTATATATATATATTTACATATATATCATACTTACACACATACATATATATATATATATACACACATATGTGCATGCGTATACCCACATGATCTGGAACATACATATAAACACACATGTGTGATTTTTATATCATAGCATGTCACACCATGTTATGTGACATGCTACATCATGTCATGTTGTATGGTGCCATGCCATGTCATATGTTATATGTATTTTCCCTGTTACGTATTTTCCTTCTCATTTTAATTGATTCGTTTTTCCTTGTTGAAATTAATTCTATGTAATTAAAATTGTCCATTTTTAATTCTGTGATCCTTTCTATCCCTTGGTCATGAATTCCTCTCCTATCCATAGATCCAAAAGGTAATTTGTTTGTGATACAACCGTTTATCTCTTAGCACTAACTTTTGTTATTCAATAATATTGATGCCTGTATTTGTGTATACATGGGTATGTATAAATTTACTTTTAAGAAACACCTTTTTCTTTTTCTTTTTCTGAATAATTCAAGAGGAAGCATTCTTTGCACTCCTAGCAAGAAGAAAACAACAAAAATCCTTGATCCCTCTTGGTCTGTCTTTTTAATGAGATGTTTTGCTTTCACTTAAACTACTCTAAATCCAAAACATGAAGCAAACAAACTTGTTATTCCTCTTGCTTAGAGACTTCTTTATTAACAGTAACTAAATTACTAAAATTAGATGGTTGTCCATGCTAAATATAACAGTGACATTTATGAATACATATATGCTTTATTATTTGCATAATTTTACTAAAAATTTGTATTGAAATTAGTTATACCTACATATGTACATACCCAGATCAAACCTCCAGTTACAATTAACCTTTGTCCACCTTAGTTTCCTCATCTATAAAATGGGAATAATAAAATCACCTACCTTCCAGGGTTCTTGTGAGGATCAAATGTTATATAAATAATATTTGTAAAGAGCTTTGCAAACACTAATAGGCTTTTTTGTATATGCTAAAGGGAGAGTGACCAGACTTGTGATTTAATTGGTATAGGGAACTCCCAGATGTGATAACTTCCTCTACCTATGCAAGCTAATACCTTCTCTGCTATTTATAATCTTAAAACACTTCCTAGAGAAATGTGGTTAAGTGTCTTACCCAGGGTCACAGTCCGCATATATGAGAGATGGGCTTGAACCTGGTTGATTGTACTCATAAAGTTCATATGAATAAATCTGGCTTCAGATATGCAAGTGTTATGTAGGCTGTCTTCCACTTTTTGGTGTAGATATAGAATTCTTTTACACTAATATTCACCGCCAAGTAGAAGAGAAGTCCCTTAAGCTAACTGAACCCCCCAAACCATCCTTAGCTGGGCATACAAAAATGGGCAGTGGCAGGATTTGGCCTTCAGGTTATTATAGTTTGTTGACCCTTGTTATAGAAGAGAATATTGCACAGATCAAAATACAGATAAATAAATGCAAGGGAATAGTCTGAGGGAAGATGCAACAGAAAGTGGGTGGTGTCAAGAAAGGCTTCATATAGAAGACAAACTAATCTTTGAAGAAAATTTGTGATTCTGTGAGTTGGACATGAAGTGAGTTCCCTTAAGTCTCAACTAAAATCTCAGGGTCTACAGGAAGCATTTTTCTACCCCTCTTAATTCTAGTGACTTTCTTCTGTTAATTATTTCCTATTTTATTGTGTGCATGTATATATGCATGCATGTACATACACACATGTATCTACACATATACATGCATCCAAACACACATGTGCATACATGTGTATACATATACACTGTGTATGTATATATGTATTATGTATGTTTGTCTTTCCAAGTTATTATGAAGTCCATCTGTTCCTCATTTCTTATAGCACAATAATGTTCCATTACATTCATATACCACAACTTGTTTAGCTATTCCCCAATTGATGGGCTTCCCCTTGATTTTCAATTCTTTGCCACCATAAAAGGAGCTGCTCTAAATATTTTTATGCATATGGGTCTTTTTCCCACTTGTGTGATCTCTTTGGGATACAGCCCTAGGAGTGGCATTGCTGGGTCAAAGGCTATGCCCTTTTTAATAGCCCCTTGGACGTACTTCCAAATTGCTCTCCAGAATGGCTGGATCAATTTACCACTCCACCAACAATGTAACAGTGTTCCAATTTTCCCACATCCTCTCCAGAATTTATGATTTTCCTGTTTTGTCATATTGGCCAATATGTAAGAGTTGTTTTGATTTGCATTTCTCTAATCAATAGTGATTTAGAGCATATAGATATCTTTAATTACTTCCGCTGAAAATTGCCTATTCATATCCTTTGACCATTTATCAATTGGGGAATGACTTGTAGTCCTATAAATTTGACTCAGTTCCTGTATATTTTAGAGATGAGGCTTTTATCAGAGACACTGGCCATAAAGATTCTTTCCCAATTTTCTGCTTCTCTCCCAATCTTTGTTGCATTGGCTTTGTTTGTACAAAAATTTTTCAATTTAACATAATCACAATTATCCATTTTGCATTTCATAATGCTCTCTAATTCTTGTTTGGTTATAAATTCTTTCCTTCTCCACAAATCTGACAGGTAAACTATTCCTTGCTCTCCCAAATTGCTTGTAGTATCAGCCTTTATACCTAAACTGTGAACCGTGAGTCCTATTTCTATAAACAATGTTTTAAAATATGCTATGAATTTCATGGGCTTTTGTGAAATATATTGATTTATTGATGAAAATTTAGAATAATTTGCCTATGACCATTACCTTTTCATAAAAAGTATTGTGATTTAAAACACTGAACTACACCAAGCTGAAATGATTGTCTGAATTTGGATTACTATTGCATATGGTCTATAGAACCACTTGAGTTACCATCTTGTGCCTAGTTCAGGTCCTCATTGTCATCGGCTGGGATTCTGCAATAGCCTCCCACATGATCTCTCTGCATCCAGATCTTTTCCAACCCATCCTTCATAAGGCTGTTAAATTGATACTCCTAAAATCCAGAGCTGGCTGTGCTGCTCCTTTCCTCAAGATGCTTCAATGGCTCTCCATGGATGTAGGATCAAATACAAAGACCTCTGGTATTTAAAGCCCTTCACAATTTGGTTCTAGCTCATCTTTCCAGGTTGATTACAAATTGCTTTTTCTCATCACATAATGATCCAGCCACACTTGCTATTCCTTATACATGAATGACAATTCGTCTTCTTTCTATGTCCCTTTGTCTTTCCTCATTATATTAATTACATTATATCTTATTGTATATTATAATATTAATTTTATTATTATAATTTTTATTACATATGATAAAATATATTTTTAATTTTTATAAATAATATTTGTTTTATCATATATCACATATATTATATGTATGCTATAATAATATTAATTATTAATATTTTGATATTTATTTTAAAATCCTCACAACCTCTTGAATTGTTAGTACTGTTCAGGCCTCAGCTCATGTGCCACATCCTTCAAAAGGTACCTGATGGTACAATGGGTCTAGGGGTCAGGAAGATCTGAATTCAAATCCAGCCTCAGACACTTAACCAGCTGTGTGACCATGGGAAAGTCACTTCACCTCTATTTGCCAGTTTCCTCAACTGTGAAATGGGAATAATAGCACCTACCTTGCTGGGTTATTTCATGGATCAAATGAGATAATATTTGTAAAAAATGCTTAACATAGTACTTGGCCTATGACAGACACTATGTACATGCTTACTTCCTTCCCTTCCCCATTTGTTAGCCTTACTCAAAATCATGGTGTATTCTTTTTGTACATAGTCTATATTTACTCAGCTGTGAACACATAGTCTGTCCCTAGTAAAGTGTAAGGTCCCTGAGGACAGAGACAGTCTCACTTTTATATTAGTATCACTAGCATCTAACACAGGACTTGACACATAGGAGATCTTAATAAATGTCAACTGATTTTGCCTGTTGGTACTACAAACATAAAGATACAATCCTTGCCCTCACTGAACTTATATGTTATGTGGTTCAGTTGTTTTCAGTCATGTCTGACTCTGGGATTTTCTTGGCAAAGATACTGGAGCAATTTGATATTTCCTTCTCCAGCTCATTTCACAGATGAGGAAACTGAGGCAAACAAGATTAAGCGACTTGTCCAGGGCTATCCAGCTAGTAAGTGTCTGAGGCTAGATTTGAATTCAGGAAAATGAATCTTCCTGACTCCAGGCCTGGTATTATAGCTAGCCACTCCACCACCTAGCTGCCTTACAGGGTATGACATGTGGATAAATAATTATAATGCAGTATAGATTATGGTGAGTTCAAGATCAAGATACAAAGAGTTCAAGAAAGGTTTAGATGGGAGAGAAATTATAGCTAGTGAGACCTGGGAAGAGGTGAAACCTAGCTGAATCTGGAAAATTTAGAAAGGTCTGAGATGAAGAGGGAGTGCATTCCAGGCTTGGGAGACAGGCTACACCAATTCAAAAAGGCAGATAGAGTTTGGAGGCTAGTTCCTCTTGCCTTCTAGCTGGAATATAATTGTAGAAAAATTGTTGTGCAAACAAAATATTATAGAAGCAATATATAGTTTTACATAAAGTATGTAATGCAATAACTCCACCAAAGAAACTATATAAAAATCAGTAAAAATTATGAAAGGCAAAGTGGCATGGTAAATGGAGAGTTGGTCTTGGGGCCAGGAAGATGTAGGTTTCCAATTTAGCCTTTGACACCTATAGGTTGGCTCACCTTGTGAAAATCAAAACCTCTCAGTGTCCAAGCTAACTCTCCAAGTATATAAATTGCACAAAAAATTCAAGCTTACATTGTTAGAACTCCCTGTACCAATGAACTCAGGTTCAGTCCTTACCCTAAAAACGATTACCCTGATTAATATAAAAATATTCACTGACTTATGACCTATTATTGATTGTTGTCTTGTGTATCTTTCAATAGAGTAGATTAAAAATTCACATGCTTGGCGAGCTACATAAATCAAATTAACTGAATAATTAATTACTAAAACAATTATTATTTATAAGTCTGTCTTATCTGCCAGGACACGCAGTTTTCCCCCTCTAAATAATAAAGCATAGTTAATCATACTTTTCTCACTAAAAAAGTAATATTTTAATTAGAACAAAAATTATACCACTAATAAATAAAATATTTAAGATTTATTTCATCTTTATCCCCTTTTTAATGTTTATTTTTGTATATGTTTCATAATGTGACAAATTAGTACATCAGCACATATTAGTGTCGAAATAGTTTACAGACTACTTGCCTAGGGCACTGAGTGATTTGCCCATGGTCACACAGCTACCTTACATCAGAGGCTGGCCTTCTCCAGGCCAAGGTGCTCTCAACAGATCCTTACACTGAGCTAGAATCTACCTCCTTGCTGATTATACACACTACTTCTAGTCCCCACCTTCAAAGCAACAGAGAATGGAAAAAAAGTATGCTTCCCAAATCCAAATTTATTATTTCTGAGGTTTCAAACATAGTGACTGAGATGTCTAATCTAAGTGGGTCAGTGGATAGAGAATTTTAAGTTTTAGAACTTAGGTTTTTAACATTTAGAACTTTAAGTCACGAAGACCTAACTTCAAATCCTGTCTTGGACATTGACTAGTTGCGAGACCCTGGGTAAGTCAGTTAACTTTCCCCATCCTCAATTTCAGGCTACAGACTATTTAATTGCTAGTAGTTGTTATTGTCAATGCCTTTATGTCAATTTCCCACAACATAAGCTACGATGATAGTCGTTCAGTCATTTTTAGTCCTGTCTGACTCTTTGCGACCCCGTTTGGAGTTTTCTTGGCAAAGATACTGGAGTGGTTTGCTACTTTCTTCTCTAGAATTAGCTGGCTTAATTTAGGTATACTCAGATGTTCTCACATCCTATGTAATATATCCCATACAAATAAGGTAACAGTTATTTGGTTATGTAGGTCATTCATGATTATTTTGTTGCATTCTGCATATTTCACTTTTATCTTAATGTTTGTATGTGCCTATAATGAGTAGGGTCCTCCAAAGCCTCATTTCCTGTGATGTGTGAATGTAGAAGGCCCTGTTTGTCTTGTTCCAAGAGTGGCCCTCATCACATGGTCAGACCTATACTTTACGAATATCTCTCGACAGTCATATGGAAGATAGATTGAAAAGGGAAGAGAAATGCAGCAGAGAGATCGACTAGGAAGTCTGTTGCAGTAGTCTAAGTGACAAGTGATAAAGGCCTGAACTAGAAAGTGTTGGCTTTCTGAGTGAAGAGAAGGGGATAGATAAGAGAGATGTTGTGGATATAGAATGACAAGTCTGGATGTTGGGGTGAGAAAGAATGAAGGACTGAGAATGACTTGAGGCAGCAAGTCTGGGGGGAGATGAAGGATAGAGGTGCCTTTGACAGCTATAGAGAAGTTAGGAAGAAGGATGGGTCGTAGGGGGCAAGTAAAATAGTGAGCTCCATTTTAGACAATTTGATCTGTAGAGCAAATTTAACTTAGTGAATGAAGAGCTGACCTAGGAGCCAGGAAGACCTAGGTTCAAGCCTGCCTCTGACCCATACTAAATGTGTGCCTCATGGAGATTCTCCAAACCTTTCAGTGCCCCAGGGAGCTCCCTCGCATAAATTGCAGAGAAGATGCTATTCTTCATTGATAGAGGGAATTTTTTTCATCCAGGAGTTCCCTATACAAATGACATCACAGGTCCATGCCCTAGGCCCTCCTGTAGGGCATCCAATGGGAAAGGTGCAATCAGAGTATGGTAAAAAGACATAAGGTTTAAGAATTAGTCAAAGACAGAAAGTTTGGCTAAGATGGAATGTACGGTCAATTTTTTAAAATGCTCATGTATTTGGTATTTGTCTTGGTTTAAGAACAGCAAGGTTTTATTAATTCTCATCTTATTAATTTGGAATTAATGATAATCTTCAAATGGACTGCACTGAAGTTTGCCTTTGTATTCTGTATGAAAAGAGGGTCTGTTAAGCAAATTGTGTTAATTAAATTCCAGGGAGAAGATATTTGTCCTATTTAAGAAAGCAAACTTATCAAGCACTTTAACAACTGCTTAACATTTATTTGCTTTAAAATAATCAATGTGTTAATTACAAAGAATTTTTTTTCTAGACCTGTGATTTCATTGATGTAGGGTATTCTTAAAACAGAAATTCCCTCCACTGATACATAGCCACATCTCACCTGAAACTTAGATTTTTTTTTTGAGAGTTGCCCAGGGGCACACAGAAATTCCTCTTAAAACAGAAATTCCCTCCACTGATACATAGCCACATCTCACCTGAAACTTAGATTTTTTTTTGAGAGTTGCCCAGGGGCACACAGACCTTGAATGACACATGCACAGCAACCCACTTAGTATGTGTCAGAAACAGGACTGGAACCTAGGTCTTCCTGACAGTCAGGCCAGGAGCCCTCCATCTGCTAGGCCATATTGTATTTGTTCTTTAATGCCTGCCATTCATGCTACTATGAGTACTTGGAAGTAATACAGTTCCAATTTAAAGCAGTTGTTAATTTAGACATTGAAGAGCTGTGTGGCTTAGTGGATAGTGTTGGACTGGAGTTAGGAGCTTCAGTATGAGGTTCATCTTCCACACTTTTTTGCCATGTGATCGTGAAGCATGTCACTTAATCTTGAAAAAACACAGTTTCACTTGTAAAATAGAGATTATAATACTTGTATTATAATACTTGCCTAACCTCCCAGGATTGTTGAGAGGAAAATGATTTTGACAAGTTTAAGTCACTATATAAATGTGTTATTTCCTCTGATTCAGACTGAGACTTTTAATTTTTCCAAATTAATGGAATTTTGTCATCCATGTAATTTGAGGAGCAAGTTCAGTGGATAAGTGCCCTGAGTTGGGGAGACCTAGGCTCAAATCTTGTCGCAAACACTTACTAGTTTTATGACCCTGGGCAAGTCATTTCTATTTGCCTCACTTTCCTATCTGTGAAATAGTACCCACAGCCTAGGGTTCTTGTGAAGATCAGTTGGAATCCTATCTGTAAAACATTTTTTAAATGTTAAAGTGCTACAGAAACACTGATTCACTTGAGCTCCTTAATTTTGCCAATGAATTTTGTTGTTGTTTAATCATTTCAGTCATGGTCTACTTTCCATGACCCCATTAGGGGTTTTCTTGGCAAAGAAACTTGAGTGTTTTGCCATTTCCTTCTCCAGCTCATTTTACAGATGAGGAAACTGAGGCAAACAGAATTTAGCAACTTGCCCTGGGTCACACAGCTAGTAAGTGTCTGAGGCTCGATTTGAACTCAGAGAGGTGAGCCTTCCTCACTCCAAGCCTGACACTTTATCCATTGCACCACCTAGCTGCCCTGCCAATGAATAAAATTTTGCTATCCACGGAAATTGAGGAATGAGATAGTCTAACCACTAGGTAAAGGATGCTAGTATTATAAATCAGGAGGATAGCTGACTGGGAAGGGAGGGAAGCCAATGTCTAAAGTGTGTCACTCCTTCCAAGGTTGAGATAGACTAGAGTTAGAGATCATAGGAATTGAGAGCCTAAGGAAATAGGAGGCCAGGGTGCTTAAAGAGATAGGTTCTGGGGTGAAAAAGACTGTGAGCCAGGCACTCAATGTGATGAAGAAAGAGAATCACCTGGAGGTCCACAGATTATGGAAGCAATGATGTAGACAGAATGGAATGAACTTTAAAGGAAAAGAGGTGGTTGTTGAGTGATAGTGTCAGAAGAAAGGTCTGAAAATATCAGTGGAGAACAGGGAACACATCAAGTCTTCCTCCTGGCTTTTTGTATTAGGAAATGTGAGAAAAAGAGCATTCAACCTGGAGGGGATGACAAGAAATACAGTAGCTTCTAGAGAGACATAGGTTCCAATCAATACCAGAAGATGGAAGGAATACAAAAGGGAGGAATCTGGGATGAAAGAGAGCTTATTGGCGTTGAGGGGAATACACAATTAAGAGTGGACAGAGGACAATAGAGACTATGGAAGGCAAGACTGAGCTGGTTGGTCAAATCAAGGCAACAAGTACTTATTAAACACCTACTATGTGCCATGTACTGTGATAACTACTGTTGCTGTTTGGCCTTTGTTCTTCAAGTGGACCAATGACTTTATGAAGCTGATTTCTTGAGCAAGAATTAGATTTAAGTGAGGCAGATTTGTACAGTCCTCGGCCTCACTCTTTTCTACTAGGGGTACAAAGACAAAAAGTAGTCCCTTCTTTCAAGAAACTCAAAGTGCCTGGGAGGAGGTAGCAGGAGAAAGGAACCTCCTTGTTGACCGTCTTCACTCTCTTCTTGGGCTATGTTTACTGTCAATGTCATTAAGGTCAAGAGCTGACTAAGGACCACAAGGAAGTCTCTGGCCTATAGCTGAGAACCCTTTCTCCTGGCCCCATTTATAACTATACCCTACCGAATATTTGTCCCATAAGCTACGTAGCTCACATGCTTTTAGAGAGAGGATGGTCCACTAGTGACTTGCAGGCCCTAGAAAGACAGACCTGGAATCCTTAGGAATTGTCCTGCTGTACTTTTTGAAAGTAATCTGAGTAGGTGTGAGAGTGGGCAGAGACTTCTTTCATATTTGTCTTTGCATCCCTGGCACCTAGCACAATTTCACATTATCTAATAATATCTAATATTATCTCCAAATCTCTACTTGAATGACTAGACCTGCCTCCCACCAACTATCCCAAAAGAACAAAAGAAAATGAAAAATGCGTAGACTTGAGATTTTATTCCTGTACGTCGACCAGTTTAGTTCTTTGTTAAAGACCATGACATCTCCCTAATGGGAAAATGAATCTACTGATTAAAACTAAAGTGATGGGACAGAGACTATAGGAAGCAAGGCAAGGATCACACAGCTATCTCAAACAAGGGATCAGATTGTGGTTGGTTGGTTGATTTATCAATTGGCAATGAATCTTTCTCTGACTTTTACTGCCCATTTCACACAGGTGCGACACACTGGTTCATTGGCTACATTGTCTTAGCATCCACAGGGGGTTAATTTAATGGCAATGTTATTCATGATTAAGCCATCAGTTCATCTGATGGAAACAGTAGTTGCTCATTGAAATCACCCTCTTTCTCCAAAAGACGTTTTTTTAATTGCTAAGTACAGAAACTGGCTCCATATACAGATTAGGAAGCTGTCTGGTTTTCTAGATGAAGAATAGTGGTCGTTTGTGGCAAACAGTTCCTGAGAGTAATTAACATATTTAGCTAGAACTGTTTTCCACAAAAATGAATCCTTTAGGACTGAGGAAGTCTTCAGTGTCTTTGGTATCACTGGGGATTTCCACAGGCACATTTTTTTTCTTTCAATCTCCCTATTTAACGAGACTGAAACCTCCCTTTTCCACAATGTAAGTTTTGAATTTATTCTTGGAATATTTACTTGTGGATCACAAAGAAAAGGCTTTTTTATGTCCCCTTCCAGCTCTTAAATTCCATGATTGCACGACTTATTTTTTTGTATTGTAATCATTGGAGATCTCTAAGTAAATAATTTAAAAAGAGGTAATCAATCAAGAAGCATTTATTAAGCACCTACTAGGTTCCAGGCACTGGGATTAGAAAAATGGTGAATGAGATAGTCCCTCCTCATATGGGCCTTCAACTGCTGCTATTATTTTCATTGCTTTCTGATTAAGTAAGCCCCCAAAATTAAAAGAGCTGATGAGTCAGTCGTAATTTGAGCAATTTAGGACTGGGCTTTTTTTTTTAATTTCAAATGATTTCTGTTTGTTTAATGGCAGCAAGATAGGAAGATGCTCTTTTTTTTGGCAAGGAGCAATCCGGGTAACCAGGAAGACTCCAACTGAAATAAAAACCTCCTGCGCTATATCTCTAGATGGTTCCCCTGAAGATGAGAGAGGCTTATGCTTCAGTAATTCTTCTGATTGTGGATTTTTTTTCTCAATTTATAAGATGTTTGGCAATCTTTTGATAGCGATTTAGAAGGGACAAAGATGACTTTGGTGATGGTCACCCCCATTTGAGAGCACTAGCTTTTGTAGGGTCACACAGCAACAGAAGGTCAGCGTTGTACTAATCTCTTAGTTGACATCTATGCAGAATCTCGGGTTACTGGGCCATCCTGCTTTTCTTAAAGAAAGGCTTGTATTTGAGGATGTGGGATTTTAATGGGAAGTAGTTATTAAAAATACCATATTGAGGCGGTTTGCTACTTCTGGTCCTCCCCACCACATACAGGAGAGTGAAAATAAGAGTAATAATTTTTAAAGGGACTGGTCCAGTGTGGAGGAGCTCTTGGTGAGGAAACTCCTTCTACCAATACAAGCTGAACCAGCTTGGTAACTTATAATTTTGTAATCATTATATGGGGTGACTGATCCAGGGCCATGGGACCAGTATGTATCAGAGGTATGATCAAAGCTTCCTTACCTGAGGAAATAAACAGGCAGCCCAGCGGCCAATTGTGGCCTGAATCGGATTAAAATGTATTTGGGAAATACTTAACAAAATAAATGAAAATATAATAAAGCGTAGATGATTTTTGTTGTTGTGTCGTTTTAGTCATGTCTGACTCTTCGTGACCCCATTTGGGGTTTTCTTGGCAAACATACTAGAGTTATTTGTCATTTCCTTCCCCAGCTCCTTTTACACATGGTAAAACTGAAGCAAACGGAGTTAAGTGACTTGCCTAGGGTCACATAGCAAGTAACTGTCTGAGGTCAGATTTGAACTCAGGTATCTCCTGACTCCAGACCTGGCCCTATCCAATGTACCATCTAGTTATCCCACATAGATAGCATCACATTTTTAAATTAAGTCAGCATATGTCCCACAGGGATCCTAATGTATAAATTAGTGACCTTTGTTACCATTTGAGCTTGACACGACTGTCCTATATCCTGACTACCTCATGTAATAGCAATAATAATAACATTAGCATGGCCATTTATAATTTGCAAAGCTCTTTACATTTATTGCCTTGTTTGAGCCTACCCTGTGGGGGTAGGTCTTACGGGTACTGTAACCCTTATTTTACCGATAAGGAAATTGAGATTCGGAAAGACTAAATGGCTTCAGAGTGGTCACATAGCTAAGAAATGTCAAAGGTCAAAGTGACTTCAGGCCTTCCAGATTCTGAGATTACTTCCTGATTTTATCTACTAGGCCATGCTGTCATCTCATTTAACCATTTAGTCATTTTAATAATAACTAATATTCATATAAAACTTCAAAGTTTGCAAAGATCCATGTATTGTCTTAATGTGTTCCTTCTGCCCAGGCCATACTCACTAGCAGCAGCATCCGCTTTAGCCTCTCTAAATCATGAGGCTGGAGTCTGAATTCCCTACTCAATGAACATTAGTGTCCATATCCATAAACAGTGGGGAAGCACTAAGATTATTGAGTAGGGGAATGACGTAGTTGGACTCATGTCTCAGAAAGATTATTTTGTCAGCTATATAGATGAGAGAGTAGAGAGAGGAGGGACTGTAACTGGTATGACCAGTTGCTTAGGAGTCTGTTACATTACTCCAGGGTCTGAATTAAGGTAGCAAATGGTGTGCTTGTAATCAGATGAAGGAGATATCACTCTGGTGATCAGGAAGGTATCCTGGAGAAGCTGGGTCTGGAAGGATGGAGAAAATTTCAATAGGTACAAATGAGGTGAAGTGGCATTTTACTTGGAAGGAACAACATGAATGAAGGCATAGAGGTGGGACGGTACAGGTTGTGTTTAGGGAACTGCTAATAGGGTGGTTTGGCTGGATCAAAACATGCATTACCTTAGTCCGTATTGCTTTTTAGGGCATGTTCTTTAGGTACAAAAGTTAACCTGTTTCTTTTCACACTCTTAATACCTGAGAAGCAAGAGGTCATTAAAGGTTGACCTTGGCAGCAGGAAGTTCAAGTACTGATTCAGCCACATACTGCTCATAAATTGTGGGTATAGACAAAGACTCAGTCTTGGGCCCTCTTCTTTCAAATGGTCACCACATCAGCTCCTATGGGATCAATTACTATCTGTATGTAGATGATTCCAAAATCTATGTATACAGCCCTAGTATCTCTCCTGAGCTCCAGTCCGACATTATCAACTATGTATTGGACATTCAAATCGCATATCCCTTATGGTATATTTCAAAGTCAATGTCTGAAACAGAACTCACTATCTCTCCCTGACAAAGTGTCCCCAGTTTCAATCTATTTTGTTACTATCAAGGGTGCTCACATCCTTCCAATCACATGAGTTCACAGACTTGGTGTCAACCTCAACTCCTGAGTCTCATCTAGTCATCCAGTTTTGTTGCTTCTGTCTCTACAAAATGTCTCATACACATGTACTTCTCCTTAGTTGTAAAAACACCACCCTGATACAGGATCTTTTAAATTCTCAACTGGACTATTGCAATAGCCTCCTATCTCATCATCCTACCTAAAACCTCTCCCCATTCCACACAACAGCCAAAGTGGTTTTCCTAAAGAGCATGTCTAATCATTTCACCCACCTGCTCAATAAATATTGGTGTCTCTCTATCACCTCAAGGAACAAATTTACCCTGCTCTATTTAGGCATTTAAATCTCTTCATATCCTGGCCCCTTCCTACTTTTTCAGTTTTCTCCCATGATTCCTCCTTCCCCAGCAATACTGGACTACTCATTATTCTTCACACACAATGTGCTATCTCCCATATCAATGACTTACCCATGCCATCCTCTATGCTGGAAATATACTAACTCCTTACCTTCATCTCTCTAAATCCCTGGTTTGCTTCAAGAAGTTGGGCTTAATTTTCATCTTCTACATGAGGCTTTTCTGCTACCCTTCTCAGACTGTAGTGTTCTCTTCCCCTAAGCTATCTTTGTATTTATTTTTATATATTATGTAAGTACATACATGTATATGCATGTTTATATATACATATATGATATATATGTTGTCTTATGCGTTAGAATGTAAACTTCTTGAGGGTAAGGATAGCTTCACTTGTGTCTTTGCTACCTTGGTGCTAAATACAGTACCTGTATCAAAAGAGGTACTCAGTCAATGCTTGCTGACTGATTGATTCATGTCTGTGTGACTATATAGCAAGACCTTAATCTTTTAGGTCCACAAGCAACTTTCTAAGACTAAATGTTGTAAGTGAATTGCCAAAATACAAGGAGAAGGGAGTCTCCATACTAGGAGCTCCACACTAATGAAATTATAGGTCTAGATGAAAACAACCACCACCACAACAAAACTCAACCAAATATAGGCATTTGCAAAGAGGTACAGAATTTAAAAACGGATCAGAAGCAAATCCTTTGCCTATTTATTACAAAAAATGTTTTTTTCTCTCTTTTTTTAGCATGGAGGGGAGGGTGGGAGGGAAAGAAAATACATTTCTATTGATTAAAGAAAATTAAAAATAGAAAGGTAGGGGCTGCTACAAATATGGAATGTTCCATACACTTTCAGACGGGGTCAGTATATTATCTCTCTTCCTTAATTGTTTTATTTTGTCACAAGAGCCCTCTCACAGTGTGTGAATAATCCATAAGTGTTTGCAGTGTTTTGTAAAAACAAAACACTTAAATAAAACTTAAAAAAGAGAGAATCAAGCCCTAGGAACTGGGACTTGAGGGTAGTATATTCCTGTTCCATGTTCATATGGAAGATAGTATTAATAGGAGTAAAGGAGCAATGAGCCTTGAGTGAGTTCAGAGTCTATGGTGGGCTGCATCATTGGATCATATATTTAGCCCTAAAAGGCATCTCAGAAGCAATCTAGCCTTACCCTTCATTTAATACATGAGGAAACTGAGGGCCAAGGAGTTTAAATGACTTTTCCATAGCATTATGGGTAGTAAGTGACAGAGCTGGAATTCAAACCCAGGTCTTTGACCCCCAGGCCAGGTGTCTTGCCATTGCCTTCGTGGGTTAAGCAACTTGCCAAAGGTCACGAAAGTCATAAGTGGCAAAGTTGGCCTGAATCATTCTGCACTAGGAATAAAAGAGAACAGTTAGATAACAGAGTAATGGCTATCAGCCTCAGGGACAATATAATCAATAAGCCTGAGAGAAAGGGCCATGGCCCAAGAATAACGTCCTGTTCTAGGCACTCAGTAAAGTACCAAATAATGACCCTAAATTCAAAGCCAGAAATCCAATAAGGTAACAAATGAAGCAACATAGGCAGTAGAATGTGTAGTCTGAATTTAACAGTAATTGGTCTTGCCTCAACAGATGATGCATAGAGCAAGGTTAGGACCATAACAGCATGGAAGAAGCCCAGGTATTAGATGATTGATGCTTTGTAGAAGGGATGGGGGGAAGACCAATCAAAGGAAAGTCACTTTATTGCAGGGGCACATTAGTCTGTGGCTCCAGTATCATTAATGATGGGGTGTATGAGGTGTTTTCAAAGATGATTAGTGCCTTTGGTGTGATGGCTTGATGAGCCCTTTTCAGGTTGTTCATCTACCTTTGGTGGTCATCCATCACCCAAATCCCA
Source organism: Trichosurus vulpecula (assembly GCF_011100635.1). Lineage (NCBI taxonomy): Eukaryota > Metazoa > Chordata > Mammalia > Diprotodontia > Phalangeridae > Trichosurus > Trichosurus vulpecula. The sequence continues at coordinate 190,560,698 of NC_050580.1, read as the reverse complement.
CCCATGGCTTTAAGAAGCTATAACATCTTCAGTGGCCACAACCCAGTAAAACCACCTCCACAGATAGGCTAAACCAGGTTGAGGGCAACTGACACGCTTCAAACCCGTTAGTGAGTTAGGGGGATGTCTACCTCAAACATATGAAGACTTTCCCCAGCAGAATGGACAGATGAAAATAAGTTATTCCAACACCATGATGGTGGCTGAAGCAGCTGCTGTGGAGTGCTTGGAGCTTGATCAGGCATTGAAGACACAAAAGTCATCCACCACAAGGCCATTGCCAGTTGTCCTAACTTTTTTCTTGACCCTGGACTATGATGATGGGAAGAGAGAGTGAGACTAATGACTTTGTGTAGCTCTGCCTCACTTAAATCCAATTCACATGCAAGTCAAGACATCACACATGATGTCATCAGTCCTCTTCAAAAATCAAGGATGAACAATAGCATCCTTCATGATATCATCTGAAATACATACAGCTACTATACTAGGAACGTAGAGATTACCTTACTTATGTGACTTAAACCATAAACATGTGACATTGGTAAAAAAAAATCAGTCCATTGCATGAACCAAAGGCAGAATCTAGCTAGTTGGAAAGCACTGTCAGAGCTGTAACTAGGGTTAAATGACCTGAACTTTGCCTTAGGGCACTGAAATTTATAAGGCTCTAACAGCATTTGTATTGCATCTGTAGATAAGAGTGACCTAGTACATTAGAACCAATAATATATATGTAAGTATATATGTGTATATGTATATATATATATATATACATATATATATGTATGTATATTAAGCTACCAGATCATGGTGCTTCCTCTAACCTCCTCTTGGCAGTAGCATCCCAGCTAATGTGCTACCTGGCCAGGCTCTGATCTGTTCCATCCCCCATCCAGTGGTGGCTTCTGAAGAGGAAGCCTTACAGTGTCCTAAGGTTTCTTCCCACAAGGACAGGTTTCTCTCCCCCACCATTGGGCTATACCCTTAGATGTTTCCTTTCATGGGGCCCTATGTCTGAGGTCTGAGATCTCTACTCAGTCCCCACTCAACAGAATTTCTCATTATAAGTTGCTTTGAAGGTGATTTTCAGCTGCTTACTACAAATGCTAGAATTCAGAGCTATGTTTCTGAGTACTGTGATTTTCACAGACCAAATAATTTGTTAGAATAAATAATAGCTAACATAATAACCACAGCTAATCTACTTCTTTATGATTTGCAAAATGCTTTACGTATGTTATCTAATTTGATTCTCACAACTCTGTGAGGGAGGGGCTATTATTATTATCCCTATTTTATAGATTAAAAAAAAAAACAGGCTGATGATCAGAATCACAGAGTTAAGAAAGCATCTGAAACAACATTCAAACACATCTCCTTAATGTTAATTCAGCATTCTACCACCTACACCATTTAGCTGCCAGACATTTAATGTGCCAGCTTAGGCACATGTACGCACTATAGGAAGAAAACAGGCAGGGTTGGCTTTTTAGGGCTTCTTCTTTTCATGAACTCATTTGCTTTTAGAATTACAAGTTGTATACAGTCATGATTATCTTGAGGAAGCATCAGATGCCATCTCCCTCCTACTGTTTTGGAAGGAACCTTAGCACACAAAGAGAAGGAAGGAAGGAAAGAAGGAAGGAAGGAAGGAAGAAAGAAAGGAAGGAAAGAAGGTAGGAAGGAAGGAAGGAGGGAGCGAGAGAAGAGGAGTAGAAGGAACGAGAGAGAAAAGGAAGAAAGGAAATATTTATTGTATCTACTATATGCTAAATTGTGCTAAATGCTGGACATGTTCAATTCTTAACTCAGTTGACATTTGAGAATCTGGCACCAACAGCCCTCAGCCATTGTGGGTTTGCCTAAAGGCATGCACTGATAGAAGATTGTTCCCAAAGCATTTCATCCAAATAATAATCATTTTTAAAATTGCATTGATCTTTCTGGCATGCTTTATATTTGAATCACCTGAATTAATAATGGCTTAAGCAGGTGCTTGCATTGTTTTAATTAACAACAGCTGTGTTAGAGCACATGGTACAAGAACACGTTATGGCATCATTTATTAAGGATGTATTGCTAATGCATTTTATGATGTGCTTTATAAAAAGTTATTAAAGGACACAGCTACTTCTTGTAATCATTCAATAAATATTAATAAAGCATTTATGATTGTGCTCTTAATTTAAAGTGTTACCATTATCTTTTAACCCAGTGTCAAACATCAAGAAAGAGCCAATGATCCACTCTCCCTAGCATCAGAAGTGCAGGAGGTGAGCATAGATTTCTCCTGTATTCTTTTGTAGAATTTTTGCCTTCTAAATGGTAGCCCTTGAATAAACCCTAGGCACTCTGAATCCTGATGCAGAAACAATGGTAGAAGAAACTTATCCCCCAAAGTCTTGCCCTACTGAGTTTTAAATCCCAATGGCTTCTTAATCACATATTACATCAGCAAGATGCTGATTCAGACTGAATTTTCCACACCATACATAAGTAAGGTTTGGTCAATTTCTTTTTAATGCTGTTGCTTTCATTACCAAATATATTTATTTAAACAGAATACTTATCTCAAGGCCTGCTGGGAACCTGAAGCCCCTTAATTGCTTCCATACATTATCAATCAGCTTGTAACTTGCTATTACTGTAGGCAACACTGCTGAATGTAGTGGCTAAAGCAGACCCATTTATTTCAATTAATCATTCCTTCTATGAAATATCAGTTTGCAAAAAGTGGTGGTAAGCAATTCTCCTCTGGGTTAAATGTGCTGAAAATGGAAATGATATCATGGAGATCCAGGATTCCTAGACAAATTAAAGCAAGGTCCTGGAACTAAAGCGTGCATTTGCTCTTTATCCAATCCAGGGAATCCTTCACAAAGATATTTTAAAGGGGATAGCAGTAATGGAATTGGACCTAAAGGGAAATGTATTTGTATATGTATAGATAATATATATGTATATCCACATATACATACACACATATGTGCATGTATACATATATGCATATACATATATATGTATATAGTATCTATCTCTTTCATATATATAAAATCTAGGTGGTCCTATGATTTCACTGGAATAGGGAGGTCCTGCTGGGAACTACCTATCTATCTACCTACTTATCTATGCATCTATCTGTGTATCTATGTATCTATCTATCTATCACATGCATATATAGGTCTTTTTGCAAAAACTTAACATTAGTACTACAGTCTATAATGACTATATGTCCTAAGAAATAATGTTTCTTGAAATCATTCAATAAATATTAATAAAAACACATATGCTTGCCCTCTTATTTTGACGTGTGACCATTATCTTTCATCATAGTGAAATGAGATGAAGTAGTAGAGAAATGCTATGAAGAATATGATAGAACCTTATGTATGAAATAAACAAATGCTCTAATACTTGATAGTTTAATGTAAATGTGGCAAAAAATGAAGGAGAGGATAAATACATGGTAAATGATAGTTTAGAAGAAAGAAACAAAATAGGCTGAAGACTTGTACATTTTTTGAAACCCTCATAGATCTATGTCATGAATGTTTTCTTCAAAAAAAGTATTGGTAGGCATGGACATGGTAAGTAATTACAACAAATGAAACTGACCACATTTTAACAAATGAGAAAAGGCTTGTATTGGGCATGGGAATTATCCCTGTGGGCAGTCAGAGCATTGACTCATCATCACTAAAATCAGAATTTATAATAAGTAAGAAGAAAGAATAGTAATGAGACAAAGATATGGCAGTCTGTTAAGAAGATTTAACCCTGAATTATTAAACAAGCTACTGAAAATAAAAAATGGAAAATGAACAATAGAAATGCATTGATAGTGACTATAATAATTTCAGCCATAAATTAAATCGATATAAACTATTTGATGGCATAATGAATAGAGTACTGGGCCTGGGGTCAGAAAGACCTGAATTCAAATTCATCCTCAAGATATTAGCTATGTGACCTTGGGCAAGTCACTTAACTATTGACTACCTCAGTTTCCCCATCTGTAAAAAAGGAAATAATAGTAATAGTTCCTACTTCTTAGAGTTTTAAAGATAAGATGGATTAATTAAAATGATTTACAAATCTTACAATCCTATATAAATGCTATTATTAAATGCTGGCTAGAATCAGACCAAAAGAACAGAAGGCAACTTAGCAAACAATTGACTTACCAGCCAAATAAAGACTGCCAAAGTCAGTGGGTCCAAATATATACTCATCTTTAAAATCACTTGAAGAAAGATGATGGATGGATGATTATGAGCTTTACTGTCTCATACAGCAGAGAAAAGGTGCAGCTAGGTGATGCAGTAGATAGAGTGCCAAGTCTGGAGAAGACTCATCTTCCTCAGTTCAAATCTGGCCTTAGACATTTACTAGATGTGTCACCCTGGGAAAGTCACTTCATCCAATTTGCCTCAGTTTCCTCATCCGTAAAATGATCTGGAGAAGGAAAAAAAAAGCAAACCACTCCAAAGTCTTTGCCAAGAAAGCCCCAAATGGGATTACAAAGAGTTGGGCATGACTAAGAAATGACCGAACAACGAAAGCAGAGAAAAACATTGGAGGGTAAAACCAGTTTAAAGAATGCTTGTCAAGATAACCAACTACGCAAAGCCATCCCAAGGACATTCAAGCATGAAAACTGAAAGAGGACAGCAAATAGAAGAAAAATAGAAAAGATATGCAAAATTATTACAACAAATGTTTTTCTTCATAAAGGATAGGGAAACTGCCACATTTGAATCCCAACATCAGTCTCTTAAGTGCTTACAGAGGAAGAAAAACATCCCTAATGAGGACAGAAAAAAGCAGCTGGATTGGAAATACCCATAGACACACAAATATAGAAGAAATCCATATTGTAAGTGATGGACTCATGAGAAATTAAGGGACCAATTTATGAGGTATCAAAAGGAAGGAAAGATACAAAGGTGTGGAAAAAAATCTCAGACCTTACTGATGCCAACAAAAGGTAAGCAACGATACATTCACAACTGCCCACAGTTACTTATCTAACTGCTGTACCATTTAAACAAAAGCTTTACAAGAGTCCCCTATATATGAATCTAGGGAATTCTTAATGAGGGTATTAGTTTATTATAAGTAAGTTTTCATAAATGATGATCAACAATGGATCTCATATTTACTATCTCAGAATTTACTGGAAGGTATAGGGAATATGATACCATTGTGCTCATTTTTGGTTGATTATGAGAAAGCATTCAACTTAATAGAAGAAAATGCCACCTTACAGGCTCTTTTTATAACATTATAACAAGATGTCTTCCACCCATATATTGAGAAAATTCAAGATTCTTTAGGTGATATGACAACAGAAATAACCCTGTTCAATGACCCTCTCTCTGCTAATAAATATTAGATTTGGCATAAAACAGGAAGATTTAGAAAAAAGTATTCAGCACTATAATAGATGCAACATAGGCTCTAGGTTAAGGAGGTATTCCCGATGGATGGTGATGTTCTCCAAATGCACTTGCTTATGGATCATATTATATTGATTGTATCAAGCCCCAAGACATTTCAAAGCCTCCTGGAAGAGATCTATAATCACTCAAAGGAGTAAGATCTGTCCATCCACACAAAAAAAGGCCAAATGGATAAAGAATGTGTATTGCTGAGATTTCAAAATGTATCTAAAGAATACCCTATTGAGCTTGACCAATAGTAGTAGTGGTAATAGTAGTAATGACTAATACTTACATGGCATTTACTACGCATTAGGCATCCTGCTAAGCCTTTTAAAAATTTTATTGTATTTGATCCTCACAATAGCCCTGGGAGGTGGATTCTATTATTATCCCCATTTTGCAGGTGAGGAAACTGAGAAAAACAAGGGTTAAATGATTTGCCCCTGGGAAAACAATACATATGAACAGTGAGCATATCTATCTGTCTATCTATCTATCTATCTAGGAAGACATGACATGTGAACAACATGTCATGTGAACTACACACAAAGACATGACATGTGAACAATGAACTACACACAAAGTTAAAAAGGGGGAGAATGGATTGCTTTCAGAAAATTTCAAACCACTTTGACCCAAATTTCTCATGACAACCAAGGCCCATCTTTTCAGTACAAATGGTCAGATTTGAACTCAGGCCTTAATGACTTCTGGCCCCAAACTCTATCCATTCCACCACCTAGCTGCCTTTAAAAGAAGAAAAGCAATACAGGAAAAGATATTATCGACAAATTATATAACAAAGGGAGCAGATGAGCTAGTCATGAGGCAAAAGCAAGGTGGGCAACCAGAGTGCTCTCCCCTAAAGTCAAGAGAAAGCTAGGAAAGCCTCCAGAAAATTGATTCAACTTCTGGCAAACATTTGGAAGCACATGAATGAGAGTCCCATAGGGATGGACAACCATGGATGGGACATAATATGCTTGTTGTAGGGAATATTGAACCAATACGACTATGAATCCTTGTGAGTAGATATGTATGTAGTCTATGTATATGTACACATCCTTACATATTTACACATGCATGTACATACATATGTGTATATGCATATGTATGTGTATAAGTATATACATTCAGCTATTATTATGACTGGCTATTTGATTATAAAATTAACTAATTGCGAGAAGACTACAATACAGTGAATATGTTTTCAGTGTTCGTTCTGTTACTTTCCTAAACTGAGTGCTAAGCTACAGCATGGTGTTGTATTTCCAGGAAGTTCCATTCGCAAAGAAGCTTATATCCTAAGCTAACCAAGGGAGATCTTTAATACTATCTTTCACTGTCTGTGGAGAAAGCTATTAAACTCTCTTTAGGTGTTCCCTGGTAAGCCTGTTCCATTCTTTCTAGCTTATATTCAATGCTTTTAAACAGCATCACGGAAAATCTTTTTTGCTGAAAAATGTCTAGAAATGGTTCCTCCCCAATTTTAACAAAACAACTCGAAATGCAACATTTCTTGCCAGTCCAAATAGGTACTATTATTAGAATTTTTTCATATGAGGTGAAGTTTAAGTCCTTTAGGAATATAGTTTTATGGCCCTGTTTGGTTTGTAGACTGAAACATAGCATTTCACAGCAAGAAATGTGCCTTGAGTGGAACTAGGCATGATCCAGGGAATTTTCTTTTCCATAAGAAACCAGTCAGGCATTGTGGTACATGCCTCTAATCCCTGATACTGGGGGAGGCGGGGTGCTGAGGATGGCCAATAGTTTGAGCTCATGAGTTCTGAGCTGCTGTATGCTAAGCCAATCACATGTCTACACTAAGTCCATTGGCAGTGTGGTGATCCCTCAAGGTGGGAGACCAGCAAGCTGCGTAGGGAGGTTAAATCTCTTGTGCCAATCAGTACTGAGGTCAGGCCACAGAAGGCCACAATACTTCCAGTGTGGGTGAGATAGGGATACCCGGTCTCAAAAAAGAGAAGAAAAAAGAAAAACAGAAAGCTAAGCTTAAGTAGAAAAGAAAAAAAGACAAGAGAAATCAGAGATTCATGAAGAGATACTAGTGATAGAACTGACATAGCACCCTATGTCTTAAGGTATTTATCTGTCACTTTTAGAACTCCTGCCTTGGGTCCATACTATACTGAATGGTTGGGCATTCAGAGCAGATGCACACAACTTAGATCTAGACAGTACCAGACCCTAGATTATGTTTTTTATCGAGCTGGCCATCTGTTTGCTGTCCACACTGGATGAAAATGTAAATAAATTCTCCATCTTTCTCCACCACTTGCTCTGGAAACAGTAAGCAAATCAATACTGCCATCACTTTCTTATATATGGAAGAATGGAAGCCCCTGGAGGGCAGGTACTACCATGTTTTTATATTTGTATCTCCAGCATTATTAAGCACATAGCAAATGCTTAATAAGTGTAGTTTACTCACGTAACTACTGTTCAAATAGCCTTAGTAGGACTATAAAAGGAAGAAATCCTTCCTTAAGGTACATGATGATATCATTATCGGGAACAGTGAACTGAAAGGGAGCTCTTTTTGTTGACCTGAAATTTAAGCATGTGAGTAAAATATCAGATGGACAGCTTAAGTAGTATTCTTGAGAGAACAACAAAAGATACTGAAAGGGTTCAAAGAAGGAAGGTCTTCAGTACATTATCCTCTTGGGAAACTTTATGGGAAGACATGAGCAAGAATCACATCACACAGAATGCAAGAGGTTTTCAGTCTTTCTGGTGGCATGCATATCTGCACAACTGAAATCATGGAGCTACCAAATGCAAATTATTTCATATACCTCATGCTTATATGAACTTCTGTTGTTTTGTTTTGTTTTTTAAGTTTTTATGCCTCTAATGAGGAATGTTGCTGTTCAGTTCTCAGTCGTGTCTGACTCTGTGACCTCATTTGGGCTTTTCTTGGCATAGATACTGGAGTAGTTGGCCATTTCCTTCTCCAGCTCATTTTACAGAGTAGGAAACTGAGGCAAATAAGGTTAGGTGACTTGCCCAGGGTCACATAACTAGTAAGTGTCTGAGGCCAGATTTGAACTCTAGACCTGGCACTCTGTGCACTATGGTGCCACCTAGCTGTACAAAGAGTCAGACACAAATGAAACAACTCAACAACAAAAATACCAAAGTACTTGATGCATCGTGCCACGCTGTCTGTTCAAATACCATGTTAATATGAAAACCAAAGGGTTATGGAATTCTGTTAAATAATGAATCAGACTGGAAACTAGGATAGCTGGAGTCTATATCTAGCGTGACTATATGGTACAAGGTCTAAGACACATACAACACTATTCCTCTAGTACTATTTAAAAACATGTCATCAATAAAACGGAGATTATGAGAAACTCAGGAAAGACGCTGCTTTTATCCTCTACAGGATGAAATATGGAACAATGATTTAAATTTTTTTTGCTTTTCAATATGGGTCCTACGTTCACTTGTACACATCAGAACCATGTCGACACTTTAGTAGATCATCTTCCTGGGCTAATATGGATTTTTAAAAAATTGTCCCTATACAGTCAACATTCTATTAGGCTGGTCCTCGGATAATAACTCATCTCTAGGCCTGTTATTGAATCTTTAAGGATCTACCAGAGTGTGTTTTCTATTGGCATATATTCAGAGCTGCAACTAAGGTGGACCTATGAAGTCTTTGCCACTATGAATGGCTTTTGCCATTAAATTTTAAAGAGGGCAAAATTCAACACATGTACTGATTCAGTTCAAGAGGTTCAAGGACCCCTCAAGGACTGAAGTGGAGGAGAAGGTCATCTGGAATGAATTCACAGACTCAAGCATTCTTTCAGTCAAGTTGGCAAAGGTTTATTGTAATTTCACTATGGTGGGCAGAGGTCCTGAGGGAACTTTCATAGAAACCTAACAGGAACGAAACTAAAGCTTATATAGAAAAAGTAATGGATTATCTGGCAGATATGCTAATTGGGTGATACATACAATCTTGGTCACAGGCATTATTCTCTATTGGAAACCAGGGGAGGGAATGTTCCTAAGGGGTGTATTTTTGGCCTGTTATATCTGTAGCAAGATAGCTTCAGGAATTCATGTCTACAGCTTGACCTCTGGATTGTATATGGTTACTATGGGAATCAATACATGATAGTTCTGCTGGTACAAGATAGTTCTGTTCATACAAGGGAAATTCTACAGAGGTCAGTTTGTTCTTGTAACAGGGAAAGATAGTTTGTTTTGTGGGGACCCACTCATGAGTTATTGCCAGGCATAGTGTCCTTGGGCATGGGAGAAAACTGTCAAGGATATTGTTTTGAGGCTAGGGAGAAATGTGATTTTGGAAGAGGGATCCAAGCACAGGCACCCAAGCACCCCATCAGTACTACTTTAGCAGGTGAAAGATGCTATAGTAACTTCTTCCCTTTCCATATCAATTGAATTTATCTTGGTTACTTGTGTTTTTTTTATTATGAATTATACAGTTGACTTGAGGGCTGCTCATTCTAGGAGAATTTATCCTTTCATGAGTACCAAAATGACTTCTTATTATTCTATATATACTTTAAGAAACCAGGGTCACTTTCATGCCACAATGAGTCAATTGAGTAGAACTTCAGTGGACAACCATAAAATAATTGTAAAGTTAAATTGTTTGTTTTTGTGCATCTTTTACAAGCAATCTGCTGAGCTTAAGCAGAAAACAAGTGTTGACAGTTTTCGACAGTCACCTACTGTACTTTGATAATATTGATCAAGAAATAGTCTTTCTTATTTTTATCCTCAATGCAATAGAGATGTTTGTAATATTTTTCAGTTGCATAAGTTGTAAGGAATAATGAACCATGTTTAACAAAGTGTGCCGAAGGCCTTGGAAGTAGAATAGTTGCAAAGTCATGTTGTATGTTGTTATTGAACCAATTCTACAGGATCGTCCCTTTTCTATCCTACAGGAAAGACCAGCTATTCTAATTTTCCCGCATCCTAAAGATGCTCTGAATGATTCTCACCTCTTAGAAAGTGGAAATCTGAAATGTGTTCTGCTGCAGTGGCATTTGGATTCATCTGTTCAAAATGTATCAGCCAACAGTATAGATCTGACAAAGTAGTGGGAACTACCCTAAGAAGATTCTTGCGACCTTTTCTAAACACAGTGAATCAGAGTACAAAGAGGTTGATAAAGTGCAAACCACTTTTGTTAAGTGAAGTTTATCAGATATTTTTATCTGAGAACCACATGTCTAGGAGAGAGCTAGGACTCCACCAAGTCATAGTTATGAGTGTTTGCCCTCAATCAAACAGCCAGTCAATCAAGAAGCTTTATTAAGTGTCTACATATGGTCAGGAAGTTCAGTTCAGTCATTTCTTAGTTGTGTCCAACTCTTAGTGACCCTTTGTGGGGTTTTCTTGGAGTGGTTTGCCATTTCCTTCTCCAGTTCATTTTACAGATGAGGAAACTGAGACAAACAGGGTGAAGCGACTTGCCCGGTCACACTGGCTAGGGAGTGTCGGAGGCCAGATTTGAATTCATGAAGATGAGTCTTCCTGACTCTAGGCCTAGCACTCACTCCACTGTACCACTTAGCTGCCCATGCTCAGGGAGACCTGAGTTCAAATCCAGCCTCAGACACTTCCTAGCTGTGGGACCCTGGGCAAGTGACTAAACCTGTGCCTTAATCCACTGGAGAAGGAAATGGCAAACCACTGCAGTGTCCTTGCCAAGAAAATCGCATGACATGGGGTCACAAAGAGTGGGACACAACTGAACAATAGCATGCTAGGTGGTGGGAATGTAAAGAATGAAATGATTCCTACTCTCAAGGAGTTTACTATCAAGTTAATCTTCTTTGCCGTATAGCTACACATTTAAAAAAATGCAGCACAACCAACAAATCGTTCCAGATGCAATGCCCAAATAATTAGCCTTGTAAAGGACTGCCCTTAGGCTCTGCTATCCATTTTATTACTTCCTTCGCTCATGTCAGTGAAAGAGCCAGGAGACAGCTGGTGGCAGGAATCTGGTAGGTCACCATTTTAAGCTTCACTGTCTTTCAGTCTTATTTCTCTTAAGCACAACCTAATCCCATTCATGCCTTGGGCCTATGGTACATTTTGTATTTGCTCACTGCCAAATGTGGAGTCATACCTGGGTGAGGGAGCAGAGAAAAAAAAAATGAAAACTACAATAGGTACTGCTTTTGGGGTTCTTGAATTACCAATGTGGCTACAATGGTGCATCCAGTCACAGATGTTATAGAAACATCTCTTTCTGAAACACAGATGTCTAAATTAAAGAGAGAATGAAGGAAGGCAGAACTGCCATATTCTCCCTGCTTTGCACACAGCAGAAAGTACAGTGAACTTACATATATGTTCAATATGGATGCCTGTAGAACGGGGTGTGGGGGGGGGGGGGAATCTCACTGCCTATTGTTAGCACAATCTATCCAACTTGGTGTCTCAGCTGTTCCTCATGCAGGCTTTGAAGTTTCCTGAGTGGAACAGATACCCAGGGGCATAGAGTGCAGTTTGAACTGGCTTGCATATGAGTTTGGCTCTAAGCCGCCATCTCCTCTATTCATTTCTCACTGTTTTCAAACACATCCCATTTCTAGGAATTGCAAAAAGGCTCTGCATTGTCAGTTTGAGATGACCTCTGCCTGGAGAGTGTATCTCTTTGTTTCTCAAGTGTGCATAGAGAAGGCAAGTAAGGAGTCAATTATTTTCCCCTTTTGAGGGTTTATGCCATTCTAGAAAGTACCTGGCACTAATACTGAACATACATGTGGAGCTCCATAATGAATGAGCTACCCCCTTCACCCATAAATGATCTTTTAGTATTATAACTGTACGGATGTGACTGCCTGCAAAGGAAAGTATGTTGATGAAGAGAGTTTATTTTGAGAGAGAGAGAGAGAGAGAGAGAGAGAGAGAGAGAGTTTTTTCCCCCATTTTCCTAGCAAATTATACATTGCCATTTTGCAGGAAAGGGTTGCCATAGAGAGCACTTAAAAAAAAAGATAACCAAATAAAAGTGAGGTAGAACAAATGTATAACTTATTTGGGGAAAGAAGTTAAATTTGCCTGGAGCAAGAATAATAAGTATTTAAAATTGTCGCAGTGGCTCAATGCCCCCTCTACAAATGAAGTTTTGTGCATTGTGCCACCAGTTAGATATTATTTTTGCACCAGTTTTCTTACAAGATGTTGTAGCATAAGCTAATAGTTTGTAAGAACAAAGACGGATGGTGAATCATGACAATGGTAAGAACTCATGCTTCTTTGATGTTTTAAGATTTACAAAGCACTTTTGTCACAGCAACCCTGTGAAATAGGTACCCAGATTGTGAGATGGGAGAACTCTGTTTTTTCAGCATTAGACTTCTTTGTATTAGGCAACCATGTTCCTAGCTATGCTTCTTTCTCCTGCTGGTAACCCAGAGTTCTGGAATTGGTTGGGCTACCTTCTGTACTTTAAAATCTATCACCCATGCACTTCCTTTCTCACTCTCTGATTTGTACCTGGCTATGGATAGAGCATGAGACCTAGAATCTTAAATCCAGCCTCAGACACTTACCAGTTGTGTGACCCTGGGCAAGTCACTTTACCCTGTTTGCCTCAGTTTCCTCATCTGTAAAATGAGCTGTAGAAGAAATGGCATACTACTCTAGTATCTTTGCCAAGAAAACTCCAAATGGTGTTACAAAGAGTCCAACATGATGGAACGACAACAATATGCAGCCTCAGTGGTTGGAATCCAGTGAGGCCTAGCACTTGCTTATAAAACATGATGCTTTCTTCAGCATTCCAAAACTGGCCCCTGAGGCATGGAATAACAATAAGCCCACAAATTCTACCCATTGAACTCAAGAATTTGGTGTGATGATGCTCAAAGTCCAAGATAGAAGCTCTCACAGAACCACCTGTGTTTGCCTCTTCTTTCTTTGCTCTAAAGACCATTCCACCCGAAATGTTCTGGTAAATCCCCTAGTTGTATCCCTTCTTTGATCTGACTTTTCTCATATTGAAGGTGTTAAGTGATTTTCTAGAATGAGGTGTGGGTGCCTCCCCAGAGTCCTTCCCTCGTTGCCCCTGTCTCCTGCTGCCTGCTCCCAGCCTTGGCTGTCTCCACTTAAGCCACATAGCTTTTCTTTAAACTAAATAAAGGAGCCGATTACTTTCAGTGTTGATTGACTTGCCTAATTATTCTACAAGGAACCTTCTTCCCCACTTTTTAAGTCCTCGTATGAAATTCTTACCACACTCTAAATATTAATGTCCTTGTTTTATGAGGAAACTGGAATTTGGGAGAAGTGCAGTGATTTCCTCACAGTTACACAGATAGGAAGTGTTCCAGGAGTGACATAAGTTCATACCTCCTGATTCAAAATCCTGTGTCCTTTCTGCTCTACAGCACTGTCTTTCATAGAAACACAAGATTTTCTTATCCATAATGTAATCAGCTTGAGGGATGGATGATATGACCTCTATGGAGCCTTCTTATTCTAAGTTTCTGTGATCCTACTCTAAAAAGAACAAGGGTTACTCATTTATTGGGTTTTAAGGCAAATAAACCTCTCTTATCTTCAGCAAACATCTTTGTCATGGAGCAGAATACGGTATAAAGTTCAGAACACTTGACCTTAAAACAATGTTTAGAAATCAAAAAAGCAAAGTAAAGTTTTACATCTTTTGCAGATAAGACTATTTTTAAAACCTCAGCTGGTGGGAGTCTTGTATTTTTTTCTCAAATTAACCATGATTCATTAGATCTGATATTTATAGTGATATTTCTTTCACTTGATGTCATCTAACAGAAACAGAGATACACGTTTATGGACTAAGTGGCCAGAATCTTTATTCCCATTTTCCAGATACAGAAACAGATCTCTGGACAGTAAACAATATCTGTCCTTAATCCAGCAAAACCTCCACTACCCAGAATTCCTGGGGGAAGTGTTTTGTTTTGAATAGATGAGTACTAAATAGGCTAATACTTTGAAAAGAAGGGAGAAATAATAGAAATCACTCTTAATTGTATTATGCAGCATTTTCATGTTTGTTTGTTTGTTCTGTCTAGATCTGGGATTTTATTTGTGTTGGAAATTCCCTTTTTCAATGCAGATCAGCAGTGACTATGCAATTTAGATTCTTAGAAAGTTGCCAGAGGGATTGAGAGGTTACATGATTTGCACAGAGTGACACAGTGCCAGTGACAGAGGGACAGGAATGGAATAGTGTCAGCCCTCTATCCACCATATCATGCTGTCTCTCTATTTCCATACCTTCTTTCAAAAAAAAAATCCTGATCTTTCATTTTCACATCACCTAAATTTTCCTGTGTACCCTTTCCTCTCTCACAAAGCCATCACATATTCCACACTTTTCTTTAAAATAGATGAGAAAAAAAGTCAGCAAAAATCATCCATATGTATAAAAAAGAACATTCTGACAATATATGTAAAGTTCCATATGTGTGCATCTCCCTACCTCTACAAAGGAGTAGATATTTTCTCACATCTCTTCATTGAGGCCATGAATGTTCTTTGTAATTTTGCAATGTTTACTTTTGATTGTTCTGTGTTTATTGTTCTTTCTATTTATATTGTAGTCATTGTATATATTTTTTCACCTTTACTTACTTACTTTGCATCAGTTCATATAATTTTTTCCATGCTTCTCTACATTTGTATTAGTCATTTCTTAAAGTACAGTGATATCCCATCCCAGCAATGTATCACAATATTTTCATATTCCCCAGCTAATGAGCATTTACTTTGTTTCCAGTTATTAACCACTACAAAATGTATGCTATACATATTTTGGGGTATATGGAGCCTTTCTTTTTATCATTGACCTTTGTGAGGTATATTCCTAGCAGTGGAATCTCTGGGTGAAAAGACATTGACACACAGTTTGCTTTCTTTGACTAATTCCAAATTGTTTTTCATAATGGTTGTATTAATTTATAGTGTACCAGTGGTACCAGTTCAACAGTGCATTAGTGTATGTGTCTTTCCATAAACCCTCCAATGTTGACTATGCCATTTTTTGTCATCCTTTCTAATTTATGGATATGAGAAAAAAACTTCAGGGTTCTTTTGATGTGTAGTTCCCTTATTATTGGTGATTTGGAGCATTCTTTCACATAATGGTTAATAGTTTGCAATTCTTTTGGGTACCCGCCATATCTTTGTCCATATCTTTTGACCACTTAGTTAAGGATAAATGGCCCACACCTTCTTAAAAATCAATATTGAATGTAATTTAACTTTTTTATTTATGACTTAGAGTCATCATCGTTATAGCATAGTATGGTGGAACAAGCCTTCAACTTTGATTTTAGAGCTACAGGACCTATATTTGAATCCTGTCCCTTCTTGACCTTAAATAAGCTGCTTCCCCTCACCTATTCTCAGAGAACTCATTCTGAAGAAGGTCTCTTGGTGATTTCATCAGTTCCCATGGATTCAATGATCACCTCTAAGAAGGTGATTCTTAGAGGTACTTATCCAGCCCAGATTTCTCTCCTGATCTCAATTCTCACACCTCCAAATACCTATTGGACATCTCAAATTGAATGTCCTGCAAACATCTTAAACTCAATGTGTCCAAAACTAAATCTATTATCCTTTCTCCCAAAATGTGCTTCTTCTTCTACACCTCATTATTACTATCAAGGACACCAACATCTTCCCAGTCACTATGCTTTCAACCTAGATGTCATCCTGGACTCCATACTTTGATTCATTCCCCTCTCCCTTTCCAATCTGTAGTCAACTCCTTTTATTTCTACCTTTGCATATCTCTTGTGTACTTCCCCTTTGTCCTCTGACTGCCTTGGATAAGCCACTGACATTTCATCCCTGGACTATTGCAACAGATGGCTACTTGATCTTGTTGCCACAAATATCTTCCCACTCCAACACTTTCTCCACTTAGATGCCAAAGCAATCTCCTGAAAGTACATGTCTGACCACATCACTCAATAAACTCCAGTGAAAGGAGTCAAAAAGGAGTTTGCCTCCAGGATCAAATATGAAATCCCTTCTTTGGCTTCTAACACTCTTCATAACCTTCCTACCTTTCCAGTCTTTTAAGTTTTAGTCTCCTCCATGCACTTTGTGACATAATGACATTGGCCTTCTTTCTTGCTGTTCCTTGAACATGACACTCCATCTCCTTTTCACTGACTGTCCCAATGCCTGCTATGTCTTTTCTTGTCATCACCTCCTGGCTTCCCATGGTTCTTTCCAATATCAGCTGAAATCTCACCTTCTGCAAGAGCCCTTTCTTGGTCATCTTCAAAGCTAGTGCCTTCCCTCTGAGATTCCTTCTACTTTACATATATCTTGTATGTACATAGTTGTTTGCAATGATGTCTCTCCTAATAGACTGTGAACTGCATGTGGCAGGGACTGTTGAGAAAGATTTTTTCCAGTGAAATTACAAGAAGATGGTAGAACAAGGTAGAAAAAGTTTTTGTCCATATATTGGCTTATATTCTGTGTATGATAACTGTGAGATCTCTATGGTAATGAGGTGTTGCACTCACAAAATTATAACAGGCTCCTCTGGTATTAGCACATGAACAAATACTTAGCCTGACCTTCCACTTAAATGGAGGAGCGATGTCAGAGGACTGTTTTGATCCATTACATTTGCCAGAGCAGAAGTTGGCAAGTATAGTGAATACACCAATTTCATCAATATTGTAATACTTTTAATTTGTAGAGCTCCTTGTATTTGTTAAAGCGCTTTCAATTACATTATTTTATTTGACCCTCACAATCTATGAGTTGGACAAGCAGGGTTATCTCTATTTTATAGGTGAGGAAACTAAGACTCATAAAAATTAAGTGACTTGCCCAAGGCCGCACAGCCAGTTAAGTAGTGGAGCCAGATCTAATCTCCTGACTCTTAATTGTGTAGAGTTCCTCCATGGAAAACTGTTCAGAGAACAGAATGCTCAGAAATGAGTTACCTAAAAAGGCAACAAACTTTTGTGTCCTCTGCTCCTTGCTATCTAATTTTGGAATGTTTGATTTTATTTTGAAGTGCCAAAGCCACTCTTCTGAAAGAAAATATATGACTCAATCAATTGTATCTGCAAAGATGAAAGATGAAACTCTTTTGCCTTTTCAGTTAGTTTTCGTTTAGTGATGAGGGTACCCTCTGATTATTTTACTAGCAATTTCTTTTACATACTTAAAAATATGTGTGTACATAGAAACATATATACATATCTGTGTATTCGTGTATATATCCATCTAGATTCAAAGTAGTAAAAAAAAGTGCTACTTATTCCCACTTTTTATTCTGTTAATTTTTAAAAACAAAATTTAATTTATTTTTTCCCTTTCTATAACTATTTACTGACCTATCTTCCCTTACCCCTTAGTAGAAGCCATCCCTTGAATCAAGCAGAACAAATTAATATAGTGCCTATACCTGAGAGTGCAAATCTGATTCTGTGTCTCTAGTCAAGCAGATCTCTCCCAAGAGGTAGGATGCAGACCTTTCATTACCATTCTCTTGGTCATGACTGGTCTCTGCTTTGGTCAGTTGCTTCTTTTCACACTATTATTATAGTCGTTACATAAATTGTTCTCCTGGTTCTGCTTCAGTTCTTCATCAGTTCATATAATTCTTTCCATATTTCTCTGAACCTGTCATATTCATCATTTTTTATGGAGTAATAAAATCTGATTACATTCACATACAGCCTTTTGTCCTGCCCTTCCTCAGTTGATGGGTACTCTTTTTGTCTCCAGTTTGCTACAACAAAATGCATATATATATATATATATATATATATATATATATATATATATATATATATATATATATATATATATATATGTGTGTGTATATATATATATATACACACACACACATATACATATATACACACATATATATATGTATATGTATATATATATATATATATATATATATATATATATATATATTCCATACATATGGTTCCTTTGCCTCTGTGCCTGACCTCCTTGGGTCACTTTTTTGGCTGATCCAAATTATTTTCCAGGATGATCATACCAAATATAGCTCCATCAATGAATAATAGATTAGTGTGCCTGTCCTCCCAAAGACTATATATACATATACATACATATATGGTATATAAAATGGACAGAATGAAGCAAAGAAAGGGCATCAAGGCAGAAAGGAGAGTTAAAAGATATAGATTGATGTTCCTGCAAATTTGGTGACTGTAATGTGGTACATGAATGTGTTTTGTTTTCCTGTTGTCTAACAAAGTGTAAACTATAATGGCAGAGACTGTCTTTTTTTAGGATACTTGTTAATGTGCCCAGAGGCTAGTAAGCAATGGGTGTATCCAATAAATATGACAAATAAAGGAACAAAGCCACAATGGTACTGCTTGAGAATGATTAATTTTCCTTAGCTAATAGTGAGGAATAAAAGATATAGAAAGAAGAAAATAAAAGTGGGGGGAGGGAGAATTCTTGGACAAGCTATAGACAAATGATTTATTTAACAGTTTCAGCCTAGCATCCCTGACATTTCAATGACCTTGCTCTCAGAAAAATAAAAAGCAGATTGGATAGGAGGGAGGGAATGAGCCTCTTAAACACCTAGTCCTTGCTTGCCCATAGTGGGAGCTTAATAAATATTTGTTGAATTGAATTGAAACATATTCTATTAGTATCAAATTCATATAAACTAGAAATATAGGCCTCTTCCTTCTCCTGCTCTTCTTTTGGGAATTATTTAGCAGGTAGGCGATACAGTGGATAGAATGCTGAGTCTGTAGTTAGGAAGACCTGAGTTCAAATGTGACCTCAGACACTTACTAGCTGTATGACTCTGGAATTAACTTCTATTTACCTCAGTTTCTTTGACTGTAAAGTAAGGACAATAATAGCATCTACCTTATATCATTGTTGTGGCAATCAAATGAGATATTTTTTTGAAAGCACTTAGCACAGTGCTTGGCACATAGTAGGTATTAAAAAAATTTGTTCCCTTTTTCCTTTAAGAACTTCCCCCAGCCTCTGAACACCATTTCTAATAAATCTTCATCCATTTTCCACTTGAAAGGTTCCAGTGCCAGAACTAGCTAAAAATATGCTGAGCTGCTTCTGAAGGTAAACAGTTCCCTTTAGAGCACTTATCTAGAGCCCCTCCTTTGCCCTTTTCAAATTCTACATTGCACAGTAAAGATGCTGTAAACACCTTTTATTTTTCATATTAGATTATTTTTGTTGTTAAAGTTTTTAAAAACAAAAAGCAATCAATTTCTCTCCATCCTACCCCCATACCATTAGAAAAATAAAAGAAAAAAGAAAACAAACACTTTCTAACAAATATGCACAGTCAAGCAAAATAGATTCTCCCATGGGCCATGGCTCATTCTACACTCCAAGTCCATCACCTCTGTATCAGGAAATGGCCAGCAGCCTTCACTACTGGTCCTCTGGAATAATGGATGACCTTTTCAGTGATCATAGTGATCTTATACAGTTTTTGTCTTTAGAATGCCATGGTTTTTCTACATATCATTCTCCTAGTTCTGCTAATTTTATTCTTCATCTATTTGTAAAAGTCGTCAACATTGTTGGTTTTAAAATATTGATATTACATTAAAGTTGTTCTTGTTCTCACTTAATTCTGAATCAGTTCATAGATTGCAAGCTCAGCACCACTATGTTGTCGTTGTGCTGTTTTTCAATATTTATATCTCCAGGACCTAGCAGAATACCTTGATTATATTTTCGTATGATATCAGGCATATAATCTCATCTGTGGGAGTACTCCCTATCCATCAACAACCCAATGTGTCTATGCTATCTTTCAGTCACTGTATTAGGCACTCAGGATTTAAACACAAAAACCAAACAGTTCTTGCCTTTGAGTAGCTTACATTCTAATGGAGGAGACAACATGCATCTATGTAAAAATACGTAAAAGTGGATACAAGGCAACCTGGGAAGAGGAGTAGGCACAGCAGCTGGGGAAATGAGGAAAAGTGTCATTCTGAGGTTGGAACTTGAGTAGGGTCTTGAAGGAAACCATAAATGCCAGGAGACAAAGATGGAAAGAGAATGCCTTCCAGACATGGTAGACAGTCAGTGCAAATGCACAGAGATGATAGATTGAGCTTCATGTGTGAAGAACAGCGAGAAGACTGATATGACCAGACTATAGGGAATTGGGAGAGGAGTAGGGTAGAATAAGGCTGAAAAGATAGGATGGCACCAGGATGTAAAAACCTTTAAAAACTCCTAAGTCCAAGTCTCTATGTCCCTTTCTGTACATTCCCACACAGGGCTGTGTGTATTATGACCATCACCCTTATTTATCTCCCACCAGACCCTTATTCATCTCCTTTTCTCTCTTTTATGCAGGAAGAAGGCAGTTGTTGAAAATTCATTTGAACACATACCTTCTCTGATCATGACTACCATCACATTAAGTGGTTCTTTCATCTATAAAAGAAAGCACAGATCCATTCCACAGACTGCTAAAAAATGTGGCCAATGATGAAATAAAATAAGACAATGATCATAAGACCACAGCTTTAATGTTGGAAAGAAACCTAACAGTCACCGGATCCAACATCTTCATGTTACAGATGACGAACCTAAGGACCAGAGAAGTTAGGGGACTTTTCTAAGGTCTCACAGCTTAATAAATGCTGGTTGGTTGATTGATGGATTGAGTTTTAAATTCTTGCCATTTCATGAGTCTAGAAATCAAATTGAGGAAAAAACTCCTTTGGCTTGTCTTCTTTCTTTAGTGAATCTAAGTGTGGGATATAAGCAGCAGCATCAAACAGCTGCCTTCCTCAAGCTCCAGGCTACATACCTAGGTAATTAAAAGGGAACAGTTCAGGAACATTACACTACTATATTCTGCCAAATATAAGAATTACTAGCCAACCAAAGGATCTAAAACACCACCATTTTTATTTCTATGAATTATTTAGATTTAAGTCCTCATCAGTGACACGTTTTCTTTTTCTGTGGGTGACAAACTTTTTTAGTTGGCTACAAGGGTTATGTAAACAATGGCCTGCCACCTCTTTTCATATGGTCCTAAGGCTAATGTTTTCATGTTTTTAAGTACAATAAAACTTTATTAAATATATATATATTTTTTGGAATTCAACAAACATTTATTAATGACTATTATATACAAAATGCTAGCTTGGTTCTGGGGATATAGAAGGGGAAAAACAGTCCATGTCCTCAGGTAATTTGCATTCTGCTAGGGGTGAGGTGAGTGTTTAAAAATATATTTTTAAAAAAATCTTATCTCCCTGCAGAGTTGTATAAAAACAGACTGTCCACTGGATTTGGCCCTTGGGCTATAGTTTTCTGGCTCCTCCAACTCTGTTAAATCATGGTCCTAATGAGACCAAAATGATGTGTGCAGTTCTCAAGTGATTCAGTTCATTTGCAAAATGAATGATTGCAAAACTCGTTTGCTTGGTCCTAGATTGTACTATTTCCTTTGTGCATCTAGTTGGTGACAAAAGATGCTGGGTGAAGGTGTGCAGATACATGTGACCCACATCCACTATAAGAATGATGACTTAACATAGATGGGTAGCCAACAAAGAGCAAATCAGTAGCATCCCCCTGACATACTAAGGACAACATTGGTTTGATTTATTAATCACCGATATTTTTAGCTTTCCTTAGCCTTGCTTAGGTCATCATTTTTAATTATAGTGTTTAAGAGTTAGTGTTATAACAAAGACAGAATCACCAGGGGAAAATGGTGCCAAATTAGAAGTAAGGAAGATCTGGGTTCACTTTTCATTTCTAACACCTGTTAGAAGGGTGACCCTGAAGATTTAAATGACTTGATGCAATGTGAAAAAAGCAGAACCAGGAAAACAATAACACCATAATTGTGATGATGTAAATGGAAAGAACAGCAATAAAACTTAAAATTAAGCTTTGTGTACTTATAATTGCCAAGCTTGGTCTGGAAAAAAAGAGACAGGAAAATGAGTCTCCCTCTTTCCTTTGAAGAGATGGTGGTCTATGGACGAGGAACAGTACATATACTGTTGGACTTGATTGACATACTGGTTAATTTTGTTGAACTGCCTTTTTCTGTTTTTAGTTATTTTTTAAGGGATGCCTTTCTGGCTGGGAAATGAAGATGATATAAAAACAAAACATGAATAAAATATTTAAAAACATGAACCTGGACAAGTCAGTTTAATAATTTTTATTTCAGAATCCCTGTCTGTATTTTTCTTTAAATTTATGTTATTTTTCATTCAGCAAAAATCCCCATTCTTAAGGTCCCACTCCAATTCCTCCTCCACAACAGAGAACTAAAGAAAAACAAAACTCGTTACAAACATGTAATCAATCCAAACAAATGTCCACATTGGCCATGTTAAAAAATGCCCTGTAGAATTTTTCTACTAAGTCATAGACATGTTGTGATTGGTGTTGATGGAAGGACTTCTCAAACCTGATAAAATCACAATCTTTCATGTATTTTTAATTTATTTTTCTTCTTTTTGCAAAACAGAGTTAATCAATTGTTCTCTCCCCTTTCTCTTTTTCTCAGTTCCTTTTAGAAAACAAATTTAGTGTAGCACCCTCTCTCCTCTAAGGTGCCCCTCAACTTGGCGAATGCAGGTTGTATAGGTGAGATCCATAGGGAGTAAGTATTACTACAGGAGCTGATTTCTAATGCTATAGCTCCTGAGTTCCCAACAATGTGCTTACTTTTAATAGTTAGCCAGTAGGCCTCAGACATTTACTAGTTGTTTAACCCTGGGCAAGTCACTTAACCCTGCTTGAGTTTCCTCATTGTAAAATGAGCTGGAGAAGGAAGTGGCAAACCACTCCAGTATCTCTGCCAAGAAAACCCCAAATAGGGGCATGAAGATTCAGAAACGACGAGTAAAGACTGAACAGCAACAGACACACTTAGCTTAAGCAGAGGCTGCCAAAGTGGGTAATACTGCCCATAAGGGGCACTGGAATGATCCAGGGGGGTGGTAGTAGCCTCAGGTGCAATTGGGGGGTCATTGAATAAAAATAAGGAAACGTAAGGAAAGAAGATAAAAAATTTGAGAAACTGTTCATTTATGTTTCGTCTATTGTATAACAGAGTTAAAGTCATAGTGATTACATTATTTTCCAAATAAACACACAAAATGCAAGGTACAACTAATCAGTGGTCAAGTCTGCTGACAGGTCTTAACAAACAAGTGTTGGCAGATGAGTGTGACACACATTGTCAGGAAGTCCAGCATGCATTCAGCAGGAAAATGTGTGTGCAATGACCGATTTACGATACAATACTATATAGTTACATGATACAATATTGCATCACCGCAATTTCAATGCAGGAACCCCCCCAAAAATTTACAACAAATTATTACATTTAAAATGGATGATTTTTAAAATTTTATACATTTTTTGAAATGAAGCAAATTTTTAAAAAAGTTAAAGGGCTAAAGAAAGTAGATTTCCAGGGGGAGCTGAGTAATTTTTTAAAGGGGGTGGTAGGCCAAATAAGTTTGGGAACCTCTGGCTTAAAGCAAAGATGTTACTAAGATGGCATCATCAGAACAATAGTAATGAAACGTTGCCACCATAATCCCAGGGCCCACTTGACCATGACTACACAGAACATCAATAAGAAGAGTGGGCACATACAAAAAAATAATGTGGGTAGAAAGGAATACCCTTGGAGGCCATATGTGGCCAAGGCAATTCACAGCTCTGGCATTACTAAGCCTCAGTATCCTTTCTCTTCTCATGATGCCCTCATGCTTTTTCCCTTGGGCACGGCATCTCTGCCTGATCCCCTCAGCCTATGTCTATGTGTACTTTGCCTTCCATAGGGCAAGATTGGCTCTCTTCTTAACTCACACAGGTTACACTTCTCACAACATCTACTGCTTCAGCTGCTGGACCTGCTTCTTTATGGCTGTGGTGACTTCAACTGAGAGGTAGCAAGACATTGTTGACATGGTGGGAGCACGGAAGAGAAGGAATCCCTGTAATTCCCCTGAGAGAAAAGGACCTATTCCCTCTTAAAGGCTCACTTCTTCCACAACTGACTCTTCTGTCTGTTGCCAGGGTTCACTTTCCTCAGGGATACGTCCTGCCTTGACTCTTGACGAGCTCCCTAGGAGATGTCTAGCGGGATGAGAGCCAATTTGTGGCCATCTAACAGCTCTCTGCCTTCTAACTGCATCAGTTTTGATCAGAACGCTTCCCCAGTCTCAAAGGGCTGATTGGGCTGCTAATTCAGGGCCTGCTGTGATGGCATCCACCATGTCCACAAGGCTGCCAAATGTCACCTGGGTATCCTTCCAAAAACCTTTGCTTCACTCTACCATAATTTGTTGGTGTTGTTAGATAGTTTTTCAGTGGTGTCCAACTTATTGTTATCTCATTTGGGTTTTCTTGGAAAAGACACTGAGGTGGTTTGTCATTTCCTTCTCTAGCTCATTAGATGAGGAAACTGAGGCAAACAGGGTTAAGTGTCTTGCCCAGGATCACATAGCTTTTAAGTGTCTGAGGCCAGATTTGAACTCATAAAGATAAGTCTTTCTGATTCCAGGTCCACTATCCACACTATCCACTGCACTACCTAGCTGCCACAATAATAACAACTAGTATCCACAATAATAATAACTAGTATTTCTATAATGCTTTCAGGTTTGCAAAGTAATTAACAAATGCCATCTCATTTAATCCTCACAATAACTCTGGGATGTAGATACTATTTTAATCCCCATTCAACAGACGACAAAATTTAAGCAGACAGAGGAAGGTCAGTGACTTACCTAGGGTCATACAATTAGTAAGGTCTTTGACCTTCAGGTAAAGCACTCTATCTACTGTGCCACTTAGCTACTGTAATGAAAAATATCTCATGTAGTCAATTCTTATGCTTCTTTATCCAAACCCAAATACTGCTGGCTTGTCCATTAGGCTGATCCAGTATCCCAGAATCTATTTTCATGTATACATATGAGAATTTCTCATGTGTTCATGGAAGGGGGAAGGAAATAAGCATTTATTTAGCACCTACTATGTGCCAGACATTGTACTAAGCATTTTTTTTTATTTTACAAACATTTCATTTGAAGCTCACAACAACCCTAAAAGGCAGATGTTCTTATTATTCCTATTTTCCAGCTGATCAAACTGAGGCAAAGAAGTTAAGTGACTTGCACAAGGTAAAACAGATAATAAGTGTCTGAGGCTACATTGGAACTCAGGTATTCCTGACTCCAGACCCAATACTCTATCTACAGCACCACCTCAATGCCTCCGGTTAGTGACATTCTAGCTATACTCTGGGTTTGGGTCAGAGCTGACTCAGTGTAGAGTGGACCATGGAAGAAAGTGGAGAGAATATCTGTATGGAATCAACAAATATGAAAGTTTTGTGTTGCATTCTGTTTAATGCAAAGTAAATGCTTGAGTTCCATGACAGAAAATCATGATGCCAATGTTCTGTAAATTTTCAAATCAAGGTCACACTAATTGAATTCACTAAGTCTCCCATGTCCAAGGCTTTTGGACAAGTGACTTATTTTATTGCTTTTTAAAAAAAATTATTATTTATTTAATATTTTAGTTTTCAACATTGATTTCCACAAGATTTTAAGTTACAAATCTTCTCCACATTTCTACCCTTTCCCCCACTCCAAGATGCCATATATTCTCATTGCCCCATTCCCCAGTAAGCTCTCCCTTCTGTCGCCCCACTCCCCACCAATCTGCTTTCCCCTTACTTTCTTGTAGGACAGGATAGATTTCTATGCCCCATTCCCTGTATATCTTATTTCTCAGTTTCATGCAAAAACAGCATTTTCTTTTGAGCATCTGATTTTAAAACTTTGAGTTCCAAATTCTCTCCCCTCTTCCCTTCCCACCCACCCTCCTTAAGAAGGCAAGCAATTCAACATAGGCCACACATGAATCATTATGTAAAACACTTCCACAATACTCATGTTGTGAAAAACTAACTATATTTCCCTCCATCCTATTCTGTCCCCTTTATTCAATTTTCTCCCTTGACCCTGTCCCTTTTCAAAAGTGTTTGCTTTTGATTACCTATTCCCCCTATTTGCCCTCCCTTCTATCATCCTCCATTTTTTTATCCCCTTCCCTCTACTTTCCTGTGGGGTAAGATACCCAATTGAGTGTGTATGTTATTCCCTGCACAAGTCAAATCTGATGAGAGCAAGATTCACTCATTCCCCCTCACCTGCCTCCTCTTCCTTTCCAATGAACTGCTTTTTCTTGCCACTTTTATGTGAGACAATTTACCCCATTATATCTCTCCCATTGTCCTTCTCTCAATACATTCCTCTCTCACCCCTTAATTTAATTTTATTTTTTTTAGATATCATCCTTTCACATTCAACTCACCCTGTGCCCTCTGTCTATATATATGTATATTCCCTTCAACTACCCTAATAATGAGAAAGGTCTCATAAATTACACCCATCATCTTTCCATGTAGGAATGTAAACAAAATAGTTCAACTTTAGTAAGTCCCTTATGATTTCTCTTTCTTGATTACCTTTACATGCTTCTCTTGATTCTTGTGTTTGAAAGTCAAATTTTCTGTTCAGCTCTGGTCTTTTCACCAAGAAAGCTTGAAGGTCCTCTATTTTATTGAAAATCTGTATTATGCCTTGGAGCATTATACTCAGTTTTACTGGGTAGGTGATTCTTGGTTTTAATTCTAGCTCCTTTGACCTCTGGAATATCGTATTCCAATCCCTTCGATCTCTTAATGTAGAAGCTGCTAGATCTTGTGTTATCCTGATTGTGTTTCCACAGTATTCAAATTGTTACTTTCTGGTTGCATTATCTTCTCCTTGACCTGGGAACTCTAGAATTTGGTGACAATATTCCTAGGAGTTTTCTCTTTGGGATCTTTTTCAAGAGGCAATTGGTGGATTCTTTCAATTTCTATTTTACCCTCTGGTTCTAGAATGTCAGGGTAGTTTTCATTGATAATTTCTTGAAAGATGATGTCTAGCCCCTCTTTTTGATCATGGCTTTCAGGTAGTCCAATCATTTTTAAATTATCTCTCCTGGATCTATTCTCCAGGTCAGTGTTTTTTCCAATGAGATATTTCACATTGTCTTCTACTTTTTCATTCTTTTGGTTCTGTTTTATAATATCTTGATTTCTCATAAAATCACTAGCTTCCACTTGCTCCAATCTAATTCTTAAGGTAGTATTTTCTTCAGTGGTCTTTTGGACCTTCTTTTCCATTTGGCTAATTCTGCCTTTCAAGGCATTCTTCTCCTCATTGGCTTTTTGGAGCTCTTTTGCCATTTGGGTTAGTCTAATTTTTAAGGTGTTATTTTCTTCAGTATTTTTAGGTCTCCTTTAGCAAGTCATTGACTTGTTTTTCATGGTTTTCTTGTATCTCTCTCATTTCACTTCCCAATTTTTTCTCTACTTCTCTTACATGCTTTTCCAAATCCTTTTTGAGCTCTTCCATGACCTGAGACCAATTCATATTTTTCTTGAAGACTTTTGATGTAGACTCTTTGACTTTGTTGACTTCTTCTGGCTGTATGTTTTGGTGTTCTTTGCCACCAGAAAAGATTCTAGAGTCTGATTCTGAGTCTGAGTCTACACCCTTTTTCGCTGCCTGGCAATGTTCCCAGCCAACTACTTGACATTTGAGCTTTTAGTCAGGATATGACTGCTTTTAGAGTAGAGAGTGCTTTGTCCAAAGCTTTAGGGGCTGTGCTGCTGTTTTCAGAGCTACATCTACTCCACTATCACTGCAAGCTCTGACACAGCAGTGCTCCTCCTCCTCCAAGAACTACCAACCAGGATTGCAATTCAGATCCAAGCAGGGTAAAGCAAGCCCTGCACTCCCACTCTGGTCTGTTGCTTGATTCCTTCCACTGTGTGAACCAGGGACTCTGGAAGCAGCTGACACTGGAGCTCTGGAAGCAGACACAGGAGCTTCCTGCTGCTGCTGCTGCCACCACAGTGCATCACCTCTGCCACCCCCAGGGTTGGGGTCAGACCCTTTCTAGCCCGATCTAGCAGTTTTCCCACTAATCTGCAATTTGGTCTTTGGTGTTTGCAGATTGAGAAGTCTGGTAACTTCCACAGCTCAGTGATTCATGGCCCTAGGGCCTGCTCCAGGCCGACTCCCCATCTGATCTGTCCTGGTGCAGCCCACGGCTGTGCTCCACTCCCAGCACCATGAGGTAGACCCTTCCCAGCAACTACCCAGGCCATCCTGGGCTGGAGACCTGCTTCCCTCTTCTATTTTGTAGGTTCTGTAGCTCTAGAATTTGTTCAGAGCCATTTTTTACAGGTGTTTGGTTGGACTTGGGGGAGAGCTTAAGCAAGTCCCTGCTTTCCAGCTGCCATCTTGATTCTGCCCCCCCCCACCCATTTTATTGCTTTTTTATCTGCCTATGCTCTGATTTCTTAAAAGTTTCAGATTTAGGCTTTATGTCCTTCATTTACTGACCTTCACCTCCTTATCATGGTTTATTGCCAGAAGACAGCTTTAAAAATGATGTTTATACACACACACACACACACACACATATGTACATATATGTATATATATATATATATATGTATGTATGTATGTATGTCTCACACTTATTAAATCCATAAACATGTACTTTATATAATCTCCATGTATCTCACTCTGGCAACTGTACCCCCTAAACTCCTTGGCTTTAAAAGAAGGAATGGCACTCTTTTGCACTGGTAGAATGTATATTCCTTGGAAAACACTTAAGCCATTTGCTATACTCTTAAAGTCTGTACAATGAAAAGAGATAAATGGAAGGAATACCAAGAGAGATGCTGTGGGGGAGGGGGGAGGGAGCGGTGTGTGTGATCAGATCAGCATGCTTTTATACCATTTCCATCACTTTGAATTTTAAATCACCTTTTAAAGGGCACTAAAGCATTCTTGCAAATTGGTCTGTGCTCCAATTAATGTGCCCAACATGACAATAGGACCATTTCAGCTTGGCTAAGCAGACCAGTCAACCAGGAGTATGTGACTTCAAGACATGGAAAGCTTGTGGGCTTCCTCATTTTTCTTGCCCTCCCTCCCCTCAGATTTTTTTTCAGCAGCTTAGATCCAATTAGGCCAGTTAATCTACCTAAAACCAATAGAAATAAAGGTTTCTAACAAAGGGCACCCACTAGTTGGGAATCCATGAAAATTTGCAAGAATGCCCAAGTCTTTGCTTGTTATAGGCTGTCCCAATGGCACACCTCCTGGTACAGGCCAAGAGAATTCTTGGCTTGATAAGACCTTTCAGTGACATTTATTGACATACAAAGGGTTTCTTCTTTGTCTCTTTATTTTTCAGACTGTGCACATTTTTGACATCCATTAAGTTTTATAAGAGCAGACTGCAAATGGTTGTGATGAGAAATGCCAGGTTTTATTACAAGAAAATGTTCATAAATAGAAATGACTTTGTGTTTTCAATCAAGAAATAAATAATGCTTGCATGGAGATATGGGGATCAGAGTAGCCGGATCTGCAGTTTTCCAAAGGAAAATGGAAGGGTGGGGTGGAAGAAGGAATCAATTATGTACTTGATGAATGTACAGATGTGCTGTTAACCAAGTTCCTATAGGAAAGAAGCTATTTTGTAGAAGAAAATGCTAAATCATAGCAAAGAGATGCTCTTTATTGTAATCACTTGTCTGAAGCATATTTATTAAATGCCTGCCTACATATTGTGGGATGCTGAATGCTATACCAATAAGAATTTGTTTTTTTTCCATCTTGGAGCTTTGGAATAAAAATAAGCTGCATAGATGCAAACACACAAAAGTAAACAGGTTTTTACTGAAATAGCAATGACAAAATTCTTCTACCTGTCTCCCCTACCCCTCCAAAACCCTCTAACTCTACAAAAGCTTTTTTTTCTTTTCTTCTTTCTTCCTTTCTCTTTTCCTTTCTCCCTCTCTTCCTTTCTCCCTTCCTTCCTTATTTCCTTCTTTCCCCTCTTTTTCTTCTCTTCTCTTTCTTTCCTTCCTTCTTTCTACTCAACCAACTTTAGTTGCTTTCTATAACCCCTATAAGCTCCTCTGTTTAGCTTTTAAAGCCCTATATAATAAATCCCTAACCTATCTCCAGAATTGTTAAATATTAGTTCTTCTCCTATGCTTTTGAACAACTAGTTCTCTCTCTATTCCTCACAAACTATATTCTATCCTTCATTCGTATACTTTTGCACTGATTCTTTTCCTATTCTTTTCCTATGTATCCCAAACTCTACCTGCTCAAAGCAGAATTCATTATCAATCTACCTTCAAACTTATTCCTCTTTCCCATTTCCCTTTGTCTGTTGAACATACAAAAGTCCTTTTAGACACCTAGATTCTCACTCTGGCATTAATTCCTGACTCCCTACTTTTGCCTCATATTTCTGTCCAGTGAGCTGCCACATGTTATTCATGGCTGTGATACATCTCTTGTATTTGTCCCCTTTCTCCACTCAACGTGGTCACCATGCTAGGTCAGGCCTCATCCCCTCTTATGCAGATTATCATAATAGCTTCCTTTTTAGTCTTCTTGTCTCAAGCCTCTTCCCATTCAAAGCCAACTTCCATATACCTGCCAAGGTAATATTCCTATAATATTTAGAGGAATATAATAATTCCTATTATATCTATCAATTCTCTATTAAATAAACTGTAGTAATTCCTTATTTACCACCATCATTAAATATTATGCCATATTTATGCCATTAAATTTTATGCCATTATATCAATCTTCTTAAAAATGTCCATTTTTAATGTTTTATAATGCACACAATTATTGTGAGTACATGTACATAATTTTTAAATTATAAATACACATATATTGGGGTGCATGTATAAAAATAGTGATGTTGATGAGTGATCCAAAAAGTTTGGAGACCACTGCATAACCATATGGCTCCCAACTAAGAAAGCTGTCACAGATGAGGTATGGCTGAAAGGTGATTAAATTCGGAGCTCAACGATGCTCGAATACCATACTAATGATGCACTGGGGAAAAAATAAGTGTAATACAGATAATAGGGAAAAGGAGACCATTGTGTCTCTTTTCTTAACACATCTGCAAGTCATTCAGGCCTTCAAGACCAATGCCATTGGCTGCCTGAGTTGTCATTCAGTAACGGGCTATTCCAATGATGGTTTTAATTGATTGTTTTATATGTGTAGATTGTCCTGATGTTGACTCCTAGCTCAAGGACAAAGAAATGCTGGAGGG
The DNA here is from genome assembly GCF_011100635.1 of Trichosurus vulpecula. Lineage (NCBI taxonomy): Eukaryota > Metazoa > Chordata > Mammalia > Diprotodontia > Phalangeridae > Trichosurus > Trichosurus vulpecula. Next base: position 190,528,971 of record NC_050580.1, on the reverse strand, counting down.
CTCTTATGCTTCTGCCCTTCACCTTCTTTCTGTTGATTCAGCACAAGAAGAAGAAATTCACGAGCAGCAGAAGTATAAGGATGGAAAATGTTTATGCTACTCCATAAATGTCAGATTAACTCCCAAATCTTCACACAACCTCTTAGAATCTCTCTTTCCAACTTAGAAGTAATAGAGACAGAAGAAGGACTTCTAGCTGGGGCAAAGACAATCCCAGGTGGAGTCACGGTCTCAGGTTCCTCAGTATGGCCTTATTGAAATTGTCTTGCTCCCTTTCTACCATCCCTTCTCCCTTGAGGTTGCCTCCTTCATTTCTCTGCCTTCCCTTCCTTCAACTAAGAGTGAAAGTGAGAAGCTTGGTTAGATAAAACAAAGAACAAGTAGAAAGATTAGGGAGAAATATGGTATGTTACCTTATAGAAAAATATAGTACAAAAGTACCTATTTGCCCCTTCCTCCAGAAACATCCTTTGATCCAATCAACATTTCAGCTGTCCTATATACATTGTTTCCTCCCTACCTGGGTTTTCATCATCCATTGATATCATTGAAAAATGCCTATTTAGATTGAGAGTATGATGCCATCTGGGTAGATCAGAAGTGTTGACTAGCTGAAGGTCAAGTCTGTTAATAAGTGCTAGTCCTTAGGTCACTGAATAATTCTACCCTTGATGGACAAAGCTGATTAATTATTTTCTTTTATTTTAGTACATGGTATTCTGTTCTAGGAACCCAGGCATTCAACGTCTTTGGCATTAATAAATAATTTGCATTTTAGAAAGAAAATGGAAATAGTTTACATGAAAACTCTGGTTGCAACCCACAAAAATGTATGGCATAGCATTTCAGTAGTAGTGGTCAAAAATAATTAGGGTAAATAGGAGTCTTTTCTTCTAATAGACCATCTATTCAGAGAGTGTGACCTTTATGTGGTATTTTCCAGTAATTATATTATTAATGAAAAGAGTGATCATGTGTTTTGTTATTTAGAACAAAATATGCTACTTTATTTGCCCCTAAAATGAAAGCCAGTATCTTAAGTGAAGTGGACTATTCTCTCGTTTAGAGCAGGGACTGTTTTTCCTTTTTGTATGTGTATCTTTCTTTTTCCCAGCACTTAGCACAGCGATTTGTAAGAACAGGTGTTTAATAAATACCTTTTGGATTGGCTAGGATTAGAGCTACTAGCTAAAAATACCTAAAACATATATACTTTCTCTAATTAGTGTGTAAAGGAAAATTGGAGAGAAGGTCTCACCTGACTCTCAATCTAGCATGCCTTTCACTATACTGTGACAGCATTGAGGATGATGACAGGAGATGTAATGCTTTATGGTTTGCAAAAGCACCCATCCCAATCGGCATGAATGACTTGTGAACATTGAAGGTCTGAGTGTGTATCAGAACAGCACTACTGAATCTGACTGTGCCTCTGTTTGTTTTAAAATTTAAAGCGTATTACTCCTTTAATCATTGTCTTTATGTGAGAAATTATGGCCTGGATTTTATAGTTCATGGAAGAATCATGGTGATTGAATATTAGCACTGAAGAGAGAATTCTTCCATTCTTTCAGAATTTAAGAAGATTATCTTATTTATAGGTCTCATAAAGGTGAAGGAGAAAAAATGAAACATTACTTACGTTTGTATTTGAAATTATTCACATATACAAAACAGAGGTTATTATGACCTGTGTTTGATGTGAATGACATTCAATTTAGTAGTAGAGAAGGCTGACTGGGAAGAGATGACAAAATCAGTGCTAAGAGAAAGTCTTCCATTATCTGTTATTTAGAGAAAATGGGAACTCTTCCTACTATCTGCAGTTGGTCATCTGAATGAGCCCGATAAGTAAGGGCCAGATCCAGCCATGAAGAGCCTGTTGGTGGAAAAGTTCTACTCAGTATCGACATTGCATTTCTGGAATCAGAGCTGGTCCCAACTCCAACACAAGAACAGAAAGGAGCCCCAGGTTTCATCAAACACCTGAAATGATAGCCAGGCTCATTACATCCCTCCCTATTCCCCCACAATGCACCTGAAATCTCATGGAGGTCGTGTTTGAACTGACCAGCAAAATAACTAGTGATCTACCTGGACGATGATGAAAAGCTGTTAAGATGTGATTTTACTCGATCAGAAAGGCTGATGTCCATGCACTTTCATGCAAGACACACTGCTATGCCAGTGGTCTTTAAAAGCAACAATTAAATGAGGTCAAAAGGAAGAATCTGACTTAATCTGTGGAATAGATGACTTTGCTGTTAATTAACTGACCCTGGCACTTAGTGATATTTTTCCTGATTAGCTTTTAGACTCTGAACTTTTCCTAGTATAGTCCTACAGTCTGGGTTAATAGGGCAGACTGTAATGGCAGGCACTAATTGCATTGGGTATTTAATATCAGAAGTAAGGTTGTTCATTCTCAAAAGGGAATGTTCATTCCCTTTTTCTTAAAAAAACTGCCATTTTCTGAGAGATTGACTATGTTAGTTATTAGCTTTGCGTCCTTGTCAAACTTATTTTTCCTTTGATAAGATACACATGCATACGGAGATATATTTTGTCAATGATAAACTGAGTCAAGGACGTCTTCATTCCTTGGTGGAACAATAACATGGACCAAAGTATGAAAAACATACAACCTTGGGGCCCTGTCATGGCTGTTGAGTCTTACTAAAGTTGATTTTTCTTGAGTGCCCATAACCTTGGAGTTATAAGAAACTCATTGTCAGGCAGGGTTCCACCTTGTTTTGGTGGGTCCAAAATGGAACTGATAAAATGAGAATGCTTCACCCATGTTAATAAATCTGCCAGTGTTATTTATACTCAGACCATGAATGTATGTTTGGTTATCTTGTTCTAGCTGGAATACCTGGAAAACTTGATGAAAAATTGGGAATGAAAATGATGTTGCAAAGCTCACGAAAGGTCTCAATCATCATAGGCTGTTTCTTCATTGTTTTTAATACACAAGGTACTTATAAAATCATTAATTTTTTTTTAAATGAGGAGACTTCATGTGGAGCCATACCTTTACTTCAGAGACATTACTGAATGGAAAGATGACTTTCAGTTTTTCGTTGCTTCCTCCAGAATGTAATAAATCTACCTATCCTCCTCAGCTCTGGAGAAATTGAATACAAGTTTGTGTTATTACGAACTTAGGAAGGTCCAGTCCACCAAAAGCCCAGTACAAGGAAACAAGGAGATTCCAATAAAATAGCAAAGCATGTTTATTGAGAGAACATATAAAGAGAAAGAGAAGTCAGGGAGGAAACAGGTCAGGGGTGCTGGGCCCTGAGTGGAATTAGACAGACATACTGCATCAGTAAAGTCTGGTGTATTTTAATGGCATTCTTACCTGGGTCTAGAAAGACTAGATACTAGGGAAAAGCAGCAAATGAGGAGCTTGGAACTGGGGACTGGTGCTAATTCATGCCAGGCAGGAACTGGACATTACTTGATTTTCAAAGTCCCTACCAGCAGGAAAAGGTGGCTTCAGCCATTACTACTTGTCTTACTCTGACAGAGCGAGTCAGGGTTTTTTGAGCTTGTGAGGTGGAGGGAAGAGAGGGCTTCTTCCTTTAGTGGATTGTTGAACTACTGTAGGTCTCTTTATTGTGTGTTGATTTAGTTTTAACATTTAGTTCCTCAAGTTTCACACAATTTCCCCCTTTAAATGTCTCTATAGTTAAGATCGATGCTCAAAGTCCTAATTAATAACAATACTACTAATAAATTACATTTAGTTATCACTTTAAAGTTTACAAAATGATCATTATACATTGTCTCATTCAAGTCTCACAAGCAACTCCGTGAGGCTGAGAGCTAGAGACAGCTACGTCCTATACAAATGCTACTAATTATTATTATTGCTTCCAATTTATTGATGAGGAAATCAAGGCTCAGAATGAATGAAGAAGCATTCATTAAGTCTTTATCATTGCCAAGAACTTCGCTAAAGGCTAGAGATAAAAATACAAAAAGTCTAAAAGGGGGTGGGTTGGGGGTGAGAACACATAAGAGAATGGTGGCCAAGGAGGGATACTTTGGTTTAAACAGGTATCTGGGATGGTGAATGGACACTTAGGAAAGTAGATTGAGAGAGTGGAAACAAAGATGATTTAATTGTGGTGCCAGGAGTGGAAAAGGGAGGGGAGGTACTTGGAGGGAACCGGCAAAGAGTGTTGTGCTGGACCCAACTGTGCAGCCTCCAGAGAGCTGATGGTTAAATTTTCAACATGAACATTTATACCTTAGAAATAAGTAAATGCTGCAAACCAGAGCCTAATTATTTTGTTGATGCTCTAGGTCTAAAAAATTGATGGAGAAAATGTTAACGCAGATTAAACTTTAAAATGTGCTAAGTATATGTGTGTATGTGTGTATATATATATATACACATATATATATATATACACACACATATATGTATGCATATATGTATATGTATATATGTGTGTGTATGTACACATATGTGGCAGCTAGGTGGTACAGTGGATAGAGCACTGACCTGAGTTCAAATCCTGCCTCAGACACTTACTAGCTGTGTGACCCTGGGCAAGGCATTTAACTCTGTTTGCCTCAGTTTTCTCATCTGTAAAATGAGCTGGAGAAGGAAACGGCAAACCGCTCAAAGGATCTTTGCCAATAAAATTCCAAATGGGGTCACAAAGAGTTGGACATGACTGAAATGACCAAATAGCAAGAAATATATATCCATAGATATAAATATAGATATGTTTATGGAGTAATCATAATAATAACCAGTATATGTATAGTACTTTAAGATTTACAAAGTACTGATGTTAAGTGACTTGCCCAGGAGCATATAGATAATGTCTGAGGCTGGATTTGAACTCAGGTCTTCCTGACGCCAAGTCCAAGTCTCTTACTGCTGCATCACCTAAGTGCCCTTTCTTAGCCTCATGAAGTCCGCTGTGAGACTCAAATGAGGCAATGTGTAATGATAATTTTTTAAATGTTAAACTTACACATAGATATATACATACACATACATATTTATCTATCAATATCTATATCTATCTATATTTGAAATCTACCTATCTCTATTTATTGATATCTGAATGGTTTTCCAACATTTACCAGCACATCTCTGCCTGCAGGTGTCATGATGCTTCTAGGGATCCAAACCTCCTCACCACCAGATACAGCGAATGCAAGGAGCAGCTTATGAGAGGCCTTCAGGGTTGTTGCTTTGGACCTCTGAGTGCCTTCTCATCCTTTTGAGGGGGAGTGGGGGAACTAAAGAAACCCGTGCTTAAGATCATAGATTTAGAGGTAAAAGAGATCATGCAGTCCAACCCCCTCATCATTTTCCAGAGGAGGAAGAAGAGGCCTAAAGATATCAAGTGACTTGCCTAAGGTCATATAGTTACCGGGTAGTGTGAGCTGGGACTTGAATGTTAGATCTCCATTTTTCTTTCTGCTGTGCTGCAGTGCCTGGGGCAGGAAGGGGAAACCTGGGCCACTCAAAAGAGATACTCCTTTTGTTTTTTGCATTTTCCTATTTTCATTGATTTTCCCAACACCTAGCACAGTGACTAGTATACAGTAGCCATTTAATAAATGCTCGTATATTGGTTGGTTGGTGAGAAGATGGCCAGGAAGTAAAAATGAGGTGCGGTGAGATCTAGACTAGATGTAGTAGGAGACTGAAGCCACTGCCAATAAAGGCAGTGGGCCCCCATGGTGGGTGTTTGAGTGTTGAAAAGGTTCAGCTCACTGGAGTGAGCACATGGTCCCTTAACAGGTAAGTCAAATATAAGAGGGAGGAGGGATTGGACACCAGGTCTCCCTGACTCCGCACCCAGCATTTAATCCATTAAGCTACTAGACTCCTTAAACTAAATTATATATCCGTAACATTCAATTGCACGGCAGGTTACCACCGGATCTGGCCAGTTCTGAGGTAGAGAAACTGAGGCAGAGAAAATCTTCATGCCCAATGTCACTCAGCTAATCAGTCCTTGACTGAGAATCTCTATTTAAAACTATTGAATCTCAATTTAGATTTGAATCTGTATTTGGAATTACTAATGAAACTCTTGGCTCACCTCCAACCATCAGACTATACTTCCTTAATAGAATTGATTCACATTTGTGGAGAGAGCTAAATGCTGCACACGAGCTCTCTCTTTGGCAGCATTCTTACTGTCAAGGCACCTCCTTCCATGTACAGAGCCTCACCAAGCCAGGATGCTAATGTTAACTGAGTCCTTGGGGTGCTGCAGCACAAACGATTGGAAGCTTAAACCAGAGGCAGGCTGCCATTTGGAAAGGTTTATTCTTTCCTTCCTTTGAAATGGTAACTGCTACTTATGGTGATAAAATATTTATTTCCATTATTCAAAGGGATGGACCTAAAGAATTCCACTGAAGCTTGAATATCACACTCCTGGCTTAACTAACTGGGACCCTTGACTGTATTTACACTATCAGCAATGATGGGTTTCCTAGCTGACTGTGCCCAACAAAAGATATGACAGCATCTTAGTTCAAATCCATCCATTAATGGTCAACAAAAGGAAAGGAACAATTAAAATAATCAAAGGCAAACTTGCCAAAACACTTCAAGGGTGATTAGACAACCTTGTTTAATCAGATAAAAGAGTGTGGCTACTCAAAGATTATTGTTACCAGAGGCTAGGATAAAAGCCTATATAGTGGAAACAGAAAATTCACCACCAAAATGAATGAGAGAACATGAAAGGCAAAACTCAGTGGCATCCAAACCTTAGACCTAATTGCGAAGAGGAACCATTCCATGAAATGCAATTAAACTTCTGGAAGAGATCAAAGCATTCTTTCACCACGGAGGTGTAAGTGAGAAGGACAGTTCCCATTACAGCAAAATAGCATCACCCAAATTTAGATGAAAACCCAGAAAAACTCCTAGGAAACAAAATATGCATTATGTGTATATATCATTGACTGTTGGCTGGAATGGTACAAGTATAAAACATAAATAAATGCAATTAGCCCAAGCTATTCTAGCTAGTGAAATGAATTACCCTGCCCAGTAATTACATGTCATGTGAAAGCATCTTCATAATAATAGCGACTTCATCATATAATATTTTTGAAAATTTAGTTGATAATACTGAAGGGAGAAAAGTCATATTTTGTGTGTGTGCGTGTGTGTGTATGTGTGTGTGTGTGTGTGTGTGTGTGTGTGTGTAGAAGCATAGAGAGACAAGACTATGGCCAGCATTACCTATTTGTAGGTCCTTCTTTACAAAAAGCTTGATGTGCTAGTCAGACATCAAATTTCAGAACATTACTGCAAGGCAAAGTTGAGAATTTTTATTGGATCCCAATTTGTGTACTGGCAGACTCCACCTAACATTAGTTGGTACTGTAAAAATGTAATCTTAAGGAAGGGTTTCTATTTGGAAATGGGGGGGGAGGGGAGAGTTATGGATGAGAAACAAGGAGTAATGGAAATGCAAAAAGAAAGATAGAAAAGACTATCAACAGAACATCTAAAAATATACAGAAAAGACCAGGAGGATGTCCAGAAGGAGATGGGGATAAAGATGGGCTAGGTAGTTCTGATACTTCTGTGTCAAGTTGAAGATACACTTTTTAGAAATCCAAGTCAACAGAGACTGATAGATTCCCATCTAGTGGTAGTGTTCTGTTCTTGTTTGTATATAGAAAATGTTCATGTTTGTTGATGTTTGAAAAAGTCAAAATTATTTTAAAAAAGAAAATTGAGAAAACAGTTTTTTAGATGCAACAACATTACAGAGAGTAGTTAGAGTTGTAGAAACAATGCTAAATGTTATAATAAACTAGCAGTGGAAAAATATCATGGTGCAATACTTGCCAAGTCATATAAATTATATCTACACATCTTTCTTATCCATCTCCTTTTCTCCATTGCAATAGCCATTAATCTAGTTCGAATTTTTATCACCTCTCTCCTGAACTACTGTAACAATACTAATAATACTTCTTTCAGACTAGTCTTCTTACACTTGATTCTCTTTGATGTGTTTTAAAATGTAGCTAAACTGGCCTTTTTCCTAACTCTCACAGATGACACTCCATCTCAACAGTGGGCTGATAGATGCTTAACAACCAGCTCTCTGGGAAAAAAATCTACCCATAACCCAGTAAAAACTTCAATCTGCATCATTAATGCTTTCTTTATCATTTTTAGGTCTATCCAATCACCAAAACAATAAATTAAGCCCTAATTCATAGCATTTGACAATTTCCAAGGTGTAAATGTTCACATTGGAAATTTAACAACCAGCCCTCTGGAACCCATACAATTGGCTCCAGCACACTCTTGCTCCATCTCTCAACTCCATGCCATTTCACTGGCTATCCCTAATGCCTGGAATGTTTTCCTTTCTCTTATTGGCTTTCCTGGCTCCTTTCAAGATTCAACTCAAATCCTACCTTTCTCAGGAGTCCTTTTGCAGGTTGTCTCTATTGCTGGTGACTTCTCGCTGAGATGAATTTACACCTACTTCTCCAGACTGAGGTCAGTGTATACTCTGTACTTATTTCACAATACTCCCTTTCATGCATCTTATGTTCCAGCAAAAGAAGACTAATTTCAGTCTTCTAATCTCTCAAGTCATATTTTAGCTCCTTAACTGTGACTAGAATATACTCCCTGTTCCTCTCTCAGTCACTTGAAAGCCTTGTCTTCCCTCAAGCCTCCACCATGAAGCTGTCCTTGATGTCCCACAGTTGAAAGCGTTGTCTTTCCTCAAATGTACTTAGAAAACTTTTGTTTTGTCTGGCTGTCCCTTTTGGCCCTTTTCTACTCTACATTGGTTATATTCTCTTCCCCTCTCCCTTGACGATGAACTGGAAACTCTCTGATGACAAGAACTATGTTGGTTTTCATCTTTATAGCCTAGGCATCTAACAGCATTTTTTTTAAATAACAGACATTTATTTTGCAGCATTTGCCTGTTGAAATGGATTTGTCCCTTGATATTGATGTTTGGTTATAGAGTGTTAATAGTATTATTGTGAAAGGGTTTAAGTTGAGTCATCTTTATCTGAGCTGTGAATATATAGTACTAAGCTACCAGAGAGATTTTCCAAGAAAACGGAGGTATTAATGAACATTATAGACCCCCAGACTACATTACTTTTTACCCTGTGCCCCTCTGAGGAAAGAGCGACACCTTCATGATCTTGCTCTATCAACCAAGGCCTGAAGAGACACAAAGAGGTTATATAACTTGCCAAAGTTTCACATGGTCGGTTAATAACAGAACCAGAACTGGACCTAATTACAGGTCCAAAGTTCTTACCACTATACCAAAAATTATTTATTAAAATAATATAGGATAGTGCTTAATTGCTATATTTACAAATTACCACAAAGAGCAAGATTTAAAGAAATGTAATACATAGAAAAAATGTCTTTCCCACTAATCTTCAACTGCTATCTATATTCGTACTTTTCTTCTTTTCCTATGCTGTTTTATAGTGAAATCTTACTTTTTCCTTTCATTGTACTTTCAATATCCTAAATGACTAAAATCATGGAATCTATCAAACTAAATCATAGAATTCAATTTCTATTAATTAATTATTGTGTATAGAGCACCGTGCTAGGTACTGAACAGATATAAGATAATTTTAGAATCAAACCAGGCTTCTGTCTACTACTAACCAATGGTGTGGCTTGGGAATGAACCATTGATGGAACAAGATCCAGGAGGTATTGGAAGGTGATAAACTTAAAGCCACAAGTCCAAAAGATAAATTTGTAAGGAGCAGGGTCATGTTTTATTCTCTCTGATGAAGAAATAAGGAGAGAATGGATGAAGATGCAGAAAAATTTGAGGTGGCAGGAAGCTGAGTATGTTTGTCATCTCCTAAAGTAGGAGAGTAGGGTGAGTAGGCCTGGAGTTGAAAGTGGAGTGGGAAAAAAAAAGCCACTAAAAGGAAAAAAAGTCAATGATGGCTGATTAGGATTAAAGAATTAGTTGAGGTTAAAAAGTACCCATTACACTGGAGCTATTTGGGAATTGCATGACTTTAAAAAAAATAGTGATACATTTATTCTGAGACATCACTTCACAATAAACCATCCTCCTTTTACCTTAAAATTGAAAAAAAAAGTTAAACAAAAGCATTGAAGTTAGCGATTGTGACTCTCAGCTCATGCGGTTTTCTGATGCATTTGTTAACAGAAGGAAGTGTGTTTTAACCTAATATATCTGAAGTTGTGTTTCCACCAGTATCCCTAATATCAAGAGAAGTTGAGAGAGGCTATTGGCAAATTAGAAATCCTTGTGGCAAATTTGTGGGACTATATGAGCAAGAGTGATACAGGATTGCCAGGCTGGGAAACATTGCAACGTGTGCCATTCATGTTGAAGTGATCTCAGATCCATTTGTATATCGTGTTTTGTGGTCTATATAACATTTTCATGACAGGAACCCTATTGTTACTTAGTTTTCTGATGTGGGTGGTTCTTGTCTCTTCAACTAGGTTATAAGCCCCTTGAGGGCAGGGAACATTTTGTACTTTTTTGTGCCCCCAACTACAAATCCAGCCTGTTGACTTCAGCACCAAGTACATAGTCTTTTTCTCCACTCTATCCCCTACAACTGTCCTTAAGGGACTTCGATATCCATGTTGATGACTCTTCCAACATCCTAAACCCATGTTTCTTCAACTTCTGAACTCCAGTGATTGTCTTCTTTTCTTCAGTAGAGATGGCCCATCAGCATAACCACAACTTAGATTTTCTAATCACTTAGAAGTGTTCCAACTCCAGTATCTGCAACTCTACAATTCCCTTCTCACATTTCCTCACTCCTACAGAACCTTATCATTACCTCCAACCACAACCCTACCCTGCTCTCTCAGTCTATCAACTCTGTTCCTCCTTTGCTTGCCACTCTGTCCTATCAATACAGTATGATCAGCCATTTCAATGATTTTTTTAATAGCACCTTAGTATCTAGTGCCTAAGTCCTCTTACCTGTGGTTTCATCAGTGTGGGTCCTCCTTGCACCTAATCAACTGATGACCCCTTCTCCTCCACAGTTATTATACACATCTTGTATTAAATCTTCAACTGGAGATCCACTCCCTGTACTGAAGATCATCCTTTGGAAGCACTTGGCTGTCTCACATTTACATCTCTTTTTTACCCTTCTGAATTTGCATACAGATGCCCTTGGGATCATCTGGCTTAACTCGTTCTCATGCCAAGTTCTCTATAGCCTCATTTTCTACTCAACTGCTTTTGACTGTCATGGGATGCTGCTGCTAATAGTAATCACTCACCTTCCCTGGGAATGTTTAACAAATGGACTAGCATCTAAACTAGGGTTGTTCTTGGCTGCCATATCATTCCATTTGGCAAAGAAACTGTTCGCTGGATGTAGCAGTTTCTGTGCTCTGACAGCTTTCCCATTGTGGTAATTATTTTGTATTGGTTCAATTTCTCTTAGAAATAATCAAGTCCATTTCCCTTTCCTATTTGTTGGACCCAACAGCTATGTTTAACCAGGTCATGTTGTCACTGTGGTGGTTGTAGAAAGGATCTTTCCATTCTTTATTCTAATTTGGTATTTACTTTGACCTTTGCTCTCCCAGTTGATTTTCATACTGCACACAGACAGCCAATTCTGAAATAATTGCTCTGTCTGCAACCAGTGGTTTAATGTCCATTAAGAAATAGTTTATTTTGTTCTGTGGTCCTTCAGGGTTTACAAGGTCTAACACCTTCTCACTGTCTTCTTGAAGTTTTCATGATATTCAGGCATGAATCACTTGAGCAGTGTACAAATCTTTAGCCTCTTTCATTTTTTGATTCCAAACCATATTTTCCATCACATTCCTCTTCTTCCTGTGTAAACAATTTCACATTGAAATTAACAAATATCTTGATACAGAATGACTTTATTTTGGAAGCTCCTGTCAAGCTCCTCAAAGAATTTCTCTACTTCATGATCTGCAAAGGATGTTGGTACATAAGCTACCATTTTCTTTACAATTGATGTTTATTCTCAGTGTAAGTGTCACAAAGTGAAATGACAATGAAATTATGTTTCTTATTATCTTTGGGTGAAATATGAGCCCGTCTCTGACAAGTCCTTTATGTATAGGCCTTAGGCTCTTCATGTAAGGAATCTTTAAGGGGCATGTGTAGTCATCCTCCCATCCAGAGACAACTTTTTAAAAAATGTCTTCTGGTTTCATTTGTAGTAAGAATTCAGTGTGAATATGGGTCAGCTCCTCTAGTGGTATGTTAACTCATTGGTCAGTCGATAGAGAATGCATATTCAGAATAACAAGAATTAGTTTAATATTTGTATATTCTAAATAGTTGTGACTCCCCCCCTCCATTTTTCACACACTAATTTAATAGGCTCATAGATTCATAATTCAATGGGGCTTTAGAGTCCAAATTTCTTATTTCATTACATGAAGAAACTGAAGAACAGGAAGGACTTGCCAGAGTTCACATAGAGAGCAGGAATAAGTGGCAAGATTTGCACCTGGGTCTTCTGCAGAGCCACAATCATTCTACTATACTGCACTGTCCCTTCACCACTTTCATAAAGGAAGGTAAATTTTGATGGCCAAAGGCTGCCTACTTCACGTGGGGTTTACTGGCTAGATTTATTTTTTTCTTTCTTTTTTTGTTTTTTACTGGCTAAATGTCTTTCTCAAAGACCAAACCTTAAACCCAATTCACTCTGGAGCTCATAGATTGAGCAACAATAGGTCCATGCCCAAGCACCACTTAATGGCTGTTTTGGGCCCTCCTGGCTCAGAGTGAATGTAAATTGTAACTGTTTCTCTTTTGGCCAGCAACCTTGAGGGTCTTCCCCTTGCAGTTTGATTTTTTTTTCTTAAAAAAGCCTGTTCACTGAATGAGTGTTACCTCACTCAAAATGAAAACTTGAAAAGACGATAACTTAAAAGGGCCAGGGCCTGCCATTTCATCCTGGGTCATCTCCAGACATCCTGATGAATATCTAGTCACTGGACCCAGATGGCTCTGGAGGAGAAAGTGAGGCTGGTGACCTTGCACAGCCCTCCCTCACTCAAATCAAAGTCAATTGCAAGTCATGTCATCATCTCCCTGATGTCATGGTCCTCTTCAAAAATGAAAGACAAACACAAGAAGAAGAGAGTTACATGAGGTCAAGGAACATTTTATATTTGTATGAATTTGAAATTTGGCCACTGTGGCGAATAGACAATCAATTGATAAACATTTATTAAGTACCTATTATGTGCCAGGCACTGTGCTAAGCTCTGGGGATACAAAAAGAAATAAAAAGACAATTCTTGCCCTCAAGCGGCTCTTAATCTAATGGAGGAAACAACAAACAAATAAATATAAACAAACAAGCTGTATATATAAGACAAATAGGAAATAACTAACAGAAGGAAAACACTAGAATTACTATATGTGTGTGTGTTTGTATGTGTGTGTATATATATGTATATGTGTGTATGTATGTATGTATGTGTTTGTGTGTGTGCGTATATATATATATATATATATATATATATATATACATACATACATACATATATATGGAAAGAGACAGAGACAGAAAGGGACATAGAGAGATAGGGATGTAGATATAATTAGATATGGATATAGATACCAGTGTAGATATAGGTGTAGATGTAAATATGGCTATAGATGTAGATGTAGAGGTCGATATATAGAGAGAGATATATCAGTGACCAGGATTCTAATGATGGTTCTTGTAGTACTTAGCTGGGCTGGTCTTCTGACAATGGGCCTGTCTTTCATTCAGGCTCATATCCAAGTTCTCACAGAAGGTAGGAGCTGCCAAAGCTTCTGTTCCATCAGAATAGCCTTTAGGAACCCTGGGGTCACTGCCTTGCCACAACGAGGAAGCAGAATGGGAGTGAGGCTTTTGTGGAAGTGCGAGTCCTCTTAAGACATGTGATGTATGATAAAGCAGATGCTCAAATGTCAAATAATAGGCTTTGTCCTTTGACCCTCTTCTGTTACATAAGGAAAAGAGTTTTGGCCCAAGGCTTTTACTGAAGATGGGAAAGGAAAGGGAATAAGCATTAAAATAGAAACCACTACATATCAGGCACTGTGAATACCAGGTGTTCTTTACAAATATTATTTCATTTGATCTTCACAACATACCTGGGAGTTAGGTATTGCTATAATCCTCATTTTATAATTGAGGAAACTGAGGCAAACCTAGGTTAAGTAACTTGTCCAAAGTTGCACAATTAATAGGTATCTAAGGTAGGATTTGAACTCAGGTCATCTTGACTTCAGGTCCAGCAGCCTGAAGCTTCTGAACTGCATGAGAGGATGGAATAGCATGATGTTTTGGGGACGATAATATTCGATAGTTGTCTAATGTTTAGAAACTTCCCTGAAACTTTCTGGTTCCCAACAAATTTCCTTCTTTTGGTTATTTTGGGTATTGGCGGTCATAAAAATTGATCCAAAAGGAAGAGGTCTGGGATACAGCAAAATAGACGAAGACTTGTCTAATTCATTTCTCCTTGACCTAAGCTATGATATAGGCTTTTCTAATGAATCTGACACCTCATAAATGTAATGAGATGCAGTATGGCATAGAGGATAAAAAGCCAGTTGGCATGTTCAAGGGTCAGGTCCTACCCTGACACATCCTGGCTGCATAAAGACCTAGACAAGTCATTTAGCTGCTCTGTGCTCTTAGGGAACCCTTTACGGCTTCATATTATAGAGATAGGGCTGACCTACGTTGGTAGAGAAGGAATTTCCTCATCTGAGTGTTCTCTTTGCAAATGAAATCTCCCATATCCTACCCTTATTCCCCTAATGAATCTGGCATTATCCCAGACAGGAGGAGAGAAACAACACCTCAGACAGCTGTTCCAAGAGGCAAATATCCAACCACACTGTGATAAACATAGTGTGAGAACAGCTTTCTTCAGGTAGTTTTTAAGTAAATAGTACTCATTTTCCCAGGGTAAAAAAAAATATTTTTGTGCATGAAGCAGTAGATTTCTTGTGGGCTTATAAAGAGAAGGAGAATTCTTAAGGCTTCTGTGGCATCCACCATCCTAGTTTCACAGGTGGCCTTGACAAGAATATGTGACTTCCTT
The DNA here is from genome assembly GCF_011100635.1 of Trichosurus vulpecula. Lineage (NCBI taxonomy): Eukaryota > Metazoa > Chordata > Mammalia > Diprotodontia > Phalangeridae > Trichosurus > Trichosurus vulpecula. Next base: position 190,513,844 of record NC_050580.1, on the reverse strand, counting down.
TCATTTCAGGTAAGTCAGGTATTAATACAGTGTATTCTCATGTGAGTCATGAGAATTGACAGGAAAGGAACAAGGAACCAAAAGGGGATAAGAGGAGAGCGTAACAGAAAGGTAATAGAGCAGAGTTCTTCCATTGGAAAAGAAATTGCAAAACATTTTTTTTAGGCTGAGTCTCCTTATTTCACCCAGGCTAGAAGTGCACTGGCCACTTACAGACCCTATCGCTTTACCAATCATCATGGGAGCTTTGGCCTGCCACATTTCTGACCTGTTTCCATTTGTCCTTCCTTAACCATCTTGGTACCCCCTAAAACTAGGGAGCTCACCACAGTGGTGCTATACAGTGTATTAGATATCTCAGATACCCTACTGTAGCTCAGAACACCCAAGCTCAAGCAATCTATCAGCCTCAAACTTCCCAGAAGTAGGGATTACAGGTATTTTTTCAACTACACCCGAGAACTCACATTTAGAAAGAAAAATAATATATTTTGTATGTAAATAATATGAGTTTGGGGTCTATCCAAAATGCCCTTTGAAGTTAGCTTGCTGTGGTAGAAAGAGCATTCAACTTGAGGTTAGATGAAATGGATTTGAATATAATTCTTCTACTTATGAACTGTATGACCTTGTTGAAGTCATTTAACTTTTAAAAATCTCTGTTTTCTCTTTTGGAAAATGAGGCTAAAAGGATTTTTCTACCTATTTTCCAGACTTTGGATAAGAGTATTCTGGAAACCTTAAATCATTTCAAAAATGTCAGGTTATTTTTATTATCATTTTCACCATTATTATTATAATATGATGAGCAAAAAATATTTAATATATTCCCCTAGCTGCTTTGTTACTCATTAACCTATACATAAAGGAAGGGGTGGGGCAGGACAAGTGAGAGATTTTAGCTACCATCCTTAAGGGACTACCCACCATGTCCCATTTTCCCCTCTCCCCTCTCCTACCCACTGAATAAAATAGCCCACATAGAGTGGCACTCCTCCTCCTCTAAATTTGGTTTTAATGTGAAACATAACTTTCTGAGTAATTATTTTCAGCTTGTAAATGGTGTGTGTGTGTGTCTCTCTCTCTCTCTGGAACCAACCAAGCATATAACAAGAAGATGAAGATGAGCCTTATTTTCACTTCATTTCACTCCTTTGTAATTGACAAGCTCTCACTGGGTGTCAACTTTAAAAGATGACAAATCCTAAATCTTAGAAGACCCAACTCAATAGTTCAGCTCTCTAAATTGTTTGCAAATTAATCTACATTTTCAAATGAGTCAGGCATGAAATATAAGATGACATCTATATTACAAAAATATTAATTTCCTTTTATCTTTGGGAGGGAGCAAGGGGGAACCAAAGACAAAGATAGGTTTAAAATGTTCACTTTGTTAAGAGAGGGAAAATGATCAAGTTGCATGCATTGCAGCCATGTGGGTAATGCCATTCTTTAAAAAAAGGTACATTAATTTCAAGGAGTTTAACACACATGAGAGTTAATATGTCCAAATATGTATGTACATAATATGTTGGGGGGAGCAGAATTGTGTTGCAAGAGCCTGGAGTTTGTGTTAATTGATGCTGAGCTTAACCTTTTGCATATAACATATCTCATTTTGCCCATTTAATAGTTCTACTGCTTAACCTCTCTGTGCCTCAGTTTCTCTTGATCTGCTTACTTCTGAGTGTTGTTATATGGACCAAAGGCGAAATTGTAACCATTTTAAAGAATAAACTATTTATTCCAAAATAGATTATTCTATAAACCCCGAGGAGCAGCACTTGAAGTACAGAAGAATGAGGTTAAAATCCTGCCTCTGATATTTAATAACTGTGTAACCGAGGCCAAGTCTTAACTTCCATCTAGATAGATAGATAGAAAAATAGATAGATAGAGAAATAGATAGATAGGTAGAGAGAGAGAGACAGAGAGAAAGATGGATAGATGAATGGATGGATGGATGGATGGATGGATGGATGGATGGATGGATGGATGGACAGATGGATGGATGGACAGCTGGCCAGACAGACAGATAGATGGATGGATGGGGGGACAGATGGATGGATGGATGGATGGATGGAGAGATAGACAGATAGATAGTTTGGATGAATGATGGAGGGATAGAGATAATAGAGCAGATGAGATGTAGAGAGGAAGAGAGGAAGAAGAGGGAAGGTAGAGCCAAAGAGGGAGGTGGGGAAAGAGATGGAGAGAGAAGGAGACAGAGAAAGAGAAGGAGACAGTGAGGGGGTAGGGCATTTATCAAGTGCTTAGTATGTCCTAGACACTGTGCATATAAATACAAGACAGAAGAGAATAAGTATTTATATAGCACCTACTCTGTGCCAGATACTGCACTAAGTTCATCTACAAATATCTCATTTGATCCTCACAACATCCTTGTGATGTAGGTGCGCTCCTCATTTTACAGCCTAGGAAACAGAGGCAAAGAAAGATTAAATGACTTGTCAAGTCGTAATGATCCAGTAAATGCCTAAAGCTGGATTTGAACTCAGATCTTCCAGACTCCAGGCCTACCCCTATCTGCTGCACCTAGGGGCCTCTAAGTGCAAACATATGTGAGAGTAACCTTGAGGGTAGCTTCAAAGAGCTTATAGTCTAATGACAACATCTAATTTATAGGTGGCACAGTGAGTAGAACACCAGCCCTGGAGTCAGGAGGACCTGAGTCCAAATCCAGTCTCAGAGACTTGACAAACTTACTAGCTGTGTGACCTTGGGTACGTCAGTTAACCCCAATTGCCTGCCTTCCCCCCTGCAAAAAAAGGACAATGTCTAATTTGTCTAATGATCTAGATGACACAAAACAGTAGAAGTATTAGGAAGACTAGGACTAGGAGGAGGAAGAGGGAGGTTTCCAGAGATGGGGCAAGACTTTTGGCAAGGAAATAGGGAAGTATTGAGAGTAAATGGATCTGGGAGTGAAGTGAGCAAGTCTGGGGCTCCTCCTAATATGGTGTTCTGAGCTAGAGAATCAACAGTCAGAAGAGCAGACCTCTGAGGAACCTACTGGGTGATGAGGCTGCTAGAAAGAAGGAAAAAAAATCTGGAGAACGAATGGAGCTAGGAAATTATAATGCCTGTAGTAAAATGTGAGTGTGTACATAAAATGTCTTGTACACTTTGAAGCACTATAGAAATTTTCTATTATGTTCAAATGTCTTTTGTTCTCTCTCTCTCTTTCTCTCTCTCTCTTTATATATATATATATATATATATATATATATATATATATATGTATGTATATATATATATATACACACACACATATATATCCTCTTTCTTCTTTTTCTCTGCCTCTGTCTATATATATATATATATATATATATATGTATATGTATATATATTTCTTCTTCTTCTTCTTCTTCTTCTTCTTCTTCTTCTTCTTCTTCTTCTTCTTCTTCTTCTTCTTCTTCTTCTTCTTCTTCTTCTTCTTCTCTCTCTCTCTCTACATATATATCCTCTTGCTCTCAGGATGCAAGCAATGTACAGGAAAGGATTAATCAATTGAAGATGTTATCTCAAAGAGAATAGGAATTCTGATTAAATATAAACATGGTTTCTCTCTCTCTCTGTATGTATATATATATATATATATACATATATATAATACACACACACACACACATCATATCTTAGGGAAATTAAATGTTAGAGATATTTCATCATATTTTTGACAGTCCTTACAGGGGTAAGAGAATGAAGCCAGAAATTAAATTCAGAAAGATTTGCTTGGCGGCAGATTTGTTTCTTAACACCCAATCTATCTCTTGCTCACCTTTATATGTTTATTTATACGTTGCTACTAAGAATAGTTCAATGACTTGTCCAAGGTCCTGCAGCCTTCTTGCTATTTCTCACTGCTAGCTCCATGCCTTTGAACTGGCTGTTCTCCCATGCCTGAAATGCCTTCCCTCCACACCTCTGCTTCCTAGAATCATGGCTGTCCTTCAAGACAGCTCAAACACAACTTTCTAAATGATGCTTTTCCTGACTTCCCACTAATGCCAATGTCTTCCCTTCATAACAACTTTTTATTTATGTCTTGTTCAATATACGGAGAATAAATTGTATATAAACACATACACAGTATCTTCTCTAATTAAATATAAACTCCTTGAGAGCAGAAACTGTTTGATTTTTTCCTGGCACATAGTACACTCAATAAATGCTTGTTGATTGCTTGTTCCTCACTTCAGTCCACCAATTTATAAGGCAACTAATAATCACAATAAACTTTCAGTCTAATTGAGGGAACCAGGCATAAAGTAAAGAGCAAGTGATATGGAGACTGGAAAACCTGGGTTCCAATGCCATCTCCTACATTTGCTAACTGTATGATGCTAAACAATTCACTTGACTTCTCTGGACCTTGGTTTCCAGATCTGTACAATGGGCATAATAGTATCTCCATTGCCTACTCCCATAAGATGCTTTTCAGAAAAAAACTTTATGAACCCATTTAAGTGCAATAGAAATCGGACTTATAATTATTGATGGTCATATAACACTCTACACATTTTTAATTACTGTCAGAACTTGCCATAATAATGATATCACTGGTCTGAGCCGCTGGAAAGGGGATTATTATCCTTTGAGCTAAATGAAGGGTTTTCTGGTTTTGAAAAATAAGACATGGCTCAATCAAACCTCTAATTTTTTGATGCCAGTTATCCTTATTATCTTGGGGAATTTGGTTGTAATGGTGATTAGACAGAGAAAGGTAAAGCTTCATTTCTTTTTAAGGAAAGCCATAGTTGGATGGTCTCTTCTTCCTAATCCTTAATTATTGAGAGGAATTTAAGAAAATAGTATATATTATATTGTATTGTGTATACATATATGATATATACTATATATGCTGTGTATATACTATATATGGATATATAGTATATTATTATTCTATTATATAGTATAGAATATTTAGTATATTCATCCAGGGAAAGAGGAGATGTAAACAACTCAGCAGAGGGACACAATTCGTCTTCCCCAGACATGCTGGTTTTGCTAGCCTGCTCATTATCTTTATTATTAAACATAAATAAACATGCAGATGTCTATTTCAGTACTTGGCACTATAAGTGCTTGCTAAGCAAATAATTCAAAAGGCTTGGTCATTGTTCCTCCAGAATACAAAAAGAAATGAAATGGAAGCAGGCATATATGTGTGTGTGTGTGTGTGTGTATGTATATCATAAGTTATCACTGGATACAAGAAAAGACTTTTATTTTTAGAGTAGAATGTATTCACTCCAGCCACTGTTAACCTGGCATTTAAGACCCTTTGGACTGGAAGGAAGAAAGGAAGGAAGGAAGGAAGGAAGGAAGGAAGGAAGGAAGGAAGGAAGGAAGGAAGGAAGGAGAAAGGAAGGGGGAAAAGTGAGAAAAGAAAAATGGAGAAGAAAAGAAAGGGAGAGGAAGAAAGGGAAAAGAAAGAAGAAAAGAAAGGGAAATACCACAGAAAAGGAAGTTCTGAAAGTGACACAAAAAATAGGGTAATTATTTTACCCTGTTATAACCTTGTTAAATTTAATATAAACAAAAAATTAAAATATATCTAACTGTAGTTCACAGTTTCATATTCACTCCCCCTCCCATTTTTTTGATCTTTGAATGTTGGAATTTTTGATTTTGTCAACGCACACGTTTATAATAAAATAGAAAATTTTAAAAAGAAAAAGAAACATTTTCCTTCCTTTAAAATCCACTTAACGTAGATTATTCCCCTTCAAAATCCACTTCATGAAACCCTTTCTTAATGGTCTCTCCTACTTGCCCCTACCTTTAGCATAAAAATGATCCATCCTTTCTTAAACCTATATCTTTCAGTTTTATTCCTCTTACATGTATATTAGAAATTGTAGGACAATAAATTTAGAGCTTCAAGGAACCTTGGAGACCAAGTCTAACCCCCTCATTTTACAGATGAAGAAAATGAGTCTGAGAGGTTGGCTTGCTCAAGGTCACAGAGTTAGAATCTGAGGCAGGATTTGAACCATCTTCCTGACTCAGGGGCAGTTGGATTGCAGAGTAGATAGAGTGACTGGTCTGGAGTTAGGAAGATTCATCTTCCTGAGTTCAAATCTGGACTCAGACAATTACAAGCTATGTCACCCTGGGCAAGTCACTTAACCTTATTTGCCTCAGTTTCCTCATCTGTAAAATGATCTGGAAAAGGAAATGGCAAACCATTTCAGTATCTTTGCCAAGAAAATCCCAAATGGGTTCATGAAAAGTCAAACACAACTGAAAAACAACTGAACAGCTTTGTGACTCAATCCAGCAGTCCACCTCACCACCTAGCTGACATTGAAATTATCTTTATAACTTATACTCATTTCTAGATTTTAACAATCTTGAAGGGAGGTGTTGTATTTTGTTTCATCTTTGTTTCCCCAACATCTGGCACAGTGCATTCACACAATACTTTCTTAAAAGTTTATTGTTGAATTGAAGTCGGAAAGAAGTTTAGTTGCTGTCTAATGCCCTACTTACCCTCTCAAAAATGCAAACAGATGGATCTTGTTGATTTGAATGGTTATTCCATTGATGCAGATTGTACCCATTCCTCCATGCCCATCCTATGTGATTCTTGTCCATGCCTGTGTGGAATCCACCCAATATGGCGGAAGGTCTTCACTTTCCCTTGAGATAACAGAGAAGAAAGAACTACTTCTTAAGCACTACCATGTGCCAGGCAGTGTGCTGAATGCTTTGAAAATGTCATCTCATTTCATCTTCACTACAAGCCAGGAAAGTAAGCGCTATTCTGATATCTATTTAACAGTTGAGGAAACTGAAAGAGACAGAGGTTTGTGACTTGTCCAGGTTCAAAAAGCTAGTAAGTATCTAGAGGCTGGATTTGAACTCAGGTCTTCTTGTCACCAGGCCCAGCCCTCTAGGCATTGTGTCACCTTGCTGCCTCTATCATAAGGCTATTAGTATAGTATCTATGTAGTTCTTCTATCAGAAGAATATCAACCGGAGACAAGGGCGGGGGTTCAGGGGAAAAAAAGAAAGAAAAACATGGTAAGACCTATAGAAACTGATACAGAGTGAAGTGAGAGGAACTAGGAGAATATTGTTCACAGTAATAGCATACAAGGATGATCTACTGTCAAAGACTTGGCTACTCTGATCAAAACAATGATCCAAGAAAATTCCAAAGAAGTCATGATGAAAAAGTACTGTCCACCTCCAGAGAGAGAACTGATGATCTCTGACTATAAATTGAAGTATAATTTCCTCACTGTATGTTTTTGTAACAAGATAATATGGAAATATGTTTTGCATGATTTCACATGAATGATTGATATAATTTTGTTTGCCTTCTCAGTGGGTAGGGAAGGGGTAGGGAGGGAGAGAATTTGGAACTCAAAATATAGAAAGAAAAGAATGTTAAAAATAATAAATTTATTTAAAAAGAAAAGTGTATATTGAGAAGCAATGTAGAAAGTGGAAAATGTGCTGGACTAATAGTCAGGAACATCTTGCTCCTCATACTTACTGGCAGCATGAGCTGCTCAACCTTTCTGAACCCTTGGTTTCTTCACCTGTAAAATGGGTATTATAACAATACCTGTATCAGCTCACAGAATTGATATAGGGCTATAATAAGATAATATATATAAAGGTATGTGTATATTTGTATAGAGAGAGAGGAAGAGGAGGAGAAGGAGGAAGAGGAAGAAGGAGGAGGAGAAGTGGTGAAGAAGAATAAGGAGGAGAAGAAGTGAAGAAGAAGAAAATGATGAAGAAGAAAATGAAGAAGAAGAAAATGAAGAAGAAGAAGAAGAAGAAGAAGAAGAAGAAGAAGAAGAAGAAGAAGAAGAAGAAGAAGAAGAAGAAGAAGAGAAGGAGGAACAGGAGGAGGAGGAAGAACAGGAGGAGGATGAGGAAGAAAAGGAGGAAGAACAGGAGGAGGATGAGGAAGAGAAGGAGAAGAAGGAGGATAAAGAGGAGGAGGACAAGAAGGAGGAGGAGAGGAAGGAACAGGAGGAGGAAGAACAGGAGGAGGAGGAGGAGGAGAGAAAGAAGGAGGAGGAGGAGGAGGAGGAGGAGGAGGAGGAGGATGAGAAGAAGAAGAAGAAGAAGAAGAAGAAGAAGAAGAAGAAGAAGAAGAAGAAGAAGAAGAAGAAGAAGAAGAAGAAGAAGAAGAAGAAGAAGAAGAAGAAGAAGAAGAAGAAGAAGAAGAAGAAGAAGAAGAAGAAGAAGAAGAAGAAGAAGAAACGATTGGGCTCTGAAGAAATTTGGCATGACACAGACATCAAGAAAAGTTGAACTTAATCGTATGTAAATGTTTCAAGTAGTATAGTGTCCTGCAATGTTAAGGATGCATCCTTTAACTGAAGTTTGGTCAAGTGGATGGAGAGCTGACTTCAATTCAGAAAGATCTGGGTTAGAATCCTGTCTCAGACACTTAGTACCTGTCTGGCCCTGCGTGAGTCAGTCATTTCACCTCTGTTGGTAGGTTCCTTATCTGTAAATCAGCAGGCTGGTGTCAATGATATCTAAATTGTCATTCTAATAGTAATCCTTTGATAGTTAGCTAACCATGAAGGAAGAAGTGAATCATCAATTTGCTTCCAAATCTTTGTGATTTCATCAGGGGAAGTTTTGTGTATTTTATGAGGACTCAGGGAGAAGATTTGGAACAATTTGAAGAAAGAGTGTTCTGAATATAAGGAGTTGGAAGGAAGAAAGTGAAGATAGTAGGATAAGGAACAATCTGATGAAGAAAAGTAAGGTATAAGCTCACCTGGCCAAAATGGAGGGAATATACGGAAAAGTAGTATAGCACAAAAACAAGATCATTTAACTAATCATGAGACCAACTCTACTGAAGAATGTACCATGCAAAATGAATAAATACAAAGTATATTCAAAGAAATTAAAAAGAATTTCAAAAGGCAAAAAATCCCCAAAAAACTAATAACTGGTAAGACCAGAAAAACCTTCATGTAGAAGATACTTGAGCTATGCTTTGAGGGAAACCAGAGATTCTATAAGGCAGAAGTGAGAAGGGTGTACATTCCAGACACTACAGATCATCTAAGACTTGGAGTCAGGAAATATAATATTGAATACCAAATTGGATAATTTGACTGGAACAGAAAGAATATAAGTGGAGGTAATAGGAAATAAGACTCAAATGATGATCAGGAGACTGTAAATGTCAAGCTGAGGAAACTATGTTTTATCCTAGAGGTAATAGGGAGCCACTGAAGAATTTTTGAGTAGGGCAGGGTGGTGACATGGTTATATATTCGATTTAGGACTATAGTCTATTATATTGATAGCTAAGTGGAAGATGGATTATGAAGGAAAAGAATAGAAGCAATGAGACTAATTACAAGTCTATGACTTTTTTCTTAGCATGGGAGAGGTAAGGATGGCCTGAGCTAGAGTTGAGACTGGGTGAGTGAAAAGAAGAAAGAGATATATCATAAAAGGTAGAATCAATGCTACGGGGAAACCGACTGGACATGAAGGGTAGGAGATAGATAAGAATCAAGGAAAACTGCAAGGTTGTCAGCCTAGATAGCCAGAAGAATAGTGGTAATATCATAAAAAACAGGGAAGTTTGAAGGATGAATGGATTTGGGGGAGGGGGTACTATAATGAATTTCATTTTGGACATGTGCATAGCATGCCCTCTAAGGTCCCTTTTAATTAAAAAACACCATGATTTTATATGATTAAGGAGCTAAGCTTTAATGAGATGACTTAAAAAGAGACAGGTTATGTTGTCTCTGTAATTAGATAATAGACAGAAAGCTAGAAGAAATAGACTTCAGACTCCTTCCAGTCTAACCCTCATTTCAAAGATGAGGCAACTGAGTGCCAGTGAGGTCAAGTGACTTACCTAAGATCTCATAGGCAATAGATAGTTGAGTTGAGATTTTAACTCAGGTTAATTATACTAAGTGTAACTCTAGAGCCAAGGATCTTTTGACCATTTTATGCCACTTTTCTAAAGTTATATGAATGTCCCCATATTTGTTTGACTAATCCTAGAGTCAGAGAGACTTGTAAGGAGAAGATCACACAAAGGCCCGAACTGAAGGTGTTGTTTTGGGAAAGGAGAAAACGGGAAATCGAATGGCTAGCCATAGACACTCGGTAAGTCATTTCATATAGGCCTTACTGTAAATGGCCTGAATTACTCCCCTAACTCATTAGTTCCTTGGGTTTTTTTTTCTTTCATTTTTTTAGTTTAAGCTTATCCTTTTGAGTATTCTAATGTAGCTTTTTTTAAAGGCCAGTAACTTCTTTGTTAATGGTAACATATCTCTGTGGATAATTAAGAGTACCCCACTGATCTGCCCAAGATGAATTTTGAGCCTACAGAATTGCCACTGAATTTCATGCTGCTGAGTTACCAAGAAATTTTAAACTCCTCTAAGTCTAGACCAAGTGAAAACCAAAAAAGAAGGTTGAATTTTGGATGAGATCAGGAGGTCATGATTTCTCTGTAGTGGTGACTTTTGCCAATGGACACATTTGTTTGAGCTCAAGACAGAAACCTCAGTGTTTGAACTCAGATTTGAAATGTTTCCTAGGGTTAACTCTAGGACAGAAATCATACTCAGATTCATTCATTGCTGATTCAGCTGTTGCCATTCAAAAGGGGACCCAACTCTTATCTGATGTAAGTCAATGGATGGAAAATAACTTAATGCAAAACCTCTGAGATAGGGGAAAAGAGAAGGAAACCAGAGAGCCTAATTTTTAGTTCCAAAACAATTAGGCACGAGTCCTTCTTTGATTTCAATGGTTCTAACATTACGGTTTCACTGATTAAAATTTGATCTCTTGACCGAGCATTCTTCATTGGACTATACTAAACAGATCTCTAAAATGTCTTATCTTCCACTGACCATGCTATACCAATGATTTCCATATCCTGGCAGTTGGATATGGCACCTCCAATCCTAGGCCTGTTAGTTACACATGTGGATCATGAACACACTTTTTTTTTCTTTTGTCATCAGATTCAACTCATTCATAAATACATGTTTATAGAGACCATGGCCACTGGGCTTCTATGTCTTCCATCTGGTTGTTGGAAAATGCTGCCTTTTTTAGGTTTGAAATTTGGCTCTGTCACTTACTGGCTGTATTAAATTAAGCAAGTCATTTAACTTCTGTGGGCCTCAGTTTCCTTCTGGAATATTTAGACGGTCAGATGTCCTCTCAAATTCCAAGTCTATGAAACTCTGATCCCTTGGAATGTTTTCCATTGCTACAGATCTTAGTTTCTGTAAGCTTACAAAATATCATTGAATTTCCAGGGCTATTCTATTATATATTTGAAGATAGGCAAAAAAAAATCAAAGTAGAATTTTACGTCAGTAAGACTTTCATTGTCCTTGGTAGAGCTGGAATTAATGCACAAAAGGGCTTCTATAGTACCCATAACCTCTGTCTTAGGAAAACAGCATATCAACAACAACAAGAAAACATTTAAAACCTTAATGCTTGACCCTGGCAGTCATTTTGGTCTATTTGCTAATTGGGCAATGAGCCAGGAGGTTGGTAGTTTGTTTTGTGGCACGAGCCTCTTTTCTAATGAGCAATGATTATGATAACTTGTCCCTCTAATTTCTGTAGAAAAATCGAAGTTGCCACATAAATTCACACTTGTATCACCTGCTTTGGAAAAAAAAAATGGTTTCCTCTCATTTCTCTCAACACCTGCCCTTACCTTAGCTTCCAGGGTAAATATAAACTATTCAGCAGTGAGAGGTTAAATATGCTTTTCCTCAGTTAATGAAAATACAGTGTTTCTAACCACCTCTGAAGAGCTAATATCCTACAGAGTGCTTGGTGACCTGGACATTTTCACTGAACAGTTGGATTTCTTGGTCAGGAAACACTTGACCCAAAGTTACTTTAAATGAGCCATTCTTCGATTTCAGCTCTAACACTGGCATGAGCTTTCCCATAGCTGGTCTCCTGCCTCACTTCTTCCCAGGCAATATTGCTGGCACTTGACTTTTACTTGTGTCTAGTGGGTTCAGAGATCTATTTGTTCGATCATTTATCATGCCCGCACTCTCATGGTTCCTTCCATTTCGGGAGCATCAAACCTGTTGCTAACTTAACAGCTATTGATCTGTCCCTCAGGTCTAGCAGGAAGGCAATGCCTGGGGAGGAAAGATATGAATGTCTCTAACACATTACATCACTTTAACCTAAAAGAAAGTTAAATACTATAACTCTGCCCTGATGGGTGTGTGCTGTATATGCTGTTTCAACCTTTGTGGGTTGCCGGGATGGTGGAAGTGGAGATGGGGATAAGCATTTATTAAAGACTTAGTGAACATATCTCTGGTGGGGAGAGAGTTCTCCTGAAGCTTCTTGCACTGGAGACAGGGAGAGGAGAGGCAATATCTATCTATCTGTCTGCCTATTTATTTATTTATTGGCAATAAGCATTTTAAGTGCCTATTATGTGCCAGGCATTATCCTAAGCACTTTACAAATATTATCTCATTTGATCTTCAAAGTAACCCTAAGAGGTAGATGGTATTATCAACCCTATTTTAGGAAACTCAAGCAGGCAGTGACTAAGTGACTTACCCAAAGTCACATAGCTAGTAAAGGTTTGAGGCCGGCTTTGAACTTAGGTCTTCCTAGCTCTTGGTCCAGTACTCTATCCAGGGCCTCACTTAGCTGTCTCTAGGCAGCAGCTTCTCTTAATTTTTACTAATAATTATTACCGCCAAATATTTGGCTTTGGAAGAGAGTTGCAAACCACAGTTTTATAGAATCTCTCTTAGGTGAAAGAGGTATTAACAGGTGCTCAATAACTACATGTTGATTGAATTGAGGACAAGTTTTTGAGGGGAAAAAATCTATTGACAACATTACAGGGTAATTATACTACTATCCACTCCCTATTTTGGACCCTATGGTGACTATTCCAAATATTTCTTCTCGCCATAATCTCCCAACCTTATTCCCAATCCCCATGTCTGGCTAATTCCCTGACAATATTGAAGTCATCTGGCAAAACCTACCCTAACTTTCCTTTCCACTCCTCAGAATTTGTTATTATTATCAACTATTCACTAATCCTTCCCAGACTACTGCCTACAGTGGAAGAGCAATCCTTTCACCTTTCCAAAGCCAAGTCAATCTCCAAGATCTGTTTTAGGAATTGTGACTCCAACCTAGCTTTCGGTCTCGTTATTCCTTTTCATACATTCTACAGTTTAGCCAAATGGACCTTTTTGATGTTGATCCTTACAACAACCTGGCAGGCAGGTACTATTATTTGTCCTCATTTTATAGAGTAGGAAACTGAGGCAGTTGAGGTTAAGTGACTTGACCAGAGTCACACACCTAGCAAAGGTCTGAGGCTGGATTTGAACTCAGGTCTTCCTGACTTCAGGCTTCTAATCACTGTGCCTACTAATATTTATATAGTGTTCCAAGGTTTATAAATCACTTTATATGCATCATCTCATTTAATTTCCATGTCAACTCTGTGAGGGAGGTGCTATTATTGTCCCTATCTCACAGGAAGCCTGAAACATAACCGGCTCTTAATAAATTCTTGTTGATTGAATGCTTGATTTTCACTTCCTCATGAACTTTCTACAGATATGCTCAGGCTTCCCCAATCCTAAAAAAAATTAGCCTTCCTTTGATCTTTCTGCCCCATCCAGGAACAAACCCATCCTTCACTTCCCCTCCATGGCCAAATTTCTTGAATAGTTTCTTCCACTTTCTCAGCACCTGCTCTCACCTCCACCCCTTGTGTCCTGGTGTTCACCCTTACCACTCTACTGAAGCATTTCCCTCCAAATCACAAATAACCTTTTACTTGCCAAGTCCAGCATCCTTTTTTGTTTGTTGGTCTTCCTCCCCCTTGATCTTGCTACAACATTTAACCCTGTTGGCCACCTCCACCCTCTGCCCGGCTAACATTTCCTTCCTTGGTTTTCAACATCCATACTTTTGGGGATTTCTGCCTACTTTTCTAATTATTCCTCCTCTGTTGCCTCATGGAATTTTTTGTGCTCTTTCTAATCCATTAAGGTGAATTTCCCCAAAAAATGCCATCATGGAGGATGTTTATATTGGAGAAGAGATGACTTGGTGGAAGAGGAGCATGATAACTGTCTTAAATATGGGATGACCTATTATATAAAAGAGCAATTGAGCTTGTTCTTCTTGGCCTCAAAGAGCATTACTTGGCACAATGTGTGGAAGTTGAAGAGAGGTACATCTAGGCTTGATAAGGGAAAAACTTCCCAATGATTAGAACTTTCCATAAGTGGAATGGACTGCAGTAAGTAAATTTGGACTTTGATCACAGAATGCCGATGTTTTTCACTCCCTTCCTTTTCTGGTATCACAGAATGCCCACTTTGGAAGGGGTAATAGTGATTGTAACAACTAGCATACCAGAGCTCCTCACAGCCAGATGCTGACATTCATCAAGGCACACTGACCCTCAGAACACTGTCTACAACTCCACTTTCATTCAGCCCCAAGCTGCTACCACACAGGAGGTTACTGGCACCACTCCATTCTCCTGTGGGAGACATTTTTATTGCATTGTCTGGCATATGGACCTGAGTCACAACATGTACTTATGCCATAGAGAATGACGGGATCATGGGATAGGATGATGGCTGTGGAGATGGTATATACTGGCAACATGTACCTGCCCCCAAGAGTGACCTCTTTGAGGGTAGGGAATGGATATCTCATCCACTCGCTTGGCCTCCTCAGCATGTAGCACTGAGACCTGTTTGATGATGATGGTGGTGGTGGTGATGGTGATAATGATGGTGGTGGTGATGGTTCCATTTAATACTTTTTCTGTACAATTCTGTCCCCTTCTCTGAACTAAGTCAACTGAGGAGGTATCCCCTCAGAATTAGAACCTTGGAGTTTATTTATAATATCCATATTTGGTGTTCCCCATTCCCTATGTCTAGAAAATCCTTCCTGCTCCTCTAATCTATGTAATCCCAAATGACCTTCAGTGTGAGCAAACCTCCCTTTTCTCTAGTACCTCTCCCCACATTCTCATCTGTATTCAGATCAGAGATAGATCTCTCTGGGCCCCATCCTCTTCTGTCTTCCCTTTCTACTGTGAGGTCTAAATACCTACTCTACTGTTAGCATCCCTAATTCTCTTCTCACATTTCTTCCTTCTGCTTGTTTTTACTGAGACTTAGCTTTGTTCCGGCATCCTCTATATAACTTATCACCCCTTGTCTCACATCCTCTCTCTCTGTCTGTCTCTGTCTCTGTTTCTCTCTGTGTCTCTATGTCTCTCACAGACACACAGACACACACACATGCACACACAGCCAGGCATACTTTATCTTCCATTAACACCACCCATCTCTCAGTGATCGCTTGTCCTTTAAAGTCATTACACCCTGTTCATATCATTGTTGATGTCACCTATCTATGCTCATATGTTTTCTTCCTTAATCAATTCAGTCCTTGGATCACTGTTTCCTTTACCCCAACCCCTGACCACTTAGAACATACTAGCCTCCTGGTTCTTCAACTTCCTCAGTTTTCATGAACTGAGTTTTTAGTCCACCATTCATAAGCATATTCACATCCTAGATGCCACCATCTCTTCACCCCCAGTCACTGTTTAATTCAATTTGCCTCAGATTCATCAGCCCAATAGCCCTGGATCCATTACCATTTGTCTCCTTCGTTAAGGCCTTTCTTTTTTCCATCTGAAGTTTAGTTAGCATAACTTTACTTTTTTATATAGAAAAAGAAATGTTGATTCACTTTCTTTAGCTTTTTCCCCTAATAACTTTCATAATTTTTGCATCCTTTTCAGTTCTGTTGCCATTTTCTCTGTTCTCAGTGTCAGGATGTTCTTAACATTTTATGGACAAGGTAGCCTACCAGGCCTCATGGGCTTTCCGTTTGTCATGTCATCATGACCTACAAAAGATAAACCCTCAACACCAGTTCTTAGTATATGCTATTATGCAAATATTTTTATTCCTTTTTTTTTGCTTTGCAGAGTGTGCAAGCAGAGGCTCTTAAAGAAACATGTAGTCTTAGAAGCTAGAGTTAGTAATGGAAATAAATGCAGAGTTAGAAAAGGAAAGAAAAGTCATCCACTTTCTAATTGTTTTGCTCTGCTAAATAATTCACATAGCAAAAAAATAGGTTATGAACAAACACAACCAAATTTTCAGGCTGTCACCTCAGTGATCATATGTTTTAAAGTATCTTTCTCTTTATATACTGAACAGAGATCCTTAACCTCTTTGCAGCTACTTAAGGGTTATATCTTTTCATCCCTAAACAATGACTCTAGAATTTCTTTTGATGAACAATTGCACACCGTGAGTTCTAACTTCCCACACCAGTATTAGTTTAGAAATAATTCAGAAATGTCAGGGAATTTGGTCCAGCAGTTATGCTAATACTAATAATTACATGACCCTAAGTGTAACGTTCCCATCCTCTCTGTTCATCTCCAAGCACATGTTACTGGTTTCTCAAAGTCATGAATTTATCTTTAATGTATAAAAACACTTTCTTAAAAAGTCTTGCCACAAGAGCCAGCTTTCAAGGGAGAAAATGGAGTACACATTCATTGGGCTGTGAAATGTGAAGATCTATTCAACTCCATTAACTACAGAATATACATCATCCTCTAACACACTGGACAATGAATGGCTCTATATGGAGTGGTGCACGTCCAAATTACCGTAAGATGAACACTTTTGTAAAGGTTAGATGCTGCAGATACCAGTTTACATATTTGAGCTGAAAGGTATCCACTGAAGCTAATCTTACGGGTCTTTCACAGAGAAAATCCCCATCAATTCCTGCAGGGACCAAGCGAGTTTTAGGAATATTCTTATTACATTCTATGTCCATAACTTCTATTTCCAAGGTGGGGAATGGGGAAAAGCCTACTTACAATTTATTTTATAAGAAATGTTACAAATTGATTCAATTCTACAAATGTATATGAAATGGCCTATGGTGAAAATATGGTGCAATACACAAAATCAAAACACAAAGCAATCCCTGCCCTCAAAGAGTTAGATTAATATTGAAATATTTCAAAGATTAATTTATCTTGACAAAGTTTGTTAATACCTATTAAATATCTTTTGAGTGCATTTTATGTAGGAGGGGCAACTGAGAAAGTTACCATTTAGTCAAGTCCTCTGTAATGGCATAGGGGAAAGAGTACTGCATTTGGAGTCAAAGGCAGTATTTGAAACCAGATCACCCTAACTCTGAGTCCATCCTTCTATCCACCCAGAGTCAGCATGGCATCATGCAGTGATGTCAAACCCAAATAGAAAGGGGGCCACTAAATACACATAAGGATGGATTCCTGCCAAGGTATATTGACTTAAAAAGCCATGTATCAACATTTATCTATGTTCTATTGTATTTTTATCTATTGGTTACAGATTTCTCCCTTACCTTTTTTTTAATTTAATTACCTTTTAATCTGGTTCCAGCTGCACTCAGGTTAGCCCTAGAGAATCTCAGTGGTTTGCCCAAGGTTTCACATATAGTAAGCATCAGTTGTAGGGTTTGACTCCAAATCCATTGGTCTTTCTACTATACCATTTCCACTATTTTATTTAGTATACTCTATTTTGCATCAGCAACTCTGCCTGGCTTTCATTCCATGGCTCTATTCCCCAGTGGCCTTCCCTTCACTATCCTCCCTGGGATAAGCTGAATCACCTGAAATCCTATCACCATGCTGACCACTATTCAGGTCCTGATTGATACTCAACCTCTTCTCAACTCACCCTCAGTTACCTCTGCCCCCTGATAGGAAGGCTGGAGGACAGAGCATTAAACTCCTCCCAAAGCCTTTCTTTATAGAAGGCTCACAACCCACCAGGTAACTATATTTCTTGACAGCACTCTGCTTGGCTCCATGAAAAACTATGTTTCCATACTGTGTGCCCCCTGCTGCTCCCCACCTTTTCTGTTCTCTTTTGGGTGTTGCCTTCCCTTATTAGATCTTAAACTCCTTGAGGGCAAGAGTTGTCTCTTTCTTACTTTTCAATCTACATCTGCACTGTTTAGTACATAGTAAGTGTTTAATAAATGTTCCATCCATCCATCCATCCATTCATTCATTAATTCATTCATTCAGCATTTCCTTGAAAAGCTTCAGTGAGGGGCACCTACTACCTCCATTTCACTTTGGGATGACTCTAATCACCAGGAATTCCTTAACAATAACACATATATGTTTATGTATACATATGTATGTGTGTATATATACAGACACACATACACACACCCACACACACACATATATAATATATATATATATATATATATATATACACATATACATATATGTGTGTATCTATCTATATTTAAATGAGAGGAAGCATTGCATAATGCATAGAACTCCAACCTTGAAGCCAGGAAGAACTGAATTCAAGTTCTGTTTCTGACAACTGTGTGAGCCTAAGTCCCTTAGCCTTTCAGAACTTTGGACAACTCTCTGACTCTAAGGTGAAGAAAAACTCCCAATTTGCCCTGGTAGATGGAGTTTCCTACCCTCAGAATTCCCAATGGCAATGAAATCTTCTGTCCTTATTCTACAAATTATTTCTCAGCATTGGTGAAAGGGATAGGCTTTAGATAAAAGCACACAAGCAAGAAATCTTTGCCATTGTTTTAAACAAAGGAAAAGTAAAATATCATTAGTTACAGAAGCATAGATATCCAATGTGAATACTTAGGGATAGAGATAGAGGCTAGATCAATGATTTCATTGGCATAGAGATCTTCCAGGTGAGAAAACTCCTGCCAATGGAGGTTAGCACCTACTCTTCAATTCATACACCTAGACAATTGCCTGGGAGCAATGAGAAGCTAAATGCCTTGCTCATAGCCACACAACCAGTATGTGTATTAGAAAGAACTGGAAAATTTCAGGGATCCCCATCAACTGGGGAGTGGTTGAACATCTTGTAGTGTATGATTGTGATGGCATACTACTATGCTATAAGAAATGATGAGCTCAATGATCTTAGAAAAGCATGGAAAGACTTTCATGAAATGATAAAGAGCTAAATGAGCAGAACCAAGAGGACATTGTATACAATGACAGCAATATTGTTTCATGAAATACTTTGAGCAAATAAGTTATTTTGACTATTATAAATACATAAATTAATTGTAAAGGCCATATAAAGAAAGATACTATGTGCATCTAGAGAAAGAACTGATAAATAGAGGTATGTATAGAACAATTTTACACACACACATATACATACATATATACATACACACAGACACACATATACATATATGTATATTATATGTATGTATGTAAATATATATGTCTAATGGTAGCTATCTCTATAGCAGGGGTGGGAGCAAAGGAAAAAAAAAAGAAATTTACATGACAATTTTGTTGTTTATTTGAAAGGAATAGTAAGTTGTGCATAGCAGATTTGCAGTTTCATGTGCACTCATCTTTCTTATTGTACAATGTTATAGAAATGCTTGTTTTATTCCATAAATTAAAAATAAAATTAAATAATGTTAGCCACACATTCACACAAAAGAAGTGGGACTCGAACCTAGGGCTTCCTGGCTTTAAGGTCAGAAAGATTTACCCACTATGAAAATTGATATAATGATTTTTTTTAAATCAATCAATAAGCATCTATGAAGTTCCTATGTAGTAGGCACTATGTATTTGTTCGGTCCCACTCATGTGCATGATGCCTTGAGATTTCTTTCAGAAAGTGTGTTTTGTGTAAAAGCTTAAGTTGTTTCCCTGAGCATTTCTTCAGCACTATTTGAGCTTCATTTTACCTTTCCTAGGCTAGAAGTAAAAACAAAACAAAACAAAACCCAAAAGCATCTTGTCCATCTCCTTTTTTCTTCGACCAATTTAACAATGAACCCACCCCGACACATGAGACTCTACTTGGAAAAATTCTAGAACCTGCTTTTAATAATCAATTCCAGTTTTTAAAGTATCCTATCTGGAAATTCATCATGTTTTAACTGCCCCATGCTTTACTTTAGCTCATTTCCTCTTATTGAGACCTTTAAAGAGATGGAGGAAAGCTGATCTTCATATAAACAATCTCAAATATACCTTTAGAGTCTCCACAGCTTTTTCCCTCTCTTGGTTAAATAATTCTATTTCCTTGACCTTTTCTAAAAATGTCAGTTTCCAAGACCATTAATTGCCATTATGGCTGACATATGATGTTTATGTTCTCTATATATCTCTTGTCTATAGACTTCAAAGTCGGGAACAATTATTTAGTAAGATTCTGACCAGACATTATACAATTTGCATTAAATCAAATTTCATTTTATTTGAACTTTCATTAATTGTATCCTCATTGTAAAACAAAATATTTATAGCAGCTCTCTGAAGTATAGTTATTTATTTTTGCTACATTTTAAATTTTGAGTTGTCTCCCTCCTTCCTTCCCAATCCTGCATTAGAGATGGCCAACATTTGATGTAGATATGGAACCCTACAATGCATACTTCCACGTATAGCAGCATTGTGTGTGTGTGTGTGTGTGCGTGTGCGTGTGTGTGCATGTGTGCGTGCGTGTGTGTGTGTGTGTGTGTGATGAGAAATCAATGGAAAAATAGTTGATGCCCATCAGTTAAAGAATGGTGAAACAAAATGTGATTATACATGAATATAATGGAATATTATTGTGCTATTAAGAAATGGCCAATGTGTTGAACACCAAGAAATATGGCAAGAGCTGCATGAACTGATGCAGGGTGAAATGATCCAAGCAAATATATATGCATATACACATACAATGGCTACAAAAATGTAAACAAAAAGAACCATACTCAAAAAAAAAATCAAAAGTGAAGGTTGCAAAATTATAAAGAATAAATTTGGATCAAAAGAAGAAATATGAGAAAACTCTTCTGCTCTACCCCTTTGTAGAGGTGGGAAATACACCAGCATTCTATTTATTTTGTCAGTCAGTCAATAAATATTTATTCAACACCTACTATATGCCATATGCTGTGTCAAGTGTTTTTAGACATTTATATATTTATCAGTTTTGTTGACTTTTTTTCTATTTTCTGTCTTTAAAAATAAAAAAAAAATATTTGATCAGGTAGGATTTATACCAGGAATGTAGGTGTGGTTAAATATTGGGAAAACTATCAGAATAATTGATCATATCAACAACAAAACTAACAGAAATCATATGATTATCTCAATAGATGCAGCGAAAGCTTTTGACAAAATACAACACCTATTTCTACTGAAAACACTGGAGAGTATAGGAATAAATGGAGCCTTCCTTAAACTGATAAATAGCATCTACCTAAAACCATCGGCAAGCATTATATGTGATGGAGATAAGCTAGATGCATTTCCAATAAGATCGGGGGTGAAAAAAGGATGTCCATTATCACCACTGTTATTCAACATGGTACTAGAAATGTTAGCTTTAACAATAAGAGAAGAAAAAGAAATTGAAGTAATTAGAATAGGTGAAGAAGAAAGTAAGTTGTCACTCCTTGCAGATGATATGATGATATACTTAGAGAATCCTAGAGAATCAATTAAAAAATTACTTGAAATAATAAACAACTTTAGCAAAGTTGCAGGATATAAAATAAACCCACAAAAATCATCTGCATTTCTACATATTACTAACAAAGCAAGAGATAGAAAGAAAAATTCCATTTAAAGCTAATGTAGACATTATAAAACATTTGTGAGTCTACCTGCCAAACCCAACCCAGGGACTATATGAACACAATTACAAAATAATTTTCATACAAATAAAGTCAGACATAAATAATTGGAAAAACATCAATTGCTCATGGGTAGGCTGAGTTAATATAATAAAAATGACAATTCTACCTAAATTAATTTACTTATTCAGTGCCACATCAATCAAACTACCAAAAAATTATTTTATAGAGTTAGAAGAAATAATATCAAAATTCATCTGAAAGAACAAAAGGTCTAGGATATCAAGGGAATTCATGAAAAGAGTGCTAGGGAAGGTGGCCTAGCCATACCAGATCTTAAATTGTATTGTAAAACACTTATCATCAAAACTACTTTGTACTGGCTAAGAAATAGAGGGGTAGGTCAGTGGAATAGGTTAGGTACACAAGAAACAGTAGTCAATGATTATAGCAGTCTCCTGTTTGATAAACCCAAAGACCCCAGCTTCTGGGATAAGAACTCACTGACAAAAACTGCTGGGAAAATTGGAAAATAGTATGGCAGAAACTGAGCATAGACCAACATTTGACACCATATACCAGAATAAAGTCCAAATGGGTATACAATTGATACTATAAACAAATTAGGGGAGCAAGGAATAGTTTATCTGTCAGATTTATGGAGAAGGGAGGAGTTTATGACCAAACAAGAGATAGAGAACATTATGAAATGCAAAATGGATAATTTTGATTACATTAAATTGAAAAGTTTTTGAACAAACAAAGCCAATGCACCAAGATCAGGAGGAAAGCAGAAAACTTGGAAAGAATTTTTACAACTAGTGTCTCTGATAAAGGCCTCATTTCTAAAATATATAGAGAACTGAGTCAAATTTATAAGGATACAAGTCCTTCCCCAATTGATAAATGGTCAAAAGATATGAACAGGCAGTTTTCACAGGAAGAAATTAAAGCTATTTGTAGTCATATGAAAAAATGTTCTAAAGCACTATTGATTAGAGAGATGCAAATCAAAACAACTCTGAGGTACATCACACCTATCAGATTGGCTTAACATGACAAAATAGGAAAAAAGATAAATGTTGGAGAAGATGGGGGGAAGTTAGAACACTAATTCGTTGTTGGTGGAGCTATGAGCTGATCCAGCCATTCTGGAGAGCAATTTGGAACTATGCCCAAAGGGCTATAAAAATGTGCATACCCTTTGATTCTGCAATATTGCTTCTAGGGTTGCATCCTAAAGAGATCATAAAAATGGGAAAAGCACCCACATGTACAAAAATATTTTTAATAGCTCTTTTTGTGGTGGCCAATAACTGGAAATCGAGAGGATGCCCATCAGTTGGGGAATGGCTGAACAAGGTGTGGTATATGAATGTAATGGAATACTATTGTGCTGTAAGAAATGATGAGCAGGCAGACTTCAGGAAAACCCAGAAACACTTATATGAATTGATGCTGAATGAAGTTAGCAGAACCAGAAGAACATCATATGCAATAACAGCCATAGTGTTTGGGGACTGATTTGGATAGACTTAGCTCTTCTCAGTTATGCAAGGACCTAAAACTTTTCCAAAGGACTCATGATGGAAAATGCCATCCACATCCAGAGAAAGCACTATGGAGTCTGAATGCAGATCAAAGTGTACTATTTGCTCTTTCTTTTCTTTTGCCTTTTGTTTTTTTCATTTTTGTGGTTTCTCCCATTCATTCTAATTTTTCCTTACAATATGACTAATGTGAAAATATATTTAATAAGAATGTGTATGTAGAGCCTTTATCAGACTGCAGGCCATCTTGGGGAGGAGGGTGGGGAGGGAGGTGGAGAAAATTTAAACTCAAAAGCTTATGGAAGTGAATGTTAAAAACTGCAGGAGTCAGGATGCAAAGTGAAGCAGACTCTTTTCTGTTTTGTTTTGTTTTGTTTCTCATGGTTTCTCCCATTTGTTACAATTCTATGCAGCACGATTAAGGTGAAAATGTGTTTAATAGGAATGTATATGTAGAGCCCAGATCAGATTGCATGACATCTTGGGGATGGAGGGGGAGAAAATTTAAAACTTATGGAAGTGAACATTGAAAACTGAAAATAAATAAATTAAATATTAAAAAAAATAAAAATAAAAAAATGTATATGAGATGGCTCTCAAGGAAGATAGGTATGCTTGGTTAATTATGGTAATACAGAAAACAAAAGCTATCAATAAAAACTCATTTAAAACAAAAATAAATAAAATATACTGACTTGAATTCTCTTGTACCCACTTAGGAACAATTCATCCCCTGCTCCTCATTTTATACTCATTTGAGCACAAAATTGATTCTGAGCATCATTTTTTTTTCTGGACACCTTTCTTGCATCCCCCCTATCCTCATATTCTACTCACATACTGTGGACATTCAAAATAGATTCTCTCCTTCAAGGATTCCTATGCTACTTAATTCATTTGGTAAATGTTTCATGTTTTGTTAGAAACAAGACCAGGCTACACAGGAAATGATAGTAAGTGTTACCTTAGACACCGATACATTCAAGAGAATAAGGAAAGGAAGGCTCAGAAGATGCTTTATCACTAGCATTAAAAGAACGTATTGATACTTTTTTTTTAAGCCAGAAAATACCTAACAGCTGTTGGCAGATGCCTTTCTCTGCCATCTTCCTCAGCACAACTGTTTGCTCTTCAACTCAGATGGCCCCCAAGTCTAACACATACTGGGCACTGCTCATTTGATTAAATTACAAAGCTGTTTTCAGCTATTTGAAACTTAGGGAGAAAGAAAAAAATATAGGCATCAAAATCAAAGAATGTGTATTGCCCATTTTGTAGGAAATGTGTAATGCTACTGTCTTAGATTGCTAAGAACACAAAAATGTTTTCAAACTAGTGTTATGGTAATTACAGTGGGGCTTTTTTACTGTTCTCTTTTGGAATGCTAAGGCCATCAAGTGCCTTTAATGAGTCTTGCCTTTGTTTGAATGGGGCAGGTAAAGTGGGACTCCTTTGTCTTTTGTTTTGGAGTGCTTCTCAGCACTGAGATAATCAAGAACCTTTGAAGAGTCCTGCCTTTCAAATGTAATGACAAGCAAAGTGGACTTTTTGTTGAGTCCTTCTCAGCACTAAGGAATCTTTGATTGAATCCGGAGTCTTTGATGACTTGCTTATATCAAGGGAAGGCCTAGTTCACATGCGGTTGAGTCACATGGCTGTAACGCCCTCTGACCCTGAAGAAGTTGTGTATATATACTCAGAGGTTAGCTTTTCACCTTTTGGGGGCACACTCATTGCAAGAATGTTGGTGATTTGGCCAGACGAGACTACGGGTAGCTGTTGGAGCCCCTTCCTCCTCTCCTCCCTGGCTTTGAAAAACCCAGATATTGTTGCTTCTCTCTCTGGTAACTATGTATGTATTGCTATGGATAGATTTGTTTGTGTTATTTGCTATGCTTATATAATATATGCTTGTAATTTCAGTTCGTATTTCCTCTTACGTTCAGGGTGCTGACTTTCCCCACTGAACTAAGTGAATGATATATGTATATTTAATTAAAGTGAGATTGTTAACCCATTAAAGTTTCTTTCCTTAGAAAAGCAGACCAAAAAACCTATGCCAGCAGCCTTCCTGTGTGCTTTTATAGTTGGTCTTTCATCTCCACAGCAGCTTCTAGCAACATTGTTGTTACAACTAGCAAAGACAAGTCAATTATTAACTAATAGTCAAAATGTCTGTTAAAACTCTTTTGCTTTTTAATGGTTCTTCTGAAGTTCTTAAGAGGGGCTCAGAAGCCCAAATATCAAGGGTCCCACAGTTGGAATAAGCTCACCCAATTGGGGAGGGAAGAAAGGTCTCAGAAGGTATTGTCAAGGATACAGCTACCCCCGACCTCATGACATAATCAATATTGTTCACCTGTTATGTATATTTTATGCTTGAGAGCTCATGTAACTTATATAGCAGGGAGAGGGAGGCATCGGATCTGTAGGGACCAGGAGGGGCCTTGTGCAGAAAGTGCTGTTTTATCTGCATCTTAAGGGAAAACAAGGATTCTATGGGGGAGGGAGAATAAATGCAAAGGAACAGATATAGCAGATGGAGTGAGATATATGAGGAGGAGCAAAAAGGCCAAAAAGGTCTGGCATGTAAAAGTAGAATTAGTTCTTTGTACCACATTTTAAGAAGACCGTTAATAATGGATGGTGTACAGAGAAGGTCAACTAGAATACTGAACGACTTCAAGTTCCTGTCATGTAAGGATTGTTAGAAGGATAAAACCATGGCAATATCTTAAAGATCAGTTCATAATAATCATGATTTGAGAAGCAGCTAGATTGCTCAGTGCATAGAACACCAGCCCTGGAGTCAGGAGGACCTGAGTTCAAATCAGATACCTACTAGCTATGTGACCCTGGGTAAGTCACATAACCCTAATTGCCACCCCCCACCCAGAAAAAAATAACCACTATTTGGTCCTACAATTCCTGGAATGAACATAGGTAGCAAAACAATGGCAAGATCAGGGAAAAAGAAATGCTTTCTTATCCAGGGATGCTGGTAGCATCACCACGGTTATCTGTTTGGGACACACCTGCCGTACCATAAGCCATGCCATTACCCCCCTGGAGTCCCAGCATGTGCTCATTTGTTCATATATTATCCCGATTAGACTCTCTGGGAGCTCCTGAGGTGGGAGTAGAGGGCCTCTACAAAAAGGTGTCCAAGGTTTTCTGGCATTGAGTAGCATGGGATCATAGACTTAGAAATGGAAGGGACCCTTAGAAGCCAACAAGTCTAACCTCCTCATTGAACAGATAAGAAACCTGAGGCCAGAGGAGTTTACATAGCTTCTCTGAGGTCACACAGATAGTAAGTGGCAGAGCTGGGATTTGTACCCAGCGTGTCTGATTGCAAACCCAGCACTCTTTCCATTGGACTACCAACTATTAGGTTCTCCTAAGATATGATACCAGTATCAATAGAACAGAGGACTCAGAAGAAGTAGTTGTCTATCATTGACCTTGTGGCATAAAAATAGCATTTACCGTTCTTTGCCTAAGTTCAAAAAACAAGTGCAGGTGATTTTTTTCCCAGAGACCCACAGAACCCAGGGTAACACAAATACAGGCAGAGAAGGAAAGAGACTCAAGTAACCAGATTCCACAAAACTTCACTGCTCTGCCACAAAAGTCTTCTTATTATATGGTTATTCCTTCCACATTGGGAATTTCCCCATCATGGTTTTGTTATATCATGTGTAGGTATAAGAAATTAAGTGGGATTAGAGGGAGTTTTGTGGCACATGCAAAGACCAGCAGATAACATGAAAATGTTTAGAAACTCAGAAATGCATAAAATAAATATACTGTGAATACCCCATAAAAGAAAAAAAAATTCAGACTTCTTCTCTGGTACTAAAGGAGGGCCAAAAAATTTTACACAGATTTTCAAGATTGCTGGGGTGACGTACCCCTAACACCCGTGATGTGGAAGGGATAACAGTACTTACAGCATAAGGGCCAGTTTAGAGAATACCCCTCCACACCCCGTAATTTTTGTCTTGCTTTTTTAAACTATGTCTAGGAAATGGGAAAGAGACTGATACCTACGTTACATTTGAGCAGGAGGCAGCCCAAATCTTGATGCCCTTACAACTCAGCTGTTCTACCTCTCTGATAATGGCATAGGAAATATGCAAACTACTAACTTACAAATTCACCCTTCTTTCTGTATTTAGATTGGCTGCTGCATAGGAAGGAGTCATAACCTTCTCTCCACTCCCACACAAATGGACCTCTTAAGCAGTCTGTTAAATATATATGGCACTATTTGACAACAAAGTAGCAGAGATCTTGTCTTAACGATGCCCTAACTGGCACAAACTTTTACAAATTTGAGTTGAATTGATATGAGTTGAATGGACACCTAAAATCTGGATAGCTGCTCTTTTACTACTAAAGCTTCCCATAAAGTGAGGGAAATCTAAAAATGTATCTCTATCCATTCTGTTAGTGGAATATCTGATGGGAAAAAAATGCATCTTCAATTCAGTTCAGCAACTTTTCTCTCTCCCACCATTTGAATTATTACAATTCCTTGGTACTTCAATCAATTACCTTAATGGACATGTATCATTTGTGTGGGGTCAGGGTTTTGCCATACTGTAGATTGGTGTGGGATAATAATTTTTCTTTGTTAGTGCAGCAGAGCTAATTAACTACTTCCTGTTAATGTTTGATTGAATTTGGTAAAGCTATAGTTCAAATAAATGGAGGTGTCATGGCTGACCCTAAGTGAGGTCAGTATTTAAGCATGCCTTTGAATGAGGCAGCTCAATGGGTCCTCTTCCTCACTGATGATGAGCCAATTAACTATATTTTTCCCTCAAGGTTTGAAATTTCTGAAGTTCTGATCCAACACTGCTTTTATCAGATGTTTATAAAAATTTTTACTTCCTGAACATGTTTGTGTATCTGTGATGTATTTGCTATACCAGAACCAAATAGAACTGTTTTCTCTTTATAGATTAAGTAGGTGATTTCTACAGAACTTTTACCTATTTTTCTTTCAAAATGTTATTAAATTGGGGGTGACTGGTGATTATGTTTCCATTTGTCATTATGTCACTTTATTTCAGTGTTGTCATGTGAATAATAGGCAATCAGGATTGAAAGTTTTTCACCCAAATTGCAGCCCTCTCGATGTGACAATTAAATTAATTACAAATCTAGAATAAACAGTTTTTAATCACATAAAACAGTTCTGCCACATTATACACAATTTTGTTATGATGTAAATCTCAAGCTTGGGGAATATTTTTTAAAAAATAAATAAAGCCATCACATGCACAAAGCTCTTGCTTACCCCTCATTAATAAGCAGATGCACCGAAAAGATTGTGCCCCAAACAGCTGTGCCTGCTAATATTCATTTTATTTTTTTAATTTTAATATTAACAATTTGACAGTCTAAATAATACTTATTTCTAATTTTTTTTCTATTGGGAACAATGGGACCGTCTAAACAATCCTGATGTATGCTATTCAAGTGTAAGTAGCTTGACAACAGAGGAAACAAAATGGCCGACTCTCAAAGAAGGCTCCAAGTGAAATACGATGTTGGCATCTGAGAGAGCTGGTTCATAAAATGAGTCATTCAGTAGTTACTGAGGTCCCAGAGTTTATAATGCCAGAATTCTCCATAGAGTGAAGAATATCAGAGTAAACACTAAATAGGCTCAAAGGACCATAAACCTAGAGATAGGAGGAAATTCAGAGGCCACTTAGTCCATTTTACAGATGAAGAAACTCCAGCCCAGAAAGGTAAGAGTGAACTACCTAGTGTCACCCCCAAGGTATATGACAGAACCAATGCTTAATTTTGGGCTTCTACCTCCAAACCCAGCAATCTTTCTAATGGACCCTCATTTGAGGAGAGCAAACCCACTGAATGGTACCGAAATAGAACCAAGTCAGATATCCATATAATCAGGCTATACTTCCTACCTGTGTGGCCTGAGGCAAGTCACTTATCCTTGGATCATAGTTTCTCCTGCAAAATGAGGGCAAGTGCTACATGGAAGCTGAGGTCACTTTAGGCTCTATAGCAGGGGTCGGGTTCCTGTGGCCTCAAGGCCACATGTGGCCCTCTAGGTCCTCAAAGGCTGCAGGTTCCTCACTCCTGATCTAGCTCCATGGTCCCATAATCCCATAATGATCCCTCCCCAATTCCACACCTACCTCTCCACTTTGTAACTCTTTTCTTCCCCTCTCTTTGTCACGCTGCCTTTATTATTCATCTTTAACCTCATATCCCTCATAAATCTTTCTAGTTTGGGGATCTTAATGTAATTTCTCCAAGTCTTTTCCTTCCAAAGGAAAACTCCTGGCCCTGAACCTTTTAAAATTGGCTCTGTTTGGCACTATCTTAATGACCAACACATCATCTTCCTTTAAGGTCTTTTGGAAAGGCAGCTGGATGTCACAGTGGATAGAGACCTGTTCTTGGGGTCAAGAAGGCCTGGATGTAAGTCTTGCCTCTGACAAATGCGTTTGACCATGGGCATGAGACACTTACATGCTCAGCCTCTCAGCCAGCTCTAAGACTGTAAGCTAGAGAGAAGCTGATAATCTGCATTGGTGGAAGGAGTTCCCACACTAGGAGTTCCTCACTTGGATGAGATAAAAGGTCCAGACTATGCTCCCTCCAACAAGAAATCATGAAAAATTCCCCTTTCTTTTTCCCTTCCTTCTTTCCTTTCTTTCTTTTTCTTTCTCTTTCCTTTCTTCTTTTCTTTTCATTTTCTTTCTTTCTTCCTTTCTTTCTTCCTTTCTCTTTCTTTTCTTCCTTCTTTTCCTTCATTTCTTTCTTTTTTCCTTCCTTCCTTTCTTTTTCTTTCCTTTCTTCATTTTTACTGTTTTTTCTCTGAATGCACCTCCCTCCATCCCTTCTTTCCTTCCTTCCTTCCTTGAAATTTCAATTTTTCTTAACCTTCCTCAGACAAAATAATATCAGAGAGCTGTGTTTTTTGGCAATGAGCCTGGACCTAAAGATATACAATTCCGGAGTTGTGAGTTTAAACTCCTAGGATGATAGATTCTATGACTTTCCTGTCCCATCCCACACTCTGGCCAAATCTCACTAGGCTATCAGGAATAGGCCTCAAAGAGCCCTTCCATACTCCCCAGTGCATTTCTTGCCTGGCTGACAATGGTCAACGTAAGATTAGTGGATTGAAGTACTCATTCATTCATTCATTCATTCACATATTTAGTTCCTGGAGGGACTTAGAGGTCTTATTTCTTTGGAACCTAATTCCACTTATGGCAACATAGATGTGAAGCTAGAACAGACCTTAGAAATCATCTAGTCTGACTTCATTTCACAGATGAGGAAATTGAGAAGCAGAGAGGTTAAGTGACTTGCCCAAGGTCATACAAATAGGATTTTTGACTCAAGTCTTATGATTGAAAGTTCAGCTCTCTTTTTACTGTTCCATGCTGCCTCTGGTCCCCTAAAACTAAAGGTCTTTACTGATCTTCTTAGCTAAAATATTAACAAAACAAAACAAAATCAACAAATGGAGAAAGGACATCAAAAATAAGAATTATGTTGTATCTATTTTCCAGAGTATCTCGTGCTTTTCATTCTCATAGGCACTCAATATGTAGTAATTTCTGATTTTCAATGTTATCTATGATGAGAGTAGAATCATACAAGATGAGAATCCAGAGGGCTTTCTTTAGCTGGGAGCAGGAAAAGAAATATTTAATCATGACATTTAAACTTGACCACAAATTAAGCCCAGCTAAGAATATGACTACTCTTTCTCATATATCCTAATGAAAACAAAACATTGATTTTTACTTTTAGCCTTAAAAACAAACATATCTGGGTGCTCATTTACTCAGAAGCAACAATTTGCAAGGAGGAGAGTGAATGGTATCATGAATATGCTCTATGATATAACTCACATCAGAAAGCCTGATAATTTCCGCTCATACCAGAGAAATTTGTCCAAAAGACCAAGTGAACCCTTAAGTCATGGGACGATAATCTCAGATCTCAATTTTCCCAGAGTTTATTGCACCATTGTTATCTGTGCAATCCACATGGTGTTCTCCTTGTGCCTTATGCATGTGTGTATACATTGTTATGTCTCTGTGCAAACTAACATAGGATGATAACACTTCTGCCTCATACCGACATAATTCTACTGATCATTGCAATCATCTCTGTGCCTTTCCCCATTCATCTTCTCTTTCTAAAGTCAAGTCCCTATATTATCTCTCTCTTACCTTATGTGCTCTATCAATTTCAGTCACTGTTTCCTTCCTGCTCTACACACACACACACACACACACGCACGCACGCACGCACACACTTTTTGACCCATTTGGGGGCTATTCAACACTCATCTTACAAATATTTGTTGATTACCTATGATGATCTCCTCAGCTGTTTGTACTCACTCCTTCTTAATGTTATGTCCTGTTATTATGTGCTTACTTATGTGACTACTTGTTATATTCCCCATCCCAGTGGAATGTGAACTCCACGAGGGCAGGTACGATTTTGTTTTTATCTTTGTATTCTGAGTGTCTAGAACTGTGTTTGGCACACTGTGGGAGCTTTACTGATGTTTCTTAAATTGAACTGAAGTACTATACCAGATGCTAGGGCACAAGGATTCTTAATCCTTTTGTGTCACAGAACCTTTTGATAGTCTAATGAAGTCTATGAACCCCTTTTCAGAATTTTGTTTTTAAATGCAAAAAAATACATAGGGCTACAAAGGATTGCAAAAAAAATTACAAACTAATTATATTGAAATGTAGTTACTGAAATATGTTTTTTAAAGTTCATAGATTCCAGTTAAGAATCTTCACATGCAAAGAAATTCAATTGCCAACTAACATCTTAGTTATTAAGGCAGTCATTTAGGTAGATCAATGAGAGATGTATGAATATGTAGAATGCTTTGCAAATTTATGTAAATAAGGTATGTATATATATGTGTGTGTATCGATGTATATATATGTATATATATATATATATATACACATACATACATACATATACATACCTAATGTGTAAACTTTTACATGAGTATCAGATTTTATAATTAGTCCTTTGAAGGAGAAATAAAAAACATACACAAATAACTATGGCACCATAGCCCTTAGCAGAGTGTGATTATTACTATGTGACATACAAAGAACTAAAGGAATGAAAGGGGAGAGAGGGATCACTTTGAACCAAGGAAGGCTTCTCATTTTTCTCTTTTGTTGCCACTGTGGCATGGTAGAGTAGGAAACAGATTGGGCCAAATTCAGGGGACATACAATGTTGAAGGCAAGTCACTTAATCTCTCTAAGCCTCATTTTCCTGACCTGTAAAATGAGTATTAGAATATTTGTACTACCTATTTCACAAGGTTGTTATGAAGATTTCATGATATAATGTTTATAAGGTGCTTTGTAAATCTTACAAAACTTTGCAAATGTAAGGGATTATTATTTCTTTAACATAGTTTGTCAAAATCTTAAAGGTTTACTCCTGTACTACAAATTAACACCAAGCATAGTTGACTTACAAACAAAAATCTAAAGTTTTAAGCACTCTTCTATTGTCATTCTACACTCTTGTCCAAGCCAACCTTATTGATTCCCATAGCTTCAGCTATTAGGTGATTAAAAAATGTATTTCTCTTGTCTTGAGCTCTCCCTTGAAATCAACCCATATCCCAAACTAACCACCCTTCCTCCCTCTCCTCCAAAAGAAAAAAAAAAAGAAGCACCTCCTGCTCCTTACTTGACTATTTCTGTTGGTGGTACCACCATTCACTCTCAAGGAGATAGTATGATACAGCAGAAATAGCACTGAATTTGGAGTCAGAAGGCCCAGATTGTAATATCTCTACAGCAACTACTTGTGTGATATTGAACATGTTAACATCTCTGGACCACTCCATCCTCATCTGAAAGGAGAAGGACTTGGATTAGATGGCCTTAAGCATACCTTTCACCTTGAAATCTAAGATCCTATATTTGAAAACTTTATGCTTTCTTTGAGTCTTCCTATTCCCTCTTTTTTTTTTTAAATGCAATTTATTTATTTAACATATTTGGTTTTCAGCATTGATTTTCACAACATTTTGAATTACAAATTTTCTCCCCATTTCTACCCTCCCCCCCACTCCAAAATGGCTTATATTCTGGTTGCCCTGTTCCCCAGTCAGCCCTCCCCTCTATCACCCCCCTCCCCTCTCATTCCCTTTTCCCTTCCTTTCTTGTAGGGCAAGATAAATTTCTACGCCCCATTGCCTATGTATCTTATTTTTTAGTTGCATACAAAAACTTTTTTTTTTGTTTTTGAACATCTGATTTTAAAACTTTGAGTTCCAAATTCTCTTCCCTCTTCCCTTCCCACCCACCCTCCTTAAGAAGTTGAGCAATTCAACCTAGGCCACACATGTATTATTATGTATAACCCTTCCACAATACTCATGTTGTGAAAGGCTAACTACATTTTGCTCCTTCCCAACCCATCCCGCTTTATTGAATTTTCTCCCTTGACCCTGTCCCCTTTCCAAAGTGTTTGTTTTTGATTACCTCCACCCCCATCTGCCCTCCCCTCCATCATCTCCCCCCTTTTATTTTTTTATCTTCCTCCCTCTTCTTTCCTGTGGGGTAAGATACCTAACTGAGTATGTATGGTATTCCCCCTCAGGCCAAATCTGATGAGAGCAAGGTTCACTCATTCCCCCCTCACCTGCCCTCTCCCCTCCTCCCATAGAACTGCTTTCTCTTGCCACCTTTATGCCAGATAATCCACCCCATTCTATCTCTCCCTATCTCCCTCTCTCAGTATGTTACTCTCTCATCCTTAATTTCATTTTATTTCTTTTAGATATCTTCCCTTCATCTTCAACTCACCCTGTGTCTGCTCTCTCTCTTTTACATATATATATCTATATATATATAAACGCATATATGTATACATATACACATACATACACATACACATAGATATATACATACATACACATTCACTTATATATATACATAAACATATATATATATATATATACATACATGCACACATACATACATATATATATATATATACATGCATATTCCCTTCAACTACCCTAATACTGAGGTCTCATGAATCATACTCATCATCTTTCCATGTAGAAATGTAAACAAAACAGTTCAACTTTAGTAAGTCCCTTGCAATTTCCATTTCTTGATTACCTTTTCATGCTTCTCTTGATTCTTGTGTTTGAAAGTCAAATTTTCTATTCAGTTCTGGTCTTTTCACTGAGAAAGCTTGAAAGTCCTCTATTTTATTGAAAATCCATATTTTGCCTTGGAACATGATACTCAGTTTTGCTGGGTAGGTGATTCTAGGTTTTAATCCTAGCTCCATTGACCTCCGGAATATCGCATTCCAAGCCCTTCGATCTCTTAATGTAGAAGCTGCCAGATCTTAGGTTATTCTGATTGGGTTTCCACAATACTCAAATTGTTTCTTTCTGGCTGCTTGCAGTATTTTCTCCTTGATCTGGGAGCTCTGGAATTTGGCAACAATATTCCTAGGAGATTTCTTTTTGGGATCTATTTGAGGAGGCGATCGATGGATTCTTTCAATTTCTATTTTGCCCTGTGGCTCTAGAATATCAGGGCAGTTCTCCTTGATAATTTCCTGAAAGATGGTATCTAGGCTCTTTTTTTGATCATGGCTTTCAGGTAGTCCAATAATTTTTAAATTATCTCTCCTGGATCTATTTTCCAGGTCAGTAGTTTTTCCAAGGAGATATTTCACATTGTCTTCCATTTTTTCATTCCTCTGGTTCTGTTTTATAATATCCTGATTTCTCATAAAGTCACTAGCTTCCACTTGCTCCAATCTAATTTTTAAAGTAGTATTTTCTTCAGTGGTCTTTAGGACCTCCTTTTCCATTTGGCTAATTCTGCCTTTCAAGGCATTCTTCTCCTCATTGGCTTTTTGGAGCTCTTTTGCCATTTGAGTTAGTCTGTTTTTTAAGGTGTTGTTTTCTTCAGTGTATTTTTCAGTATTTTTTTGGGTCTCCTTTAGCAAGTCATTGACTTGTTTTTCATGGTTTTCTCGCATCCTTCTCATTTCTCTTCCCAATTTTTCCTATAACTTGCTTTTCCAAATCCTTTTTGAGTTCTTCTATGGCCTGGGGCCAGTTCATGTTTTTCTTGGAGGCTTTGGTTGTAGGCTCTATGACTTTGTTGTCTTCTTTAGGCTGTATGTTTTGGTCTTCTTTGTCAGCAAAGAAAGAATCCAAAGTCTGAGACTGAATCTGGGCGCGTTTTCGCTGCCTGGCCATATTCCCAACCAACTGACTTGACCCTTGAGTTTTTCAGTGGGGTATGACTGCTTGTAGACTAACGAGTTCTATGTTCTACGTTTGGGGGGGAAGTGCCAGCTCTGTCAGAGCCGCACTCCTCCTTCCCCAAGGACCCCCAGTCCAGACTGGGCTTAGATCTTCAGCAGGCTGTTGCACTCCTGCTCTGATCCGCCACTTAATTCCTCCCACCAGGTGGGCCTGGAGCCGGAAGCAGCAACAGCCGTAGCTGCCCCACCTCCACTGCCCCCGGGGCTGGAAGCCGAACTGCGAACTCCTTCCACTCCCGCAGCTTTTCCCACTAACCTTCTCCGCAGTCTTTGGTGTTTGTGGGTCGAGGGGTCTGGTAACTGCCGCAGCTCACATATTCAGGGTGCTAGGGCCCCCTCCGCCCGGCTTCTGGTCTGGATCATCCAAGCAGCTCAGGCTGGGCTCTGCTCCACTCCGTTCCCAGCTCCCAGCTCCGTGTGGAATAGACCTCACCCAGAGACCTTCCAGACTGTCCTGGGCTGGAGCCCTGCTTCCCTCTGCTGTTCTGTGGGTTCTGCCCTTCTAGAATTGGTTCAGAGCCATTTTTATAGGTTTTTGGAGGGACTCGGGTACGGAGCTCACTCTAGTCCGTGCTTACCAGCCGCCATCTTGGCTCCCCTATTCCCTCTTTTTAAAATAAATCTTGATGGTCAAGTTCTACAATATCCATTTTCTATGTTGCTACCCTTTACCTGTTACATTTATCTTTTATTGTTATTTGTACTGCTACTTGAACATCATTACAAGTGTCCTGGATTTTTTAAAATTTATTTTTCTTATTTTGAACTTAAACATAAATTTAATATATTTTATTTTTCTCCAATTACATGTTGAAACAATGCCCTAATTTTGCCTTACTCATGGGACTATTCAAATCAATTTTCTACTTCTGTGGCTTGTTATTGCTTAGCAAATAAACTTCAAGCACCTTAATCTGGCATTCAAGGCCTTCTTCAGTCCGTAACTACCTTATAATATCCTTAGTTTAAAATATTTCACTCCTAGTACTCTCCACTTAAGCTAAGTTGGACCTATTTTCTATTTCCTTTCTGGCTTTAAAAACCCTTCATAATCTGTCCTCTCAGCACCTATGAAACATTAAAAGAACTAGGGGAAGGGTTATTCTTATGCCCTGCTTCCCTTCACATAGCATGTGATCCAGTGACACTGGCCTCTTTTCCTTATACTAGACACTTTTATCTCCCGGCCCTTTAAATTTTCACTGGTGGTCTCCTATGCCTGAAACACTCTCCCTCTTTATTCCTTCTCTTATTTTCCCAGCATTCCTTTGAGTCTCAAGTAAAATCCCACTTTTTTGCAACAAGGCTTTCCTAGACCTTCTCAGGGTTAAGGTCTTTCCTCTGAGGTTACTATTTGACCTACTCTGTATATATCTTGTATGTATACAATTGTTTGAATGTTGTCTACCCTACTGGGACATGGGCTCCTTGAAGGCAGGGAATGTGTTTTTTTGCTTTTCTTTGTGTCCCCAGTGCTTAGCACAGTGCTGGGCACATAGTAAGCATTTAATAAACAATTATTGATTTAACCTGTGCACATCTTGTGACTTTCTACCTCCAGCCTTTTGCTCTCTCTTTACATGTGAAATGCCTATGTCTTCAATACCGTCTACCATCTGAATTCATTCTGTAAGGTCCAAGTCAGATGCTTCCTTCTCCATGAAGCCTTTCTTAAGTTCTCTACTCAGTAATGACTGTCCCTTCTCCTGATCTCACATATTGCACACTTTTCTAGAGGAATAAATGAAAAAGTACTTATTAAGCATGTACTGTATGTCAGGGACTGTGCTGAATGCCAAAGCTACAAATAGAAAAGCAAAAACAGTCCCTATTCCCACTGAGGGAGAGACAACTCATATAGAAAAATTGTGGCCAGGGATGATCATCATGGATACATTCAGGGACAGACTGACACACCCTTTCTAGTAGCAATGGTGATGCTGATTTTATTATGAATCCAGAACTGGAAAGCAGGCAGCCTGAAAAGGGTATGGAGAGTGTGTATGTAGCAGGAATGTAACTTCTGAAAAGATAGTGGGGGATCAAGGGGACCATAGTTGGAACCATCCTTGAAACCAGCCACATGTTAAACTCAACAATCAGAACAATAAGGGCCCAGGGTCATAGTCCCAGAGCTAAAAAGGGGTAAGTCCTCCAAGGTATGATCATCGGTCTTAGTGGCAAGCCATTTGTGACAGAAGATGGCCAGGGAATAAAGTGAAACACCTATCATTTATGATTTTGTTTTTTCATTTTATTTGTATTTTATTATTGTATCTCTTCTTTGTTTTACAGTGGTATTTGTATCTGGTTATGTGGAGTTGTATATTCCTACTAAATGATAAGTTGTGAGACTGTAGCTTAAATAAGTTGAGAGACTATAACTTAACTAAACTTTGCATCTTCCCTAGGATCTAGGACAGTGCTCTGCAAATATTAGACACTTAACAAGCATTTGCTGAATTGAACTAAATTTTGTTGAATTCAGGGATATGCAGGTGTTACATTTTCAGTGTGGGCATTTACACTTCAGAAACTGGCAAATGCTACATATTGAGGCTTGATGTATTGATTTGTTATCATCTAGATTTAAGAAGGCAAAGAAGAAAATGTTAATCATACTGATTAAACTCAAAAGTATGTCTTGTGTAATTGTTTTTGTAAGGCTGGTTATTAAAAATTTACCAGTATACCTAAATGTGACATTTAGGTAGGCAGAAATAGACTGAGAGAAGCTATTTTAGGCAGAATGTCCAAAATTTGAAGAGAAACAGAGGCAGGGAAGTTTGGTGAATGTTTGAAGAAGGCCATATAGTACAATTACTTTTTATTTATTTGCATAAATATTGATTACACCTATTATATTATTAGACATCATGTTAAATGCTGGTTAGAGAATAGGATATATATGAGAGAGCAGAAAGAGGTAAGACTAAAATCAGGTCGTGCAAGGCTTTGAATGCCTGCTTAAGGAGTTGGGATATGATTTATTAGGAAGGAGGGGCATTATTACAGTTTGCTGGGCAAGAGAATTATTTGATTAAAATGCTACTTTTGGAAAATGAATCTGGCATGATTGGTGGGAAGCAATTCTAATGTAGGAGAAATCTGATAGGACCTAAAGCTAGAAGATAATCTATATCAACCTCTTCATTTTATAGATAAGGAACTGAGAACCATAGAGGTTCAGTGATTTGCCCAAGGTCACATAAGTTGCTTAGTAGGAGAGTTAAAAATCAAACAGATATTGTGACTCCAATTTTATTAGCTATTACACAACATCATTAGAAGGCAGATAAGACATTATTCCAATAATCTATACATGAAATGGCAAGGGTTGAGGTACAGGACTCCAATAATCTATATAGATTCATATAGATGAAATGGTAAGGGTTAGATGATAAACTAGTGTCATCACAGTGAGAACGGAAAAGAAGTTTCAGGGATCCCCATCAATTGGGGAATGGCGGAACAACTTGTGGTGTATAGTTGTGATGGAATACTACTGTTCTATAAGAAATGATGTGCCCAATGATCTTAGAAATTATGAAATTATGAAGATCAAAATGAACAGAACCAACAGAACATTGTATACAATAACTGCAATATTGTTTTAAGTGACTGAGTGACTAAGTAATTTTTGACTATTATAAATGTACAAACTAAAAATAAAGGACATACGAAGAAAGATAATATTTACATCTAGAGAAAGAACTGATAGATGTATGTATAGAATAATTTTACATACAGACATATATGTGCATACATATATGTTTATGTATACATACACATATATGCACACATATATTTGTGTCTAATGGTAGCCACCTTTAGGGCGGAGTGGGGAAGGAAAGAAAAATTTAAAAAAAGAAATGTATATGATAATTTTGTTTTATGTTTGGAGGGAATAGCATATTGTACACGATAGACTTGCAGTTTCATGTGCAGTCAACTATTTTCGTGTACTGTGTAACAGAAATGTTTCATTTGTTCCACGAATTGAAAATAATTTTTTTAAAAAAAAAAGAACAGAAAAGTTAGGTAGACATTTTCCTCACTTTTTTTTTTAAATGCAATTTATTTATTTAACATATTTGGTTTTCAGCATTGATTTTCACAACAGTTTGAATTACAAATTTTCTCCCCATTTCTGCCCTCCCCCCCCACTCCAAGATGGCGTATATTCTGGTTGCCCTGTTCCCCAGTCAGCCCTCCCCTCTATCACCCCCCTCACCTCTCATCCCCTTTTCCCTTCCTTTCTTGTAGGGCAAGATAAATTTCTACGCCCCATTGCCTGTGTATCTTATTTTTTAGTTGCATACAAAAAGTTTTTTTGTTTTTGAACATCTGATTTTAAAACTTTGAGTCCCAAATTCCCTTCCCTCTTCCCTTCCCACCCACCCTCCCTAAGAAGTTGAGCAATTCAACCTAGGCCACACATGTATTATTATGTATAACCCTTCCACAATATTCATGTTGTGAAAGGCTAACTACATTTTGCTCCTTCCCAACCCATCCCGCTTTATTGAATTTTCTTCCTTGACCCTGTCCCCTTTCCAAAGTGTTTGTTTTGATTACCTCCACCCCCATCTGCCCTCCACTCCATCATCCCCCTGCCTTTTATTTTTTTTTTTATCTTCCTCCCTCTTCTTTCCTGTGGGGTAAGATACCCAACTGAGTATGTATGGTATTCCCCCTCAGGCCAAATCTGATGAGAGCAAGGTTCACTCATTCCCCCCTCACCTGCCCACTCCCCTCCTCTCCTAGAACTGCTTCCTCTTGCCACCTTTATGGGAGATAATCCACCCCATTCTATCTCTCCCTATCTCCCTCTCTCAGTAAGTTACTCTCTCATCCCTTAATTTCATTTTATTTCTTTTAGCTATCTTCCCTTCATCCTCAACTCACCCTGTGTCTGCTCTCTTTCTTTTACATATATATATATATATATACACATACATACACTTACATACATATACACATAGATACATGCATACATCCACATTCACTTATATATATACATAAACATATATATATGCATATATATATATGCATATTCCCTTCAACTACCCTAATACTGAGGTCTCATGAATCATACTCATCATCTTTCCATGTAGAAATGTAAACAAAACAGTTCAACTTTAGTAAGTCCCTTGCAATTTCCGTTTCTTGATTACCTTTTCATGCTTCTCTTGATTCTTGTGTTTGAAAGTCAAATTTTCTATTCAGTTCTGGTCTTTTCACTGAGAAAGCTTGAAAGTTCTCCATTTTATTGAAAGTCCATATTTTGCCTTGGAACATGATACTCAGTTTTGCTGGGTAGGTGATTCTAGGTTTTAATCCTAGCTCCATTGACCTCCGGAATATCGCATTCCAAGCCCTTCGATCTCTTAATGTAGAAGCTGCCAGGTCTTGGGTTATTCTGATTGGGTTTCCACAATATTCAAATTGTTTCTTTCTGGCTGCTTGCAGTATTTTCTCCTTGATCTGGGAGCTCTGGAATTTGGCAACAATATTCCTAGGAGATTTCTTTTTGGGATCTATTTGCGGAGGCGATCGATGGATTCTTTCAATTTCTATTTTGCCCTGTGGCTCTAGAATATCAGGGCAGTTCTCCTTGATAATTTCCTGAAAGATGGTATCTAGGCTCTTTTTTTGATCATGGCTTTCAGGTAGTCCAATAATTTTTAAATTATCTCTCCTGGATCTATTTTCCAGGTCAGTGGTTTTTCCAAGGAGATATTTCACATTGTCTTCCATTTTTTCATTCCTCTGGTTCTGTTTTATAATATCCTGATTTCTCATAAAGTCACTAGCTTCCACTTGCTCCAATCTAATTTTTAAAGTAGTATTTTCTTCAGTGGTCTTTTGGACCTCCTTTTCCATTTGGCTAATTCTGCCTTTCAAGGAATTCTTCTCCTCATTGGCTTTTTGGAGCTCTTTTGCCATTTGAGTTAGTCTATTTTGTAAGGTGTTGTTTTCTTCAGTGTATTTTTCAGTATTTTTTTGGGTCTCCTTTAGCAAGTCATTGACTTGTTTTTCATGGTTTTCTCGCATCCTTCTTATTTCTCTTCCCAATTTTTCCTCTACTTCTCTAACTTGCTTTTCCAAATCCTTTTTGAGTTCTTCTATGGTCTGGGGCCAGTTCATGTTTTTCTTGGAGGCTTTGGTTGTAGGCTCTGTGACTTTGCTGTCTTCTTTAGGCTGTATGTTTTGGTCTTCTTTGTCACCAAAGAAAGAATCCAAAGTCTGAGACTGAATCTGGGCGCGTTTTCGCGTCCTGGCCATATTCCCAACCAACTAACTTGACCCTTGAGTTTTTCAGTGGGGTATGACTGCTTGTAGATTACAGAGTTCTATGTTCTACGTTTGGGGGGGAGGTGCCAGCTCTGTCAGAGCCGCACTCCTCCTTCCCCAAGGACCCCCAGTCCAGACTGGGCTCAGATCTTCGTCAGGCTGTGCACCCCTGCTGTGATCCGCCACTTAATTCCCCCCACCAGGTGGGCCTGGAGCCGGAAGTAACAACAGCTGTAGCTGCCCCACCTCCACTGCCCCCGGGGCTGGAAGCCGAACCGCGAACTCCTTCCACTCCCGCAGCTTTTCCCACTAACCTTCTCCGCAGTCTTTGGTGTTTGTGGGTCGAGGGGTCTGGTAACTGCTCACGTATTCAGGGCGCTAGGGCCCCCTCCGCCCGGCTTCTGGTCTGGATCGTCCACGCCGCTCAGGCTGGGCTCTGCTCCACTCCGTTCCCAGCTCCCAGCTCCCAGTTCCGTGTGGAAAAGAGCTCACCCAGAGACCATCCGGGCTGTCCTGGGCTGGAGCCCTGCTTCCCTCTGCTGTTCTGTGGGTTCTGCCGTTCTAGAATTTGTTCAGAGCCATTTTTATAGGTTTTTGGAGGGACTCGGGTACGGAGCTCACTCTAGTCCGTGCTTACCAGCCGCCATCTTGGCTCCGCCCCTTCCTCACTTTTCTGTGAAAAGAAATGGAACAAGATAGCAGAAAGTTCCTCATGAAGAATCCATCTGTATTGTTTCAGTACTGCTTTCTTCACCATCTTTTTCATGGGAAATCTAAATCAATTCAATTTCTTGTGAAAATAAGTCTGGGAACAAATCTAGTTAAACCCTTGTATTCTAAATGAATGCTTTTTACCAAGAGTGGCTCAACTTGAAACTTGAAAATTGTCATTATATACCAAGGAGCATGCATCTGTCTGTCCTCTCTCACTTCAGAAAGATAAAATACAGGTTACTACTACTTACAATGTTCCTGAAGTTTGTCCTAAATTAAACCTCTTCAACTAACTGAAAGGCTAAAAAGCACTAACAAAAATGTTATTGGTTATAATTTAAGGATAGAAAGAAAAATATTCTCTGGGAGATTGGCAACCTTACTCACTAAGTTTGGTCCTTTATGAAATGTAGGATTTATAGGCATTTCAAAGACATGGAATATCCGGAATTTTTTTGATTATTATATAGATGCTTATCTGTGTTCTGATCCATCAAAAAGCTTTTAAGTTATTTTCTTGAG
This sequence comes from Trichosurus vulpecula, assembly GCF_011100635.1. Lineage (NCBI taxonomy): Eukaryota > Metazoa > Chordata > Mammalia > Diprotodontia > Phalangeridae > Trichosurus > Trichosurus vulpecula. The sequence goes on along the minus strand of NC_050580.1, from coordinate 190,470,654 downwards.
ATTTCTTCTTTCACATTATGAATCTTTTCAATTTGCTCCCAAATTCCTTTGTTCACTTTTACTCTCTCCCCCACACCCACTTCATTTCAATTTGAGTTTGTCTCTGTCTCTCTGTCAGCCTGCCTCCGTCTGTCTTTCCATCTTTCCGTCTTGCATGTGTCTGATGTTGAGATACTTCAAGTAATGAATTTGCTTCCCTGACTCCCTAAAAAGATAGAAACTATTTCAAAGACTGCCCATGAGATTAGTAGAGGTTGTTCTAAATATTTCCATGTTTAGATTTCATAAACAAGTTTCCCTATCTCCTCAATTACAAAGTTCACCTGTGAGATAGCAGATGTTATACCAGTTCCATGCAGCCTTAAGACATATCTGCCATCTATTGAATATTTCAGGAAACCAGTGCTATAGCATGAAATGATGGTGGAAACAGACCCAGTAACATGGAATGTAAACAAAAGCCCATGTCCATTAGATTTCTCTTCCCTAAGTGAAATCCTCAAGAAGACACATCATTTTCCTCACTCACACTTCATTTTCAAAAGCAAAAAGCAATATAACTGGTTAGATATTGACCTGGAGGCTATTCTTAAGCAAGATCTCTAGTACAACCCTCTCTTTAAGTGGATGCTCAACATGGAAGTAAAAACAAATCTTTTATTTGAAATGTACACTTTTTATGGAGTATTTGATGGAAGTTCCACCCAAATCAACATGTGTTGTCCTGCAACATCCCTACGCTGAATTAAGTGTTTAGCTGGGCAAAATAGCAGAAAGGAATGCAATATAAACATGTCTCTATCTAAACTACAAAGATTTTTTTATGTGACAGAGGCAGAGCTACTGGGCAACTTCCGTGAAGTCAATGAATTGTTTGTATAGCCATACAACCTCTATTAAGGTACACAGAGGAAAACCACAAATACCTCCTTTCTTATAAAAATCAAAATTGGAAGACAGGGAGAGGGGGTGGAAGAGGGGGAAGACACCCAAAAGATGAATGAATTCAAAGGAAGTAAATTAGATTTGAAATGACTGTTGGAACATATGCATTATACAAAAGATCATGAAATGCATTTCATTTGACATATTGTACAATGAGCTACAAGAACATTTGAAACTGATAGAAACATGTAGGATCTCATGTATAATTCTTACAATAAAGATTACACCATGGCATGCCAGATGTAATACTTCCTACTAGTTTCTATTAACCTGAAGGTCAATAACTAAGCACAATATGAACATGTTAGTAACTAGGGTTTTAAACTATTAGGATTACCCTCCCCTCCTCCTTCTTCTCCCCTTCTCTCCTCTTTTCTCCTTTACTTTCCTTTGTGCTCCTCTCCTCTCATCTCCTCTCCTCTTCTCTTTTCTCCTCTACTTTCCTTTACCCTCCTCTCCTCTTCTCTCCTGTCTTCTCCTCTCTTTTCCTCTTCTTTTTTCTTCCCTCCCTCCCTCCTGTGGAAGAATTCCCTGAATGAGTAAATTTTCCCAGGTAAAGATGATAGAGAAAGACAGTGTGTAATGTTGAGATTCAGGTTTTTTTTAAGATAAGTTGATTTAATTGCTTTAACAAAGATTTTGATGGCTGTGATCAAAAAGGAGGGAGCCCCATGCACAAAGGAGAAATAGCTGCTTTTCCTTGAAGGAATAATCAAGTAGATCCATAAGTAATGTCAAAGGAGAGATAACCCAGGGAGGGCCATAGGAAGAAGAGTTGTGTTGGTACTGTGGGGTAGTGAGGCAGTTAACTGTTGACTTTTGACAATGCAGCAGAGGGATCTGTTTCCCAGGGTGTATATTGAAGACATAATGGAGATTCTTTCAGGATTTATCTAAATAGATTACCACTACCCACTTCTCTTGGTTCATATGGGCATAAATGATGCTGCCTGAAGGGTCCTAGAGAGCATTGACAAACATTATAAAATCTTATGCAAGAATCTGAATAGCAGAGAGTCACAGAGGTTGTTCTCATCACACTTGTTATTTGAAGGGAAGGACTGCAGAAGAGAAAAGGAGGAAAGCTGACTTGGAAAGTGAACGGTTGGTTCAGATGGAGTTTGAGAATGGGATTTGATTCCCTAGAAGAATAGTAATTAAACCATTGAAGTTCACAGGTGGCAAAATCCGAGAAAGGGGCCATGAAGCCAATGGCTCCAAATATCTATAAAGGCAGGAGAATCCAAGAAAGGGGCCATGAAGCCCATGGTTCCAAATATGTATAAAGTTTAGGCAATAAGCAATATTAACTCAAAATCCTAAAGTAAGAAGGTAAATCTGGCTTTCTATTTATAACTGAAATTTGGTGGGAAGAGAGTTGGAATATGATGTTGATGGATTTTATTGTTCAATTGTCTATTCGGCAGTTTTCTTGTCAAAGATCCTGGAGTGGTTTGCCATTTCCTTCTGTAGCTCAATTTACAGATGAGGAAACTGAGGCAAACAGGGTTAAGTGACTTGCCTAGGGTCACACAGGTAGTAAGCGTCTGAGACTGGATTTCAACTCAGGAAGATGAGTCTTCCTGATTCCAGGTCTGACAGTCTATCCACTGTGCTCCCTATTGATGGATGCAACTTTTTAAAATGAAATGGGAGAGGTAAGGGAAAGGATGCTTCATTTTATATTAAGATACATTCATAAGAAGAAATCCAGGAACAAGAGTGTAGAAGTATGAAGAAAGCATTTGGATGAAGATCCATGGGGGGAAAACATGAGCTGTTTTGTCATGGGGATATGTTACAAATCACTTGGACAGAGGACTACATGAAGATTCTAGGAAGAAGGTCACAAATCTGGCACAGACCATGTCTCTGTACATTAGGATTGGGTGATTTCAACTGTCTGGGTGTAGAGGGGATTGTTCAGAGCAGTCCTGTTTACAATTTGAAGGAATTCTAGCATTATCAGCTTTTAGAGCAGGTGAAGGATTGCTCTACAATGGAGAGTATGAGAAAGCTGAATGTTCATTGGCACTAGAACACAATTAACTCCTGATGACGTTTCAGTCACTCAGACTTCTCTCATTGCTTTTGTTGTTCAGTCGTGACCCACTCTTTATGTTCCTTTTGGTGGTTTTCTTGCAATGATACTGGAGTGGTTTGCCATTTCTTTTTCCAGCTCATTTTACAGATGAGGAAACTGAGACAAACAGGGTTTAGTGACTTGCCCAGGGTCACACAACCAGCAAGCGTTTGAGGCCAGATTTGAACTCAGGTCTTCTTGGCTCCAGGCCAGGCACTCTATCCACTGTGCCACCTAGCTGCCCCACTGCTTGGTTTGCTGCAGCTTAGGAGAATGGACTCTTTTTGGAGGAACCACATTTTTGAGCCAGTCTGTAAAAGAGTAAGAGACTCTGCTCAATCCTTTTCATCTTTTTACCTTTCCCTTGGAGTGCTACAAGGAAGGTAGATTTCTCCCTCCTCTTTCCCCAATCTTTCTGCGATATACTTTTCTGTTAGAGACAGAGAACATTCTTTGCTTGCCTTGATGATAAGTTCATGGCTGAAAAGATGGAGGAACCAAGATGAGGAAATTTTATCCTGGATCTGATTCTCACTAATGGGAAGAATTTGTTTCTCAAATGAAAATGATAGGAACTTTGGGAAAAGTGACAACTCTCTCACAGTTAGTGATAGGAAAGAGAAAGCTGGACATAGTTTAATATATACTCTCTATTGAGAGGCAAGTTTTACATTATTTTTATTTTACATGTTGCGTGCATAAAAATAACTCCTCTTTATGCTCATATTTTCCTGAAATTTGATGCAGCTGTTTTTACACTTAAGCAGGTAGTTCAGCAGATAGAGCACTGGACTTTGAATCCGGAGCTTCTGAGTTCAAATCTGGCCTTAGATATTTACTATCTAGGCGATCTTGGCTAAGTGACTTAATCTCTTTCTGCTTCAGGTTCTTTATCTGAAAAATGGGAATAATAGCCCCCACCTCCCAGGATTGTCAGGAGGATAAAATGCAATAATATCTGTAAAGTGCTGTAAAAACCTTAAAGCACTATGTAAATGACAGCTATTATTATCATTATTATTATTTTCCTTTTCTAGGAGTCTTCTTTTCCTTTCTGTTTCTACTCCTGGTACAAAGTTCTTCCAACTAACTGGTTCCAGTTGAGTGTTCAAGAGACAAAGGACTGCCCCTTCTGTATCCAACTTTCTCCTGAATTTTGCATGAGATTAAGAGGCTTGAGCTACTTCCCCTCTTGGAGATAAAGAAATTCTCAAAATCATGGTTCCCCTTAAAAACTGTAAGCTCCCTGGGTAGATAGGTAGAGCAGGTAGATAAGAGGATGATTTTTCATATTCGCATTCCCAGGCCCTATCAGTGTCGTACAAACAAAGAGCAAATAATTAATGCAAAACTGAATAGAATTGAAAATAAATGGTTTCCTCAACATCCTAGGGCCTCATCTAGGCCCCCAATAAATTACAAATTAAAGGGAAGGATTCAATCTGTAGTGAATACCTTAGGATCTCTTCTAAAGCCACTCAAGAACATTGTGGAATCCAGGAAATCTATTACTCGAGGATTCTCCGAAATATTCACATTTGGCTGGGAGTTGGTATAGGATGGAGCCATGATTTTCTCTCTTCAGCTATCTCCTTTAGTCTCTTCCATGAGGTTAAAGAAAAATGATGAGGTTAGGGAACCATATGTTTTTAGGGGTACTCGAGACCCCAAACACCGACATGCCAGGTCCTACTCAATGAATTCAACTCAAGCTTTCTCAACCAAGGAAAAAGACAAAGTTTCTTAAAGATTTACCATAATGGATAGTCTTAAGAAATCTCACCCTTTGTGACGCTTGTTTTCACAAGCTGGCCAGATTCAATCTATTGAACTAGATTGAATCCGAGCGCCTTCATGGAGGCAAGATGTAGCTTATATACAGAAAGATTGTGGGAGGTATTGAGAGGTGGTCAAGTAGTCTGGGGTGACTAGAGGAGAGGTTTAGGGAGGGTCTTGAGGAGGAGTTTAAGGAGGATCTTGATGGGACTGAGGTGACTAGAGGTCCTGGAAAGAGAATGACATTTTGATGGGATCAAGGGTGGGAAGCAGTGGACAATAGAGGGCTAGTCTAGGTCGAGATTTGGGCCTAGGATAAGGAAAGGCTTATGGCCTCAGGTGAAGGCCAGATCTAGTGGGAAGATTCAAGGAGAGTTAAAGGGGTTCCCAGAGACTGTACCCCATCAGGTTCAAGGGGGTTCCCAGAGACTGTACCCCCATCATCTTCAGTTGCCACACCTTTGATAAGGTTTTGGTTTTTATGCAAACCATGGTGACCAAAGAGAAATGGAGAGACTCACAGTGGGTCTAAGTATTTTAGGTCAACATATTTCCAGTGATAACCAATGTTCAACAAGTGGCATAGAGATATCATCACAAAAGATGGGTGAGGATGACAAAAGAAGAAAATAGCAATTATTGGAGGTGTTGTGGAAGGACAGGTACACTAATGTATTGTTGATGGAGCCATGAATTGCTATGACCATTCTAGAAAAGAAAATCATACGTATCTTTTAACTCACAAGACAATGAAGTAAAGGACCCAAGAAGATTTATAGTAGCCCTTTGTGATATAGCAAAAAAAAAAAATTATCAAAACAGCACCCTTCCCCAAACTTAGGAAAGGATCCACAAATTATGGTATGTAAAAGTAACAGAATATTACTTATTTGATTAAAAGAAATGATAAATCTGATGGATCCAGAGGACCATAGAAAGACTTAGATGAACTGATACATGGTGAAATAAACAGAACCATGAAAATAATCCACCAAATGATGGTAGACATACCTCTCATGTCTTGGCAAAGAGTGATGGGCTACATATGCAGCATGAGATACTCTCAGACATAGCTAATATATTGAATTGTTTTGCTATACTGTACGTTTATTATAAGGGAGAGTTTCTACCCCAGGAGGGGTAGTTTAAAAGGCAGTGAGATACAGGGGGAAACATCTTTTTCTTTTCTTTTTTGGAGGCAATCAGTGTTAAGTGACTTGCCCAGGGTCAAACAGCTGTTAAGTGTCAAGAGTCTGAGGCTGGATCTGAACTCAGGTCCTCCTGACTCCAAGGCAAATACTCTGTCCAATGTGCCACCTAGTTGCCTCTGAATGCAATATTTTTAAATGCACAGATGAAAACATAATTAAGTACAAAAAAGGCCACAAACAAATAGAGCACATTTACTTCTACGCTGTTTGAGTCCCCATACATCCTTCCAAGATCAGTATATTCCTTTTAAAAAATGAACTATTTATAACAGAACTTCACAATTTATCATACAGTCCTCTTTGGACTATAATTCATTCTCTGATCTGCTGTCAAAGTGATTTTCGTAAAGCACAGGTCTGTTTATGTCTTGCCACTCCCACCCATATACTCAACTCAACAAACTCCAGTTGCTCCCTGTCACCCCCAGAATCAAGTATAAAATCATCTGTTTGGTATTTGAAGCCCTTCATAACCCACCCCTTCAATTTTCCAGTCTTCTTACCCCTTATGCTTTCCTTCTCCTCACCATACTCTGTAATCCGATGGTGATAGCCACATTGCTGGTCCTTAAACAAGATATTCCATCTCTCCAGTCCTATCATTTTCACTAGCCACATGCCTGGATTGCTCTCTCTCCTCATCCCCTTCTGGCTTCTTTCAAGTTTCAGATAAAATCCCTACTTCTACAGGAAGCCTTTCTTGATAGCCCCTAATTCTAGTGTCTTCCCTCTCTCGATTATTTATGATTTGTCTGTTCTATAGTTTGTACATGGTTGTTTGCTTGTAGTCTCTCCCATTAGCCTAAAAGGGCCAGGGTCTCCCATTGCATCCTGGGCCATCCGCAGTCATGCTGTTGAATATCTGGCCATTGGACCCAAATGACTCTGGGGGAGAAAGTGTGGCTGGTGACCTTACACAGTCCTCCCTCACTCAAATCAAAGTCAACTCCAAGTCATGTCATCATTTCCCTGATGTTGTAGTCCTCTTCAAAAATGGACAAACACACAACAACAACCTCCCATTAGCCTGAGACCAGGGACTGTCTTTTATCCGGGTGGTGCACAGACAAAAATACTGTGCATAGATTCGGAAAGACCTCAGTTTAAATCCTTGTTAGGCTCTAGTTGCATAACCTTAGGCAAGTCATTTAATCCCTGTTTGCCTCAGTTTCTCCATCTATAAGATGAGGTTAATAGCACACATTATTGTTTTGAGGAATGAATAAAATAATAATTGTAAAGTGCTTAGCACAGTGCCCAGCACGTAGTAAGATCTATGTAAATGTTAGCTGTTACTATCTATTATTTTTGTTAATGTTCCCTTGCCTAAAAATAGTGGTATCAGTAAATGTTTATTGACTGGCACATAAATAGGTGCTTCATAAATGTTTATTGACTGATTATTCCCTGTGTTTTGGAATATATGTGTGTATGTGTTTACTGTTAGGTTTACGGTGATAAAAAAAAAATACAAAGAGAAGTAGCCAGGAATGCTGTGGGAAAACAAGGATACTGAATGGATCTTTTTTATAGTTCTGGGTTTTTAGTGACTATATTGCACTTTCCTAAGGCTGGTCATATGTGGGGGTAGGGAGTTCACTACTCAGTAGTGATGTTATTCAAACTAGATATTTAGACTCTTAAGTAAATTCAGAGACACACTTCACTCTGAGAAGCTTCATGAGTCTTCACTATCCCGGTCACCAACCTCTGAATCCCTCTTCTCTTACCAAAGTCTCTTTTATGACATTATTTAAGTAATATTCAAAGGAATTTGGAGCATGATGACTATCTTATGCGTAGCCCCAAAGAACTACAATCAATGGGTAAATGTTACAGGAAAACATTTTGCTCAATAAAAAGACAAGATTCCTAGAAACTAGAGGTGTCTGAAAGTGCGATGGAATGGGCATGTCTTCTAAGGTAGTGTTTTTCCTCTCACCAGAAGTATTCAAGCAGGGACTACATAAACACTTACCAAGGATATAATATAAGAAAATCTTCAGATAAGAGTTGGACTAACGATTTTTCTTTAGCAAGTCAACAGATTTACAGCTGCTAAAATAAAGCACATCCCCTGTTTTGATGCTGGATGCCTAGTTTAGATACCATTGTTAATAGATTATAGGAGCTCTCCCATGCGTGCCCAGCTTCAAGAAAGACCAATGGAATTCATGAAAACCAAATCAATGAAACAGATTCCCTAAGAGTGGCTGCTTTCCCCATAGAATTCTCAGTGATTTCATTACCACTCTACTTTTCACAACTATCATCATTGTGTAGATTTCACCTTTGCAAATGTGGCATGTAGGTTACAGTCTTCTACCCTTTCTCTAAGCCTTTTTTTTCCACACGTGTTAAAAATTACCCAACTTTTTTTTTTTTTTTCTGGAGACAGGTGAGTTGTGTGGTGAAAAGTCTCTTTGGGAGATATTGAGAAAAGTGCTGGGTTTGTTCCATAGTCCAATACAAGTACCAATGAGTCTAATAAAGTTCCACCCCTGGACTTTTGAGTCCTTTCCACATGCTTGAAGAATTCCAAAACACGGATTGTTACCAGGAGCATTCTTTTTTTGCCTGCTAAAAGTTGAATTGTCCTACAGCTCCAGGGCTAACTATAATGGCAGAGGAGGTGGTCAACAAACTATTGTCATTAGGGAAACATTTACTTCCATAATACTAACATGCTTTAAATCCTAGTGTTATCAAAATACCTTTTTTCACATCATTTGACAGCTGAAATTAAACAAATCTTATTCAAGTATGGAGCTAATAGAAGGTTTACGACATGTATCATTAGCACCATCCATATAAGGCAACAGAAAATATGAGGTGTGGATTTTTAAAATATGATAAAGTGAGAGTACTGTTAGATGCACACAGAAAGGTGTGACTTCAGGCCAGGCATTTTCTTATTAGAATCAAAGTGCCTCTATCTTATTTTACTAAAATAATCAGTATTGTATGGTTTGAGTTGACATCTTTCAAATTGTTTTATCAAGTTAAAAAACATATATACATATATCGGTTGAAATATGTTTTAACTATCATGCCATTTTAATGTAACATACAGCATAAGAGATTGTTTTGCAAAAGGCTGCTAAATATTTTTATATTCAGGCATATCACAGGTAGAAAAAAATAGCATAACCTTATTATCATTATATATATTTTAGTACCTTACCACTTTTGTATCATGTTTTTTGAATACATGATTAGAAGTCCCTTAGAAAGGGGTGATTACAATTATGAAAAAAATGCCTATGTCATACAAAGTATGATAATATATCCATGACAAACCATTTTTAAAAAAAATGTTACTCAAAATTATAATAGCAAAGACCCAGGAGATAATTGACTATGCTAAGGCAGCTTCTAATCCATCAAGTGTTTTTTCCCAAATTTGTATTGGCATAGTTCCTTTCATCCTGATACTTTCTTAAACATGCTGATTCCAAGGGGGAAAATTGCCACTGCTGTGCCTCTCTGGCCATCATCATTCTCTCCTTCTATCTTGCAACCCATGCCTCCAACCCCACACTCTAGCTCTAACCCTAGTTGTCCTGGATTTCTGATTGATGAGTACACATCATCTGTGGCTCTCTGGCCCTCATATCATGCGTGTACCTTTATCCCCATCCTGTGCTACCTTTCCATCTCTAGCTCTGGAAATAGTAATCAAATCAGCATTATTCTTTTTTGAAAGAACAAGTTAATTATCCTATGAATCTACTAAATATTCTTATGATTTCCTACTTCAAAACACTCCTTCTGGGCTCATATTGCCTTCTCTTATTTTTCCTTTAAATTCTTTGAGGGCAGAGATGGTCTCAATTTTAAAAAGTGCATCTTGTGTTTTTTATGAACACATACTGAGCACTTAATATTTTTTTTATTCATTCACTTCATTATTAAAGAAGCTGACAACTCAGTTTAGAGATGGGAGTGCCAAACAGAAATGAAGAAGAATGTAATTATTATCACTGTCATAATAAATGTCATATCTGAGGTCCTCTCAAAGATGTTCTTAAGAAGGGTCAGAGCTACTTAACCTGCTAGTTAGCTAGTGGCCAAAGCAGAACTAGAACTCATCATAGATTTGCTCCTCTACCATCATTAATCTTGACTTGGGCCTTGTTTCACAGACATGTTCAAGAGAAACACATACACACGTACGCAAAACAATAGCTTCTCTGGTTAATTTCTTTGAGGATTCATACACCCACACAGTATACACATTCAACTCTGAGTTGGGGAAGGATGCTCCGATCACAAAGACTACCACAACCATACTTCCATGATATATGTTAGAAACTTCTCTGGCTCTTTCTTTCATTCTTAGTACTCAGAGCTTTGTGGATAGTCTCTCAAAATAAACTACCAACAGTGACTTGTTTATAAGAAATTTATAAAGGTCATCTACCATCCAGGAAGTAAATTCTTTGGTAAAAGAGCTGAGCTGGTCATGGAGCAGAAAGAGGAAAAACAGGTAGATATCTTGATTTCTGTGTTAAGAATCATGAAATACTAGAAGGAAGAGAGGAAGCCCTCCGAGGACATTGGCTACATCTCCATTGGATGATTTATGGAAAAACATGGACTAGAATTGCATAGGCTGACAAAGTAGATCGATGGAGGAATTAACCACATTGTTAAATTCAATGTTCCTTAAAGTTTCAAAAAATTATTGAACAAGTACATACATGATTCTCTTATTTAATTTGTTCTTGCTTTGAGGCTTTGAGTGATAACTAGCCTATGAGATGAATCATCCAAAAAGATATTGACAGTATAGAATTGGAGGAGAATAGAATAAGATGAAATTTATTAGGGATAAATATAAAGTCCATTTAAAAATGTTGAAGAAGTACAGGCCTGAGGAGACATTATTAGGCAACTGGTAATACTCAAGTTCCCCAAAATATTGTAATTTCATTTCTCTTCCAATGAGGCAGGTCATGACATATCCATGTCTATTCATCCTTTTTGACACTTGTCCATGTTCCCTAAAAAGCTTATCATAGAGATTCTGTTAACATGGTGGAAGCCTTGCTCACTTTTTCTTGTCAGAGGGAATAAAACTACTTGAAGTTTCTACCTCCCATGGTTATTTAGATAAAGCATATAAAGTAGTGAGCAATGCTTAATTTTTTTTTAATCTTCCATGCAGTGGAAGCACTGTCTAGCATATAATAAGTACTTAATAAATGTTTGTTGACTATAGCCTATTGTATCATTCCTCTATGAAGTACTTATGTGAGGATATGAGCAAGACACACAGGATGAGAAAGCATGGGCAGATTTTTACTTGTAGGGAGGGTGTGCCTACATGTATGAAATTATAGATCAATGAAATGTAATACAGTGTGCCCATGAATATGGTGTTTTGATTTCTATAGTGAAAAAAAGGATCAAAAGATAAATATTTTCATATACCCAAGTATATGAATTTTTTTAGAATTAAAGGTTTGCTGTAGGAAACTCTTCATATATGCAAATAATGTGGGTTTTTCATGCAATTTAAAATGGCAATCTATAATTCCTTTTTTATAATTTAGTTTATAACATTGACATCAATTTAGATAAATATTCAATACTGTTTCTCATGCAACTATATAGGATTCATGTAAAGCCACATCTCATTGGAAAATATGACCCCCAGATAGTTCTAATGAAAGCATTTTGTTGGATAGAAGAATTGCCAAAAGACTGGTTTACCTCCTTTTATTTACATTTTTCCTTTATGCTCTCGTACAAGTAAATTCTTGCATGTCATTAGGTTTGCATTTCTAATCACTGATATAATATGAATTTCTTGCCTTCTCAATGAGGGCAGGGGAGGGAGAGAGGGAGGGAGGGAGGAAGAGAATTTAAAACTCAAAAAAATTTTAAATGTTTAAAAATATTTTTTACATGTAAACAGGAAAATATTAAGCATTTAATACATATTAAAAAAAAGAAAACTGCCCTTTCATATCCTTTGACCATGTATCTACTGGGGGAATAGTTCTCCATTTTATGAATTTGAATCAATTCATTGTATGAATTGGGGGTGAGAATTTTATCAGAGAAACTTATTGGAAAGATCAATAACTGAGGGAACCCTGGCTATTTTCCCCTTCTTACTTTTAGATATTTTGTGCAAAACCTTTTCATTTCTATGTAGTCAAAATTGTCCATTTTGTTTTCTCTTATTCTATCACTTTTTTAACTATTAACTCTTTTATATCTATATATCTGAAAGGTAACTTCTTCCATAGCTAGATAAAGAGAACATTTATTAAGCTAGATAAAGATAACATTTATTATGTATTTAGTATGTGACAGGCACTATCCTTAGCATTTGGGATATGAAAACAAGATCACAAGATAGTCCCTGCCTTCAAGAAATTTGCACTCTAACAAGAGAAAATAAATCATTAGTAGACAGAGTATGGGGAAGAGGTAAAGCAGCCAATGTAGAAGTAAATGATCCCCTAAGAGTAAGTCATAAAAGAAACGAGTAGCCTGACTGAGACATCTCATGATATGACAATTTCTGGCAGGGAAATTGCCAATCAATGATTAGCTCTCAGGGTGGAATCATCCTCTGCAGGACAAGGAATCTGGTGAGAAGGTAGAACAGACTGGATAGTGAGCTAAAAGAGAATTGAGAAGAATCTAGGACTTCTAAAGATATGGTAGTTTTGTGCAGGACTCTCCAATTATTGATTATGCCTCCCTTCTCTTCTAGTTTCTTTATGATGTCAACTTTTGTGTCCAAGTCATGTATCTATTTGGAGTTTTTCTTGTTATACAGTGTGAAATGCTAGTCTACACCCAATTCTTACCAAACTATTTTTCAGGTTTTCCAGCAGGGTTTTTTTTTTGGTCAAATAGTCCTTACTCCTATAATTGGGGGTTTTGGGTTGATTGAATGCCATGTTCTATATTTGCTTGTTTCTTTATGTTATACCTAATTTGTTCCCAGACAATATTTTACTTTTTAACTAGTACCAAATTATTATTAATAATTTCTTCTTGGTATTATAGTTTGAGATTTGGTTCTGATGTAACCTCTTCCTTGCCACTTTTTTAAAAAAAACAATTATTACCCTTGACATTCTTGACTTTTTATTCTTCAATATTAATCAATTTTTTATAACTCTATAAAATAATCCTTAGGTGATTTGACTGTTATTGTACTGCATAAGTTCATAAATTTAGGCAGCATTGTCATTTTTATTATGTTGGCTAAATCCATGAACAATTAATCTTTCTCCAATTACTTAGGTTTGTGTTTCTGCAGATGTTGTTGTTGGATTCATATAGGTTCTCATTGTATCTTGGTAGCTAACCTCCTAAATGTTTCATATCTTCTATAGTTACTTGGAATGAATTTGCTTTTTCTAGATCTCCCTGATGAGTTTTGTTGGTAATACAAGAATGCTGATGGTTTTTGTGGGTTTATTTTGTATCTTGCAAATTTGCATAATATTAATTGTTTATATTAGTTTTGTTGATTCTTTAGAGTTTTCTAAGTAAGTCATCATCTTATTCAGAAAAAAACAAAGAAAACTCCAAAACAAGCCAAGACATTTTGTTTCTTCATTGCTTGTACTTATTCTGATTTCTCTTTTCTATCTTATTTCTGTAGTTAACATTTCTAGGATTGTTATATTATACCAGTGATAATAGGTATTGTTGCTTTACCCCTGGTTTTCTTGGACCTCCATTTCATGGAGAGGCTTGGGCTGGAAAGTCTTCATTCCCCTCCAAGGTCTACTCCTTATGTTACAGCCTTCAAAACCAAATTTCAGCTACTGTCTTATCTTGTAACTCCCTTCAGTGTCTGGGGCCTTTTTGCCCTGGAACATCCAAATATCCCTATAGCCTTCTCATTCTGGAATATTCTCCTACCAGGCCAGCCTCCTTCTTCTAGTGCAAGTTCTTCCTGGGTCCTCCATTTATAAAAGGACCCAGTCTAGCCAGCCTTTATTCCCCTCCTGGATCTACTCTTGACTTTCTGGATTTCTGCACAATGCCACAGATAACCCCATTATCCCTTCCTTCCTTGATTTTTCAATCTCCTTTCATATGTTGTTTTCACTCATTAGAATGTAGCTCTTGCAGTCAGGGACTGTCTTTCTTTTTGCTTATCTTTGCATCTTCAGCATTTAGCACAGTGCCTGGTACATAGTAAGCAATTAATGAATACTTAGTTCCTTCTTCCTTTTTCCTTTCTTTCCTTCCCTCCTTCCAGAAATTTTCCCATCACAAATGTTGTTTCTCTTTGTTTCAGACATATATTGTTTATTACATTAAAAAAAAGATCAACTCTTTTCCCTGTGATTTCTAGTAATTCTAACAGAAACAGATACTGAATTTTGTCAAAAGTCTTTTCAATATATTTTATTTTGCAAATCTCTTTAATGCCTGGCTTAATAGAAGGTATCTGTGTTCTCATATCTGCTTCTGTCTTTAATCTATTGCAATATGTTGTTTGGTAGAAGAATATGAAGAAAATCTAGCCTCAAAGAAATATGTACTTAGAAAAAGGTGTATTTCAATTGACAAGTAATGTCTTAGTATTATTATGAAAATAGTTTTGACCTTTCTAACACCAATAAAGGGTCCTGGTGACCACCAGGGGTCTGTGGATAGGACTTTAAGAATCACTGCTCCATTGATATAATCATTTGCTTTATATCATTGTATTATTAAAATCATACACACACACACACGTAAACACACACACACACACACACACATACACACACACACAGAGTCTTCCTTATGTTGAACCAATCCTACATACCTAGTCTTTGAATTTTGGATAGAGTTTACTTATAAATCTGTCTAGTTCTAGAGTATTTTTTTTCTTTTGAGAGTTAATTTATATTATATTCAGTTGCTCTTTCTTTTAATAGTTTATCTAAATAATGCATTTCCTCTTTTGTGAATATGAGTATTTTATATTTCTGTGTGTATTTATCCATTTCCTCTAAGTAATTAGTTTTCTTGAAACATAATGGTCAATTATTGCCTCTTCCATTGTCATAAATTTTCTTTTTTTATTTGTAATAAGAACAATTTTTATTTTCCTTTCTTCTTTTAAATAAATCAGACTTGATAACAGGTGTTTTTTTTAAAGGAAAACTAGCTCTGAGGTTTCTTATCAGCTCAGTGGGTTTTTTCCTTTCAATTTATTAATCTCTTCTTTAATTTTCAGATTTTTTTATTTTGTTTCTTGGTTAAGGATTTTTTATTGATTTTTGGTTTTTTTATCTGTGTTTGTTGATTTTTTTTAATTTGTCTTTCTCTATTTGATTGATGAAACATTTGTAGATATAAATTTCCACAGCAGAACTGCTTTAAATGAATCTCATACGTTTGGGCATGTTTTCTCATTATTGTAATGTTCTTTGGTAAAATTTTCTATTTTTCTATAATCTGTTATTTAATTCACCAGTTCTTTATAATTATGTTAGTTTTCAATTACTTTTTTAATTTTTCCTCAAAGGTTTGCTATGCAATATAATTTCATTGCATTGTGATCAGTAAATGATATGTATAGTATTTCTGATTTTCTACACTTTGCAGGAGGTCCTTGTGTGCACGTATATGATTAATTTTTGTAAAGTTGCCATGTACAGTTGAAAAGTCTACAAATTCTTTTCAATTCTCATCCAGTAATTGCTAGAGATTTATCATCTCTAATTTTTCTAAAGTTCTAGGTGGATCCTTAATTTTTTCCTGTTTATCTTTGGATAGATTTTTCTAGGTCTGAAAGGGATACAAAGGGATTCCACACTATTATAATTTTAGTATCTATTTCTCCTTCACATTTCATTAATTTTTCCTTTAAGTGTTTAGATGCTATGATAGTTGGTGTGTATATATTAAATATTGATATCAATTTGTTATCTATGATATTTTCAACCATAATGTAATTTATCTTTTTTCATTATGCCTACATCTACTCTAGTGTTATCTTAAATTATGATTGATTGCTTGCATTTTTGAGTTCACCTGAAGCATAATAGATTTAACTTTAACCTTTCATTTTAACTCTATGTGAAACTTTCTTTCAAGCGTGTTTCTTGAATGCGACACTTTTGTTTTCTTATCCATTCTGGTATCCTCTTTTACTTTAGGTATAAGTTTATCCATTAACAATATAAAAGAGGATAGCATAAGTTTATCCATTCTGGGCCATCTCCAGTCATCCTGATGAATATCAGGCCACTGGACCCAGATGGCTCTGGAGGAGAGAGTAAGGCTAGTGATCTTGCACAGACCTCCCTCATTCAAATCAAAGTCAAGTGCAAGTCATATCATCATTTCCCTGATGTCATGGTCCTCTTCAAGAATGAAGGACAAACACAACAAGTTTATCCATTGGTGTTCATGAATATGATTGTAAATTGTATATGTCCCTCCATCTTGTCCTTTTTCATTCTCTTTACTTCTACCTCCCTTCCCCTATCCCTTGACAAACAAGAAGGTGATAAGAAGAGAGGACATTTCCTTGACATGTGATTTATTAATGAAATATTTTTTTCCACTGTGTTATAACACTCCTCTTCCTTTTACTTCTCTCTGATCCCAGATTTTGACTCATTTTGCCTTTTCTTTTGATCTCCCTCTATGCTTGTCTTTCCAACATTCTGGTTTGTTTTGCTTATGATGGTTCCTTTACCCATTCAACTCTCCATGTTAAACCTGTTTCTCTCATTCCCTTGTCCCTGACTCTCCCTATTTCCTTTTTAAGTTTAATATATTTATATGCTAAGATCTTTATAAACGTGAATGTGTCAGTGTGTATCATTGTGTTCTATCATTTTTTTATTCAGTTCAGGTAAAGATGAGGTTCATAGAATGCCTATTCCCCTACCTCTTCCTTTCATGATTAAATACGCTTATGCATTTCTATTTTGTGTTAGTGATTCCTTTCCTTCTCCTTCTTCTACCCAGTATAGGCCAATATCAGTTCCTTTCACATCTTCTCCAGAGACCATCATAATAGAATAAAACTTCCCCCAGACCCTCTGTCGTATTTACTTTTCTCTATGATCCATAAAGATATTAAAGATAAGATATTTCTTTCTTATCCCCCATTAGCATGTAAATGATAATCACAATATATCCCTTTCTAATTAAAATGTGTATTTTTGTTTGTTTCTTTCAGCACCTGTGTTTCCTTTCAAAATGTCTACTTGGTTTTGAACTTTTCATCCAGAATTTTTGAAAATACTCCAAGTACGAAAGGTCCATTTTTCCCCGAAAAAGTATACTTAGTTTTGTGAGATGTTATTTTTGGTTATAAGCCTTTATCTTTTGCCTTTTAAAATACTACATTCCAAGTTCTCCACTCCTTTATAGTGGCAGCTGCCAAATCTCGTATATTCCTTAATGTGGTTCCTTGGTACTTGAACACTTTTTTTTGGCTACATATAAGATTTTTTTCTCTGACTTGGAAGGTCTTAATTTTGGCTGTGATATTCCTGGGAGTTTTCATTCATGGCTTTCTTTCAAGAAGTGACTGGATTCTTTATATTTTCATTTTGCCCTTTGGTTCTAAGAGTTCTGATCGGTTTTCATTCATTTTTTACTATATGGAATCCAGGTTTTTGGGGACTAGGGGATGATGATTTCCAGAAGATTCCAATAATTCTTAAATTATCTCCATTTGTACTGTTTTCCAGGTCATTTTTTAAAATTAAATTTCTTTTTCTCACCATTTTTATGGCTTTGTTTTTATATTATCTCACTGAATCATTGTTTTTGCATGGATCACTTCAATTTTCAGTGCATTCAGCTCTTTGGTAAGATTCCCCACCATCTGCTCTAAGGTATTGATTCTCTTTGCCATTCTTTCCTCCCTAGCAATTCTATTTTTCAATCTCTTTTTAAAAATTTCTTCCAGGTACTCTAGTATTCAGTGTTTTCCTTAGTTTGCTTATCTCAGCAGCCTCAGGGTCTAGGTTGGGGGAAGTCTTGGATCAAGCTTTCCTCCTGCACTTCTCAATGGAGTGGACCAGCCCTGTTTGGTACCGTGTGTGTCAGCCAAGATTAGCTCAATTTCCTGCTCCCCCTCCCCCCAAGGGATACATGCTGTTTCAGAGTTGAAGCAGTGCCTTTGTCTTCCCTCTTGCCATAGAGCTCTACATCCACCCCCATCCCCCACTTAGGCTTTGCTTAAAGGCTTTTCCCTTTGTTCCTGGCCCCTAGAGTTTTGGAGACTTTCCACCCTGGACTCTTACCATGAGCCTCCCCCTTTTTTGTAGCTCCTGGGCCATGGTCTCATGGGACTCTGCCTGAAGTCCTCATTCCCCCCATTACTATGCTCTTGGGATGCTGAGACTGCTTCCATGATGAGTTCCTGCTATGTTGGCTTCAGATCACCCAAGACTGGTGTTTTTCCTAGGGTTCTCTACTAAATTTTAGGTGCCCCTTTTCTAGCTGAACAGAGCTGAGTTGCTTCATGTATACTTTTGACCTATTCAGACTTGTTAACTTCAAGATTCCAGTAGGACTCACTATTTTTTTTTCTGTGCACCCCTGGGTGAAGTAGAAGAATCTAAAGTCGTATCTCCCTGTTTTTCCAGTTAATGGTACATTTTAAAGATTTACTGGGGTGTTTCTGAGGGATCTAGGCTCCTCTAGGTCCTAGCATACCACCTTCTTTCTACAATCTACCAACAATTTAATTCAACAAACATTTATTAAATGATTACCATGTCAAAGACACTTAGCTAGGTGTAAGGGATAAAAAGAAAAAAAAAAAGAAAGTGACTGTCCTCAAGGAGCTTATATTTTCCTGAGGGTAGAGGGACTAGATAGATAGATAGATAGATAGATAGATATAGATTTAATACATATATATAATGTACACACACATACATAGGTAAATACATATACACAGGTAAATAAACACAAAGTAATCAAGGATGCCTGGGTACTGACAACTGAAGTAGTCAGGAAGATATTTATCAAGCCAAGCCTTAAAGGGAGTTAAAAGACATAATAGGCAGAGGTAATGAGGGAGAATGTTCCAAGCATAGGGGACATCCTTGCAAAGGCATCACAATGAGAGATGATACATTTTATAAGAGGAATAACAAATAGGCTTATTCAGATGGAACATAAAATGTGTGAGTGAGAATTAATACGCGTTCAGTGTAGAAAGATAGGTTGGAACCAGATTGCAAAGCCAAACAGAGGAATTTATCTTTAATTTTAGGAACAATAGGAAATCATTGCAGTTTCTGGAGCAGGGTAGTGACAGAGTCAGAATGTTCTTCAGAACTATCAGTTTGGCAGCTGGGTGGAGCATGGGAAAGAGAAGAGGTTAGATGTGGGGAAACCAATTAGTCTAATGGAACAGTCCAAGCAAAAGATGATGAGGGCCTGAACTTGGGTGCTTGTGGTGTCAAAGGAAAGAAACGGATGGATGATAAAAATATTCTTCTTATGTCTCAACGATAAGAAGACACCTTTTATATTCTTGGTAATTGTTATTCTTTTTATATCTAGGGGGTAATGCTATTTCCTACCTGCTCTCATCAGTTTTTTGTAGACATGTTCCAAGATAGAGATCCTCACTGTCACCTTGTTCGTGATGCTTGTGATGAGAAAAATGCACATTCCTTTGGGGAAAACAGATTAACCACCTACAGTTTTCTGAGTAGTAAAGGTCCTTTAACCAATTATCCTGCTATCCTGTGTGCACTTTATCTAGTATGGTTTTCTTGTACCTATCACCAGCTATATCTGCCAGCTTAATATTAGCATTTCCTCAAAGAAAGTATTAAATTTAGAAGAAAACATTCTGCTAGGAGAAAAAAAATCAAATTCACTTCAGCAGATTTAATTTTTTTTCATGTTGCACAATGCTGCTTAAATAATCATTAGATCCGATGGGTAATGATGTCTTTTGTCTGTGAGGCTATAAATATTTTAGAGGTATTAACTCTTTAATGCTAGTAATTCTCTTCTCAAATGTAGTAGTAGCCCAATACTAGTAGGTGAGGCCAGAAAAAAATTACATTCTAAAAGGAAAATCAAGCTTTAATAAATCCAGTGGCTGAATTAATAACTCAAAAGTAATCATTCTAATGTAGCAGGTATATATGTACCAGACATGCATGTAACCCTCTTCTTCCTTTGGGTATAAGTCTTGTCCATGTAAGATTCTTGGGTTACACATTCATTAAAGGCTATTTCTCCAGATAGGGGAAGAAAAATGTGAACCATAAGGAAAACAGATAGAGAATGACCCATATGTGCAACCAGAGGGAGCCTTGAACAGCCTAATGTTGTCTGTAAGGAGTCACATGTACTGTGGAGAAAATGCTAGAAGATGCTGAAATGGTGACAGAATCAGAAACAAATGTATGGGTCCTTGTTCTTGCTGGTATGAAAGAAAAGAATTAGAAAACCATGTATACCAAGGAACAACCCAGACTGATTCGTAAGTCATATGGATTATATAGTTCCTGAGGAAAGGTGGTTACTCATCAGAGGGTTGGTTGATGCCCTCCTGTATAAATGGAAGGAGAGTTTTCCTTATTGTTGAGAGATTGAAATATGAGCCTGCTTTATGTTTTTAAATGTTATATAGTATCTATCTTATTAGCCTGAGTGCTTAAAGCAAAGCTGAGAACCTTTTGTTGGAGCATAAAATTAGCAAGATGGTATGACTAGGATTTATATTGGTGGGAATATCTACACTGGAGATATTTTGTGAAACAAAAGATACACCCACCATCCACACACACACACACCCACAAACACATACACACCCCACACAAACACACATACACTGAAGCTGAATTCATCATGACTAGATCCAGGACTCAACTGATACTTGGGTTACCTTTATGACCAAATGCCTGAAAAAGAAAGATCATAAGCATATAGTAATCACTACAATCTCTAGTTAAATGGCAATAACTTTGAAAAAAAGTGTACTATATTTCTGTTCTGTGGCCAAAGGAAAAAAACAAACAAACAAATAAGCAATAATTTTCTCTCCAATCCCAGTTATTCCTTCCAAAAGACTGAAACCTAAAAAGAAGTAGACAAGATTGCTAGATTCTGTTGCTTCACATAAGACAAACTCATGCTTTAAAGGGAAGAAAAAAAAGTTTAAATAAAAAAATGTTTTCCCAAAACTCCAGCTTTAGATGAATACATTCACTGCATTGTATACTACACTGGAAAGAATTAAGAGTAGATTATCACACAGATCCATAATGCTAAAAGGAGTTGAACTTATTTGACTTGGTTCAAGCAAGTGACCTTCCAGTGCATCATGAACCTTTTTATCAGTGACATTAACTTTCTACAATGAAAATATTTGGCATCCCAACAGGTTTGTTTTCTGCTTTGTGTTTTTTTTTCCCTCTGAGTAACAAAAAAAAAAATGTCAAGCTTGACATTGTCATTTCTGGAATGTGATGATGGCTCTTATCCTCCATGGTTTACTATGGGAAGAAGACATATAAAATCACTGTCTGCGTGTTTTCCCTCATTATCCGATTATGCTATAAGCAACTTTTGCATTGGCATCTTTACAGGATAAACTGGCTGCCTTTCCCTCCCATGATGTCACAGAGGCGCTCACTGTACTTTGCCAAATTGGACTTGGAAGCCAGACTTCTTTGGCATGAAGACTTGCCTTTCTGAAGGGTATTTGTAATTCCTTTTCATTTCCCCCACTAATCCCACCCCCAAAGCACACACAGCACACCCCCACCAGACCCTCTAACAATTTAGTTTGCTGTCCCTTGGGTATGGACTTGGGAGGATACAAGCCCTGGTTCTTCTCCCTTTCAACTGAGGTGGAAAAGTCCTTCCTAGTTCCTACCTAGATATGCAAAAAGAAATGTATTTGGAATCCAAAGACCTGGATTTTAATCCTATTTCTGTCACTACTCCCTATATAACCTTGGGCAATTCAGTTTAATTTAACAAGTATTTATAATTAAGATCATTATCACTAATAATAACAGTAATAATTAGCATTTACATAGTGTTTTAAAATTTGGCAAGATGATTTACAATTATCTCATTTGATTCTCACAACAACCCTGTGAATTATCCCAGGTTTGCCAATAAGGAAACTGAGGCTGCAATAGATTAAATGATTTGAGCAAGGTTACACAGTTAGTAAGGATCAAAGGCAAGATTTGAATTCAGATCTTCCTGACTCCAAGCACTCTAATCATTGTACCACCCAACTGCTAAAATCTACTAAACTCTGTACTAAGTAGGTTTTAGAGATATTAAAAAAAAATCAATAGCCTCTACCTTGAGAGACTGGGAAAGGGAGAACATGATAGGTCAATAGATGCATAGATTAGTAAATACGGAATATATACAAAATTAATGTAACCTGTTTTAGAAAGGAACACCGAGGGGGCCATTACCAAATATTCTCATAGGAGGTCCTGCTTGACCTTGGAGGTAGCTAGGGGATCCCAAAGGCAGAGATGCAGAGGGAAAGCATTCTAAGGATGGGAGGGAGCCCGCAGAAGGAAAGTTGAATGCTGCATGTGGGGAATAGTAAGTAAGCCAGTTTGGCTAGAACACAGCATGTTGTGAGGAAGAGTCATGTGTATTCAGTCTAGGAACATAGCTTAGAAGCTTCGTGTACAGTAGAGGAATTTGCAAGTCACCAAATCTCTTGGATAAAATGGAGTTAGACTAGTTTCTCTTTAAGGGCTTGTCCAACTATGTAATCCTATGATTCTGAGTGGTTGCCAATTTGTTTAGCCTAGGCTGTACCTAATGTGGCTCTAACATGTTCTGGTTACAGAAATTATATTCAGAAAAGTCTTGGAATTGAAGTGACTGTTAACTGCTTCAGCTCCTGGGGACCATGGAGGAACCTGGCTACACCGAGGTCTGAAGTTTTCAATTTTGTTAAGTAAGTAAAGTACATTTATGACTATTATCGTCATTATTTTTACTAGATTGTTATTTCTATATTCCCTTACTCTGGTATTATGGGGCAGCTAGGTGGCACAATGGAGTGCTGAGCCAGGAGGCAGCGAGGCTCATCTTCTTGAGTTCAAATCTGGCCTCAGACACATACTGGTTGTATGACCCTGGACAAGTCACTTAACCTGATTTGCTTTAGTTTCCTCATCTGTAAAATGATCTGGAGAAGGAAATGGCAAACCACTCCAGTATCTTTGCAAAGAAAACCCCAAATAGGGTCGTGAAGAATCAGACATGACTGAACAGTAACTCTATTGTTATAGTTGATATAGATATAGTTGATATATATGGGAGAAGCAGCATCAAGTTTAAGAAAAATTGGGTTCAAATCCCAGCTCAGACCCAGACTGACTGTCTGGACCTAGAAAGTCACAACTTCTCAATGCCCCAGGCAACTCTAAAATGTAAATTTCAAAGCATTTGAAGATCTGTATTGGTCAAAAAGGAGATTTTTTTTCTTTCATTTTTCTCTCCATTTCTACCCTCCCCACCCAACTCCAAGATGGCACATATTCTGATTGCCCCATTCCCCGGTCAGCCCTCTCTTCTGTTACCCCACTCCCCTCCATCCCTGTTTCCCTTACTTTCTTGTAGAGCAAGATAGATTTTTATGTCCATTGCCTATATATCTTATTTCCTAGTTGCATGTAAATACTTTTGTTTTTGAACATTTGCTTTTAAAACTTTGAGTTCCAAATTCTCTCCCCTTTTCCCTCCCCACCCACCCTCCCTAAGAAGTCAAGCAATTCAACATAGGCCACATGTGTATCATTATGCAAAACCCTTCCACAATACTCATGTTGTGAAAGACTAACTGTATTTTGCTCCCTCCTAACCTATCCCCCTTTATTGAATTTTCTCCCTTGACCCTATCCCCTTTCAAAAGTGTTTGTTTTTGATTACCTCCACCCCCATCTGCCCTCCCTTCTATCTTCCCCCCTGTTATTCCCTCCTCAGGTCAAACCCGATGAGAGCATTCCCCCTCACCTGTCCTCTCTTCTCTTCCAACAAACAAAAAGGAGATTTCTAATGGAAAGTTCCCTATGCTGATAAAATTGTAGGTCTGGATCAAAAAGACATTTTTATGTTGTATTCATAAATACATTATGTGAACATATTTGTAGATAGGATCTATACCTTGCATTTTGCTAATATACAGTACTCCCTGTACCAATGATAGCCACTGCCTTCT
This sequence comes from Trichosurus vulpecula, assembly GCF_011100635.1. NCBI lineage: Eukaryota > Metazoa > Chordata > Mammalia > Diprotodontia > Phalangeridae > Trichosurus > Trichosurus vulpecula. The sequence goes on along the minus strand of NC_050580.1, from coordinate 190,446,458 downwards.
CTAAAACTTAGTCTTACAGAATTGCTTAAAACACAGAGGTTAACAGACTTGTACAGGGTCACACAGTGTTTCTGTGTCAGAGGTGGGACTTGAACCAAGATCTTTTGGCCTCAGGGCCCATTCTCTACACATGCCATCAACATCAAGCTGCCTTTACTTCTCTCTCTCTCTCTCTCTCTCTCTCTCTCTCCCTCTCTCTCTGTCTTTTTCTCTTCGTCTCTCTCTCTCTCATACATACATATACATGACGTATATGTGATATTAGCTATAGGATCAATCTCTACCGCTCTATATAATACATCATGCACATGTGTATTCCTTGAAAATATAGCCATTTATTTCCACCTTAACATATTTTGTTGATAACAACCCGTTTTGGCACACTACTTTAAAGTTTACAAAGTGTTTTATTTGGAACATCTCTGAAAGGGTATCTGTCATTAGCTCCATTTTTCAGGCTCAGAAAAGTTAGAACATACTCCGAATTTCACAGCTGTTCTTCAAATCTAGGTCTTCTGACCCCAGAGTCATCGTTCTTCCCATAATAAGACAGGAAAGTGGGAGGACTCTTCAGCCTTGGCCACAAGTGGAGGATAGCTGGAGGAAGGGCTCAAAGGGTCACCTATCTATAGTTGGAAAAGACTTCAGAAGCCATCCAGTACAACCCTCTTATTTTACAGACGAGCAAATTGTGGCCCAGGGTGATTAATTTGCTGCAAGTTATAAGGTAGTAATCCTCAAAGTCAGGATTTGAACCATACTATAAGTTTAAGGGTGTTATGAATCGCTAAGGTCATCCATTCCAACCTCCTAATTTTATAATTAGAGGCAGCTAGGCATTACAAAGAATAATGAGTTGAACTTGAGGTCAGAAAGACTTCAGCTCAAACCCTGCCACAAACACTAGCTGTATGACCCTGGACCAGTCACTTAACAGGCCTACCTCCATCCCCTCATCTTGAAAATAGTAATAGCACTTTCTGCACAGGGTTATTGTAAGGACCAAATGAGACATTATCTTGTAAAGAGGGTTCCAGTGGATGGAGCGCCGGGGCTAGAGCCAGGAAGACTGATCTTCCTGAGTTCAAATATAGCCTCAGATAATTACTATATGACTCTGGGCAAGTCACTGGACCTCTGCCTGCCTCGGTTTTTTCAATGGAAAATGGAATAATAATAGTACCTACCCCACACAGTTGTTGTGAACACTAAAGGAGATAATCTTTGCAAAGTGCTTAGCACAGTGCCTGGCACATAGTAGGTGCTAAATAAAATGCATCTTTCCTTCATCTTTCTTTTCCCTTGCAAACCTTAAAGCATTACATGTATTTAATTACTGTGGTGGTTGTTGTTATTGTTGTTTTCTTGGAGATATCAAGGAACCTGCGGTCTTGAGATCACCTGTGGCTCTCTAGGTCCTTGAGTGCGGCCCTTTGACTGAATCCAAACTTCACCAAACAAATTCCCTTAATTAAAGGGTTTGTTCTGTAAAACTTGGAGTCAGTCAAAAGGCCACACTTGAGGGCCTAGAGGGCCACGTGTGGCCTCGAAGTTGCAGGTTCCCCACCCCTGGCCTAGGAATACAGCAATACCGTAACTTTTCCAAGGTAAAACAATTTGTAAGTAGAAGAGTCAGGATTTGAACCCATGTTCTTTGACCCTAAATCCAGAACTTTTCTACTGAACAATTCTTGCCTCATGGCTCAAGAGAAGGTGTTCTTTCTATTTTACATTGTACCAGGCTTACTTATCCAATTTGGTTGTTGTGTTTGTCCTTTGTTCTCGAAGAAGAGCATGACATCAGGGAAACGATGACATGACTTGCAGTTGACTTTGATCTGAGTGAGGGAGGGCTCTGCAAGGTCACCAGCCTCACTTTATCCTCCACAGCCATCTGGGTCCAGTGGCCTGATATTCATCAGGACTACTGGAGATGGCCTAGGATGCAATGAGAGACCCTGGCCCTGTTAGGCTAAGGTCTTTTCAGGTTCTTACTTTTAGTGAGGTGAGGCCCTTTTAATAATAGACCTCTTTAAGAAGTAAGTCAAGGGATGTCCCCTTTAATCAGAAAAAAGAAAAAAAAATCAACCTGGGAGAACAAGACCCTCAGGGTTGCTACTCAAAAGAGAGTTACCATTGACATTCACTGTGAGCCAGTAGGGCCCAAAATATAACCATTAAGTGGAACTTGGCCTTAGATATTCAGCACCTTCCCACCTCTTTCAGCCTCTTCTCCTCTCTGAGTAAAGGGATGGAAGACAGAGTATTAAACTCCATCTGAAGCTTCCTTTTATAGAAGGCAGAATCTGGACTTTGTAATTGTCTATCCCTCTGTAGCTTTGCCTGGTTTCAAAACCACAAAAAAAAAAAATGCCCCCACCTTCCCACCCTCCAACCCTTTTTCTAGATTCCTTTTGTGTGTTGTCTTTCTCCGTTACATTATAAGGTACCATCTTTCTTTTTCTTGTTTTTATCCCCAAAACTTAGTATAGTGCCTGGGAATGGTAGGTGCTTAATAAATGTTCATTGAAATGATTGAATCCATATTCTGATCCCTTCCTATAATTTAAACTTGAAGCAGGGTCTTGAAAATCGCCAGGGGGTAGTTCCATTCAGGGACCTCAGCGGTTACTCCTTTCTGTAAGACAGAGAGAGCTTTTCTATGTCTGTCTAACTTAACAGCAACCAAAAAGAGTTGTCATACCCAAAAATCATAAGTGTAGGATAAGGTCAAAAAGAGATTTTCTGTGTGCACAGCCCCGTCTAGTGAAAGCTTCTACTGGGCTTCATAATTACGTGTCTTCTTCCTTCTTCCAGTTTTCCGTCTTTTTCTTTCTGTCCTGTAATCTGTGTGTTTATTCACACGGCTTCCTCAGTGGCAAAAAAAGCAAAAAAAAAAAGAAAAAGGCAGATGCTGAATAAGATCTCCCTTTTTCTGATGGGCTTAGGAAAAAAAAATTAGAACAAACACTGATGATTTGTGCAGACTAGATGTCCTACAATTAAAAACACTTCTTAAAAAGTCATCTCACAGCTCAAAAGAAGAAAGAGTGAAAAAATAATTTATTATGAAACAATGAAATGCAGCTAAAGGGGGAAAAACGTTTAATTACATCTTAGTATATTTGCCATGATTCATGATGGCTATTTACATCAAATGATTTTTTAAATATTAAATATTAAATCCATTTAAATGTAATAACTTGTATGGAGAATTTTCATCTTTATTTCAGAGTCATGCTACTTTAAAATTCGTCATTAGAGCTAATAAGAAATGATATTGGAACTACTCTGTACATTTAAATGAGGCATAAATCAATTATTGAAGCAAGGAATTTTTTCATCATTGTAATGATTATTGGAATAAATTTGGCCCTTCAATGTTTCCTAATGACATCCTCAATCGCCAAAATATATATACGCGTTGCATAGACTTGATTTTTACTATGAACTGTTTATAAACGTTCTGGTTAGCTTTCTTTCTGGTAATATATCTTATAGAATTTGTATGCAGTTCTGGGGTATGCTAAGCCTCAAATTAGGCTATCATAAATACACCAGAATCTCAGATTAGATCGAGAATCAATATACTTTTCTCTCCATTTAACTTATAGTTTGACAACAACACAGAATTATAGAATTTGGAGCTACAAAATCTAATGCATCCTCCCCATTTTATACTTAGAGCAATTAAAGTCCATGTGGGAGGACAAACACAATAATATGCTGTAGATGTGATGTCCAATTGGTCTGACAATTAGGGAAAGCAGGTTGGAAGGGTACTGAATAAGTCACTACATGGTGCATCCTTTTTGATACAGAGATCCTAGTACTATTTTATAGGAGATCGAGAGCAGAGGGAAAGGGTCCATGTGTACAAAAACTGGGTGTGGAGTTTTTATTGTTGTTTTAGCAAAGAACTGGAAATAGAGTGGAGGTCCATTACTCGCAGAATGGCTGAACAAAGCATTGTGTGTGTGTGTGTGTGTGTGTGTGTGTGTGTGTGTGTGTGTATATATATATATACAAACACACACATACATACACACATACATACATATATGTGTATACAAAAGAACTTTTTTGTACTATAAAATATGAAAAATATGATGGATTTGGAAAAACCAAAGACTTGCAGGGCAGGAAGGTGGCACAGTGGATAAAGTGCCAAGCATGGACACTCACCAGCTATGTGACCTTGGGAAAGTCCATAAGCCTGTTTGCCTCAGTTGTATCATCTGTAAAATAAGCCAAAGAAGGAAATGACATACTACTCCAGTATCTCTGCCAAGAAAACCCCAAATGGGTCATGAAGAGTTAGACAAGACTGAAAATTACTAAATAACAACAGGGAAGATTTGCATGAACATTGATGGAAAGTGAAATGAGCAAAAGAACATTTTGTAGGGTGACCCCAATAATATAAAGAAATGTAGCTTTGAAAGACCTAAGAACTTTAATCACAGAATAATAAATCATGATTTCACAAGACTGATAATGACTATGCCTCCTACTTGGTAGAGAGGTATTAGAGTAGAAGTGCAGAATGAGACATCTGATCAATTATTTTAATTTGGTTTGCTTAACTATATTTATTTATTTGTTTGTTTGTTTTATAAAAAAGAACATTTATCCTGGGAGTAGATTGGTATGGGAGAAATTAATGGGTAATGACAGAGATGTCCCACAAAAGAAGTAAAAGAAAGCATCAATAAAATTTTTAAATATTTTAATATTTTATTTTCCCCCAATTGCATATAAGAACAAATTTTAACCTTTGTTTTTCTAAAATTTTGAGTTCTAAATTCTCTCCCTCCCTCCCTTTACTTTCCCCTGTCCCCATTGAGAAGATAAACAATTTGATACAGGTTATACATGCGCAGTCATGCAAAGCATGTTTCCATGTTAGTCATGATGTGAAATAAAACACAGAACAAAAACACAAGAAAAATAAAGAAAGTAAAGAAAAAGTATGCTTCAATTTGCATTCAGACTCCATCAGTTCTTTCTCTGGGGATGGAGAGCATTAATAAAACTTTTGCAAAAACACAGAAGAAAACAACAAAAACAACAAAGATGATCAAAAGGAGGTATAAGCAGGATAATGGTGTTACCATGTTATAAATTTAATAAGCTTTTTAAAATCACATAACTGATGTTCACTTCATATACAATACTTTTTTCTCCTACTTTGTGTAGTAAAATAATTATATTTACTAATTTGGATAGTAAAAGAAAAAATGAAATGGAAGACAATAGAGATAAAGCGACTTGCTCAAAGTCATGCAACCAATGAGCAACGCCCTGGTTCAAACCCTGAGACTCTAAAAACTGTGCTTTAAGAAAAGAGACTCAAGAAGACTATTCAGACAAAACCAATTAGTATGAAACAAAACTGAAGTTTTTCATAAGTATGACTTTAAATCCACACTAAGGGTTCCTTAAGTATGTAACCCCCAAAATCTAGTCATGCATTGGGGCATCCTGTGGTTATTTTCATAGTCCCCTTTAGGCAGGCTCACGCATGCTCATTGTTATAAATTTTCATTTTCCATAAGAAAGGCCAGGCTTTCCATTTTCTGCATTAGAGAATATGATCTTTAGTTGATTGAGAATATCTGTATCAATATAGTAATATATCATGTGTTGTTCCTCCAGAAATGAAGCTATTTTGTAATGGAGAATTCACAAAACCTTCAAAAATAAAATCAGTTCCATTTAAGCAGAATTGATTAAATGCTTACTATGTTCTAGATGTTAGGAATACAAAATCAGATATGAACAGTTGCTGCCCTCGACACATCTACATTCTACTGAAGGTGAACAACATGTACACCGATAAATAAATATAAACTATATTCAAAGTAAATAAAGATTTGTTTTGGTAGGGGAGGGAAGGGGTCACTTGAGTTGCATTTTGAAATGAGGTAGTGATTCCAAGAGGTGGTGAGAATTCTAAGGCCAGGGAGCAACATATGGCAAGTCAAGAAAGCAGGAAATGGAATGTCAAGTACAGGGAAGAGCAAGTTGACTGGTACGATAATGGTAACATGTACCTCACAGTGTCATTGGGAGGACAGAATGACATGACATATGAAAGTGCTTTGAAAATTTGAAATACAAAATAAATGCAAGTTATCCATCAAAGTAGTAGTAGCAATAGTAATAGAAGCAGTAAAGGAGAGATGAAATTCTAGAATGACCCTGAAATTAAACGTGGGGTGAGGCTGGAAAAAATAAATGCCTTTCACAGAAACTGGAAAAAATTGTTAGAAGAGGCAATTTTAGTGAAAAAAAGTGTCATCTACTGTATAGTTTGAATTTGTGATGTTGATGGAGCATCTAGGAGATGTCCAGCAAGCAATGGGCACTGGTATTCAGGAGAAAGATTTGTGCTAGATATATAGAATTTGGAGTCATCTGCATACAGACAATAGTCAAACCTGTAGGAGCTAAGGAAATCACCAAGATAGAGGCCCAAGATGGAGTCTTGGAGGATACCCAAGTTTAGGGAATGAAACCCACATGGTGATCTAGCCAAGGAGACTGACAAAGAAAATCAGATAAGAGTCTTTGATGACCTGCTTAAGTCACAGAAAAGCCTAAGTCACATGAGTTTGAGTCACATGGTCATGATGCCCTCTGACCCTGAAGAAGTGTATATATACTCTGAGGTTAGCATTTTGCTTTGGGGCTCACTCATTGGAAGAGTGTTTGTGTGATTTGGCCACATGAGACTCTGGGTAGCCATTAAAGATCTCCTCCCCCCCAGCTTTGAAAACCCAGATGTTGGTGCTTTGCTCTCTGGTAACTATGCATGTATTGCTATGGACAGTTAGAAGCCCTGTCTGCTGATTTGTATTATTTGCTCTGTTTATATAATTTCTGCTTGTAATTTCTGTTTGCGTTTGCTCTGAAGTTCAGGGTGCTGATTTTTTCCCCTGAACTAAGTGAATGATATAGGTATGTTTAATTAAAGTGAGATTGTAAACCCCTTAAAGTTGCTTTCCTTAGTAAAGCCAATCAAAGAACCTATGCTAACAGACCTCCGGTGTGCTGGTGTTATTGGCCTTACATCTCCACAGCAGCAGCAAACAGCATTGTTGTTACACCACAGTAAGAGTAGTTGCGTTTCATTTGTGAACTTAGAAGCCAGGGGCAGCTAGGTGGCACAGTGAGTGGAGCATGGGACCTAGGGTCAGGAGGACTTGAGTTCAAATCCAGCCTCAAACACTTGACACACTTACTAGCTATGTGACCTTAGGCAAGTCACTGAACCCCAATTGCCTTGCCTTCCCCTCTCCAAAAAAGAAGCTAAATTATAAAGGGTCAAGAAGTATAGACAACCAGTGTAGATGGCTTCTCCTCTTCCCCAGTTGTTTGACTTTGAAAGAGAGGTGATATACAGGATAATTACGTCAGTAGTTGAGTTGAAGTGAATATTCTTCTAAGGATGGGATAGATTTGAGCATATTTATATGTGACAGGGAAAAAGCTAGCAGATAAAGAGAGGTTGAAAATGGGAAACAGAGTCAGCTCCAAAAGGCAAGCTTCCAGAGGGAGTGAGATTCAAGTACATCAGAGCTAGCCTAGGCAAGGAAAAGTTTCACGTTTCCAGGGACTTGAAGAAAGGTAGAAAGAATGAGGAGGAGACGGGGACTGATGTATTGTTTGTTTTTTATAAAATCACAGAATTTGAGATTTCTAAGGAATCTCAGCAGCCATCTTAATGCAATCCATACCCCACAGGAACCCCTACCATAACAGATGACAAGTGGTCACCCAGATTTTGCTTGAAGACCTCCAAGGAGATGAAACCTATCACTTCTCAAGGCACCCTATTCCATTTTTGTAGGCATAGAATAGGCTTGCCTGTGTTTTCTCTGTAAAGTAGATATGTTTTTTCTGCTGAGAAGGAAGGGAAAGTTTTTGGAAGTAGTACATCTGATGAGTAAGCAGGAGATTTACAACAGCTACTTAATATTCAATAATTCAGATCTGTCCTCTTTTGAGGACTTTCCAACTTAACCAAACTCTTTGGCTTCACAGAGCCCTTTGGATAGATTCTATCATCAGAAGGTATCCCATATCATTTTACACTGATATAGGCCTCTCCAATCCATGTGACCCTACATCATCTGAGAAACAGAAATCTATGTAAACTTTTGTTAAATGAAGTAAGAGACTAAGGAAACCTACAGAGGTACAGTCAATGACAAACTGGTATAAGAAAGTCTAGTGTGGAAGAGGTGGAATTTGCAAAGAAATTAATTTCTCATAGTTATTATCACTTCTCTACAGGAGTAGTCTTTAACCTTGGATCCATAGACAGATTTTTAGGGAGTTTGTGAACTTGGTTAGGAAAAAAAAAACTACATCTTTATTTTCAATAAACTTTGGTGTCCCTTTCAATTCTATGTAGACTTCACCAGAGGGTTCCATGACACAAAAATGTTAAGAATCCCTGAACTGTAGGGATATATCAAGTGTCTAGAGGAAAGGGAGTCTGTCTCAAGTGAAGCTCTTAAAAAGTAACAAGTAGCAGGATCCGACTAAAGGATTTACTTGTGTAACAACAATGTTGCTAGCAGCTACTGTGGCTGTGTAGGACCAACAGCAGCAGCACACAGAAGGGCTGCCAACATAGGCTTTTTGATCTGCTTTTCTAAAGAAAGCAACTTTAAGGTGTTAACAATCTCACTTTAATTAAACATACATATATCATTACTCAGTTCAGTAGAAAAAGCCAGTACCCTGGACTTCAGAGAGAACACAAACAGAAATTACAAATAGAAAATATCAACAGATCAAATGACACAAGTCAGTAGACAGGCTTCTAGCTTTCTGTCCAACATCTCAGTACATAGTTACTGGTGAAGCACCAACTTCTGGATTTTCCAGCGAGGGGGTGGGGTGAGGGGAAGGGCTCTTAACACTGGCTGCCCAGAGTCTTGTCTAGACAAATCACACTCTTCCACTGAGTGACAGCCCCAAGCAAAAACACTAACCTCTGAGTTTGTATACCCTGTTCAGGGTCAAAGGGCATTACAACCATGCAACCCAAAACCATGTGAACTAGGCTTTCCCTTGACGTAAGCAGGTCATCAAAAATTTCCAATTTAATCAAAGAAACAAAGCCCAGACTCATCAAAGGTACTTGATTACCTAAGTGCTCCAAAAGAGAAAACAGTAAAAAAAAGTCCCACCTTAATTACCATAATAACTTGTATCAACAAATCCAGTGAGTTGGGCAGGAATATTTGAGAAAAGTCAGAGACTTAGTCAAGTGCATTTATTAGAGCAGCTAGGTGGCACAGCAGATAGAGTGCCCGGAAGACATCTTTGTGAGTTCTAATCAGACCTCAGACACTTACTAGCTGTGTGACCCAGGGTCATTTAACCCTGTTTGCCTATAAAATGATATGGAGAAATAGATGGCAAACCACTCTAGTATCTTTGCCAAGAAAACCCCAAATGGGGTCATGAAGAGTTAGACACAACTGAAGCAACTAAATAGCAACAACAAAATTTGAGGAAGATCAGAGACTTAGTCAAATGCATTCATTGGGAGGAGAAAGAGAGGGCCCCAAGCAGAGGGATCAATTAACACAGAGCTGGTGCATTTACACGATGAAGGGAACAGCAAATGTGTTAGCAGTACTGGTATGAACAGGACACCATTCTCATAAGGTGGCAGGTTGGCCACACCCCCTTACTGAGGTGAATGAATACCATTGTAGCCCAGGCAATGCTAAGTGACATCTCAGGTCCTCCTGAAAGGTCAGTAACAAAGCCAGGATTTAGAACTGGAGATATGAGAAAGACAACATTCACCCTTAAGAACGTAGCAGCTCAACCCACTGAAATAGCACGTTAGACAGGCCATATTACTTTGAGAGGCTGGCACCATTAAAACTGCTCCCAAATTCTGCACTGGCTGTAGCAAGTAGGATGACTAGTCCTCAAAATGAATGGAGAATGATAATAAAATATTGAGGCTTGAATCAATCTTTTTAATATTTTTGGTTTTATTCATGCTTAATTTGTACACAGAAGGTTCTCGGATAACTGAGGAAACTTTGTGACTTTTATTTCAGAAAAATAAATTTTTTTAAGTACACTTGAAACAGGCAAAATTCAAAGAACTCATTGAAGGAAAAGATTCACAGAATCTTTCCTTACCTGCAACTATATGTATTATAGTGTGCAAATGGCTTATGCACCAGTTAAGTAAGAAAAAAATACCCATGAAATGTTCAGGCCTCTCACAAGACGGAAGAAGACAGTTATCCCTAATTGGTTTTTGGCTTTCAATTCTCAATCTGGGATGGTTATCACAGTTAGTGGTTTTATATCTATGTCTTAAGTAGGTTTTTCTTTGGCTCTGTGTGTGTGTGTGTGTGTGTGTGTGTGTGTGTGTGTGTGTGTGTGTGTGTCCACGTGAAATATTTTCCATCTGAGCTGGTACACGCATGCCCATAAAGAATCCAATTTATGAGCACAAAGGAATCTATATGAATATATTTATGTTGATGGGAATAAATCTGCATCACATCAAACAGAATTTTATATGTCACATAGTGTTAAATCAAGTCTGTTTTAATTTTTTTTTTTTGCTAACAACTGCTAAGATGATTACCCTCTTCACTAACAAAATTCTATAGAGGTGTGCTTAAATAGAGTAGGACTTAATGACTATTTTCTAAATGCATCATTCTTCACTTGGCTGTCAATATGTTGTGTGAATGAACATAAACAAGAAAGAAGGCAAGAGGACACAAATGCACAAAATGTAAATATTTGCCACTATCCTTATTTTTCCACTTAAAAGTTTAATAAGCTAAGCCAAATACCTTTAGACCTAAAATGGTTTTATAAGCCTGTGGCTGAGAGTCAGAGGATTTCTGTTCTGGTCTTATCATCAAAGGTATAACTAGAACGTGGTGATTGGGGCTTTGCCACCAGGGCACTGAATTTAATGAGTACTGCTGACACTTGCAGTCCTTTACAGTACAGTACAGTACAGTACAGAAGTAACAGGGATTTGTATGGAGTTAACAAGAAGAGATAAAATAGGAAAGCCCAAGATGATGATTTACAGTGAGCTCCTCTCCCAGTTTGTCCCCTACCAACAGCTGCCTCATTCCACTGTCCCTGGTCCTCTGTCTCACTCTAGCTACACTCAACTGTGGGTATGCTTTCAGATCATGTGTCCTAGACATCTTTCATTACATGAAAACTTGGAGTTATTATTCTGCTACCACTACTAATCTACATATAACTTTGGGCACTCACTTGAGATGTCATTTCATGCCAATTTAGGTGAAGCAGCAAGGCACCTTGAGGGAGAGGAAAGAGGCAGCTCTTGCCAGGCAAGCAAAACCACCGCACCCACCTTGACCACCATGTCCCCTTGAACATCACTGGAATCAACCTAGGACCCTGAACCTAAGAACTTTGAGGATAGAAAAACACTCACTCAGATGACTATTCCTACTTTCAACTCAGACCCCACAATCATCAGTGAAGGGAAAAATCTCAGAGGAGAACGGGTCTAGTCTCCTTGACATCATCAACACCAACTATTTACTCACTGCCACTGAAAGGCAGATAAGTCCAAGAGCCCTTGGGGTGGTAACATCCCCTAAACCTCCAACCCTACTTCCATCTAATAACTAACTTGGTCATAGAAAATATATGAAATGATGCTTCTCCCTATCTTCTTCCTTTGCAGAAGTAGGAGCCAGAGGTATCCATCAGTATGGAGTATTTCAGGTAATGCCAGTTTTTATTTTCCAATATCTGAATTAGTTTTGCTGAATTATTCTCTCTCTCTCTCTCTCTCTCTCTCTCTCTCTCTCTCTCTCTCTCTCTCTCTCTCTCTCTCTTTCTCTCTCTCTCTCTTTTTCATTATATCCTTAGTGCTTAGTACAGGGCCTAGAAAATAGTAGGCACTTAATAAATGCTTACTGTTTCCTATCTCTTTTCTTCCTCTTTTTTTTGAACATTAATAAAGGATGACTCTCTGGAAAGGAGGAGGTAAGAGGTACAGGAGGAGATCTAGACCATATAAAAACAAAATATCAATTTACTTAAATCCAATTCATTTGCATGTCATGGCATCACCTCCCTGATGTCATTGTCATCTTTGAGAAAGAAGGACAAACAACAACCTCTGTGAGTAGAAATAGGGAACCAATTTGGAACTGGCCAGTTGGGCAACATAGCTCTTTTCTCTTTCCTTTCCTTTCCTTCCTTTCCTTTCCTTTCCTTTCCTTTCCTTTCCTTTCCTTTCCTTTCCTTTCCTTTCCTTTCCTTTCCTTTCCTTTCCTTTCCTTTCCTTTCCTTTCCTTTCCTTTCCTTTCCTTTCCTTTCCTTTCCTTTCCTTTCTTTTCCTGTCCTTCCTTTTTTCTTTCCTTTTCTCTTTTCTGCCCACATAGGGTACTTGCAGGTACTCTGCCCAAAGGAATGTAAATTTTGATCTCTGAAACTTTTTTTTTTCCCCTTAAGGACCACAGCTGCAACCTGGTGGCCATCTGTAGCCCTTTGACTGAATCCTAACTTCTTTGTTCTGTGAAGTTTGAATTCAGTCAAAGGGCCCCACTTGAGGACCTAGAGGGCCACAGGGCTGCAGTTTTCCCACCCCTGCTTAAACCCAAATCACTCTGACTCTCCTTGAGAGGCCCAACAATAGGTCCCAGGTCAAGCCCAACTTGGTCATTATTTGGGTCCCAACTGGCTCAGAGTGAATGTGAATAGCAATTGTTTCTGTTTTGGCCAGATACCCTTAGGTTCTTCCCCTCCCAGATTGATTTTTTTTCTTTTCTTCTTTCTTTTTTTTGACTAAGTAAAGAGGCCATTCTCTGTCTCATTTCTTACCTTGCCTTAATCACTGAATGGGCTTTACCTCAGTCAAACTGAGACCAGTTAAAGACCTTAGCTTAAAAAGGCCAAGGTCTCCCACTGAATCCAGGGCCATCTCCAGTCTTTCTGATCTATGGATGGAGAAGAAAGAAGATGGAGAAGAAAGTGAAGCTGGTGACTTTGCACAGCCCTCCCTCACTTAAATCTAATTCACTTGCAGGTCATGGCATCACCTCTCTGATGTCATGGTCCTTTTTGAGAATGAAGGACAAAAAACAACAAAAATTATATGTGCCATAGAGGTAGTTGTTCAATGTTTCCTATCAAAATACGTTTTCCTTTTGATGTGAGACATAAATTAACAATGAGAATTTCCATACTCAGGATAGAATCAGTATATTCTCTTTGGCACTGATATCAAGAAATACTACTGTGTACTATAGAAGGGAATGTCTCCTTTTCAGGACATTTACCTCCAAAGACTCAAAATATATTTCCAAGGATCCCATTTATACATTATTAACCTGCCATCCATTAACTTAACGAAATTTTTTTAAAAGCTGTTTGTATATCCATGAATTACTTTGACTGGGTGTAACAAATGGCAGACATTTACTATTCAAAACTATAAGTACTACTGCCTTTTGTTGGTCCTGAATTTACCTCTTCAGATTTCAGTTAATTAGACCTATATTCCAAAGAAATGAAAGAAAGAGGAAAAGTGTGAAAATATAGCAGCTCTCTTTCATTGGCTAAAAGTTGAAAAATGCAGGGTTGTTCTCTTACCAGGGAATAGCTAAACAAATGGTGGCATATGAACATAATGGAGAATTGTTGTGCCATAAGGAAATTATGAAAAGGACTCTTTCAGTGAAAACTGGGAAAACTTCTATGAAGTGAGACAAAACAAAATAAGTAGAAATAGGGAAAAACAGCTTTGAAAGACTTTAGCACTCTGATTAATGCAATGAACAAGCATGAATCAGAAAGAATGAAGAACTCACCTTATTCCAGACATGGGATGAACTTAAAATGCAAAATACGAATGTGTAAATGTATACATATATATATATATGCATGTGTGTATACATACATACATATTTCAGACATGGCTACTGTGTGAATTAGTTTTGCTGGGCTCTGTGCACACATATAGAGAATTTTTTGAAGTTGCTTAATGGAGGGGAGTGAGAACAGATTTTTTTAAAAAAAATTACTTTTTTGAAATTAAAATTTCAGTGAGTTTCCTCTTCTCCAGCCCCGCAATCCTAAAGCATCAACTGTGCAGTGTTCAGGTTTCCTCGTACTCCAACTTTCACAGGCACACATTGCTACCGGAAAAATCACAGCTTTGAATCTGCAGACCATCGTTGGCAAGGTGATGCCTCTGCTTTTTAGTATACCGTCTAGATTTGCCATAGCTTTCCTTCCAAGGAGCAGATCATGACTTTAGAAGACTAAGAAACCTTGGTGGCTATCCAATCCAACCCCTTCTTTTTACAGATGAAGAAACTGAAGCCCAAAGGTCTTCTAATTCTGGGCATTTTCACTGATTTTCCCACTTCCCGGATTTTTCTCCATCCTAATCTCTGTCTCCTGACCTTCTTGGCTTTCTTCAAGTCTCAGCTAAAATTTTGCTTCCTACAAAGAGCCTTTTCCTAATCCCCTTTAATGCTAGTACCTTCCCTCTGTTGATTATTTGCAATCCAGCCTGAATAAATATTGTTTGTACGTAGCTGCTTGCAGAGTGTTTCTATGTAATTACCTGTGTACTGTCTCAACCATTTGACTATAAGCTTCTTGAGAGCAGGGACTGTCTTCTGCCTTTCCTTTAATCCCCAGGGTAAGCACAGTGCCTAGCACATAATAGCCACTTAATGAATACTCATTGACTGACAGAGAGATTACATGACCAGCTCAATGTCACATGTGTAGCAAGTGTCAAGGCCTGGATCTAAATTAAGGCCTTTTGACATCTGACTCAGAGGTTTTTCACTGCTCTATTTCTAGATGCCAAACCCAACATCACACTTTAAATCCAATAAGGCTTCAAATGGGCAGCTTCCAGTGATACATTTTTTTTCAGTTCTTCTCAGGGTTCTATCAGTTTCCAAGCTCCGAAATGCTAGTTGCCTCTGAGCTGCTTTCAATATTTTTTTTGGCATGGAGGTGAAGTAGCAACAACAAACAGGGCAGGTTTTCATGATGTTCCAGAACACAAGGTATCGCATAGATATGAAGAAACTGGTCAGGAGTAGGAGAGAGAGATTTTTGAGAGGGATAAAGAGAAGGTGATGAAGACAAAGCCTACCTACTTGACAACTTTTCCTAGGACCAAAACTGGTTCAGGTTGCCTGGGTATCAATTTGTGAGACTTCTCCCTTGCTCCTTGACTATTATATGTAAAGATTTGAAATAAGGAGCATGTCAGAGATGTTCTTGCAGGCAAGGAACTAGTTTTTACTTTGCTTCTTTCCTATCCTAGTATAACTGCCTCAAACTAGTTCTTGGTTTCTTCCTACTGCCTACTGACAGACACAGAAGAGTATGATGTCTCTGCTGCATCATATATCACCTCATGTTTGATGTTTCAAGGGATCCTACAGACAAGCTATAGCTCCCAAGCCACACAAGGTAGATTTTGAGGAAGGGAAAAACCAACTTGCAGAACCAGGTGATAGGAGGAGTTATCCCAGCATCACAAGCAAGGATATTTCTGTTTCATACTCTTATGGAATACTTTTAGATTAATTTATTCATTTTTAGTTTTCAACATTCATTTCTACAAGATTTTGAGTTACAAAGTTTCTCCCCATCTCTCCCCTCCACTCCCAAGATGGCATGCATACTGATTACCCGTTTCCCCAGTCTGCCCTCCTTTCTATCACCACCCTTCCTTATCACTTTCCCCCTTACTTTCTTGTAGGGCAAGATAGATTTCCATTGCCCATATATCTTATTTTCCAGTTGCATGTAAAAATCATTTTAAACATTTGTTTTTAAAACTTTGAGTTCTAGATTCTCACCCTTCTTCCCTCCCCACCCACCCTCATTGAGAAGGCAAGCAAAATTCAATATAGGTTATACATGTGTCATTATGCAAAACACTTCCATAATAGTCATGTTGTGAAAGACTAACTATATTTCTCCATTATGGAATATTTCAATGGTGGCACATAGTAATGTTAGAGTGAGAAGGGGAAGAGGAAGGGAGGAGAGGAGAGAACAAACATTTGCTAAGCACTTTTTATGTCTAAGGCTCTGGGCTAAGCACTTTAATAATTTTATCTCATTTGATCTGCACAACCCTGAGAAGTAGGTGCTAACATTGTCTCTAAATTGGGGCAAAAAGATATTAAACGACTTCCTCAGGGCCACATCACTAGTAAGTATCTAAGGCCAGATTTGAACTCAGGTCCTCTTGACTCTAGGTCCAGTATTTTATCAACTGTACTACCTAGCTGCCTCTAATCAATAATAATTTACGCCACAGAAACAGAAACAAGTGGCCAGAACAGATCACCAGCACCAGGGATTCTCTGTCATTTATTTTATGGGATTGTCAATGGAAGGTATTAATGTATGTGATTCTGCTTTTGCACTTTTTATTTTCCTTTATATTCATCCACAGATCTATCCTTTCTCAGTCCTGAAACAGATGAATAGGTTAATGTTATTATCATTATAATACCAGTATGCTATGTGACTTAAGCAACATCCTTTTTCCCAGTGTGGGACACATAGTAGGTGCTTAATAAAAATTGCTTGATTGATTGATTAAGCCACAATGAATGTTCTAGTGTGGTGGAAGCCCAAATTAGATGCCAGTCATATTTATTTATTTTTTAAGTGCCCTGTTAAGAGATCTTGTGTCTCTTACTCCTACAGAACTAAGTCTGCTCTGGAATATAAACAAATAAAACATTAAGGTAAAAAATTGCCAAACAGAACATCAGAAGTGTTTAATGAGAAAAGAAAAATAAATTCCTTTCACTGATACTGAAAAGCATGTAGAAGGGAGTGTGAAATATGCCCCCTCCCATGCACTTAGGTTTGAAAAGTGTGATTTTTAGTACTTTGGCCAATCCCATTACCACCACCTCCTACAATGTTTTAAGTGCATAGAGTTCACATGAAAGCATTCTTAGAGTCATCTTCCTAGGAAATATACATGCACATGCACACACATACACATACATACATATATGTATATACACTCTTGAAACTCTTCACTAAACATTCTCGTTATTGAAATGGTAAGGTCATAAAAAAACATTGCATCAGGCCCATTGTACAGCTGGAGAAAGCAAGGCACTGAGAGGTGAGGCACCATGGTTAGAATCAAAGATGAGGACTTCAGTTTCTTAATTCTCTATTCCCAGCCTATGAAAAAAGAGTTAGGACAAAGTTGCCTCTGATACATCGTATATCATCTTACGTTTGTTGTGACAGGTAAGGAAACCTATCTAAATTAAATCATCGCCACAGTTAAACCTAGTGGAAATGCTTTGTCAGTAATGACAAAAGGTTCCTTGGTCATTTTGATGTGCCATCAGGATTCAGAATCAGAAAGAATACATCAAAGGCCTCCCATGGCCCTGGTGCTATGACATACACCCCACCCTCAAAACAGCATTGTCCTGGTCCAACACAGCATGATAAGGGAGGGAGCCTATTGTCTCTCTCCCAACAATTCTGAGGTGGCTTATGTGTTAATTCATGAGCACCAAGAAATGGTGGCAGATCCTAGGGCGGGGAAGATGGACTTTCACAGTTATGGTCTGGAACATTGCCCCTGAGGTAATCTATTCCATTAATTAGCAGGCTTACAAATTGTGAAATTCAGGCAAGGCAGATGTGATCAAATCAGTATCTGCCAGGGTCCAATCCCCCTCAATGTGGGTTAAGTTAGTATTTCATTTTTTAGTTCTCCCTAAAAGGTGACAAAATTGGGACTTAATTGATGAGAGTGAGGCTAAAGGCTGAAATAGCAGCTTTCTGGTCACCTCTGGCCAGATTGATGTAGCTTTTGGTTCACCTATAATCATAACAAAGCCCACCCATATGAGACTTGGGTTCTTCACACATAGCCAATGTCCCCGCAGATGACTCACCGTACTCTCTGCCCTGTGGACCAGTCATGCTTTCATATGGAGATGGGGGAAGATATTTCTGTGGCATAGGCTATGAGGCAACTAGGTGGCACAAAGAATAGCATTCTGGCCTGGAGCATAAAGACCTGAGTTCAAATACAGCCTTGGCCACTTCCTAGCTGTGTGACCTCATTTAACCTCCATATGCCTCTGTTTCCTACCAGAGCTAAGTACCAGAGTAGCCTTTTGAACACAGTATCCTGTCTAGATGAGACTTAAGTAAACTTCCTTTTTTGTTAATTGTTCAATGCTATGAGAGCTTATTTTAATCCAACCAGACTTACTCAGGGTTATCCTTAACAGAAGAGAACTTACCATCTCATTTGTCATCTCTCCTCAGAGTACCATGTGGGTTCACTTCAGAGTGGTAGATGCCCACTGACAGAGATAGGCCCTGAATTGCAGGGTAGATCATTATCCAGAACATTGTATCTCGCTCTAGGTGGGGTCTGGCATTGAGCATATGTTGAGCAAACCATTTCTGCAGCATTCTTGAGAGTGCAGGCAGTAATTAGCATCACTAGCTGACAATGCACGTCCTCTTTTCAACACCATTTTCAACAACACTGGGAAGAAACCACACATAATGAGAAGAAACAGGAAGATTGTTGGGAATCCCAGTAATGTATGAAAATATGAGAGGTAAAAAGTGAAAAAAGATAATTAACCAAGCTAGATCTACGGGTAACGAAAAACAATCCACTTATGAAGCTCTATGAGCCTACGATTCCATTCCACCATGTTAATGCAAGTTTCCAAAACATACAATTTATTCATGCAAAATGGAGCATGGTATTTTGTCTAGAGGGACAAGGAAAGGATTCTAATGCTTTGTATTTAAAATCTAAGTACCATATAGCCACTGATCTGCCTAATTTAAACATTCAAACGAACCCTAAACATCCTCTTCCCCATAGATATTTCTATAAAGCATGAATTTATGAAGTTCCTGGACAACTAGCACTTAAGCATGTTAATAAGAAATGATGCTTTCATGCCAAATAATTTAAGTCAGAGGATGGTGCATACTAATGAAATGATGATGCATTAACATTAGAGTAACTTACTCCACCTATAAGCTATTCTCTCGTTTCTGGAACTATATTCATTTGAAAATGCAACAAGTTAATCCTAAAGATATTTGGTTTTCCATCTTATTAAGTTTTCATCACATTCTTTGGTCATCATCCAAAAATGAGAAGAGTTTAGGAGTAAAACTGAAAGGTAGGCAAATGAGTTTAAAGACTTTAAAATGAAATTTACAATCTGAGTAGACAGATTTGAAACATGAATTATGGTATAGCTACAACAGTTGAAGGAATAAGGGCAGAAAGGATGAGCTGTAAGAATCTTAACCTCATCTTTCATTTTCTGTTCCTTTAATCTGAAGAGGTGGCCCTCTTTTCTCCAAGGTCAATTCCTCTGTACTCTTGATCCCATTCCCTCTGGTCTCCTCCAACAGATTGCTCCCACAATCAATCACACACACACACACACACACACACACACACACACACACACACACCCCTTTAATCTATAGTATCTCCCTATTGACTAGCTACTTACTCGCTATGTATAAACATTTCCAGGATTATTTCATTCTCAAAAAAAAAATTCTTACTTTACGTATCACTCGCTCCAGCTATTTCCCCATATCTCTCCTCCTTCTCACAGTCAAACTCCAAATAAAAACGGTCTATACTTATTGTCTCCACTTCCTCTTCTTCAATTTGCTGTTTAATATTTTACATTCTCCTCTGAACTAGAATTGCTCTCATTGAGGTTACCAAATTACTTGATTGCTTGACAAACCCTCATTCTCATTCATTCTCCTTCCTGATCCTTCTGCAACATTTCACAGTGTTGAGTGCTCCCTCCTCCTAGATACCCTCTCATTTTCTGTGGCATTTTCTTCTCTTGGTTCTCCTCTTTCCTATCTGGCTACTTCTTGGGTTCCTTTTCTATATCATCATCTATGTCCCACTTCTTAAATAAAGCTTATCCCAAGGTACTGTCCCAGGCCCTTTTCCTTCATTGTAATATTGCTCTCACTGATCTATTTTGGTTCCACGGGTTAGGTTATATCATCTCTTTGCAGAGAAGTCTCTCTACTGGGCTCCAATCTCTCATCTCTACCTAATTATTGGGCTTCTCCAATGGAGTGCCCCATGGGCATTTCAAACTCAATAATGCTCAAAACAGAATATCTCTCTCTCTCTCTCTCTCTCTCTCTCTCTCTCTCTCTCTCTCTCTCTCACACACACACACACACACACACACACACACACACACACATCCCTCTTTCTAACTTTCCTATTTCTTTTAGTGATAGCACCACTCTTTCAGTCACCTGGATTTGCAAACTTGAAACATACTCAACTTTTAGCTTTCCCTTAGCATCTACCATATGCAATCATTTGGCAAATCTTATGAATTTTGCATCTATATCATTTATCACATCTGCCCACTTTTCTTCATTCACACAATCATTACCATAGATCAGGCTTTCAATACCTCTCACTTGAACTATTGAAATTACCTATTAATAGGTCTCCTTGCCTAAAATGTCTCTCCTCTCTAATTCATACTCTTCTTAGGTGACAATATGAAATGCTTAAATCACAGCTATGATCATTTTATCCTTGCATCCCTCCACATAAGAAGCTCCAATAGATTCATCTTGTTTCTAAGATGAAATACAAACTCCTTTACTTAACAATGTGACTATAGGCTATCTTTCTAGACTTATTCCATATTACCCCCTTAATGTTTGTCCTTTACACACAACATTCCTTTTCCCATCAATCTACATTGGCCCCTACGCCTGTAATGTACTCTTCTCTTTCCTCTGCTTCGTGGAATTCCAAACCTCCTCCAAAATTCAGCTCAATTACCACCTCCTTCAGCAGGACTCTCCTGATGCCCCCAGCTACTGTTTCATACTTGAAATTATCTTATATTTACTTTGTGTAAGTTATATATTTATGTATTTGTATTGTTTCTCACCATCTGCAGGAAACCTTCCTTAACCTTCCTTTTATACTAATACCTTCTCTCTGCTGATTATTTCCAATTTATCCTATGTAGAGATTGATTATACATAGCTGTTTGTGTCTTATTTCTTCCATTAGGGGCCATTATGTGGCATAGTGGATAGTGCACTG
The DNA here is from genome assembly GCF_011100635.1 of Trichosurus vulpecula. Taxonomy (NCBI): domain Eukaryota; kingdom Metazoa; phylum Chordata; class Mammalia; order Diprotodontia; family Phalangeridae; genus Trichosurus; species Trichosurus vulpecula. Next base: position 190,425,277 of record NC_050580.1, on the reverse strand, counting down.
GGACAGGAGTCAGGAAGACCTGAGCTGAAATCTGTACTCAGACACTTACCAAGTATATGACCACGCAAATCACTTAAAACTGTTGGTCTCAGTTTCCTTCACTGTGAAATGGGGATAATAATAATGGCATCTACTTCGAGAAGCTGTTGTGAAGATCAAAGGAGATCGTATTTGTAAACTGCTCAACATAGGGCCTGATGCACAGCAAATGCTTAATAAATTCTTCTTTTCTTCCTTCTGATGAGACAAAACACCTTGAGATCAGGGACTTTCTCTTACTTTTCTTTGCATCTCCGGCACTTAGCACAGTGTACATAGTGCACTTATATAATTAGTACACAGTAGGCACTTAATAAATGTTTGTTGACTAATTGATTAGAATGTAAGTTCCTTGAGGCAGAGACTATTAAAATTTTGTCCTTGTATCCCCAGAATCTACTCTCCCACATAGTTGACTATCAATGACTTGATTGATTTATTGCTAAAAGAGGACACAATATTGAACATGGTGTACCAAGTCCTGATATATAAGCCTTTAGTTCTGCAGAATGGCTGACACAAGGGAAGATGACTAACAGCCAGTTATAGAAACTTTGTCAGTCCTGCCACATGACAATGAGCAGGGCAAGGATGTTCATCTCCTTGGATGTATAAATCAGTTATCCTAGGTTCGTGTGGGTAGACCAGATCAAGCACTCCCTTCCCAGATAAGGAAATAGAGAAAAAGGCTGCATCTGGCCTCTTTGTGTAAGAGCAAGCTCTTAAGAATGTGACGGCCTGAGTGACTTCCCCTGTGTATCTTTCTCTCTGGAATATGTGTCTCCTTCGGAACTTTTTGCTTTGGTCTGGACTAGAAGCTTCCTGAAGAATTAGGAATAAACTACACCAAAAGATTCAAAGTTGATTATCCTCTGGCACAAGGTCAGTCATAGCTTCTTCCTTGACCATACCTCTGGTGTTTTTCCTGTTTATTTCCTCCCTGAGGTGTGTTTGTGTTAAGATTCACAGAGCCCTTACAGTTAACAGTCATAAGACCCCGACCCCAACCTCGAAGTCCCCTCAGCCTACATCAGTTACTTGCACTTCTATAGGCCCCATAACTATCTCTTGATGCTATTAAAAACATTTCTTACATAAGCTTCAGCTTTAGCTTCTTCATTGGCAATGAAGAAAAGAGAGTCATAATTTGTGCCAAAGGGATACTGTTGTTATTGTTGGGTTTTTTTTGTTGTGGTTCTTTGTTTTTGAAGAGGACCTATGGCATCTTGGAGTGATATCTTGAATTGCATGTGAATTGGATTTAAGTGAGGCAGAGTCGCTCAGTCATCAGCCTCACTATCTTTTCCAGAGCAATTGAAGTCCAGTGGCTGATTAAAGAGTAGACACTATAAAGTGCCTTAAACTTTTTAGGAGACAGACATTATATAAATCCAAGCCTCCATAACCATTACTGTTATGTTTAATGTGAATCTCTTTGGCCACATTTTAAGTCCATTTCTTTTTACGCTACACTTGGGGGATTTGCCAACTTTTAATCTACTTTTGTTTCATCAGTTAAAACAGTTTAATAATAAAAATAAATGTTTGGAAATTATACAGAACAAACTTGGTCCCAAAGAAGAGACATGAAAAGACTCCCTCTTACCTCCCCTCCCCTGCTCCTAAGCAAAAGAGGTCGATAGGTGGAGAACGTTGCATATAAAAACACTTGATATGGTTTTATCAGTCTTACTGATTTTTCCCTCTTCTTACTATTTCCCCGCCTTTTCGGTTATAGGACATAACTGTTTGGGGGGGGGGGGCAGTGGGAGAAGAGATATAGGGTGAGAGCTAGGCAATGTAAATATCAATAGAAATTTATTCTATCTAATATACAAATATTATATAAAATTAAATATTATTTAACATTAAATTATATGTGCATATGTATGTATGTATACATATATGTGCACACACATATGTATACACACATACATATATCATATATGCAAATATACACATATACATATACACGTATATGTATGTGTGTATATGTATAGACCATGGTGGTTTCAATCAGGACATACTTCATTGAAATTTTACCCTGGTTCAACTTTTATTAATTTCATTCCTTAAACCTAGGACTTGCCTGACTATTTCAAACTATGTGTTGTTTTTCTCTGTATTGGGTTTTCTTTTAGGGAAAGTTGCTTCTGTTGCTAGTGCATATTTGTTTTGTCCTGTTAGATAACATGGTGCAGTGAAAAAAGCACTGGATTTGGAGTCAGGGGATCTATGTTCAAATTCTGGCTCTGCTACATGGTACCTGTATAAATTGTATAAAATCATTTCCCCCTCTCTAGACCTCAGTTTCTTCATTTATAAAATGAACTAGCTGGTCTCTTCTAGCTCTAAATCTATGTTCCTATGATCCTAATACCTCACTAACTTAATATCATAGGATCAGAGAGTCAGAGCTTGAAGGGAACATAGAGATCACATGGTCACCCAACCCTGGATTGATGTGGGACCCAGAGAGGTTACATGATTTATCCAATGTCACACATAAAGTAAGTAGCAGAGTCTGGATTTGAGATCATGGCCTAAACCTTGTGCCCAATGCTCTTTCCTCTGCACTAAAATGTCTCTCCAAAAACATATAGGAAGCTAAGAGTGAGGCTTGAGTACCAGTCTTCCTGAATGGAAAAAAAAAAATCTACCTCATTTTGTATTATTTGACTGTAAAACCTTCTTCAAAGACACTCCAGTTACCTTTCAGTGAATCTTTCCCATTTGGAACATCTTGTTCCCTAAGGTCAAAATATTTCTATTTGCTGAACTTAATAGGAACCTTATATTTGATTGCTTGTTTTTCTTGCTCCCCCAGCCTCTCCACTCCAAGGTAAATTTTATCTATCAACTAAGGGCTATTTTTTATCTATCAGCTAATTTGTTAACCTTCTCTGCTGGTGATGACAACAGCATAGATGTAATACAATCATAGAGCTAGAAATGGTAGCATTATAGTAATCTACCTTTATCTATATGGTATGTCCAATTTCAGCACCTGGGACAGCTATTCTAACTAAACTTTGGACCCTTGGCTATGTGAAATTCTGAACAAAATGCTTCAGGTTTGAAGGCAGATATGGGATGTCAGTTTTCACAGTGAAGTGTATAAAGTTCTGGATTTGATGTAAAGAAGATCTGGGTTCAAATCTTGTATCTGCTTCATTCTTTGAAAGTCATTTAGACATTTTGGGTCTCACTTTACACATTTATAAAATGGGGATAATAGTATAATACTCTTTCTCATAGGATTGTCATGAGACCAGAATCTGATAATATATGTAAAGTCATTTAGAAAACTTAAAGCTTAACCTGAGCTATTATTTTTGTTTTCCAGTTTGTTCTCATCTATATTTAATGGAGTTAAAATAGAAATAGTCCTGACATAAATCACTACTCTCAAATAATTTGTGATTTTATCACAAATTAATTCTAATGATCCAGATCACAACCTATAAATGCCTAATTATTCATATATATATGTATATATGAATAAAGGATAATGATGTAGCACTGTGGCTATCAATTTGTCGTTCTTTGCTCTTATCACATGACTAGCCCATTTTCTTTTCTTATCATATAACTTCTTGATGACATCTTTTATTCCTGTCCTTAAAAGTCTCTTGTTGGGTAAATGTTATAGCCTATCCACATGCAGTCTGTTGTGGCTATTTTGCCTTTAATATTTGGTAGACTCTTGTTCCGGTTCATAAAAGATTGCTTTTAGTAATTTAATATAGATGTTGGAATGTAAGCTTAATTTCTGTAGCTGTACTTAAATCTTCACTATGAAAACTACCAGTACCAGAAAGCTCATTGGAGATAATTTCTTCTCCTATTTCCCTATGATTTCTGTTTTTCTACTTGATCATTATATTCTAGAATATTTTCTTTTTGTTGTTGTTGTGGTTGTTTAGCCATTTCAGTTGTATCCAACTCTTTGTGACCTCACTTGGAGTTTCCTTGGCTAAGACACAAGAGTGATTTGTTATTTTCTTCTGCAGCTCATTTTGCAGATGAGGAAATTGAGGCAAAAAGGGTTGAGTGACTTGCCCAAAATCACATAGCTAGTAAGTGTCTAAGGCCGGATTTGAACTCAGGAAGATTAGTGTTCCTGACTCCAGGCCTGGGCACTCAATCTCTCTAGCTGCCCCTATTTTCATCACATATGGATTATGATTATTATTGCTATTACGATTAGTAGTAATAGTAGTTATCTGTTCTCGCCTTTTTAAATAGACTTTCTAGGAGCTCTATGTTTTTGTCTTTTTGATGGGATTTGTAGTAATATTACTAATATGTTGTCATTTTTTTTTTCTTTAAAAAATATGTTCTTATTTTTTGTTACATTTTGAATTCCAAACTCTTTCCCTCTCAATCCTGTACCAGTGAAGGCCAATATTTGACACATATATATGAAACCATATAATACATACTCTCATGAATTAGTTCTTTCTCTTGAGGTAGCTAGTATCTTCCTTTGTAGTTGATTTGAATATTCATAGTACTCAGAATAGCTTAATCATTCATAGTTACTCTTTGAACAATATTGCTGTTACTGTATACATTGTTCTCTTGGTCCTACTCTTTCCTACTCGTCATTATTTCATACAAGTCTTTCCATGTTCTATAAAATCAACCTGCTCATTTCTTATAGCACAGTAGTATTCCATCACAATCATACACCACAACTTATTCAGCCATTTTCCAATTAACAAGCATCCCCTCAATTTCCAGCAATTTTTTTTTGATGGAGTTCAGATAGAAACAGATAAAAATCATCCTGGGACAATTCACTCTCCTATCATTATTCTTTTATGCTTAGTTTTCCACAAAGATTGCACATGCAAATAAAATAATTGCTTTTTATAATGAAATACAAGGGTTGGGATGTAAACTCATCTTTTGTACACACTCTGAAAGCATCTTCTGTCCAACTCCTGTAATAGACAGGATGACAAGAATGCTCTGTACTTGTTCCCATATGATTTTGAATTCTTCTGCTAGGTCTTTATGCCTAGAAAGTTTGTGTTCCTACGTAGCTTGGAGATTATGAGAATTTGGTATGGAAACATATTAAAAATGTAGTGCTTAAATTTTTTATGGATCAATGTTTTATGGGCCAAGCAATTGTGGGCAACAGTGCTGTCTGCAAAAATAGTTTGTTTTCCAGTAGAGTCTGAATTTGTAAGAATATTTTTAGGTGCAGATTTGCAATATAGGGATTTGTGGTCTGTTGGTTTCTGAAAGAGAGCAAGCTCCTATTGTCTAATTTTAGCCACCAGGTCATGTCTTGCTAAGTATTTGGTATTTGCTAAATTGTTGTAGTCTTCAGTGATGTGTCACATAGTTGATTCATTTTGCTATATGTCCTCTGATCAAGGAACCTAGGCTCCTTAAAAACAATCTACTCATATTTTTGGTTCTTTCTGTTCTTCTTATTTTTATTATTATTATCAATTCTAAATAGCTGTCTAAATAAAATAGTAAGAACTGTTTTCCTTCATAACTGAGATAGATAAAAGCAACAGGTACTTTGAAGTCAGAAGACCAGCTTACAATTAGAAAAGACACGCTATGGGGTAGTGACTATAAGCCTATATAGTACAAGATGCTTTTTTTAGCCTATCTTGGAGGACAGTGCACTCCAGTGTCCAGATCACAATATAAAGTGGTCAAATTAAATGCCTAGCCTATGTGAGGGTCAAGTGTCATTTGGATTTGCTGAGTTCCCAAGTCCCTGTTTTGAAGAAGCTAGGAGGGGGCAAGAGGGACAAAGGAATCATTACACAATACAGCTTCAAAATCAATCCAATTTGGCAATTTAGTGTCAGAGCCAAGAATAGTATAAATATGTTATGGTTAGGACAAACCTGAAGTGCTCTTCAGATACAAGGCAAGAGTAAAAGCTAGAAAAGCCCATTCTCATGTGTTCTAAATAACAGAACAAAAAGCCCCATATTAGCAGGCTAACATCAATGAGGGGCTGTTGCATGTGTGTAAAAGAGAATGGCTCTTAAGAGAAAGACTATTGGGTGAATGCTTACAAGTGTGGCTGTTACAAGTGGATTTCACTTTATAAAGTGGTGTGTGTGTGTGTGTGTGTGTGTGTAATATATACCAATTTGCTGGAGAAGCACACTTGTGAATAGGACATTTTTAGGGGATTTTAGAAAGTGCTCTGCTTGTCTCAAAGCCTATGGAGAGCTTAATTAGAGTCAATGGCGAAATCACTAAGGAAATACCCATTAAGCTTTTCAAGTGTGCTATTTTTGCTGTGGGCTGACTACGGAGTCTTTTTCTGTGTCATTGCCTTGGTCTCCTTCTCTGATGAAACAAACAAACAGAGGCATGTTGGCAGCCTTTTAACATGTTTTTCACCCCGAGCCCAGTGGGGAGAAGAGCCACGAATTTGAAATCTTTGCCAAATCAGCCTGAAGTCTCGTGTTGAGCAGAGTTTTAAATCCTGCCAAATACAGTAGCTAATTTCAGCTTTAGATGGTTGCTCACTGATACCAATAAGGATCTCCGCTCGAGTGTATAGCTGAAATTTTCAGTTTTGGTGAGTTTCTTTCAGATGTCTTCCCTTCTAACCTCTCTTAGTTTCATAGTGCCCTGGGCTAGACTCTGTCTCAGCAGGATTGGCAACCACTGCTCAATTTCTGGGTTTTTTTTTAAAGTTTATAAGGGCTTCAGTGCCTTCTAAAGCATTCTGGGACTGATAACTGATAACATCTTGGAATTTGAAGCATTTCGAACCAGGTATCCCAAATTGCTCAACTTGCTAAGTTGAGTAGATTACTGTATCAGAAGATTAATTTGGGGAGATTGGACTTGGAGTAAGGAATATTTGAATTCAAATCCTCCCTCAGACATTTACTAACTTTTTGAGAGCTTTAAGCTTTTTTTAAACTTAAGCTTTCTCAGAGTAAGTTATATGTAAAATGGAGATGCTAATAGCAACCACTTCCTAGAAATGCTATAAAGATCAAAGGTAATATATACATATAAAGCTTTTTGCAAATTTTCTAATGCAGATAAATGTTAGTTATATCAAGTGATATAAGAAATAACAAATAGGAAATTGTAGGTCAAAAAAATCAATGTAATGAGTTGGTGTTGGGAGAAAGGGACTGGGCATTTTTGCTGTTTCCTTTTTTTCCCCCTTTGAATCCCCATTATCTAGCACATTGCCTGGAACATAGTAGGCACTTAATAAATGTTTATTGATTTTTCGACTTACTGACCGATGTAGCAATTGCAAGAGTTAAGAGATGAACAAGTCAAGTGTTGCATTTGTAGACATGAAATGTTAAAAGATCAACATATTGGTGAGATCACCCATGGAGTACTTCTATGAGGACATAGAATAAAAATTGTCCTGAATGAGATCATGGATCCAGTGACATGTCTATGTATTTTGGCACAGGGTTCACAAAATATTCTTCTGTAGGTCACCTAAATATCATTCCATGAGTGTGTGTGTGTGTGTGTATCTGACAGAATCTTAAACAGGAAGCACTTTTCTGAGAAGGCAAAGAAGGCACATGACATATTTAAGTCCTGTCGAGAAATACCCTTGAAGCTGGTTAGAGAAGGCATGTTAGAAGAAACCGGCCTCTTGATATGTAAAATAAGTATATGGAGCAGTCATGAATTGGTGTTGAGTTGGAGGAAAGAATCCATTTGTGTGTGTGTGTGTGTGTGTGTGTGTGTGTGTGTGTGTGTGTTGGGAATGTCAATAAGTCCATAGCCTTGATTTGACTAGAAGAAACATGGAAAGAACAACTGCTTAGAGCCTATTTGGAGGGTGGTTTTCTCCCTCTGAACACTGAGCAATGAGCAGCAGTATGTGGGGCTCTGGGGTGTAGACCTCTCTGATTTGGTAGTACCAGTTTGGGGGTGCAATAATAAATGACCATTAATCAGATTTGGTTTTAAATCATTTATCTCAATTGGCATTTTCTGAGTCTCCTGTAGCTTCCACAGGAGAAAAAAGAACACTTTGGATGTGGAGCACAAGCAATTAGAGAGCTCTGTTCATGACTGAGATGGGTATGATTATAGACCAAAACAGCTCTGGAGATGACACTTGGTTCTCTGATCACTTTGGAGGGATTGGCTCTATCTCCCATCTCCAGTCTTTGCTCTTCTAAAATGCACTCTAGCATCACCTAAACCTCTTGGAATCATTTATTTCTCTCTCTCAGAATTCTGCCCAAGCACCACATTCCCCATGAAATCTTCCTTGATTCCTCTAGTGCTCTTCTAAATTACTTAATACTTATCTTGTATATTTTTGCCTATACTTATTTATGTACATATTTTCTTTCCCAATAGAATATAAACTTCTTGAAGGCAGGACCTGCTTTATTTTACCCATATATGAACATTTTCTTTTCCTCAATGTAAGCTTCTTGAGGACAGGAACTGGTTTTGTTTATTTGGTTTGACTTAACATGGTGCCTGGCCCATAGTAATAATACTTAATGAATGATTGGTAGATGACTGTATCTCAAGTGCCTAGCACAATGTTTTACACATAAAAGACACTTAATAAATGCCTGTTGATTGATTGGGAGACTTGGGGGGATAATTAAGAGAGTGTTTCACATCAAACTTTTGGAAATAAAAAACTACCCAGTGGAAAGTAGCATATGTACATACATGTGTATGTCACTACATGTATATATGTGTGTTTGAATACATATAAAGTAGATAGACATGTGCACACACATACATACATTATATATACACAGACACTCTATGATATCCTGGTGAATGTTCAACATTAAGCTATCTGGAAAAATATACATCTAACACACTTTTAAAATTAATGTTCATTTTTTAACATTTTATCCTTCACTTTCTTAAGCATAGATAATTAACAACAATATTAAACTAAGCCTTGAATCATGGCATTTGCCAATATCTTTAATATAAATGCTCACACTGAAAATTGAATAATTAGTTTTTGAGAGCTAGTTGGATCCAACTTATACTGTAAGACCCTTCAAATATATTACACATCAACATTTGTAAGATGCTTTGTGTATATTATCTTATTTTGTCATCATCATGATCCTGTGAAGAAGGTGCTATGTGAGCCCTCTTTTATGGCTGAAGAAACTGAGACTAAGGGAAGTTAGCTGAATTGCCCAGAGTCACACAGTTAATGAAGGAAGATTTGAACTTAGGTCTTGCTGACTCCAATAGTCTAGCCACTATTGTACCTCTAGACTATTGCTCGTCTATTTCCCAGTCCCCACAGAACCAAAGAATTTGACAATAATCTTTCCATCTGCAGGGATGGAAAGAAACCCTGACATTTGAAAAAAAACATTATCTGACATTTAAAATGCATGTTTATAGCCGAGCAGCCCAGAAAGACAACATTATAGAGATACCGGGAACAATTGTCTCGGGAGTAGGCAGTGCACTTAATGAAGTTAGATAATCCTTTAGTGAGAAATTATGAATTCTGTGAAATAAAATTCAGAGAAATATTTGCACACCTTCCAGGCCAAGCATCAGACAGAGAGTGAGACCCTTGCTGGAGTATTCAAACGGATGTTGACATTTCAGAGCTTTCTCAAACTGAGAAGAGGGAAACGATGGAAATTTTGGAGAAGTGATTAGATGATGGGCTCACAGGGGAGGAGATTTTGTCCCTGATTATCTGATGGGTTTTATGGGCATGTTCATCCACTTGGATCATAAAGAACCCAGTGGAATTATTTTTGGAAACCAACACCAGGCAGGACTACTCTCCAGCAGAGAGTATAAGAATGTGGGTCCAAAAGACATGCTAATTAATTTCACAACTGAACAGTAGAGAAAAGGACCATCTACAATAACATGGCTATAAATAAAATCACCAGCTAGTGCGAAGTCTATGTAACAAATTCTTCAATAGGAAAAGATAGAAAGAACTGGGCATCCCTGACTCTTTATTCTCACCCCACATATCCAGTTGGTTGCCAAATCTTGTCATTTCTACTTTAACAATATGTCTCACATATGACCCCTTCTCTCCACTCACATACCTACTACCCTAGGTCAGGCCAGAATTACATGTCACCTGAAATATTACAGTGTGTAATCCTTGCCTCATGTCCTTTCCTGCTCAAGGTGATCCTCTACATAGAAATCAAAGTAATATTCCTTAAGTGTAGATTTAATCATGTGACCTCCCTCACACAAGTAAATACCATTGATTCCCTTTTACCCCTAGAATACAATATAAATTCATTGTTTAGCATTTAATGCTCTTTATCAACTTAGTCCCTTCCTTCTGAATCCAAGTCAACTAAAGGAATCTCATCCATGGGGAAATTCCATGAAATCTCTAATGTGGCAAGCTGGAAATAGCAACATTCTCAGCACCATTTTCTCTACACGTTGGTTTCTTCCCGAAGTCCTTCCTTCTGTCTTCAGGGGCTTCCCCATGAAGAGAGCTTGTAATCAAGTATGCCCTTTCCTAAAGCTGAAAGTTACAACTCTGCCCCTTATAATGGCATGGGGTTTCAAGTAATCATTATTTCCACCAATGAGGAGAATGTTATGCAAATGCATAAAAAAGAATGGATTGTATAAAGATGAAGAAACTAATGTTGGGGGGCAGGGTCAAGAGGGCAGAGAAACTTGAAATGTCTCAAATTCTCCTCTAAACAACTTTAAAATGATTCCTCTAATTTAATTCTGAAGCAGCAGAACCAACAAAAGGTCTGGGTGAAACAATTTTCCAGCCCAAGACATATTAGGAGGCCAGCAGGACAGCTTTATCTCACTTGGGTGGTGATTGGGCTTGGAGTACCATGCAGCACAGGCCATGCTCAGGCAAGCCAGCAGCAGACCTTTTGAAGTGGCTGTATCAGTGATGGCAGCAGCAGCTTTAGGAGCTTGCAGCCCACAGATTGTAAGGAGGTCAGACAACTGGTCAGAAAGATTGCAGGGAATCTTTGCTGACACCAGGTGCAAGACCCTATTGCTTTACCCATACATAGTTCTGCGTTGCAGTCCCAGGGCAAAGAAGAGCACTGTACACTAGTACTTGTGGAAGCAGGAGAGAAGGGTACACAGTTACAGGGCAGAGAAGAATGTGATTGTTAATAAACCAGAGCACAGGCCAGGAGAGCAGGGACCACGCCTCTGCTTGAATGATATTGCCTTAGAAGAACTAAAAACTTATAGAATCCCAGAACTAGCTCTGAAAACAGCAGCATGAAAAACATGAAACTTGGGCCAGTACCCTTTCAACCCTGGGAACAGAGCCCAACCTTCACATAAAGTTAAAAGTCAATAAAAGGGCCAGGAAAATGAGCAAACAACAAAAAAGAACCTGACCATTGAAAGCTATCATGATGACAGGGAGAATCAAGACACAAACTCAGAAGAAGACAATGTCAAAACAGCTACAAGCAAAGCCACAAAGAAAATTTATTTATTCACTGTTATTCTTAAAACATTATCTCTGTTACTGTATACAATGTTCCCTTCGTTCTGCTCATTTCATTCTTCATAATTTCATGCAAATCTTTCTATGTTTTTCTAAGATCATTGAGATCATAATTTCTCATAGCACAGTAGTATTCCATCACAATCATATAATACAAGTTGTTCAGCCATTCCCCAATTGACAGCCATCCTCACAATTTCCATTTTTTTTTGCCACCACAAAGAGAGCTGCTATAAACATTTTCAAAAATATGGATTCTTTTCCTTTCCCCCTAACCATCTTTGGAAATAGACCTGGTAGTGGTACTGCTGGGTCAAAAGGTATATGCAGTTTAATAAATCTTTGGGCATTATATGAGATATAAGACCATTATACAAGAAATTGTCTATAAATCCCCCCCCCCATTTTTCTGCTTTCCTTCAGATCTTGGCTACATTTGTTTTATTTGTGCAAAATTTTTTTAATGTACTGTAATTGAAATCATCCATTTTATACCCACTTCTGCTCTCTGTCTCTTGTTAATTCATCAATTGTTCCCTTATTCATAAGTCTGATAAGTAACATGTTCCATGTTCTTCTAATTTACTTATACTGTCTCACTTTATATCTAGGCAATGCATCCATTTTGGCCTTATCTTAGCAAATGTGTAAGATATTGATGTATGTCCAGTTTCTGCCATACTGATCTTTAGTTTTCCCAACAATTTTTACCAAATAATGAATTCTTATCCCAAAATCTTAAGTCTTTACACTTGTCAAATACAAGGTTATTATATTCATCTGCTGCTGTAAATTATATGTCTACTCTGTTCCATTGATCTACCTTTCTATTTCCTAGTTAGTACCACATAGTTTTGATAATTATAGCCTTATAACATAGTTTAAGATCTGCTATGGCTAAACCTCCTTCCTTTACTTTTTTTTCATTAGTTCCTTTGATTTTCTTGACATTTTGTTCTTCCAAATGAATTTTGTTATTGTTTTTTTTCTAATTTAGTAATATAATTATTTTTGCAAATTTAGTTGGGATGACATTGAATATATAAATTAGTCTAGATAAAATTATCATTTTGATTATATTGGCCCTGCCTACCCATGAACAATAAATATTTCTCTAATATTTAAATCTGATTTTATTTGTAAAAAAGTTTTTAAAAATAATTTTGTATATACAGTTCCTGGGATTGTTTTGGCAGATATACTCCCAGGTACTTTATACTGTTTAGAGTTATTTTAAATAAAATATCTCTTACTATCCCTTCTCATAAGGTTTTGTTAGTGATGTATAGGAATGCTGATGATTTATATGGATTTACTTTATATGCTGCTACTTTGCTAAAATTATTACTTGCTTCAACTAACTTTTTATTTGAGTTTTGGGGATTTTCCAAGTATATCATCATATCATCTGCAAAAAGAGATAGTTTTATTACCTCATTCCCTATTCTGATTCTTTCTATTAATTTTTTTTTCTCTTATTACTATTGCCAGGATTTCCAATACAATATTGAATAATATTGCTGACAGTGGGCATCACTGTTTCACACCTGATCTTACTGGGAGGCCTTACTGCTCAGTAGATGCAGAAAAAACTTTTTGACAAAATACAATGCCAATTTCTATTAGAAACACTAGAAAGCTCAGGAATAAAAAGAGCTTTCCTTAAAATCATGAGTAGTATCTCTCTAAAACCATCAGCAAGTATAATTTGTAAAGAGAATGAACCAGAAGCTTTCCCAATAAGATCAGGGGTGAAGCAAAGATGCCTGTTATAACCACTGTCATTCAATATTGTACTAGAAATGCTAGCTATAGAAATAAAAGAAGTAAAATAAATTGAAGGAATTAAAATAGGCAATGAGGAAACAAAACTATCATTCTTTGCAGACAGTATGATGGTAGCCAAAGAATCCTAGGGAATCAACTAAAAAAGCTAGTTGAAATAATTAACAATTTCTGCAAAATTGCAGGATATAAAATAAACCCACATAAATTATCAGCATTTCTATATACTACCAATGAAGTCCAGCAGGAAGAGACAGACAAAAGTGTGAAGTTAATTGGACCTAGGAGCAAATCTTAAGCTAGTAGAGCATTACAGTGAGTATAAATCATGGATTTTGAGCTGGAAGGGAATTTAGAAATCATCTAGTCTAAAACCTTTATTTAAAAATGAAGAGAGTGAAGCCCAAAGGAAGCAAGATCGTACAGTGTACAGAGCCCTGGTCTTGGAGTCAAGAAGAACTGATTTCAAAATGTTGCCTCAGACACTAACTAGCTATGTGACCTTAGGCAAGTCATTTAACCTCTATCAGCCTCAGTTTCTTCATATGTAAAATGAGGGGATTGGACTTAAGAGCCTGTGATTTAATGATTTGTTCAGGTTCACACATACAACTAATGAATCTTAGAACCAGAATTCAAACCCAGGTCCTCTGACTCTCAATTCCACTGCCTGTGCTACCTCTCCATTGAACACATGTTTAGAAATGTCAGGAGTTTCAGAGGCCTAGTGACTGGGGTGGGAAACTAAAATTGGAGGTGTCAATCTTTGGACAAGAAGTGATTGATTAAAAAGTGTGTAAAAAGAGTTAATACTAGGACAAGTGCAGAGATTGGCATGCCCTGTGTACGTACTTAGCCTCCGTCTGTAGGGATATAGGTCCTACTGCCTTCCCATGTAGAGATACCAGTTTGGGGCACAATGATGAGAAGTGGTTAATTGACTCATACTCTTTGTACACGTAGGCATTTTCTGATTCTCCAGGTGTCTTCACTTTGGAAAATAAAGAATGGGGGCAAGGGAGATTCCTGTAAGCAGACCCAGAGCTCAAGGTGTGACTGAGATCAGCATGGCTGTGTGATAGGAATAAGCTTTCTGACAGTGAGTATATTGGTTAAGAAAAAGAAATGGTGAGAGCTGGGGGGGTGGGGGTGGGAGTAAAAAGAAGAAAACAGAAATTGCATAGAAGTAGGTTATGAAAAATATAGAGAAAGTGAGAAATCACCACTGATTAGGTCTGGCTGGCGCTATGGCAATCTTTTCTGATGCAAAGTACAGATCTAAGTTAGGAGTGCTCTCACCTCAGGAAACAAAAAAAAGCAAGGTTTAGAAAAAGAAACACTGCCACCACAAGCTACAGATTCCATTGTTTCTGGAATGAAATTCATTTACATCGAATATCTGGAGCTGTCAGTGCACACAAAGACCTTGAAAGCATTTGTTTGGCGCTCATACTGTACTCTCTATTCATATTCTAATGCCTCACTCACCCCCATATGATTCTTTGTGAACTTGTTCAAAGTTTTGGCTCAGCTAGACTCCCCCCCACCCTCCACTCCTTTCTATGAGATGAACCGGTAAGATAACACTTATAATCCTTACAGGCTTGTTGGGGAAGAAGAAAAAGGAGGAGATAAGGTAGAAGCTACGCCTGCTCTTCCGTGTTGGGTCGGTCTGCTTCTTTGCAGGAATCTTTTCTCAGAGCTATATGCAATAAGAAGATTGGATGCCTCAAAGGGTAAAGGACTGCCTTAGACCAGCTTAGACCTGGTCAAGGTAAAAAAAAACTAAAGTATTCTTGTCAGGTAGTCTGTCAAATAGTCTATCTAAAATTATTTGCTATGACCAGCCCTATTGCAAGGAAATGGGTTTCTGCGGCTGAAGGACAGTATTTGTAACTGATTTCAGTGAAAACATTCCCTCTGTGGGCTGTCTCCTGAGTGAGACATGAGCATTGGAAATGAAGTAAAATTCACACAACGGATATGAAGCCTCTCCAAAAAAAATAAAAAATCTTAAGAAACAAGGACTGAGTAAAATCAGATAGAAAATAATGAGATGAGTGGTCTGACAGGGACTGTCTATTTGAGGTCATGATGGGAACAGTCTGAATACTGGAAAAAAAATATGTAAAATCTCTGGGAAGGTTTTCAAAACCAACAGAGAAGAAACTTTTATCAGCTCCATTCCTAGAAATCTCAGAAAACAGAGAGTTTTAGAGTTCAAAGTGTGGACATTTAAAAGGGAGTTACTTAAGGGAGGAGAATTCTGGCCTCACTGGAGGAAGATAGAAAGAGCTTACCAGGTCTGTGGTGCTGCTCTCCCTCATCATCTTAAAAAAGAGATATTCTGAAGATTTTGGAGAAAAGCTGTAGTGTCTTAGACTGGATTCTTATTTGAATTTGATGTCAGAAATCCAACTTTGAATTTTCCCCCACTTTATCTCTGACTGCCAATTGATTCATAGCTTTCTGCTGCTTCTGGTGGATCTCCAAGCCTGGAGCACAAGAAAAGTTTCAGTAAGTTTGGAACTTCTGCTTTTCAAAAGAAGTGGCAGCCCAGGGGAGTCCAGGGTTTCCAGTTCAATGACAACTGTTTTCCTATTGCGAGTTCAAAGGTTTCTTTGACTAAAGAAAGTCAGGGTCACTGCCCCAGGTGAAATGACTTCCTTAGTCTCTTAATTAGGGGAGAGGTTTTCTTCCTTCATCCTGAGACTCTCCTGAAGCTTCACATAATCAATCCCCTCACCCCCAAAACAAACAACAACAAAACCTCACAAGACACAAATACTACAGCTTGTCTGTCTTGGAGGCAACAAAACAAAATGAAGTTAGATCTGTCAAGCAGTACACTAAGGGGAGGATCCAAGACAGGGAAGAGGCTGGTTAACTTGTTGCTGAACTCCCTGAGGGCAAGCACACTTTCTCTTTATCTCAGCCTGACTTTGCAATTGGAGAAATATCTCTTCTGAATTCATGTGGTAGCTAACTGCTGCCAAATACATATTTACCACAACACAGAAATTATGGAGATAAAAATCTAGGTCTTATTATCAGTATGCTCAAGTATAGATTGAAGTCTCGGAGAAAACCTGAACCCCAATTAAGACTCTTACACGTCATCTAATAAGCAAAATTTCATCACAGTAACAGTAAAATAATTTTTTAAATTGTCTCCCCTGAAAAATCTCCCACAAAGTTATAGCTGGAAGGGAAATCAAAGATCATTCTCACCAATTCATCTTGGATCTGTCCCCATTACTGAGTTTTAATCAGATGTCTTTAGTCCTTTCAGAAAGGTAAACAAGTGTACACCTTTCTTGGGGAGAAACTTTCCAGTCTTAGATTGCAAGTTCCTTGAGGACAGGGAGTCTTTTGCCTTTTTGTTTTTTTGTTTGTTTCCCCAGCACTCAGCACTGTGTTGTTATCATTATTTTTCAGTCATGTCCAACTCTTTTTTCTTGGCAGAGATACTGGAGTGGTTTGCCATTTCCTTCTCCAGATCATTTTACAGATGTGGAAACTGAGGCAAACAGGGTCAAGTGACTTGCCCAGGGTCACACAGCTAGTAAGTGTCTGAGGCCACATTTGAACACAGGTCTTCCTGACTCCAGGCCCAGCAATTTATCCTTTGCACCACTCGGCTGCTCCACTTAGCACTGCCTAATACTTAACAGAGCATGTAATACTTGTTTATTGACTAATAAATTAAGCTCAGCAAATTTAATTCATCAAGAGAATTCCCTTTATTGGTTTCCCTTGCACAAGTACAATTCTTTTATTTACCCCTAGAATACCAAGAATGACAACAATAAACTATATGAACTTTATCAATAAAAATCCTTTATAAATAAAGTTTAAAAACACTTTGCATATGTCGTTATCAGTTGATTGTCATGATGACCCTTTGAGGAAGGTCATTATTATTGCCCCAAATATTCTGAGGAGGAAACCCAAGCTCACAAAAGTGAAGTGACTGACCCAAGGTCATGCAGCTGCAAACATCAGAACGAAGATTTGATCTCAGATTCTCCAACTCCAAGTTCAGTGTTCTTTTTAGCTTCCTTTTAATGTTGGGGAAACTAAGGTCTTGCAGAAAATGAAGGGACTGGTACTAGGGCACAAATCAAGGTACTGAAGATCTTTAAGGACTTGTTGAATTATAAGGTCATGAGGATAGAAGATATGCATAGTAAGAACGGGAAGGACAAGCAGGGTTGTTTTTTTTTTATTTTAGTAGTATTCTATTCTTGATGTTGGCAATATTTGTGACCTCCATTCCTCAGATCTCTGTTAACCTTCGACTTTAGCCTGCTTGCCTTTAGACATACTTTAGAAGCGTATTTAACTGTATCCTCTGCAGCATCTTTGCCTCCCTTCGAGATAATAGGCAAGTTGAACAAGTCCTGAGTGTCCAACACAGCCTTACAGCTGTGCCCTCTCTTTAAAAAAAAATTAAATTAACATCCCTTTGACTTGCCTTCGCATTTCAACCATCATCTTGCTGCGGTAACAAGGACTTCGATAGAATTCCTTTGTTCCATTGTTTGCTATTTCAACTTCCATTGTTTTGCTATTATCTTAAAAGAGGTACATGATCTTTAAAGACTCCCGATGATAATGTTTTGACATTGTAATGTAACATGGCAATGTGGTCTCAATAATCTCACAGCGACTTTGTTTTTACCATTGTCTTGACATTGTAAAATGGTCTCTCTAGACTTACATTCTGCCTTCGTCTTGACATTGTAATATGGTCTCTATAGATTTGCATTGAAATTTGTTTTGTCATTGTCTTGATATCATAATGTCCTCTCCATGGACTTCTCTTCACATATATCACCCTCTACAAAGACTTGCTTATCAGCTCCATCACAAGAGCCGTGTGCACTGCTAACTTCCCTTTCAGGTGAACTGAGAATTATTTTTCATGAGATTTCTACTTAACACTAAGTATCTCATCTCATCAGTAACTATTTTCAAACTCTTTTATCTCAGCCGTCTCCCAAATCTCCCTTGCCGGATGCCAGGTTTTTACCAATAAACAAAGTGGACAAATCCTCATTAGGTAAGTTCTGCCTGCACATTTTTCACTTTTAATAATAAACTGGTTTCACTTTAAAAGCTTTAAAGTAGAACAGATCATGAGGGAGTTTGCATCCCTCTAACCCATAATAGAATACTATTTCAGAGACTGGATCCAACTTCACATAATGGCATTGTGAAATACATTAGAAGGAGAAAATCCTGAAATCCTCTGTACTCACAACACACTTTTATAAATAATACTCCTCTGCTTCCAGTTGAGCACCTTCTTATTCACCCTATTTTTCCCCTTTGTTCTGGTTTAGGAAAAACAGATTTTTACTGTTCCTTTCCCCAATCCCCATGAACAGTTAATATGGTAAAAAGTCACAAACGAAATTGCCCCCAACCTGAATCAACTTTATCCTTTTTGTCTTTTTTTGTAAAATATTGGATGGCAGCATGCTGCAATGTAATGAACCCTGGTTTTAGAGCCAGAGGGCTTAGATTTGAAGATTGGCTATGTTACGTATTACCTGCGTGATCTTAAGAGACAGGGTAGTATACTAGTGACAGGCTTGGGAGGCCTTGGGTTCAAATCCTACATCAGAAATTCATTAATTGTCTGATCCTGGGGTTCAATGTTTCTAGGCCTCAGTGACCCATGATAGCACTTATTTAACGGGCTTGTTGTGAAGGGCAAATGAAATATGTATATAAAACTCTTTACAAATCTTAAAGTACATATCAACAATTAATTATTATTTATATTATTACTGTACCTCTTCAAGCCTTAGTTTCCTCATCTGAAAAATTAGGAAGGCAATGGATTAGTTGATCTCTGAGATCCATTCTGATTTTAAATCCATGATCCTAAGTTGGAGTAGCTCTTATCTAGTGGAACTATAAGTTCTCTAACATAAAATGAAATCTCTAAAGTTTCCAAATCTCACAAGAGTAAGAATAGTAGACTTATTTTCAATTAAATTAAACTATTCCTAGAATATGACCCCATCTGACTGAGGTGAAGATAATGATAGCTGTGGATCATTAATATAACAATTTGCATTTTGAACTCATTGCTGTGGTTCAATCATTTCAGTCATATCCAATTCTTTGTGACCCCATTGGGTTTATTTGGGGTTTTTTGGCAAAGATACTGGAATGGTTGGCCATTTCCTTCTCTAGCTCATTTTACAAAGGAGGAAACTGAGGCACAACTTGTCACTGAATTTTTTTTTCAGGTAAACCAAACAGAGAGTAACAGGTCAAGGATAAGATCCAACTTCCAAGAAGTCAAAGCCAATTCAATCTCCATTGAAGGCAAAAGAAATGAAGGATGGCCTAAAACTCATGGAGGAATCTCTGGAGGCCAAATAGAAATATCTTATCCAGGGAACCAAGGGCAAAAATTGAATTTTCAAAGGGCCTGAATCATCAATATTCAAGAGAAAGGAAAGAAGGTCATAATAAGGTCATTGCAGAAAGGCCAAGAACCTGTGGAAGCCAAATAAGGAAGTACTTTGCTCAAGCTATGTTCTATGCTAGAGTATAGATTAAAGAGAGAAAATGCCCAAGAATCCAAGCAGCCTTCTGGACCAAAATCTTTCTCAATTAGAAAGAAGCATGGACCAATCAGACCAGATGAGATTTGTGTTAACTGACTGGAGAGAAAATCTAGCAGGATATGTCAATAAACACCAGGAAACAATAAAGATCAAGGCCTACCTTTATTTGCATTTCTCCAAAAGATCAAGGCCATCTATTGTGAAATGTAGTATAGTAGAAAGAATTCTAGATTTAGAGCCAAAATACCTGGATCTGAATCTTAGATCTTCTAGCTACTAATTATATGACCTTGGGTAAGTCACTTCACTTTGAATGGCCTCCATTTCTGCATGTCTAAAATACACATTTCTCCAGGGTTCCTTCCAGGTCTCAATCCTATGAATGAGAACCACAAATATCATTACTGTCTCTGGGACAAATTGAGTCAGAGGACAATTGGCCAGGGGAATGCTGAATGATAACACAGAGTATGAGGGTGGGAGAGGAAGTAGGTGGCTATATAGAGGACAGACCCTCCAAGGGTACAGTTGCATTAATAAGGAGTTAGGCAAGGAGCAGGGACATTAGCAAGACCTGGGGGCAGCAGCAACTGGCCCTGGTGCTAAGTGCTGTTAGAAGACCCCCAAATGAAGCAGAGAACCAGCGACAGTGTGGGGATCCTTCACTAGATCCCAGGACTTTAGGGTAAATCTCTATTGACAGCATGCTGGTTACAACTTTGCTATGTTCTCTTTGCTATGTACCCCTGGGGCAGCTAAATGGCGCGAGAGTCAGCAGTGAGGAAGACCTGAATTCAAATGTGGCCTCAGACACACATAGCTGTGTGACCCTGGGCAAGTCATTTAACCCTGTTTGCTTCAGTTTCCTCATCTGTAAAATGAGCTGGAGAAGGAAATAGCAAAGCACTCTAGTATCTGCAAAGAAAACAGCAAATGGGGTCATGAAGAGTCTCAAGTGACTGAAATGACTGAACAAATATGTTACATATGCTCCCCTTGCAGAAACAAACATTAAAGCCCTTGGAAATTAAAAAAAAAAAGCAAACAAAAAAATCTTTGCATAAAAAGAACCAAAGACTTAGTGCGGTGAAAAGGGCTCTCCTTTGGAGCCAGAGGACCTGAGTTCAAATTCTGACTCTGCCACTTATTACTTGTGTGACTCTGGGCAAGTTGCTTCTGTGATCTGGGTTTACTCATCTGTAACATCAAAGGGTTAGAGCCACTGGGTTCACTGTCAGCTGTACGTCTGTGATAGAGAAAAGGGCTTGCTGAAGTCACGATGACAGTAAACATCAAAGGAGATGACAAGCAGTGGAAGCGTGGGAAGCTGGCCTAGGACTGAACAGCATTTTCAGAAATCCAATGCTAGCAGAAGGTGGCCCACTTGGCTATAGCCTGAATGTGACAATCCTGCCTTTCATCTATTTTTATTTTTAATTGCATTTGATTTTATTGATGTGTTTTATTTTTACACCTCATTCATTCTCAGATATGCCCCCTTCCCCTAACCAGCAAGCTATCCTTTGTAACAAAGATTTAAAAAAAAAATAGCAGTGCAACAAAATTCACTACCTAGAAGGATTCACCAAAATTCATGTTATCTAATCTCAACTGTACTCTTACTGTTGCAGGACAAATCTTTATTCTTCCATTATCTATTATAATCCCTACATTGGCTATTCTCAACATTCTCCCTTTGAACCCCCCAACTGCCCCCAGCTTAACAGATCACCTCCTACTTCCCTCAGAAAAATCAAGATCATCAGTATGAACGTCCTCATATCTCTCTACTCCATACTTCAAAATCCTTCTGCTATAGACTGAGTCTGGATTCAGAAATCTTTGGTTTAAATCCTACCTCTGTGCAAGCTTTGTGACCCTAAGTAAGTCACTTAAATACTCCAGGTGTCAGTTACCTTATCCGTAAAATGAAGGGATTAGACTAGATGGCCTCTGACTTTCCAGGCTCTCTTACTTTGCTCAAAGTCAGGTAGATAGTAAGTTGTGTTGTTGTTGTTCAGTCATTTCAGTTATTTCTGACTCTTGGTGGCCCCATTCGGGGTTTTCTTGGAGTAGTTTGACATTTCCTTCTCCAGCTCATTTTACTCATGAGGAAACTGAGGCAAGTAGGGCTAAGTGACTTGCCCAGGGTCACACAGCTAGTAAGTGTCTGAGGCTGGATTTGAACTCAGAAGATGAATATTCCTGACTCCGGGCCTGGTACTCTATGCACTATGGTGCCACCTAGCTCCCTAGTAAGTGGTAAAGGTAGGATTCGAACCTGGATACTCCAAAATAGTCTAGTGGTACAGGACCCAGGTTCAAATATTATCCATGACACTTATTCCCTTTGTCACTTTGGACAAGTCACTTAGCCTTCCTAAGCTTTATTTTCCTCATTTGTAAGATGAAGAGGACTAGTTGACCTCTGATGTTCCTTCCAGCTTTGAGTTTAAATCCATTAGATTGTAAGCCCCTTGAAAGCAGGCACACTCTTTCATCTTTTTTTCTTTCATATTCCCAGCACTTAGCACAGTGTCTGGCACATAGTAGACAACAAACGTTTATTAATAATTGATAACAATCATTTGCTGATTGAGTGGTTGAAATCAATGATCCTGTGACTTCAAATTTCTCCAATATTTCTGTTTTCTCTTTCTTTTCCAACTATCTTGTACTAATTTGTTTGTGCTCATCTAAACATGGAACAATGCAAATTCATTGAGAAAATTTTTTTTCATGTTGTCTTTATCACCAGCATCTCATACAGAGCTTTATAAACAGTAAGTGCTTAATAAATGTTTGTTGAACTTGTTGGCTTCGTAGGTTATCATATTTCTGTAACTGCTGGTTAGCAAACCATCTTTGCAAGCCTATATGTTTATAGAAAAAGTTATTTTCTTCCTTAAGATTTTGTTTCTCTTTTTCTAATTGGTTAACTTTCTTTTCATACTTTTCTTGGATTGCTTTTATTTTTTTCTAATTTTTATTCATTCTTTTTTATTTGATTTTTGAATTTCTTTTTATTTTCTTCCTTAACATTTTGTATCTCTTTTTCCAATTAGTTAACTATCTTTTCATAATTTTCTTGAATTACTTTTATTTTTTTCCTAGTTTTTCCTTGTTCTTTCTTATTTAATTTTTGAATTCCTTTTTAAATTCTTTCAAGATTTTTTTTTGAGGGGGGCTTGTGACCATTTGAATTACAGCAATATTGTTTAAAGGATGACTTTGAGCAAAGCTATATGTTTATAGATGTGGGTGGAGAGTGGGCTGGCATCTGCAGGCATAGGTGGGAGTATCGCTACCAGGCTTTCCACTGGAGGCATCATTCTAGGTTATAGGGTGAAGGTAATAGGTAACTCAACCTTCTTGGCCTTGAAGCTTCTAGCAAAGGTTCTCACTTACCCTTCAAAATTAGCATGCATTTTGTACTGGGGAAATTGTGCCACAGACTTAGTCAAGGTTATAAGATAAGATGCTAATGTGAAAAGTAGAGAATCCATTCTCCTTACTCTCAGGTCAGGAGACTCACCTACCTTGTATTAGAAACCTTTTTGAAAGCTTTGTGGTCCTGGTATTGCCAGGGAATGAATTGTTCCCCGTAAGTGAATTTTCCAGGTACCTAGAACTTACCTCTTCAGGCACTGACTTCTTTTTTTTTTTAACTAAAATAAATGGAAATCTTTCAAGAGTATGTTATACACTTTTCTGCCTTCCTAGAAGGGCTAACTGCAACTTATCTCTTCAGGCAACAAAATAATTATTTCTTAAATGAACTACACCCAATATTATTTAATCTTTTTAGATAGGTGGCACAATAGTTACAGCGCTGGACCTGGAATAAGAAAGATCTGAGTTCAAATCCTGCCACAGACACTTTACAAGCTGTCTAACCCTGGGCAAGGCCACTTAACATCTGTTTGCCTCAGTTTCCTCATCTATAAAATGGAAATTATAATAGCACCTATCTCCCAGAATTATTAAGATGATAAAATGAGATAACATCTGTAAAATGCTTTGTAAACCTTAAAGATCTATATAAATGCTAGCTATTATTTTTTTAAAGTTGTTTTTCTGTTAACATTCATTTTTTTGTTTAGAGTTTCAGACTCTCTCCCTCCCTTCAGCCCGTACCCCACCCATAGAGAAGGCAAGCAATATGATACCCATTATACATGTGAAGTCATGCAAAACGTATTTCCATATTAAATGGTAGCTATTATTATCATTATGTACACATCCATTACTGAACACTGAATACAGTTCTCTGTAAATTTTTTAGTTTGCTTTCTCCTGTGCATCTGTTCATCAGGCTGTCACTTTTCCTGAGGTCATTTTAACTCCCTTGAAGGTAGATACATTTTAAATTAAAAAAAAATTGTAGTTTCTAATCCAAAATGTGTCAGAAAACTAGATAATTAAGCTTGCCATTGAGCCAGTCCATTGATAAAGGAATCATCGATTTTTAAGTGTTGTCTTATATGTGACTTCAGTGCATCCAACAATCCTGAGAATATTACTATCCCTGCTTCAAAACTTGGAATGTCCTATCTAATAGGCTTTAAATGCTTCAAAAATCAAAGGACTTGCTCAAGATGATATGGCTAGTTAGAAAGAGGTGAGACTGTGTAATATCAATTAAGTTGGGGCTTTCTTACTGTTTTAAAATGATTAATTGTCTTTGAGTCTTACTAGGTGCTAAGCCCCAGGCCCAAACCCCTATTAGGTGCTAAACCTATGTGGGTGTGAATTGGTAACTAAGGTGGGGCCCCAGGTGGGGCTAACTAAGGGAGGCCTGATTAGATCTTTGCTCCTAAATTTGCCCCAAACCCCTAATTACTAGGTGCTAAGCCTATGTGGGTGTGAAGCTCCCAGGGTCCTAAGGGGAGGTGCTAACTCCAGAGCCAATCATAGCAGCCTAAGTTCTGGTTGCTCAGATGACATTTGATGACGTCTGAAACTGTATGAAAAAAGAAAGACAGAGCCATTTACTCAGGGCTCTCACTCTTGGTGGCACGCTGATGTGGAGACTCTGGGCAGCTGTAGAGCCCTCCAGCTTGCCCAGATGTCCAGACTTGGTTTTCTTGGTAACTATGAATTGTATTTGGTCTGTCTGTTGATGTTTGTAATTTGTTTGTATTTGCTCCAAAGTTCAGCTGGCTTTTTCCCCTGAACTAAGTGAATGGTATTTGTATGCTGAATTAAAGTAAGCTTGTTAACCCCTTAACATTGCTTTCCTTAGTAAAGCAGATCAAAAGAACCTGGGCTTTTGCATCGTGCTGGTAGCATGCTTGTTGTTGGGCTTGTGTTGGTCTTTCACCCCCACAACAGCTGCCAGCCAGGTTGTTGAAACAGACCAGTATCACGTTCTCCAGACTTCTGATCTAATGCTCTATTCACTACTGAAAGCTTCTGAATTCAGAGTTAAGAAATGAAAAGAGGGCTGAATTTAGAGTCAGAAAACCTGGCTTCAAATTTTCTCTCTGCTACTTATTACCAGGGTCAACTTCAGAAAATCACTTTCCCTCTTTGGACTTTACTTTCTTCATCTATGAAAAAAAGAGGACTGGAACAGATTATCCGTAAGTTCTCTTCCAACTCTAAAACTTCAATATTTTCAAGCTCATTGATGTGGGTACTCCATTTATTTGTACAGATTGCAACCCATTCACTTTCCTATTCTATAATACTTTTTTTCCATCCACCCCAGAAATACTCTGAATGGACCCACTTAATATGCTTGGAGACTTTCTTCTAGGCCAACATTATGTGGTCACTAGTATGACATCAAATAAAGTCCTGGGATACTATAGGGTCTCCTCAGTGAGATCAATGATCACTCAAGAGAGATCAGCTGACAACTGAAATAAGAAAAAAAATGGGTAGAAAATTTCTATTGTTTGTTAGGGGTGGGTAGCCTGTGACCTCGAGTCCATATGTGGCCCTCTGGGTCCTCAAGTGTGGCCTTTTGACTGAGTCCAAGTTTCATGGAAAAAATCCTTTTATTAAAGGAATTTGTTCTGTGAAGTTTGGATTCAGTCAAAGGGCCACACTTGAGGACCCAGAGGGCCACACGTGGCCTTGAGGCTGCAGGTTCCTGACCCCTGGTTTAGACTATGGTTTAGAGTTTACAGGCAATCCATAGAATTAATGTACTGGCACATAAATGTTGAACAGACGTTAAGACTAGAAAATGAATTTGGTCTAGAACTGAATCAGAGAGAGATAGTGGGCTGGTTTGCATCTGAAAAATTCCACTATGATTTCCACGATGCCCCTCCCCCCCAAAATTGTTTTTTTTTCTGACATAAAAAAGCACACTTTTAAGACAAATTTTCTACTGTAGGGCTAGAAATTATAGAGTTCAATAATCTCTCTAAAAAAGAAAATCAAAATGGCAGGTAAGCCAAAGGGCCATTGTGAGAGATACATGTTATTCATATATTGGCTGCAGTATATTATCATTTATGACTTACCCACAAAGCATGGCAGAAGGAATCATTGATGTAGATCTCAAAGGCCATAAAGCGCAGCCTCCCTATCTTTGCAGGTGAGGAAACTGAGTCTGAAAGAGGTTTAATGACTTGCCAGGGTCACAGCCAGTAAGCGTCTACTGTAGGATTTGGCTGGAGGTCTTTGCAAAACCAAGCCCATATCAACTGCAGTTTCTACCTGCCTTGAGTGACTTGGTTCATAACCAAGAAATATATGAAGGTAAAGAGACAGCCTGATCATGTAGCAAAAAAATAAATAAAATAAAATAATAGGACATTCCAAGTTTTGTACTGATATACATGAAATATTAAATCTATGAACCTATGGCAGCTGTTTTGAATTAATTGAGACCTTGTTCATCGACTTCTGTATTTGAGGCTTCATTTCAGAGAAGTGAGGTGATTAGGAGTTTGGTCCCTGTATAAAGGGAACTGCACAAAATGTCTGATATATATGGTAACAACTGAGAGGTATGGGAGTCTGCTTGAAGACAGTCACTGTACCAAATCTTCATTTCTCAATAATATTTCATACATGGCTAATCCTACTTTCTCTGTGTCCTGCATCCCCAATATCTTAATATCTAATTTTCTTGTTTCATGCTATGAAACATTCTAAACTTGTCTGTCAACCTACAAACAAGTATAGTAGTGTAACTCTGACGATGTAAAAAATGTAGGGTCTTGTTAATCAGCAAAGGCCATTCATGGCTTCCTCCAGAACAGGAACATTGAATTATATTTAAGATTTTGTCCATTTCTTTTGTTTCCTTCCTTTATCTTCTACTACCCTCATCCAATGTTTAATGCCTGGGACCTTCTCACCCTGCAACATCTCTCATCCACATTGCTACTTTTGTCCCATTGGGGAATTCCTTCTGGGGCTTCCATTTTGAGATTAGGCCCAGGCCTGCCATGTTTGATTATCCTTCTGGTTGTGCTTTTGACTTCCCACACTTCACTATCAAGTCCCACTTGGTTCCCACTCCCTAGCTTTTCAACTTTATTTTTTTATGTGTTATCTTTGCCTGGTAGAATGTAAGCTCTTTAAGAACGAGTAGAGTAATTGTCTCCCTTTTTGCTTGAATTTGCATCCCTAGAATTTAGTCCAGTGTCTAGAACATAGTAAGAATTTAAAAATAATTCTTTGTTTTCTTCCTGTCCAACATAGCATTCAGCAAATAGTAGAAACTGAAAAAAATGGAGGGTCCATGATAGTAGCGTAAAAAGGTCTAAGAACAGTGGGTAGAACTTGTGAATACGCAAATGTAGTCTTGGTATAAGGAAAACTTTCCTGACAATTAGAGCCACTCAGACAGTAGTCAATAAGCATTTATTAATTGTTTACGATGTGCTAGGCACTGTGCTCAGTGCTGGGGATACAAAAAACAAAAAAACAAGCAAAACCAGTCTCTGCTCTCAAGGAGCTTATATGCTGATGGGGAAGAGCTCATATAAATAGTTAAGTACATATGAGACATCGTCAGAATAGATTGAAAATAATCTGAAATGGGGAAGGCACTGGCTCCTGGGAGACGAAGAAAAGTCTCCTGAAAAAGTAAGGTTTGAGCAGAGTCTTGACTGAAGGAAAATAAGATGGAGAGGTAAGGAGGGAGATCCTTCCAGGCACGGGTAATATACCCAGTGAAAAGGCATGAAGATGGTTTTTGTACTGATTCTTTTGTACTGTACTCCCCTCTACACAATCTAAGATTTAATGACACGGGCTTACATATTGTTCCTCAAATATAGTAACTGGAGAACTCTTGCTCCCTGTATGTAATGTTTCAGAAAGTTCTGGATAAAATTAAGCAGGAGTCTATCTTTTCTGTTGTTCGGTCTTTTCGGTTCTGTCTTGACACTTCATGATCCCATTTGGGGTTTTCTTGGCATAAGTACGGAAGTGCTTTGCCATTTCCTTCTCTAGCTCATTTTATAGATGAGGAAACTGAGGCAAACAGGGTTAATTTACTTGGCCAGGGTCATACAGCTGCTAAGTGTCGGAGACCAGATTGGAGCTTAGGAAAATGAGTCTTCCTGACTTTAAGTCTTGATACTCTATCCACTGTGCCACCTAGTTCCCCCCTGTAGATTACCCTAGATTTAGTGCAGTCTGGGGCAGGGGAGTTAGAGGTGGGGAAGACTTCTTTTGGCAATAGGGCTCAGTTTTTCCACATTGGCCTAGTTTCAGAATCAACCCTAAAATTTCAAAGGCTTATAATTTGATTGATCGAATAATAATCTCCAAAATTTGTAATGTCATCCAGTAGGACTTTTACATGGGTTATTTGAGAAATAACAAATATAGGAAGTTATGAAGTAGCAGAAAGGACATTGAACCTAGAATTAGAGGATCCCAATCTCAACTCTGCTATTTACTGTTTACTTACTATACAGAAGTAATTTCTTATCACTAAGACAATTCCTTCGCCTAAAACAAATGATGGGTTTTGTTTATCTCTAAGGTCCTTTCTAATCTGAAATACTATTATTCTGTGACTTGGGTTAAAATCTCATCTTTGCCAAGTACAAAGCTGCATTCCTTGAATGAGTCATTTCCCATACCGGTGCTTCAGTTTCCTTTGTTGTTAAACAAGGAGGGTTTAGATTGGATAATTTCTAGGGTCCCTTCTATCTCTAAAATGTAACAGTATACTTATAACTAACTCTTGTGTCCGAGGGTTCCTCTCTAGGGCACTTCTTTCTTGTCTGAGTGGCTGATCCAACACAAGTAATCTGAGAGCTTCAGGAGCTGAAACCCTGCTCATACATAGACATCAACTCCACCTACAAGCACCCAGTCTCACCAGGCTTGGAGCATGAGCAAAACAATTTAGAGGCTAATGGAAACCAATAAACCAGTGATCATCTCTTCTTACAAAGTGGTGCTGTCTTCATCACATACATAACAGTTCAGGGTAATGGGCCAAGGGCTATTCCACTGTACTCCCTTTCCCCTCTTCTTTCAGCTTTTTTTTTTATCTCTTCAGGTTTCACATCAATTTAATTTCAGTATGTGTCACCCTTTACTAATCCCTGTTAAAGCCTCCTTTTTTCTGTCTTACTGCCTAACATTATCTTTAGCTTCTAGCAAATGCCTGACATTGGTTCTTCCTATGTTTCTATGCCTCCAACAGGTCTCTATAACCTTCCTACAGATGGCACCATAGATTCTTCCATTTGGAGTTGTGTCCTTCCCATCTCTCTACATGCAGTTCTCCAAAACTCCTAGCAAATGGTGATCATTCTCTTTCCTAGGAAACCAAATCTGTGTTACTGTCAACAGGGAAAGGAAAATCAAAGTTTGAATCTCACTGTGTTTACAGCTCAAAGCACAACTCTAGAACAGAATGCCTTCATTATTAAAGCCTTCTACTGTACCTTTGTACTTCTTTTTGTACTATCTTTTGAACTTTAACAACTACTAGTCCTATCCACAAATGTCTCCCAGGGATTATGGTGACCCCCTCCTCCTATTTAAATGTGAGTCTCTTTCTCTCCAATTCTATGGTGGTTCATGATGAATTACCAAAATGGCATCCTCTCTCCTCCTGTCCTTGGGGATTATACTTTGCATTCACAGTCATAATCAGAGCTCTGCAGGTCTAAACACTCAAGGTGGGGGCACTTTACTTTCTTTGCACTCATCTCTCAGTCTACCATGATTCATCTTGGACAGGTGGGTTGAGTTATACAAATTACTCAGAGCTATTTAGGGGCAGCATGGTAAAGAGGATTTCGATTCCTGAGGATTCATGGATTTCAAGTCCAGAAGACCTGAGTTTGAATCCTGCCTCAGATACTTACAAACTTTGTGACATTGTGTGAATAACTTAACTACTCTGTGTCACTTCCCTCATCTGTAAAATAAGGGTACTGGATTCAATGACCTCTAAGGGTCATTCTAACTCTAAACCTGTAATCTTGCAACTACCTCAAATACATATGTACATACATACTCCTATATATGTATATATGTACCTATGTGTGTGTATATATATGGAATATATATATATATGTATGTGTATATATATGCATATATATATAGAAAAAATGAGGAGTTAGTCATTGTCATTCTCCCTACTACTCCCACCACTGCCTATTCCCACATGCCAGAGGGAAAAGAAAGATTTGTAATCCGAGCTACACACAAAGGAAATATAAAGTTAGTGCCTTCTAGAAGTGATGAAAACCTTTTGATTGGCTTTGTAAATAAGCACCAAAAATTTATCAGCCTACAAAAACCTGTCTCTGGTCTACTCCTTCCTGCTCCCCACTTCACTAGCAGACAGGTAGCAAAATTAATTCAGTCAGCATTCTTTACTCCTTTCCCAGCATAAATCATTACCTGTCCTGACTGAGTGGCTTTCTGCAAAGCTATTAGTTGTAATGACACTAGTCCTGTACAAAGCTTACATTTTGGTCTTCCTTAGTGCTTATATTGTGCTTTGTTCTCTGAGGGAATGAGGCTATCCAGATTGGAATCCAGTTTTCACTCAGCTACTGGAAGCAAGAAAAGAGTGCACTGCCAATGATGTTAAGTGATTCAACAATTAGAAATGCTTCAGAAATTCAGGATTATGAGTAATAATTCCTCATGCACTCTGAGCATAGGAATTTTGAATCCTAGGAGTAACACCTAAAATACATGCCCCCCCTTTTTAAATAGTCCTGTTCTTGGAGCTCAGAGTTTCATATTCAGTTCACATCCTGCAATATTCCATTTCACATGTCCAGAATTCCCAGTAATATCAATGTACAGAGAGCACCATATCAGTCAAAATCCACCAGACAGATGTGAAAATTGAATTTTTCCAGTACGTTACAATATAAAAAGAACTACTGTACAATATAAGGTTGGATGGTGGGGGAGGACTGGGGCAGATGATCTGAGAATAGAGATGGGTACTATAGAAAGATGTACAAAGTTAGTGTTATTAAAAATATAAGAGGAGCTGATTCAGATCTATGCAGATAACAATGAGCAAGGGGTCAAGAAAAAATGTTATTTAACCATTAGAGGCTAAAAGTCATGAATGAGAGAAACCATATTTTCTACCCACCCTAATATGTAAATAACCATGTCCAGAAATAGAAAGCTTAAAACAAATAAAAAAACCATTGAGCTGACATGGCCCGTTGCATCAAAAAACATGAACAGAAATTCTTTGGTAATAAATATATTGATATTACAACGCATCTCCCCCTCCCATAGCTCAGTAGCTTAACAGTTGGACATTCTCCTTTGAGATTAGTAAAAGATAGATTGATTCATCTTCATCTACAGATAAAAAACTGAGGTTCTAAAAGATGCCTTAGTTTCAAATCAGATCAGATCAATGTCATAATATTTGTAAAGCACTTAACAGAGTGCCTGGCATGTAGCGGGCACTCAATAAATATTCGTTTCTTTCCCTTCCTTTCTCCTTCCTTTTCATCTGCTGGCATTATTATTATTGTCATTGTGATTATTATTCGTTTTTTTTTAAATGGGAAGAGGATGAATTTGGTCAAATCCACCATTTGGTGGTTATTCTAATAGCTGGCATTAATTTCCGTAGTCACCAAGAACTCCAAACAAAGTGGATGACTATAAATTGAGAAACAAAGGAACAAAATGTCATGTATTAATTGAGTATTATTTCTTTGCAAGAAATAACTTATACAAGGAAGTCAAAGAAACATGGGAAGATGTATGAACTGATACACAGTGAAGCAAGCAGGACTAAGAGAATAATATTCTTGATGCGCAAAAATGATATAATTTTTTAAAATCACTAATAGGAAGGTAAATTCTGAGTACTTTTAACAATTAGTTGTAACAACAGAAGATCCTAGAGAACAGATATGAAACTTACGTCTTTCCTCTTAGAGATGTAAGGAGCTACAGGGTCAGAACACTCCTCATTGGTGGAGATCAAGGCCCTACACCTATGTGAGGGTGCAGGCAGGGTTAGCAAGAGGAGATGAAAGGAGAACTCTTCGATCTCTTCAAATCTCTTCAGTTGCTTGAATGTCTTCAAGGTCTTGAGTCTCTCCAGGCATAATCACTTTGGGCTCTGCTGACTTCCAGCTTCAAGAGAGAAGATGGACAATGCCAACACCTCTTCAGGTTGCTGAAGGGAGAACACGATTCTGGGAAAATGAAGGGACCTAGTAGTCTCTATCATGTCTTAATGCCCACTTTGCCACAGTAGTCTCCAGGAAACTTCCTCTTGAATGAGATCTAGGACTTTCCTTTGGTTGAGTTGAGTTTCCTTGGTCCCAGTGGGAGAGGTCTGTCATATCTGGTAGACATCGTCCTTTGCACACTTTCTCTGATTTTTATTTTGCTGTTGACTTGTGTAAATGGGACTCTTTACTGCCTCCTATGTGTGTTTATTGTGGATCTGATATTTGGTGGGAAGGGATTCAACTCTTAGGTATAAAGTTTGGGTCTTCCTTTCCTCATTAATGGCTAGCAACCAGAAGTTTAGCTTGAACCTGAAAACTACAGCCACTAAACTAATAATATTAAAAGAAGCACATAGATATAATTAAATTCCAGCACCCCCTTTCTCTGAGGAAAGCAGAATGATCAGGCTCTTGGCCTTTCTGCTTCCCTATTACAAAGTAAGGTCTCCCTTGGAGAACTGTCTCTTTGTGATGTTAATGTTGGAAATTTGTAATTTCCTTAGTATGAGAAATCTCCCCCACCTCTGCAGACCAGCACATCTTACCTTAAAGACTTTCCTATAGCACTGAAATGTTAAATGTCTTGTCTATGTTCTCATAGCCAGTATGTG
This sequence comes from Trichosurus vulpecula, assembly GCF_011100635.1. NCBI lineage: Eukaryota > Metazoa > Chordata > Mammalia > Diprotodontia > Phalangeridae > Trichosurus > Trichosurus vulpecula. The sequence goes on along the minus strand of NC_050580.1, from coordinate 190,392,114 downwards.
TCAGAGGGAGGATTTGAAATCAGGTCTCCCAACTCTAACATCAGTCTTCTATATTCTAATCTATACCGCCTCTCAATCATAAAGTAAATGCTAAAATATTTATTAAATTGCTACCTATTCACTTCCAGACCTCTAGGTTTTCTGCTACCACCTTTTCTTATCGAATCTCTCTCCTCTTCAATCTATTTTCTTTTTATTTTCCCCCAGCGTTAGTCATCAGACACTTCTTAAGTATTTATTATGTTCCAGGCTCTGTGCTAAGCCATGGGGATACAAAGAAAGGCAAAAAATAACCTTGACCCTCAAGGAATTCATATTCTGCTGGAAGAGACAAAATGCAAATAACTAAGTACATATGAGGCTCATAAAGTGTAAATGGAAAGTAATCTCAGACAGAAGAGATGATGGAATATAAAGGATAGAGGCCTTCTGCAGAAATTGGGGTTTGAGTTGAGTCTTAAAGGAAAGAAAAATACGGAGCGTTTAATGAATTTGCACTGATTTCATCTCACTTGGTACCCTGTCATATACTCCAAACTGGTGTACTAATGAAGTAACTTAAGTAAACAGCACCATGTTACTTCGCCCTCAAAATGAGAAGAAGATAGGAGAAAGCCTAACCTTAGTCATAGGTGATGACAGCAGAGATCCTAAATTAAAAATTGCTTTGGTTCAAATACAAGTTTCATTATAACCACTGCTTGCATCACAACCACTTCCACCAGATAAAATCATGATACATAATAATGAGATATGAAAAGATTTAGGCTTTTGAAACAAAACACCAGGAGAGGAAACAAAAGATATATTTAAAGGCAAACACAGTCTCCCCTCAATTAGGTCATAGTCATTATAGATTGACAGTATCTCCTCAGAAGATGTACATGGATTCATGCATATATGCACGCACATGCATATACATATACAGACAGGCAATAGGATGTCTTGGTTTTTCAGCAGTCAGAAGATATAGTGGTTCAGTGACTCCTCATGTCATCTGAGAACAGGTTGACAGATATCTAGATATTCTATTAATGAATTCTTGTTTTGTCTTTTAAAAAAAATTAACTTGAACATTCATGGTTAAGCATGAATTCTATTTAGGGCATCATATCAGAATGTGTCAGATAAGAACAAACAATGTCTGTTCACAATGGGGAAGTGGGGCCAATGTTTCAGATTTTAAAAATTTTTTTGTCTTTGTTTTCCCCCCACCCCCACCCTGGTGATGGGTTAGAAAAAGTGCGACTCAGCCTAATTTTCCTCCAAATGTTAGCCATTTTCTAAAAGTTATTAATAATTAGTTTGTTTCTACACTCCAGCCAAATTGAACTACCACCCTTTTGCTTTATTGCTTCCATGCTTTTGCTCATGTAATTCCCTATCCTTGGGCACCTTTTCATCTTGCCCACCACTTGTTGGATTTCTAATTACCCTTTGTTTCAACTCTTAGGTGGGTCTGTGATCTCATCAATGTGTGTTTCCCTTTTAGTGATACAGATCATACCCTGTATGCCTTCTCATCCTGACAGACTGTTGTCCACTCCCTCCCATAGACAAAGGATCCACCCAACCTGGGTATTCTCCTCTACTCCTCCTGGCATTCTTTGGTCACCAATGAAATATACATGCTGCCCTTTGGTTATAATAACCTTTTTTATTGCACATAAAGGTGCAAAGTTTATTACAAATATTACCTAATTTGGTTATCTTTTGCTCCTGTCAAATGACCAGTTTACTTTCTTCTTTGGTCATATAGCTCACTGAGGACATCCTTTATACTGCTTCTTTCATGGAATCTTTGGTTGACAGTATTTTGTATCCTACCCTTGCTCATGGTGTTCTTCTCCATTGCCCTTTGGATAACCTTTAATTTTAAATTTCAGAGGCTCTGGCTCCCAGCCACAGAATATCACCAAAAGGAAATTGCTTTTAAAGAAATAAGCCTTTGTTTGGGGAAGAAACTTTGGGGTCTTAGGATCATAGATTTACAGCTGGAAAGGACATTAGAGATCACCAAATCTATCCTGTTCGTTTTTATAAATGAAGATTCTGAGGCCCAAAAACCTTATGTGACTTGTCCACAGTCACATAAGAATAATGGGCAAAAGCAAAATTTGAACCTGGGTCCTCTGACTAACAAGTTAGCACATTTCTCATTGCATTACACAATTGCCCAAAGACCATGTACCACCTTTGCAAAGCCTTCCCCTTGCCTCTTGAATATCACATGGTACTTTGCTTGTACTTCTCATTCATTTATAGCATATCTTTTTGTGTCAAGTTATGAGAGACAGTGATCTCTTTGAGGACAGTGGCTATATTTTAGATAAACTTTGTATCTCTCCCAATATGAAGCACAATGGCATGTAGATAATTGTCCTTAATATATTGTCTCTTGGATCCAATTAAACTGAACTGAATGCCTCTTAATGAAATGAAGGAAAGATGACTAAGATGCTCAGCTTCTCCTTGTGAGAAGAGTTTTCTCAGAATTACCCTTGCAGAAGTATGGAATTGCCTATAGTTTCTTTAAAGTAGTCTTTAAATACGAGCTATGTAGTCATAATATATATTTAAAGACTGCTTTACAGAAACTATAGAATGAGCAATGTATTCATAAATGGAGAAGGAAATGGCAAACTGCTACAGTATCTTTGCCAAGAAAACCTCACAGAAAAAATCCATGAGGTCACCTGGAGTCAAACACAGCTGAATAATTGAAAGACAACAAACATATTCATGGGGTCATAGATTTAGAGCTGGAAGAAATCTTAGAAGCCATATAATTCAATGATTTTGTTTTTAAAATAAAGGCACTGAGAGAGATTTTGTGACTTACCCAGGGTCACACAGATGATAAGTATCAGAGCCAGTCAGGTAATCCAGAAGCATTTATTAAGCATCTATTATGTGCTAGGCAGGGCAGAGCTAGGTGGCACAGCGGATAGAGTGGAGTCAGGAAGACTCATCTTCATGAGGTCAAAGCTGGCTTCAGACACTAGCTGTGTGACCATGGGCAAGTCACTTAAACCCGTTTGCCTCAGTTTCCTCATCTATAAAACGGGCTGGAGGAGGAAATAGCAAACCACTCCAGTATCTCTGCCAAGAAAACCTGAAATGGCATCACAGAGAGTTAAACATGACTGAAACAACTAAATAACAATAAATGTGCTAGGCACTTGTGCTTAAGATCTGCTAATATGGAGAGCAAAAAAACCCCAACAATAATAATAATAATAATATAATAATAATAATAACCCCAACAATAATAAACAATAAACAATAAAGAAGCTATTTATCTGGGAAAACAACACATAAACATATATATAGTAAATATAATATAATTTTGGGGTGGGAAGGCACTAAAAATCAAAAGGATAAACATCAGGAAAACCTCATATGGGCCTCAAACCCCAATCCTCTGACTCTGAAACCAGCTGTCTTTCTACTATACCACACTGAACTTCTAGAAAACTTATTGGGAACAGGATATATCTATGATTAAAGGGCCAAAAAAGATGACCTAGAGCTCTGAATTCAGTGATGTAACCCTGTGCCACTTAGTTCCCAAGTGGCCATAGGATAGCCCTCTAGTCAGAATCCTCTCTATGGCTTCTCAGAAGGTTGCTTAGCATCTTCAGTTTATTCATGAATGTTAGGAGATTCAAGTGAGATAATGGATAGAAAGCACTTTGCAAACCTTAAAGCATTACAGAAATGCCAGTTTTATTAGTATTGTTGTGGTTGGCCTACAGTCACCAGGTCTCTAGTCTGGTGATGACACCATTCCCTGAGCCTTCTATTGCCCTTCTGCAGAGCTCAAGTGATGGTTTATAGGGCAACATGAGAATGTACTGGTAAATGTTTAACAACAGTCTCTGGGGGCAGGATGGCAGTGGGGGAGGTGGGAGAAAGTATACATGTTTTAAGTTTAAGCTGCAATATTAACAATTTCTAAAGTCTAGATCTAGAAATTTGTTCTGTGAAGTTTGAATTCAGTCAAAGGACCACACGTGTGGCCCTGTGGCCTTGAGGTCACAGGTTCTGCACCTCTGATCTAGATAATCAACAACAAAAAATAAATCAAGCCCTGATTTGGAGGGATTGCTGATTTCTGAGGTGAAAATACTCAGTCAAAATTTAACAATGGACTCTTGAAAGCCAGTTAGAGTTGGCTCCAGAATGCTCCTATGCAAATAGAAATTCAATTATAAAAATATAATCATGAACCTGTCTCAATTCCTGCATTCTTCTTTTTTTAAGCCCTCTCTGAATAGTATTGCCAAATAGCCAGCACACTGTGTGATTTTTTTCCTTCATATTTAAACTAGCAAGGATTTAAATGCCAGCTTGGCAAATGGCATTTCAGAAGGCTGTGTGAATGGCAGAACTATCATTTCAAAATTCTGAAGCTGGTTTTGATCACCCACTTGGTGTATATTACTTTGGGAAGGGATGCAGTCTAGTAGAAAAAGTTCTCTTAAATGCCACTATGTATGGAGGAAAAACATTTTACTTCTCCAGTTAGGTCGATATAGAACTTAAAATTTATGAATCAGGAACATTTTTTTGGTGCCTATCTATTTGCATCCACAAAAAAGACTCATGAGTTCAAGCACATATTTTTGTGGTTGATCCTTTTTTTGTATTTTGCACTTAAAACATGAAGTTCTGTGGCTTTTCCCCTGCAGACTCCTCATTTGACTGGAGGTAATGGTGAAGGCCTATATAGGTTTAAGTACTTGGAACTTCATACAAGTGAGAGATTTATGAACCCATAAATTTCCTCCCACAAAGAGGTGTTCTTTGCCCTAGAAAGTTTGGCACACCCGTGGAACTCAGTTGTAACCATTCATCAACCAAGTAAAAAACCTAGGAATCTAGCTGGGTGGAGGAATATGGTCTACTAAGGCTAGATTTCCTAATATGACTGAGAAACCAAAATCATGACATTCATAGGCTGAATCAGTGCTGAAGCTAAGTATTTGGGGGTTTTAAATGCCAAATCACCAACTTCAGTGATGCTTAAAAATAATCACAATTCCAAAATGATTTGGGATTGCTGGCTAGGTAATAGTCTTTGTCTCAATGTATTTCGGTTTCCCATTTGGATTTAAAGTGTTTGAAATCCAGCTCTGTCACTTACAATTATTTATGTGACCTTGGCCAAGTAATTTGACTTTCTTACTCTCAGTTTTATCTACAAAGTGAGACATTTGGTCTAAAAACCACTTCTGTGGTCCCTCTCAGCTCTTAATCTCAGGTCTCAAGATCCGATCTATGAAATGGGGGTGGGCATGTCAGACCCCTCTCTTTCAAATATTCAAAAACCAATTATAAATAGGATAACCATTCTCTTCTCTCTTACTAGACAAGGTGTTTACCAGCTCTGCGCCTGCCTCCACCTTCTCACCCTTGTCCTTCATTCCTCAGGCACTGAAAAGGGAACATACTAAAATACTTTATAGTTATCCTCTTCCCCTCCCCTTCAGATGGCTAACTTGAGAGAACACTAAAATACCCCCATCAGCTCCCACACTTCAGTTGCAGGTGCCCAGCATTGGGGAATAGCTACGGATTATTTGAGATATTGTCATTACTTCTCCAGAGATGAGAGACGGTATCTACGGCGTGAGAATTCAGGGCAGCAGCAAAATGGGTTGTTTCTCCCCATTCTCCTTCCATTTAGGACCAAGTACAGGATCTGACCTAGCCATCCTGAAGATATCCCCTTGTGTCTTTAAGAAAGTCCAGTGCATCATACTGAATGTATGTGAATACATTTTAATTCATTTCAAGATGCTTCTGTACAAATTTAAGATGATTTGACTTAGGGATCAAAACACATAGGGCATAAAATTGGCTAATCATAGATTTTAAAATTAAGATAACCAGTTTATTCAGATGACTTCTAATATCTGAAATATTAGATTTCTCTTCTATTTCTTTCTTGGCTCATGATGTGCAGGTTTTGGCTCACTTCACATGGTGGTCTTTCTTTTATGCAGTTTGCTGCACAATGTGCAAAAAAAATACAAGAACTTAGCATGTGCATTATTTGACAATGAAATTTAAAGGTCTGGAAATTATACTGCGGGCACATAAGTGGATGACCAAAGCCTGAATATATCCCATGACAATGTGCAATATGTTATTCATCACTACAATGTAATTGAACAGTGTTTGACAATCATTTTTATAATGCCCTTCTCAGGCAGTGTTGGAAACCTAGTATTTTTAATCCTCATGTTGTCCAGTAAATGGTTAAGAAGGAAAAAAAAGATTATTATACCTTGTTGTTTCAAGTGGGAAGTGGGAGATTTATTTCCCAGGTTTGTCTCCTTCCTCCTCCCCCCAGACCCCTAAAATGTCAAAACGCATCTGAATGTGTATACTTCTATTCATTTTTACCTCAGATTTTGCAAATATAAGGGAATTGTGCAGGAAATTATACATGTGTGGAGATTGTACAAAGTGTACAAATGTGCAGGAAATTGATGTACAGGAAGGTATGATTTGCTTAAAACAACCTACCCTCTGAGGGGCATAGTGGTATAAGTAGGTGGAACACTAGATTTGGAATCAAAGGAAATGGGTTCAAATTCTGTCTCTATCACTTCCTACCTGTGTGACTGAGCCATTTAACTTTCTGGGCACTTAATTAAAGTAAAATAATTACTCTGTTGATAAAATGAGGGGTATTGGACTAGATGACCCCTGAAGTCAGAAAATTAAGATCCCAATGATACCACAATGAAGTATAACTCAGATTGTTCTTTTTCTAGCCTGAGTCAGTTAATAAACCTACTAAGATAAATGAGCATTCCACCATAGGGAGGAAGTGGGAGGAAGGTAGGGAATTGGGTGAATTCTCTTTAGTTCCAACCTTAATACATTTTAAAATGTTTAGTTTGTTATTTCATTCAGGGACGTTGTTTCCTTAAGTGCAAAATGTTTATTCTCTAATCATCACTGTTACGTGGAAGCCTGTCTCTTTCAGAAAATTAAAATACTTCCAGACTCAGGTACCAGATGAAAGAGTTCAGTAAACAGGATGTCTCTCCTAATTCTCTTCTGGTGGATGCTATTCAATGTGACACAATATAGCAGGTAACCCAGCATAATCTGGCACATTTAGCAGCAACTCCAAAAAAGACCTTGAACTAACCAAAATCCAAAGCAGGATGGACCCACCCCACTAGCAATAAGATAATTAGGAGATAACCTGGCAATCCTATTACAATCGCTTTGCTTTTCAAAGGAAATTTCAATAGGTTTCGTTTTATTGTGGTGATATTTATTTATTTGGGAATTCTTGACCTCTAAATGTGGAGCAAGCATATCTCCACAGATAAGAAAATGAAGGAAACCTTGTAAGCCAAGATAAAAACAAAGTAAAATTATAATTCATGAATCTGTGATTTTATAGACTCCTGGATCATTTCCTGTACACTCAAGGCACAAAACATTTTGAATACAGCTCCTTGAATGTAAATATTCTTTGGTTCCAGGGCAATCTTTGTGGAATATCATTGTTATGTTGCAGAATACAGTATCACTTTCACGTAAACCTCTTCTTCTAAGACTTTAAGTATTCTTTGTGTTTAAATGATAGTAGCCATTGTAGAAAAGTATCTTCTCTTGTTCTGTTTTGTCTAGGCTTTCTAAGGAAGAGGTCTGTTCAGTGAGAAACTGTAATTTGTTATTTTGATATGCTCAGTAAGTTAGATCGATAGTAAAATTTTAAAAGAAGAGAAAAAGTCATCTCTGCTTTCTGGTACTGTGGGTCCTTTGTTACAGCAACCATTAACGTTGGTGAGCTGCCGTCAGTAATTTCTTTAATGAGATTATTGTGTTTTTCTTTTGGAAATGTAACTGTCAGGCATTTTACATTTGTCCTTCCTAATAATTCCCCAGGCCTTTATTAAAGAGATTTACCGATTTCTTAAATCCACAGTCCTGCAACACTCCGATACAGAATTCTAATAAAATAACAAATTAGATTTTATTCTTTCCCTCATCCTTACAAATGAGCAAATAAAAAAATGTTTACTGAATAATCTGTCTGAAGCCAAATATGAATTATGTGCTGTTATTCTCCAAATCTTTTGATAGCAATGAATGAGAACCTATTTGATATCCTATGAAGTGATCCTTTAAAAATTGCAAACTTTTTTTTAAATGAATTTGGAATTGTAATTTGGAATTGGGAAAGAAGCCTTAATAGAAAAAAGGGGTCCCCCTCCCCTATTTAAAGGCACATATGGATGAAAAGCTTATTAATTATTTTTTTCACAAGCATCTTTCTTGTTCTTGCTAGGTTTTGCCTAAGTACATTTACCTCTGTTGGAAATGTTTATTTTTATCCCATTCCAATTCAGTTGAGCAAGATACATTTAGCTAAGAAGCTGGAGACATATGATTTAGAAATATTTTCAAACATCTCCACTGTAACTCCAAATAATCAGATGTTCATCATTTAAAATGAAATGCTAAACTGTTCGGAAATATTCTTAAAAAAAAAAACACAACCTAACCACCCCAAACCTCAAGGCAGATGATTTAACTCTGTGTGTCTCTCTACCTGAGCTCTTCCCTCTTTCTCTCCATAATGCCATGTTGTAGTACATCCTTCTTAGCCTCCAATCAACATTTCAAGCACTGGGATCATGTTTGATTTTGTCAGATGGCCTGGAAAATTAAAAACCCAATTAAAGGCTCAGCACGGGGATCACCTCTTCTGCATATCAAAAGGCCTCCTCTGGCTATTCTGCTCAAATTGTATCTGTTAACAGCTCACTTTGCAGAAAGTGAAATAGCAGAGCGTTTATGAGTAATAAGTACTTTCCAGCTGATACATTTCAAACATAAACCACTTTCATGGCCCCGGCAAAAAGTACAAGTCATAATCAAATTGTCAATTTTTTCCTGTGAGATGCATGGATCTATTGTAACTGTGATTGTTAAAGAAGGAAATGCATTTTATTCACATGTTGGGGGGAAAAAAAGATGCACATTTTCCCTACAATTAAAGATTTTTTGTCACTTTTTTACTGCCTTTCCTTTACATTTCTAAATAGTTACTATAATTGATTTTCGGGTTGCATTCAATTTTTTTTTTGTAGGAGAATCGTTTATAGTTTTTTATGTAGTGGAAGAAATGGTTGGAGTGAATAGCATTTTTGTTTAGCTGGGGTATTAATGTTCACCCAAATGTTTATAATGTGAATGTGCAAGGCACTAAAAGCTTTCGAGCTAAATGCAAATTAGTCGAGCACTCAAATGACATTTTTAGAAGGAGTTTTCATCTGTCAATGTGGCATAATATTAAGTCAAACTAAAGTCACTACTTCAGCTACTGGCCATTTGAAAAAAAATCTCATAAGATACTAGGGTTGACAGAAAAGAAAACAAACTACATAAATATTTTTCAACATATTATATTAACCAAGCAGCTGCTACAGGATTTCACAAGAAGTTAGCATATAATGTCTCCCTTTAGAATATATTGTGAGTGTATGCAATGTCAAAAATCTAAATCCCTAGGTTTTGCATAATGCATTAAGGTCCACATCTGAGACTAGAGAGATTTTTCAAAGCAATGTCATGTGATGAAATAACACATGCTTCACTCAGTTAAAAAAATTCAAGAAATATTGTGAATTAGGAAAATGAGTACCCACTGCCGAGTGTATTTATGTTTCTGAGATTACTCCCCTCGAAAATAAACACCAGTGTTCTAAGTGTGTTCCCTGTGTATACTGGTTAATTATTTATAGTCAGCACTTAATCCCTATATTGTTCTCCAAACAAGAGCCTACTAGGACCTAGAGTAATTGTCCAGAAATATCCAGAATCCATGACCCACAAAAGGTAAAGGAATTAACAGGCACAATAGAAGCTTCAACTTTCACCCACCTCCATTGCTCCTCCAAATAGTAAATGCCAGTTCACCTGCTGTTTGAGACTCCTGCAAGACCAAGGTGGTGTGGAGAGCTGTTGGTATTAATGAAGTATGAACCTGCACTCTGATTTTTCTCTGCATTTGAGGGGCTTGTAGTTGATATAAACAGGACTTTAAAACATAAGACCTGTACATTGGGCTGATTTAATTTCTTAAAAAAAATTTTCTGGGTACAGGAGTTAAAAAGTATCACAGGGCAACTTTTCTTTACAATTTATAATAACTGATTGCAGAGTGTGGCACTGGCTCTTTTTTTCCTCTTTTTCCATTTTTAAATAAAATGGAAAGACAAGAAAACCTTCAAGTACTTGTCCAATCCCTATTTGCTGCCTTGATTTCATTTAGAAATGGCTTAGAAATGAGAGGAATCTTTTCCACCCAATTGCCAATGAATTTTTAAGGATTCGGCCAAGCTTGGGACAGTTGTCTCCAAACACAGCAGCCTATCCCACCGTGGCTCCTTTGGGTCTGTAATAAAAGAAGTGACAGATCCTTAACGACAGAGGCACTAGTGGGTGCCCCTTTAATGACTGGAGCTCCTCACTACACCTTATTCATATTAAAGGGCAACATATTGCATATTAATAGACAATTTAAAATAATTATAGGCTTTAATCTTTTCTAAAGAACTGTTTCTTGTCTCTTGAAAGTTTCTTACTTCTCATATAGAAAAGAAAGCAAGTGCTTTTTCCAGAGAAACAATGTATAATAATATGTCAGTAAAGATTGAGCAATTTTGAGTAGTGATGGGTGAAAAGGACATTATGTTCTTTTTTCTTGTCATGGTCGGTATTTTTCTGTCAGTCGGCAAAGGCTGCACTCAGCAAGAAGAAGCTAAAGACCTGCATTGAGAGACGTGAGGGTGACAGCTACCCTGACAGGTCAGAAGATGACTGCGGAATTAGCCTTACTTTAATTCTCACTAAAATTCACAGCTCCTGACGAGGAAATGGGAAAAAGAAATTTCCTTACACATTTTCTTTTCATTTCATGTGTAGATTATACATATTCTACTTCCATTAACAAGAAGGAGATTGTGCTTTATGCAGCTCTATATTTAAGGGCAAAAGACCAAGCAGATGACAAGAGTGACCTCTCTCTTGTCTTATGATCACTGCCAGTTTGACATGACACTAATTAGACGGCCTTAATCTAAACCCAGTTAGTTCTGCCTGCTTGCAGCAAAACCATTGTAAACCCTAACGTCAATTGCCTTGGGCCTTTGTCTTCCTAAATCCCAACTGCTTCTCCTTCCCTCCACCCTCCACTACCCTCCTGCCGCACTGCCTTCCCCCTACCCCATCTCCATATACACATGTATACATATTGAAAAAGACTATCTCTTAATAACTCACCTCCGTTAATCTTAACTAGTAAGCTTTCTGAAAGTCCTCAGGATAGCCTTCTGAAAATCTCACCAATTTCCACTTCAGGATGATTTTGAGTACTTTGATATGGCCATCTTGACACAGTTAGAAGTTGTCTTTCAATGTATAGGTCTTAAAGGGTATAAAGTTCTTAAGAGGAGAATGAAGATCTTAGAATGTGATGATCCCAGAGCTGCCATATTTATTTAAGTATAAATTTACTATATTTTGCTTCCCCTCACACTGCCCCAAGAAACATAAAGAATGTATTTACAGATGATTACATTGGAAAAAATATTAAAATAAGCAAAAGCAAAATTAGAAAATAGTCAGCCAGTATCAGGGAAGAAGATGACTAATAAGAAAAACCACATTGTATTTATATTTTCCTTCTGTACACCTTTCTTGGTTATTCAGGAAGAGAAAGTAAGTGATGAGCTTTCTTACTATGAGCTAAAAGCTATGAGCTATTAAAAAAAAAACTAAACATACATAATCACGAATAAACATCCTGAATGAATACATTGATCCACAGCAAAACTGCAATTTTGCATATAATTAGTTTTGCATGTAAAATGCATTCAGAAGGAGCCACACTGTGTGTTTCAGGAGCAGAACAATCTCTAGCAGGACTTCCATGTTTCTGGATCCTATGCCTCTTCTCCATTGTCCTCTCATCCAAAAGGTCCAAATGCCATAAATTTCTTAGAAGACTCGGTGCCAGGTGGGTTAGGAAATAGCCAATCTTTAGACTTTTGGGTGAGAGGTATTAGTGAAGACTGACTTCCAGTAGGTGGATTTTTATTTGAATTCTGTTGATTGGGCATAAATTAATAATATGAATATTAGCTGACATTTATATAGCACTTACTATGTGCCAGGCACAGGACTAAGCACTTTACAATTATGATCTCATCTGATCCTCACAACAACCCTAGGAGGAGGCTGTTATTTTATTAGCCCCATTTTGCAGATAAAGAAACTGAAGCAAAGAAATTAAATGACTGGCTTAGGGTCCTACAGATGAGTGTCTGAGGCTGGATTTGAATTCATGCCTTCCTGACTGTTGTCACTGCACCACCTAACTGAGGTCCTCTGATCTATTAAGAGAATTTGCTTTCATGCTTTTGGGAGGTATTTCATAGATGTGGTTCAGAAAGTGAAGGGCAGACTCAATTTTTTCTAGCCTGTGATAAAACTAAACTTTTACTCTCTGGTTTAATGTGGAGCCTTGGAATCAAGAAGGAAGACTCCCACTCTGTCTCAGACACTGCCATGTTGTGAAACCCTGGACAAATCACTTAGCATCTCTACTGTTCAGTTCCCTCATCTATATAAAAGTGAGGATTGGACTTGATGTTCTGTGAGTTGTCTTCCTTATGGAAAGCTAAGATCTCATGATCCTATGGGCCCTGTTGAGATTTGGAGCAGACCCTGCATTTTTGGAGATTGTGACAGTAGCATATAAGCCATAGAAGGGCCTACCAAGTTGGAAAGACTTTAAGTAGAGGTTTTCAATGAACTTTACATCGTGCAAGGACAGCTGTTAGTTACGAAGAGGTTTGCCAATAGGGCAACTTCTAGGCAATGGATATCTTGGTTTCTGGAGCTCTCAAAGACCACCTACCAAGACAGAGTCACGGCAGCAATAAAAGGAGTCCTTACCCTGTTGAAATCATAGATGCTTGATATTTTGGAGTTTTAAGATAAAGAAAGCCCTGCCCAAATCACCCATAATGATCAACTATCCTCCAAGTGTATTTGTATGTGAATGACATTAACATAAAGGTGTTGTTCATGCATCATAGATACAGATTTCAAGGAAGCAGATATATAAGGGCCCTTAAAAGACAAATAGTTCAATCCTCACATTTTACAGATGGGAAAACTAAGGCAAAGAAAGGTTAAGTGATCTGCCCAAGGCCATCCAAGTAGTAAATGTCCAGATCCTGTGACTGATCCTTCCTCTGCTCACATGCTGAAATGATCATCCTAAAGCCTATGCCTACTCATGTCATCTTCCTAGATAATAAACTTCACTGGCTTTTACCCTTTTACCTTCAAGATCAAAATCAAGTCCTCTGTTTAGAGTTGAAAGTACTTAGTAGCCTGGACCTCTTCCTATCTTTCCAAGTTTCAGACACTTTACCCCCTTTCACAAACTCTATTTGTAATACAACCACATTAGCCCCCTCTACCCCATGCTCTACTTCCCGTTGCCATGCCTCTGTACTGACTGATTCCTAGGCCTGAAATGCTCTCCTGCATTACTGCCATCACTTAGTTTAGTTGACTTTCCTTCAAGACTAAGCTAAATCCCCCCTTCCCCAGAAGGTCTTTCCCAATCTCCCCAGCACTGCTGCTTTCCCCTCTCAAATTACCATCTATTTATTCCAAAAACATTTTTTATTATCTAGCTATTTCCTATATATCTAGTATATATTCCTATATATCTAGTTTGTTTCTCCCATTAGAATACAAGTTACTTGAAGGCCAAGGCTGTTTTTTTTCCGTTTCTTTGTAGGCATAGCAAATGAGCAACCTCTTCTTCCTCTGGATGCTGGTAACATCTTCCTTCATATGTCCTTTGTGGTTAATTTGATAGCCTAATGGTGTTATGGATCTCTTTGGTAGTCTGGTGAAGTCTATGGACCCCTTCTCAGAATAACAAAGTAATTTAAATTTAAATGTGAAGAATAAAATATAGTAATATATAATGTTTTAGAGAAATAACTGATAAATAGAAGCATGTATAGAATAGGTATATATACTTGTATATACATATACTCAAATACGCACACACACATATATATGTGTGTGTGTGTATATATGTATGTATGTGTGTTTGTGTGTATATATATGTGTGTGTGTGTGTGTGTGTGTGTGTGTGTGTGTGTATAACTATTTATTCCTAATGGTAGCCATCTCTAGCGTGGGGTAGGAGGGAAGAAAAAAATGGAAAAAAAATAAATTGACACGACTGTTGTATATTTGGAGGGAATAGCTAGTTGTACATGATAGATTTGCAATTTCATGTGTAATCATCTTTTTTTATAGTACTGTGTCATGAAAATGATTGTTTTGTTCCATGAATTGAAAATAAAGTAAAATTTTAAAATATATATAACTTTAATACGTATATATGTTCATCGGTGTGCATATGCACACACTCACATGTTCACAGACTCCAGGTCCAAAGAAATTCTTAATCTCATTGACTTCTCTCACCTGAGCACTCTGGTTGGAGATTATGATCAGGGAAAGTTCTTTTTTTATTATTATTACTGGAAATGTTTATTAGCTGCCATTAAGGGTTATTAGAGTACCATATCCCCCAATGACTTGTGACTATTGATGCTGTGAACGAACATAAACCATTCATAGGTTTGTGTTCAATACAAACAGTTCATAGACTTTGATCTGGCAGCAATAACAGTAGCTAACACATCTATAATGCTTCAAGGTCTGCACGGGGCTTTACGTAGGCTACCTCACTTGATCTTTGCAATAACCCTTGTGAGATAAGTGCTGCAATTATCCTCATTTTACAGATAAAGAAAGTGAGGCTGAGAGAAATGAAGTGACTTGCCCAGGGTCATACACTTAGCAAGTGTCTGAGGCAGGATTTGAATTCGGATCTTCTTGAACCCAAGCCCAGCACTCTATCCACTGTAGCAGCTAGTTGGCCCATACTCTCTCATTTTACAGAAAAATAAAACCGGACCCAGAGACAAGAAGTGACTTGCCCAAAGTTATGATAATAGTAATAGAACCAAGATTTGAACCTAAATCCTTTGACTCCAAATTCAGCAATTTAATTTAAGCCAGCCATTTCTATTTTTTTCCTCTCTTGATGCGCATATTTTATCTCTTGGTTAAATGATGAAAAAGTCATGACTAGGAAATATTAAAAGCTGGTCATTCACTCAAAAACAATAGTTGTCCACATTTTTTCTTCTCAAGTAATTTCAATTTTAGATGTCAGTCTGTGTATGTGTGTATGTGTTTGTGTTTTAGAGCCAGCATAAATGGTAGATAATGTTCCTATGAATAGAGCCCTCCGGCTTATTCAGCAGAGGCTTGTTTAGCTTGCCAAGTTTAAATATTTTCAGAACTGATCCCAGAACTGAGAAGCCTTCATCACAGCACAGCATTAAAAATGATGGATGTGATACATATTTAATACAATAAAATGGCCATTTATATGCCCATACTAGACACAGGGGAAATTCTCACAGGAAAGATTTCTAAAATCAAAAGGGGCCTATTCTCTCATCGATGTGAAGGGATTTACGTGGTAACTCCCATTAATGCTAATGGGTGTTATAAGCTTGTATCCTCCATGCACCAATGGAAGGATATACTCAGTGTCAGGAGAAAGGAAGCTGTTGTAATGATAAAATTCCATAGGCACGGACTGAAGAAGGAGAATCTAGGCACTAGAGATGGCAAATGTGATGCTAACAGGAGCTGCTGAAAGACATCAACCCGCAGTCTATGAATTCTACGTACAAATTCCAAGACTTCCTCAGACAGAACAGATCGTGATGGAGAGAGGCCACACTGGAGAAAACATGGCATAGTGTAGTGGATCGAGTTGTCAACTTGAAATTGGAAGGACCGGTGCTTGGAATCCTGCCTCAGAGACAGCGCCTGAGTGACTGTCACTTACTCTCTCTGAGCGTCAGGTCTCTTATCTCTAAAATGAGAGAGCTGGACCTGGTGACTTATAACATCCCTTTAAGCCCAAATCTATGATCCTATGGATCCAATGGATCAACACTTTAGGATGTAATTGAATACATATCTCCTTCCTAGTTCCAAGGCATTCAGGTTGGCCAAGGCCTGTGGTAGATCTGGAGATTAAAATGGTGCCAGGAACAACCACAGGTAGCTTGGAGAAAGCTACTTCACTTGATAATATCAGTGTCACTTAAGTCTGAGGATAGAAAGAAGCCTTTGCATCAGCATGAGTGGGGAAGGTTGCAGGACAGAAAATGGAAGGAATGGCTCAGAGACATAAGAAATGCTGGCTTTTGGTAATGAACATATCAGGGAAGTTCACTTGAGGGTGACAGTAATTATACATTGAGTACCTGGTGCAGGACAGAGCAGGAGAAATCACAATATCTGGGAGGTGAAAGGGACCTAAGCCAGTACACAGGCGCAATCATCTTTCTTACTTACCCAAACAAGGAGTTGTCTAACCTTTCTTTGAAGACTTCCAAAGAGGGTAGAAGGTAGCACATTACATTTTTAGACACTTCTAAAGACGTTTCTAAAATGGATGGCCGGTGATTTTGAGACTTGTTTAATTCAATTTCATGGAGTCAGAGCATTACTCATTCTAGTTGGTTCTTTGTTCAAGAGTAGGGAATGCACTAGTTGGGCCAACGTGATTCACGGTGGTATTGAGAAAATCTTGTTTCAGTTTACACTGGTCTCTAGGGAATGTAGTAACTTCAGTTAGTCATTGTAAGTGTGTTGTGTTTGTGTTTCCTAGGGCAAATAGGATGTAAGGGTCCTACCAGCAATGTCTATTTGGAGCTGTTTCTGGGAAAGCCCTAATGACAGATGTTCTTCACCCCCACCCATGCCCCAGATGTACAGATTCTGCTTACAAAATGCTGCATGTGCCATAATTGAGGTGTTACCCTCTAGCACAGGAAGACCCAACCTCTGGCTTCTTTTCTCTCTCCCCAAGGTAAAAGTCATATCTGGCACCATGAGTTATTTGCAGTACAAGTGACCTCTTATCTCCCTGCCTCATCTACTAACAGATTTTATATTATACCTTTTCTGACAAATTTGAGGAATGAGTATTATCTGTCTTGACTTTGGCTAAGATGGCCTAATAAGTATGAACAATAAGTATGTAGACCATATTTCCTTTCATTTGGTATTTTTTCAGTTAGTGTAGCCGGTTCACAAAGAAATACCTGGAAAGTGGATAGAATGATGGACTTGGAGTTTGTAAGACCTTTGTTCAAATCTCTCCTCAAATTTTTACTAGCTTTGAGACCCTAGATAAGTCATTTAACCTTCCTCAGTCTCAGTTTCTTCCTCTGTAAAATATGGATAATAATAGTGCCTACCTCAGTGTTGAGATTATGCAGGCAAAGCTCTTTGCAAGTGTTCAAGACTCATGCAAATGTTAGCCATTATTATCATCATTATTATTATTATTTGCTGAAGCATGAGTGGTATCTAATGTCTTATTCATGCTATTGCTTCTAAAATTTACATTTAACTCTTTCACTCCCAGAAACTCATCCTGCTTTATATTTTGTAATTCACTTTTTAAGCACAATATACTTATAAGCTGCATAGCGAGCTCATTTGGCACTGGAAAAACTAAAGTAAAACACCTCCAGGGCAAGAAATGAATCATATATTACTCTTGCTTCCCCTACAGTGCTTGACACAGGGCTGGGGTTGTTGATTGATCCCATAAGGAACTGATTGATTCAGTCAATCCCATGATTTTTAAAACCAATTTAAAAGTGGTTCTTTGGTTTTGTGTAGATGAAACAACTGGCTTATCAGCTGTGTTTTTACTTTCCAGGATGCTATCTTGATTGGCATCATATAAACAACTACATACAATCCTCAAAATCCAAGTCATATCCTCTTAAAAACACTTTTTTTCTCTTCCCAAATTGAGATAATGAATAAATGATAACTGATGAATGCAACTATCCATTTGCCAAAAAAAAAACAACTCAGAATCTCTTTTTCTTCTAGATGCTTCTTAATGATACCTGTCCCACTACCCAACTCACTACTGCCACACACAACTTGTAAATTTGGGATAATAAATAGCATTTAATAGCACTCAGGAGGTATGAGGGGCTAAAATGAAAAGTGAGCATTTTATTGACAAGAAGAATTAATTTCCCAACAAAAAATAAAATAAAATCCATGTGCACTTTCCTGGCGAGGAAAAATGATGTGCAGACAACAGAGACTATTGATTTGAACCAATTGAAGTAAAAGCAGAATATTTATTGGACATTACAGTATTTAAATGCCCTAAATTCCACTTAGTACCACTAGCTGCTAGCTCTGCAGAATTCTAGAATTGCACCCTGCAGTTTGTACTAATTGGTGGGAAATGTAGGCCTGATGTCAAAGACAACTATAATTGTCTGATGAAAATAGCTTGCTTTTGACACCAATATATGCTGCACCCCCTATATCACATCCTCCTTGCATAAGGAGGTGTTGTTTTATATAGCCAAGGTAATTATAATTGGTTCTAATGTCCCTGAAATACCTACATATATATATAAAAGAGTATTGTAAGAAAGCAGCTTACAATAAGCTTGTGGAGTACATGACAAAATGGTTGCTCACCGAATTTAAAAGCTTTAACTAAAAGTATTATGCAGATGTTGGAAACCTGCATCTTAGAGAAGATACTGTTTTGACCATAATGCATTTTGTCATGTGAGATAAAATGCAGGGGAGCATTTACATTTCTCCAACTCACTGAGCTTCTTCCCCAGGACTTGCATTTGTCTCACATCAATAGACATCTTTTTAAACATTATATTCATGTCTGTCTCTCTTGACGGCAAATAAAATTTGATAAATAAAATACTTTATGATAAATATGTTAGATTTAAGAAGCAGCTGGGATAAAGGATGGAGGTTTTCAAAGATGATTTGTTAAAAACAAATAAATTTAACCAGACGAGTGTGTGCCCGACTCAAAATATATTGCCGATGATGCACAATAATATAATGACCCAAAAGAGCATTTGCACAGTTTTTCACACTGCCTAAATTACTGCCATCTGGGGGAAAAATGTCCTCCAGAACTTGGACCCGGTTGCCTCTGTAGATCAACATCTGACTGGCACGACATCTTGACTTGTCACTGAATTTCAAACTGGCGGCAGCTCCAGATAACTTATAACAAGGGAACAGTTTCACTTCACAAGCATCAAACTCTGTGGCTGGCACCTTGTAGAAGGCACAGCCCATTCATCCCACACTTTCCTCTGAGCCTTCTCCCTGGCTGGCCTCTTTGCCGGGATCACCTTCGCCAGCCCCATTCACTCTCTTTTCTAGTTCACCAGGCTCTCTCCTTTCCATCATCCTGAAATTTTGCTTCGCCTCTGAAGCTTTCCCTGACTGATTCAAAGAGAGATGGAAGTACCTCCCTCCCCCCCCCCACCCTCCTGTCTGCACATCAGCTCCATGGTACCCTTTTCCCTCAACAGCCCACAAAATATATTTACCTCTTTGCTTGTACAGAAGACAAATACGTTGGATAATTTATGTATTTATTCAATGTTCTCTTGCCTGTTCGTCCTTCATATGTCTGTCTGCTTCAGTCTGTCTTAGATAATGAGACTGAAGTTTGTGCCTCACCTAGCAGAGTACCATACAAAAATAAGCTTTTGATAATGATGATGATAACCCCATTGGATAATTCTTTAACAATTTCAGAAAAATTTAGACTGTGAGATAAGGAAGAGTCCTTGGGTATCTAGTTTAACTCCCTTATTTTACAGGTGAAAAAGCAGAGAACCAGAGAGTTCTTAATTCTGAGAAACTGATTTGGTATTCTATAATAAAGACACCAAGGAACAGTTTACCAAAGAGCTATATTCTATCCCAACCAGGTCATTGCCAAACCACTCCAGACAATTTACTTAGATACTGTGACAAGTCATGGATGGGATAGAGTTGATCTGGTAAACAATTTCACTTTACCCAAGCAGGGCCAGAATATAGGCAGGTATCATGTGTGATTACAAGGACACGTGTAGGAAGGAAAGAGACTCCTTTGTAATATTTCTGGCAGCCCCAAAGGAATGTGATTGTGACAATTTTGCTTATAGTATTTATATATTCAAACGCCTTATCCTTTTGTAAACTTGATTATCACAGTCATATATATTTCCCATCCATATTATGCTTGTTGATAGATTTTTTTCCCTTCAATCATTTTGAAAATGCTGTATGGTTTCCTTCTTTGGAGTATAAGATTGATCTCTTTATGAAGTTTATTTAGGTCATTAATTTGGATATCTTGAACTGTATGTCCTGTAGGGATCTTAAACTCAACATATCCAAAACTGAGCTCTTTGCCTTTTCCCCCAAACCCTCCCCTCTTCCAAATTTCCCTGTTATTGACAAAGACTCTACCACCCTCCCAGTCATCCAACCTCTCACTCTTGGTGTTATTCCAGACACCCTGCTCTTATTCACTCCACTTACCTACTTCACTGCCAAATCATATCATTTCTGCTTTCACAGTATCTCTCATATATGTCCTCTCAAAGCCCCCAGCCTAGTCCAGGGCCTCGTGTCATCTCACCAATAGCTTTTTAGTGGTCTTCCTGCCTCAAGTTTCTTCCTACTTTAATCCATTTTCTATTTAGGTGTTAAAGTGACTTTCTTCAAATGAAAATGTCATCATGTCACCCCACCTACTCAATAGATCCTAATGGCTGTCTATCACCTCTAGTACCGAAAATATAATCCACTGTTTAGCATCTATAGCTTTTGATAGATCCCTTCTTACATTTCCAAGTCTTTTTTTATAATTTACTCCTCTCCGTATACTCTATGATCAAACCACATTGGCATCCTTTCTGTTTCTCACACACAGAGCGACATCTCTCTTCTTCACACCTTTGCATAAGCTATTGACCATGCCTGGAATACTCTTTCTCCTCATCTCTACTTTTTAATTTCTCTTTCTTCAGGACTCAAATCAAATGTTACCTTCTCTAGGAGGCTTTTCCTACTTTCCCCAGCTACTAGTGCCTCCACCTTTGAAATTCTCTCCTATCTACTCTGTAAATATCTTGTATGTGCTTAGTTATCTACATGTTCTCTACTGTATTAGAATGTGAGCTCCAGATTTTTGCCTTTCTTTGTATCATTGAACTAGGTGCTTAATAAATTCTTTTTTGGCTGACTGTATTATTGTACTTAGATACATATCCAGAGGTTATATATAAAACAATTTAACATCTGGAACTTAAAAAAATAAGATTTTCACCTAAATGAAAGGTAAATGGCACAGTAGACAGAGAACTGGGCCACAAATCAGAAGATTGTGTTCAAATCTGGCCTCAGACAATTACTAGCTATGTGAGTCTGAGCAAATCACTTAACCTCTGTTTATCTCAGTTTCCTCATCTGTAAAATGCGGATAATAACAGCACCCACCTAACAAGATTGATGTAAGAATCAAAAGAGATAATAATTGGAAAGTGCTTAGCAAATGCTGGCACCTCATAACCACTATACAAATATTAGTAAAATAATAATTGCTTTTATTTTTATGATTGTAATTATGATTCACTTACCTGGCCTGTTAAGAAAATTAGTTTCTTAATATGAATTACCAAAATATGTTCACTACTGTCATTGAGGGTATTCAAAGCAGAATCCAATTTGAAGAGGAATTCCTTATAGATAGTCTTCCCTATTTTGTTGATCACAGATGATACTGTACTGACTGCATCAAACCCAGGAACACTGAAGAACTTCCTGAATGGATTCCATAGTCACTCAAAAAAAATTGGGCCTAACTATCCACACAGGGGCAAAACAGAACAAAAACAAGTGGGAAGGATAATGGCTATTGTCCAGGCTACGATATGCAGTTGGATGGACATCCCATAGACCTCATGCATTAGTAAATATATTTTGAACTGCAAATGGACAATTTCCTGGACACAGAATTGAAAATGAAGAGGAAAATAGATTGGATTGCTTTTAGGAAATGACAGAGTTGTTTTAATGACTCCAAACTTGTCTCTGAAACAAAGAACCACCTTTTTTATTGTAATATTCTTCTATTGATATTATTTGACTAAGAATCATATAATCTTATAGTCTCCAAAGAATGGAGAATAAGGATCACAAAAAATACCATGGAGGGGTCTATAGATGGTATGTAAGAGCATCCTGAAAGATATTGCAAGTGAAGAAGCAATATAAAGGATATAATCAAAGATATCTATGATTTTATATATTTATATAAATACATGCATGGATGTATATACAATATATAAATATGAGTGTGTATATTTGTGTATATCTACATATATATATATATATATATATATATATATATATTCATTATTCATTTCCCTTAAAGGAAAACATTCTAATTTTATAGATTCTGAATTTCTATGACACCTATTTTCTTATTATTTATTATTTATCTCAAATTTTCTTTTCCAAGATTCACAAAAACAAATATGTGTGTGTGTGTTTATGCACACACACATATACACATACATATTATCTATACATATATAAATAAATACCACATATAAAAATCAAATATATGCAAATGTGCATATATACATACGTATAGATATAAACTATATATATATTCATACACACATGCATGCATGTATAATATTGTGTATTTTCCATTGACTGGTGCTATAGAACACTTAGAGTATTATGAGTCTGCTTCTCTGCTTCTCCTTTCCAAAAGTCCCACCATTCTGTTCACGTCCATTGTCTTTTTCCACTTCCCATATTCTCCAGTATTTTAGAAGTTCTTCTTGATGTGGGTAATCCCTCCAAAAGTACAAATTGCAACCCATCCAAGACTTCTCATTCTATGCAGATTTTGCCCATGCTCTCTCCCATTACTTCTCTATGAATATTTATAGACCATGATATCTTTTGTGAAATCTCAGTGTGATGTGGGGTGGGGGGTTAATTTTTCTGACTAGATCTTACTCATATTTATCTATTGAGATTTTTTTAATTGACAAACTTTAGTCAGGCAAAACTAGTTGGTCAAATTTATTGTAATGTGGTTGCAGTATCCAATACTCAAAACACTCTCAGGAAGCTTTCTAATTGACTGAGAATGATCCCAATTCTTAGCTCTTCATTTTTCCCTTCCCTAAATTATCTTTTCAGTTAGATGAGGTCAAGAATATAAGGTAAGTCTTCCAGCCCCAACATTTTCCAAGTTCCCCCCTATTCTACCACCTGTGGTGGCATTCTGATTGTTTGATTATTATTAAACCAGGGAGAGCTAGTTAAGAAAACAGTTAAGAGCTCCCTGTAGTTGGATGGTTTCTTAGGATCCAGGCTCTGTTACGGCAATGGGAATGTTTATGAGGAGCCTGAATTAATTAAAAAACTTTGCCACTCATTATGGCATGAAGTAAATTTCTTTTATATACAATTGTAATTATTTTACATGGCTTTATTGTGTTTTTTCTGAATTTGTAAATACTCATTCCCCTCATTAATTCTTCAGTGCTTCAGTGAGTCCCTGGTGTTAACAATATAATTGCTACTACCAATGGTACAACCATTCTTTTTTATCCTATAAAATTCTTGCCCATACACTCCCAAAAATTCTCCAAAAATTCTATCCAGTGTACTAGAGGTTTTTTTTCCTAAGGCTTTTAACATTCTTTTGGCAGGATCAAAGAACATGGGCTAATCATCTCTTGCCTTACTTGTGCTTTGTGACTGGACTAACACCTTTTTTCTGATACATTACCTCACTATGGAAGTCAGCATGAGTTCTTAAGGGCTAAGCCAGCATAGTTTAAGCTCTGAAAGTTTCTACCAAGTTCAAAAGACTTTGACCCCTGTCATGGTAGCAGACCATGTCTGATGCCCAGAGATCAGCCTAACAGTACAATCACCAGCAGATTGGCCATTAGGAAATTAATTCTTTGCCTATAACAAGCCCTATAAATAAAGTCTAGAAAATACATTCTTGTCATCTGGATTAGTACGGTATCTGGAACATAGTTAATGCTTATTAATTCAGTAACTAATTGATGAAGATACGGGTTAGAAAGACAAAAGAGATATGTGGCCAGCATACCCCAAAATGATTACAGTGACTGAGGACAGGGAAAAAGTGATTAGGCTCTGGGTTAAGACCAATGGATAAAATGAGAGATCCATTCTGATTCAGGGACTTGGGCTAAGTCAGGAGACTCAGTATCAAGTGAGGGTTCACTGATTAAGGAATTTTAGTAAGAAGAGTGACAAGTGAAAGTTCTGAGTCCTAAGACAAGTCTCCCGCATCATATATAGGAGGGAGAACCATTGCCTCTTGAAACGATGAGTCAGTGGGGCCTAGTATTCAGAGCTAGACCCCTCATTCTTCACAACATGCCACTTGAATAGAGGCATTGAATGAGCACAAGAGAGATGCAGTGTAAGGTTTACAGAAATTGGTTCCATCAATGACACCTTGTACTAGCCTGAGCTTTTGATTCTTAAAGCACTTGACACATTTTAACTAATTAATTTTCATCACAGTCCTGAGAAGTAAGTGGATGGTCCACATCAGAAAACAAGCAAATGAAATTTTTCTTTCACTTAAATGAATCTGGGAAGGCTCCCAATGCCCCCAGTGATTCCTTTGACAATGTCAGACTCAGATTATCCCTTTTTAATGATGCCAAATACCTTTTTATACCCATACCAGCAGGTCCTTTTTTTCCTTTGATGGAAAATAGAGTAAAATACATTGCCTACTGATAATAAAAGAGGATTAAGAAAAGTCACATTTAAGTATTACTATCCCCAATTTGTAGAAGAAAACTGAGGCTCCGAAAGGATAAGTGAGTTGTCCAAAGTGTCAGAACCAGGGCTTGGACCCAGATTTTTTTTTCATTTTCCAAGTTCAGTGTGCAATCCACAGCCCCAGGCTGCCTCTTAAAACTAGCCAATATTTGATTGAGGTCAATTACTGTTGTAATCTTTTCACACTATTTGGGACTATCTCTGGAGGGTGTCATGCAAAACATTAGGATCATTGTTGAGGTTGCTGTCATATTTACAGCTTACAAAGCACTTTCTTCCTAATAACCTCACGAAATAGATAGTACAAGTATTGCGATACCCGTTTTAAAAATGAGGAAATAGAAGCCTAGGAAGATTAACTGACCCAGAAGCATCTCTGGAAAGTGATCTTTTACTTTCCTGGGTGGACTCCTTTCTTCATCTGTAAAATGAGTGGATTTTAGTGCATGATCTCTGAGGTCCTTTCCAACTCTAAATTTCTTTGCTTCCAGACTATAGATTGTTTTCTTGGTTAAGTTTATGAATTAAATCTCCTCTTGCACCCAATGATGGGTTTTAGGGCCAGGGTTGATTCTATGCATTGCTTGCATTGCTTCTCTGTGATTTGAGGATGAGAAAAGCCTCCCTGGCCCTCCTCTATGCTTGACACTGCTACTTCCTCCTTTGGGTCAATCCTTTATTTCTTGAAGGTCCCTACCTGAATGTAATTTTTTACACTAGAAGACCAGTACACTGTTATTCTATGAACTAACCCTTTCACACCTATTGTTACTTTAGAGGAAGAGGAAAAGGAATACATATTTTACTAAGCACTTACAATGTGCCTGGACTGGCTAAGAGCTTTATAAATATTGTCTCGTTCTATCCTCAGAACAACCTTGGAAAGAAAGTGCTATTACAGTTCCCATTTTTCAGTTAAGGAAATTGAGACTGAGAGAGGTTAAAAGACTTGTCTGTGGCCACAACTAGTGAGTGTCTAAACCAGATTTAAAGTCAAGTCTTCCTGACTCCAGACCCAGCGATCAGCCTGCCTCATTGGCAAAAAATAACTTAAATAAGGCCTTTTGTGAGTACTTCATGTTCTTTGAAATGTGGTCATTAGACAATACACACCCTTTTGTTGAACCTTCCATTATAAGAAAGAAAAACAGTTGAGTAAAACTGACCAACAAAGCAATTGCTTCTGTGAACATGGAACGTTCTGTACCTAGTCACCTAACTCTCCTGAGCAGGGAAGACTAGCCCCTCTGGTGTGAGGACTTGCTGAGACCTTTTCAGGGCTGCTCATCTACCTTTGGAGTCCACCTTGACTCAACTCTCACCTGTGGCTCCAAGAAGCTGCAGCATGTGCAGGGGCCACACTTTGGTAAACATTCTTGGCAGATGAGCTAAACCAGGTTGAAGGTAACCAACAGGCCTCAAACCTATTGATGAGTTAGGGGGATGTCTGCTCCAAGCACGTGAAGACTTTCCCCGGTGGAATGGGAGGATGAGAACAATTTGTTCCAATGGCCGTGAATGTGGCTGAAGGAGGCACTGTGGAGGGCTTAGAGCTTTGTCAGGTGTCGAAGAAGCCATGGTCATCCATTGCATCCTGCACCATCGCTTGTCTTCTTGACTTTTGTCTTATTGCTAGAAGTCAACGACTCTGAAAGAGAGAGTGAGGCTGATGACTTTACGCAACTCTGCCTCACTTACATCCAATTCACACACAAGACACGACATCACTGTGTTGTCATCGGTACTCTTCAAAAACGAAGGACAAACAACAACAACTCTCCCAAGAGGAGGAAAGTAAGTTTTGTCATCTGTTCTTCCAGACAAAGATTGATCATTGCAATCGATCAGCATTGATGAATTTCTTTTAAGAATAAAAAGAATAATAGGAATGTAGGATGGGGGCAGCAGATACAATACATGAGGCATTCAGAACAAATGGAGGGAGGAAAGAAAGGGTGGTAGCTAAATGTAAGATACAAAGTTATATTTTAAGGGGCATTTGGGCTTCAGATTTATTTAGGGTTAAAAAGGGGGAAGGGCTTCCCCAATTAAGAAATGGTCAAAGGATATGAACAGGCAGTTTTCAGAGGAAGAAATTAAAGAAATCTATAGGCATATGAAAAAATGCTCGAAATCACTACTGATTAGAGAAATGTAAATCAAAACACAACTCTCAGGTATCACATCTATCCTGTCAGATTGGCTAAAACAACAAAACAGGAAAACGATAAATGCTGGAGAGGATGTGGGAAAATTGGAACACTGTCACATTGCTGGTGGAGTTGTGAACTGATCCAGCCATTCTGGAGAGCAATTTGGAACTATGCCCAAAGGGCTATAAAAATGTTTATACCCTTTGACCCAGCAATACCACTTCTAGGGCTGTATCCCAAAGAGATCACACAAGCGGGAAAAGGACCCATACATACAAAAATGTTTATAGCAGCTCTTTCTGTAGTAGCAAAGAATTGGAAATCAAGGGGATGCCCATCAATTGGGGAATGGCTGAACAAGTTGTGGTATATGAAGGTAATGGAATATGATAAGAAATGGGGATGATACAGACTTCATAATAACCTGGAAAACCTACACAATATAACGCCGAGTGAGCGGAGCAGAACTAGGAGAACATTATACACAACCACAGATCAATGGATTCTGTGATGACTAACCTTGATAGACTTCACTCTTCTCAGGAATACAAGGTTCAAAGACAATTCCAAAGAACTCATGAGCTATCTACATCCAGAGAAAGAACTAATGGAGACTGAATGCAGATTGAGGCACTGTTTACTCTCTTTTTTTTTTCCTCTGTTTTTTTTTACTCTTGTGTTTTTGTCTTTGTTTTTTTTTTTTTGGTTTTGTTTCTTCTTTCTCATGATTCATTCTATTGGTCACAATTCTTCTTTACAACTTGACTATTGTGTAAATAAGTTCAACACAAAGTTATATGTAGAAGATATATCAGATTCCATGCCATCTTGGGGAGGGTAGGGGGAGGGAGGGAAGAAAATCTGGAACTCAAAATCGTGCAGAACTGAGTGTTGTAAACTAAAAATAAAAAATCTTAATAAAAAAAAGAAAAAGGGGGGAGGGAGAGGGATCTTAAAGGCAGAATTCGCATTCTATATCACCATCATAGACTAAAACACTGGGAATACTGGTTTTCACTGAAGACAGTGAGATGCAAGCTTGAATTCACAGCAAACAACATGTAGAAAGGAATGACTAATCTCAAAAACATTTTGATTCTTAGTCTGTGTCATAACCCTGTGAAGAACCAGCCTAAATGGAACAATTTTGGGATGACTATCAAGACGGCAAGACATTTGATGTATAGAAGCGGGGGAAGGCAGCAGCCTCTTTCCCAGTCTTGAGGCTAACTGGAGTTAGTAGATAAAAGCTTCTGGGCTAGAGTTCCTAAATTGGACTTGATACTGTGGTTACAGAATTAATTAGGGCAGCCAAGTGGCACAATAGATAACGAGCCAGGTCTGTTGTCAGGAGGACATGAGTGCAAATCTGGCCTCAGACAGTTACTAACTGTGCAACTCTGGGCAAGTCACTTAACCCTGTTTGCCTCAGTTTCCTCATCTGTAAAATGAACTGGAGAAGGAAATAGCAAACCACTCCAGTATCTCTGCCAAGTAAAATGGCATCATAGAGAGTCAGAAAAAACTGAAGGGATTCAGCAACAACAAAACAGAATTAATTGCATTGAAAAGAAACAAGAGAAGTGGAAGAATATTCTAGAAAGGGTAGAAGTTTCCTGGGTAGTTTTTCCAGTCTTCTTTCTCCCTTGCTTCTCCTGAGAGTAGATATGTCTAGCTGTTTTTGAACTACCTGAGTTCTTAGGAACAGAGTAGTTTGTCGCAGAAGCTGTGACAAAAGTCTTTCTCAACAACCTCATCGAAGCCTTTTTCTAGTCTCAGCATAATTGTGTCACGGTCCTCTGAACCCTAGCATGTTGAGGTCAAGGGATTTTGTCCTTTTTAGGTGACACATTTCAGAGGATTCATTGAATGCCCTCAGGAAGTCCAGCTCAGTGTTCCTATGACTTTGTGACTTCATTAGGAAGGGCCCAGAATAGCTAATATTTTCTGGTTCTTTTCTTTCTTACTATGTTAAATTTGCTTAAGATATTGCTTCGCACAAAATAATTCTATTTAACTGATAACTTCCATGCCATATTTCAATTTAATTAGAAACAGAAAATGTATTACTTTGGGCAAGGAAGAAAAAATTATAAGGAGTATATAAAGGGAAAATCTTCTTTTCTCTTTGTGCTTTCCACTTAAATTATTCTGCTTACCAAAGTACCTCACGACTTCAGTTCTCAGCATTCTCTGCACATCTAGGTAAGTAGGGCCTTACGGGAAGCCTGTAATGAAATGCAGACTCAAGTACAACTTGTGAGATGATTCCAATGGAAGCAACAACTAATTTCTAACACAACATTAAACATGATTATGGATTTTGGTAAACAAAAGATTATTCTCTTGATGAAATAAATCTTCATAATTGGTAACATTACTAAAGATGGGAAAAGAGGATTGAAAAATCAAATTGATTGTGCTTTTAGAGCTATTTGAAAGTCTGGTTCATTTGGAAAAATAAAATTACTATCTTCATTCAAACTTAATTACCCGTAATTTGCTCAAACATTTTCTGGGGAAAATAACAATACAGGAGCATAAACAGCCTCATGTTCATATTCATAAGGTCATATTAAAAGAAATTATTTTGTGCTTTGTTGCAAACACAACAATTAATAATATCTAAAGTATTCTGACAATACTCTTGAAACAATGTATCATTGGAGAAGCTTCTCATCTGCCTAAATTATTATGCAAATAGTTAAAATATTGAAATGAATTTAAGAATGGATACACTAACACGTCAGTCCTGTTATAATTTGTAGACAATGAGCAATCTATTTGAAATAAAGTGAAAGCAGCTATAGAAGTAAACCTAAATAGGAAAATTACGCCTACAGAGCATGTAAATGTAGGTACTGAATAAATTATCCATACATTAAAAGGTTGGTATGTTTCAAAGAAATGATCCCAAAAAAAGGTTGGAGAAAAATCTGAGAAAATTTAATGAAAAAAAAGCAATATAATTTTAAATGTGATCAAAACCACAGCAGAAATCTATTAAATAGATAACCTTGTTGCTCACAAATTACACTTTTCAGAGGCTTGCTCTTTTATCGGTTATTTAAGAAGGCTCTGCCATTTTATGGAATATATTTTAATGTTGTACAATGAAAATGAATTTAACAGATTTGATTTAACAATTCTATTTCCTTTTGTAGGTATATCATGGTACAATAGGAGCTTGTTCACTTGTACTCTTATTCAGTTATATCCCACTGCCATTTAGTCAGTTTTCTGTAGAGTAGTATTTTTTTAATCATTTAGTTTACAGGCCCAACAATGTATTATTCAAAGGGAGTCAATCCTTTTATCAGTAATGTTCACTGCATACTCCCCCAAACAGCATTTAATCAATAAAAGCTAGATTCAGCAAATTACTTCACCTACCAATGGACAAATGAACGCTTTCAGAAATGATCCCAAGCTTTAGGAGGGGTTGGGGAGGGAACGGGAAAGGTAAAATATTGCAGTCCAGACAGGAGAGGTGAGCTCCTGAAACCATTTTATTCTGTATACATTGGCTTTGTTCGGAAGTCGACAAAATACAGTCATAGAAGAGGCTCAGTTAATTGTGTGATGGATGCTTGGCTTTACTGCTGAGTTATTGGGGACAGAAAGATAACTAAATAATATCTTTATAGAAGCAGTCACCATAGTACATCCTATATGGTATATGAGGGGTGGAAAGGGCAACTTGTTTGTGTTGGAGTTACTTCGGGCCACAATATACTTTTGGTGAATGTTTTGAATGGGAGCTTATGAATGAATGTTAGAGGTAGCATTGCATATCAAACAGAAAGCTGGCATTGGTAAAAATGGTCCCTGATTTCAAGTCCCACTTCTGACACATCCTAGCAATACGACCTTGGACAAGTCACTTAACCTTCAGTATACCTTGGGAAATTCTTCAGGCTGATAAATTCCAGAGAAGGGGAAGATCTTGGGCAAAAGAAAAAAAGTTATTTACCCAGAGTTCCCTATGCTGATAAAATCACAGATTTTTTCAAATGGATTGCTGAGATTGATTTTGGGAAACTTTACATAGAAAAAAAAATGTATCCTGACCAAAGTGGGTCAGGTCTGTGTGGGGGTGGGGTGGGCTGGGGTCAGAATGATCCAGGCTATTTTGTGGCCCTTTGGTCAAGAGACTAAAGTCAAGTCATTGATCAGTAAGCATTTCTTAAGTGCCTATTTCATGCCTGGCACTGTGCTAGACCCCAGGAAGATAAGCACAATAAATGAAATAATCTTTATTACAAATCCTCATGGAAGATATGATAAGGACATACATGTACTTACAGAATAAAAATAAACAGAATAAATAAGAAGTAGTTTGAGTTCAAGGCCTAGCAAGTGAGGGGTTCTGTAAAGGCTTCAATGGAAAGGTAATACATGACAGCAGGAGTAGTGGGAGCTTCCCTAATACCCACACATTGTTCTGTGCCTCAGTTTCCTCATCTCTAAAAGAAGACCTCTAAGTTACCTTCCAGCACAACTATTTCTGAGACCAAAGGAGATGTAGGCAGTCAGTATTGCCCTAAAAGCAGCCATTTGAACAATCTCTTCCTTCCACATATTTCTTTCTTTTTATTTTTTTTTTGAGGGGGGAAGGCAGGGCAATTGGGGTTAAGTGACTTGCCCAAGGTCACACAGCTAGTAAGTGTGTCAAGTGTCTGAGGCCGGATTTGAACTCAGGTCTTCCTACTCCAAGCCAGTGCTCTACTCAAATGAACCACCTAGCTGCTCCCCTTCCACATATTTCATAGGAACATAGATGAGAGCTGGAGGGGATGTCAGAAGTCATCTACTTTAACTCCCTTGTTTTTCAGATTAGGAAATTACTGAGAGATTAAGCGAGTTGTCCAAAGCAGGTAGGTAGTGATAGAAGTGAGATTTGAAGCCAAGTAACCTGACCTCAAACACTTGGGAAAATTTGTTTTCCCTTTCCTTTTGTTACCCTACGCCTAAATCATGCCCCACTCAAAAGAAAAGTAGAAAGACTGCTATATTTGGAGTCAGAGGACTTTCTTTGGAATCCTAGCTTTGCCACTTAATTTGCTTCAGGCAACTCTCTAGGCCAAGAAGTTGCAAATGGTTGCTGATCTGCATCAGTGGAGGGAGCTTCCACACTGAGAATTCTCTATGTGTCATAGGTACAGACCAAGAAAGAAAAAAATTAGAATTTCACATAAGGGTATTTAACTATAGTATTTTAACAGGTTAATAACATATGATGTTAGTTTATCCATTCTGTGAGCCTTATGCACATCTTCTTGGACATTTAAAATGTAAAGTCATATTCTTGTGGGCAACAAAACAAGGTTGATTCAGGGTTTTCTCTGACAACAACATCTAACATACAATTTTGCTCCATTATCTTTACTGGAACAAGTAGGAACAAAACCAAGAAAAATAGGGAAGTTGTTTCAAGCATGAAACAGGCATTTTATAAAGACTTCTGGGGAAAAATAGTTTAATTCTCATCTTTGGATTTCACATCTTCCACTATGGCATTTTGAATTGTCTTGTAATTAATTCCCTCAGCCTCATATTATTCTGAGACTAGTCATTTGGAGAGAATATGGAGAATTCCTTGACTAGTCTTTTGGAATCTATTTTTCACAGATGCAAAGTACTGGTCAAACAAATTAAATTACTGCAGCAGGATGTAACTAATTTTATGTAAATTAAGGTGCTAATGTTCTGAATCCCATTCCTGAAAATGGTCTGTTTTTTCTTGCAGCTTTTCTTCATTAATGATTCTATGAATAGTCCTACCTAAAAAATGAATTTCTACAGGTCTAAGTGGATAAATTATTCCCATTTGATCCAAAAAAGAGCATGTGTGTGTATGTATGTGTGTATATATGTGTATATGCATGTGTTCTATACATATATACTATATACATATATACAAAATATATATATATACAAAATATATATATATATATACAAAATATATACAAATACACACACAGGTGTGTGTATTGGTATGGCCAGCTCTGTCTATTCTTGTAAATATTGCAAACAAGTGAAGCTTCAAGATGATAAGAAGTACATTTCATCCCATGAGCAATGAAGGCATGGTTCAGTACAAAGGGGAAAGGATTTGGAAACAGAGGAACCTGGTTCAAATCCAGGCTCTGCCACTTATAGTCTCTATGATCTTGGCAAAGCCACAACTGCTCTGTACCTCAGTTTCCTCATTTCTAAAAGATGACTTCTAAGCTACCTTTCAGGATGACTATTGGTCAAATTGTCAGGTACAGAATGGCTGTTTAGGCTGTTATTATTACCCTAAAAACGTGCATTTGGGCCATCTTTCTCTTGACCGATTTCCCTTACTCTAAGTTCAACTATACCTTTAAAAAATTATCCTTAGCAAAGTGGTAGAACTACAAGAAATAAAAGATTTATCACTAAAAATGCCTTCCTCCCACATAAGAAAAACCCGAGGTAGAAAAGAACATTAAATTTATCATCTTTTGAAACACTTCCCAATCCTTATAAAGAAAATCAAGTTTTTAATTTTTTTTCAATGACTTGGCAATTCACATGTCCATTGATTGGATTAAAACTGTTTAGTGAAGGGGAACATTTCAATAAGTCATCTATTGGGATTTTTGTCAAACATAATAAATGTACATTCACTTTTGAAAAGTGCATTAAATATACAAAATGGGAACACATTGTTCTGTACAGGAATGTAGATTGGGGTATAGACTATTATCTCTGATAAATATTTACCTTGCATATGAGAGTAAATGACTTTCTCCAAGGGAGTGAGTTAGATCTGGGATTGTAGATTCAATCTTCTTGGTGGCCACGTGTTCTTTGACTTACAAGAAAAGAAAAGTTCTATGTATTTTATTGGTCATTTAGATTTGGCAAAAAAATAATATCTGATCTTAATTGGTCATTTCCTCATAACAACTGACCCATCCAACTTACTTTCAATCCCTTCTTATGGACAGACACTCAGTAGTCCAAATGTGCTCTAGTTGGGATCAGAATTTAGCATCCATGATTTTCTTTTCAATTAAACCAATATTTCCTAGAATAACAGCATCTAAAGATGTAAAGAAATTCAGAGATTGTTGAGTTGGAATCTCTCTATTTACAGATAAAGAAACTGAGACTCAGGGAACTTAAGCAATTTGCCCAAAGTCACATAATTAACAAGTAGCAGAACAAGGATTCAAACCCCTGTCTTTTTTTAGTGTCTACAGTAATTTTATTTTTAAATGTATTTTTAAAATTTTTCAGATTTTTGAGTCCCAAATTTTCTTCCCCTCCTTCCCCTCCTCCCTGCCCCCCAAGACATCATGGAATCCGGTATATATTCTACATATACCTTCACATTAAACTTATTT
The DNA here is from genome assembly GCF_011100635.1 of Trichosurus vulpecula. Lineage (NCBI taxonomy): Eukaryota > Metazoa > Chordata > Mammalia > Diprotodontia > Phalangeridae > Trichosurus > Trichosurus vulpecula. Next base: position 190,357,697 of record NC_050580.1, on the reverse strand, counting down.
ACACAATAGTCAAGTTGTAAAGACGTATGACCAATGGAATGAATCATGAGAAAGAAGAAACAAGACCAAAAAAGAAATGAAAAAAAGAGAACAAAAAATTTGCCTCAATCTGCATACAGACTATGTAATTTTTTCTCTGGATGTAGATAGCTCTTTGCCATCATGAGTCCTTTGGAGCTGTCTTTGAGCCTTGTATTGCTGAGGAGAGCAAGTCTATCAAAGTTCATCATCACAGAAGCAATATGTCTGTGGTTGTGTACAATGTTCTCCTGGTTCTGCACCCCTCACTCAGGATCAGATCATGTAGGTCTTTCACTCAGGATCAGATCATGTAGGTCTTTCACTCAGGATCAGATCATGTAGGTCTTTCACTCAGGATCAGATCATGTAGGTCTTTCACTCAGGATCAGATCATGTAGGCCTTTCCAGGCTATTATGAAGTCCATATCTTCCCCACTTCTTATAGCACAATAGCATTCCATTATATTTATATACCACAACTTGTCAAACCCCTGTCTTCTGACTGCAACTCTGTTGCCCTGTCTAATTCATTATGGCACCTCTCTTTCCTTAGATACTTATTTGTGGAGCAGTGTGTTAATTGCTAGGGCAGAAACCACAAAAATTGAGACAAGGATCTTGCCCCCATGGTTGTTGTTTGTGATGCCATGACTTGCAGGCTAATTGGATTTAAATGAGGGAGGGCTGTGCAAGGTCACCAGCCTCACTTTCTCCTAGAGCCATCTGGGTCCAGTGGACAGATAGAGATCAGGACGACTAGATACGGCCCTGGATACCCACATGGACTTTACAAGGAATAAGAAGGTTACAAACTCATACGTAGGTGGCAGTAATGGAAAATAAAAAATGCTAAGAGTTAAGAAAGGAAAAAAAGAAAGTGATTCTTGTTCTAGGTCTGCCATACCCTTATGAGGAAGAGATTTAAACTTGAATGCTTAGAATTCTTGAGATTCTTCGAATCATTAGGATCTTGGACTGTTAGAGATGACAGAGACCTTCGAGCAAAGGTGTCAAACATACCATATGCAAGACTCCCAAGTAGGGCCCAAACTAGATGAAAACGTAACTGGGAAATATTTGACAAAATAAAAAAATTCAATAAAACATCATGTTACCCTGTGGTTTTATTACACTATTATCTATATTACATACATTCTATTCTATCATATATTTAAGTAGGGCAACAAATGCCATGTTTTTTTTTAAACAAAGCCTTTCAAAAACGAAGTCCCAGGCCTACTTTTATCCTTAGATATGGCAAGGTCCAAATTGGAAATCCTTTGCAAACTTATGCTAAGGTGCCATGTTTATAAATGCAATGCATTTGACAATTCTACAATCAGGTCATTCTAAATAGTTAGGCTCTATCAGGATATACACACTGTTTTTATATGTGCTTGTATTTGAATATGTCGATGTTCTTTGAACTCTAGGCAGAGACACAACTTGAGTCGAACACAGAGGAAGCAATGTTCTACGTAGTCTAGGCAGTAATACCTGAGAAAGAAGAAAACATAGGAGCCCCAAAGTTCACAAAAGATCTCCATAGAATCGGGTGCTCTTTGATTGTTGTTAAAATTGTGTTTTTTCTCATTTTATATTCAATGAAGTTTAAAAGAAATAGTCCTAGGACATGGTACTGTCCTATCATTGTCCTCTGATATTTGACATTAGACCGACTATCTAGCACTGGTGGATGGAAGGATTGCTTTTTGTAACTGAATAGAAGTGTTTGGATGCAAATTCATCATGCATGGATTCATGGAAAGCTTCTTTCAGACAGGAATGACATGAATTTCAATATGTTTACTCACAGTTTTAAATTCTTCCACCAGCTCTCGATATTTCGAAAGCTTCTCATTCCATGCAAGGCTGCTAGGTGGTTCAGTGGATAGAGCACTGAGCCTGGAGTCAAGATAGACCTGAATTCAAATCCAGCCTCATACACTTTCTAGTGATGTGACCCTGGGCAAGTCGCTTAACCTCTATCTGCCTCAATTTGCTCAGCTGAATAATGGGTATATAACAGTAATGGGTATAATCATCCCCTACCTTCCAGTGTTTTGTGAGGATCAAATGAGATAATATTTGTAAAATGCTTAGCATAGTTTCTAGCACATAAGTGCTTAATGTATGCTTATTTCCCTCCCTCCTTCCTTCCTCCTTCTTCCCTCCTTCCTTCCTCCTTCCTTCCTTTTTTCTTCCTTGCTTCCTCATCACAATTTTTACAAATTCTTGTCATCTTGCCCACAAAATAAATCACAACCTTATATTCCTTCCAAATGTATTTGTTAATTGTGGGATATCCAGGCTGTTAGATCATGCAGTGGATACAATGCTGGTCATAGAGTCCAGAAAACCTGAGTTCAAATTCAGCTTCACAGACTTACTGGATCTGTGACTCTGGACAAGTGACTCTACCATTATCTGCCTCAGTTTCCTCAACCATACAATGAGGTTATTCAAAGTACCTACTTCCCAGAGTTGGTGCAAGAGTAAAATGATGTAATATATGTGACATAGTTTGCAAACCTTAAAGCACTACACAAATGTTGGCTGCCATTGTCATTAATATTATTAATACCAGTGTCTTTTATTTTTCCAAACCAGTTGCTGTAAGGCTGAAGATGCTTCTAGGAACTCTCCCATTGAGTTCTACTGAGAAGCAATCAGCTCCTGGCTCCGGAACAAAGTCTAGGATTTTAACTGTAAGTCTCAAAGCACTTTACATACATTAAATATAATACCCTCTGAGGCAGGCTGGTTGGGGAGTCTTTTTCTTTAAAGATATCTAGTTCTTGGAAAAATCAATAGTGCCTTGCCAGCATTCAGTATTAATAATATCTTCTACTTACATAGCACCTTTTTTTTCTGATGAGCTCAAAATGTTTTATGCAGACATTAACTAATTCGTTCTCAGACCCCTGGGAAGTAGATTTGATTATACATCTTGGTATCTGCATCTTCTGCTGTGCCTAGCACAGTATCGATCACACAGTAGGCATATGGTACGTTTACTGGGTGATGAAATATCTGAAACAGAAGATCAAGACAGGGATGCAACTTATTCCCAAGTCATGCAGAGTTTAAGTAATAAAGTCTAATCCACATGTTCAGTCAGGCAGCTAGCATTTATTAAATACCTACTGTGTGCCAGGCACTATGTCCAGGTTGATTGTTTCTGCTTTTGTCCACTACACTTAACTAGGAATATTTAATCTTTGATACAGTTGGAGTGGGAAGGGAGGAAAGGACTGGACTTCTAAGAATAATGAACCAAATCTATTTCTAAAATTGATTTAAAAAAACCATCAAATCACTTGAACAGCATAGTAGGCACCTTTGAGGGACAATCTTGGAGTCAGAATGACTATGGTTCAAAGCCTGCCTATGGCACATAGGCTGAACTAGTCACTAAACCTCTCCTTTCTATTTTTTTTTTAATATCCTTTATATTAATTTATTTATTTTTACTTTTCAACATTCATTTTCACAAGATTTTGAGTTCCAAATTTTCTCCGCTATCCCTCCCCTTCTCCCACTGAAGACGGCATACATTCTGATTACCCCTTCCCCCAGTCTGCCCTTTCTTCTATCAGCCCCCTGCCTTATCCCCCTACCCCTTACTTTCTTGTAGAGAGAGATAGATTTCTATACCCCATTGCCTGCATAACTTATTTCCCAGTTGAGTTCCAAATTCTCTTCCTTCTTCCCTCCCCACCCACCCTCATTCAGAAGGTGAGCAATTCAATATAGGTTATACATGTGTTGTTATGCAAAAAACTTCCATGATAGTCATGTTGCGGAAGGCTAACTATATTTCCCATCTTATCCCACACCCCCATTTATTGTATTTCCTCCTTTGACCCCGTCCCTTTTCAAAAGTGTTTGCTTCTGACTACCCCTTCCCCTAATCTGTCCTGCCTTCTATCATTTCACGCCTCCCCTTATCCCTGAACCCTCTACTTTCCTGTAGGGTAAGATACCCAATGGATTGTGTATGTTATTCCCTCCTTAAGCCAAATCTGATGAGAGTAAGGTTCCCTCATTCCCTTTCACTTCCCTGCTCTTTCCCTCCATTGTAAAACTTTTTCTTACCTCTTTTATGTGATATAATTTACCCCATTCTACCTCTCCTTTTCCCCTTCTCCCAATATATTCCTCTCTCACCCTTTAGTTTTATTTTTTTAGATATTATCCCATTCTTAATATTCAACTCACCCTGTGCCCTTTGTCTTTCTCCATACATCCCTGTCTCTCTCTGTCTCTTTCTCTCTGTCTCTCTCTCTTTTTCTGTCTCTCTCTCTCTCTGTCTGTCTGTCTCTCTGTCTGTCTCTCTCTCTCTCTCTCTCTCTGTCTCTGTCTCTCTCTCTGTCTGTCTGTCTGTCTGTCTCTCTGTCTGTCTCTCTCTGTCTCTGTCTCTCTGTCTCTCTCTCTCTCTCTCTCTCTCTCTCTCTCTATATATATATATATATATATATACATATACATACACATACACATACACAAACACACATATGTGTGTGTCTCATGAGTTGCAAATTTCATCTTTCTATGTAGGAATGTAAATGGTTCAACTTTAATAAGTCCCTTATGATTTCTCTTTCTTGTTTACCTTTTCATGCTTCTCTTGATTCTTGTATTTGAAAGTCACATCTTCTGTTCAGCTCTGGTCTTTTCATCAAGAATGTTGAAAGTCCTCTATTTCATTCAATGTCCATTTTTCCCCTGAAGTATTATACTCAGTTTTCCTGGGTACGTGATTCTTGGTTTTAATCCTAGCTCTATTGACCTCCGGAATATCATATTCCAAACCCTTTGATCCCTTAATGTAGAAGCTGCTAGATCCTGTGTTATCCTGATTGTGTTTCCACAATACTCAAATTGTTTCTTTCTGGCTGCTTGCAATATTTTCTCTTTGACCTGGGAACTCTGGAATGTGGCTACAATATTCCTAGGAGTGTTCCTTTTGGGATCTTCTCAAAGAGGTGTTCTGTGGATTCTTTCAATTTCTATTTTAGCCTCTGGTTCTAGAACATCAGGGCAGTTTTCCTTGATAATTTCTTGAAAGATGATGTCTAGGCTTTTGGTTTTTTGATCATGGCTTTCAGGTAGTCTAATAATTTTTAAATTATCTCTCCTGGATCTATATTCCAGGTCAGTGGTTTTTCCAATGAGCTATTTCACATTGCCTTCTATTTTTTTCATTCTTTTTGTTCTGTTTTATAATTTCTTGATTCTTCATAAAGTCATTAGTTTACATTTTCTCCATTCTAATTTTTAAGGAACTATTTTCTTCAGTGAGCTTTTTGACTTCCTTTTTCATTTGGCCAATTCTACTTTTCAAGGCATTCTCCTCATTGGCTTTTTGGACTTCTTTTACCATCAGGGTTACTCTATTTTTTAAGGTGTTATTTTCTTCAGTGTTTTTTTGATGTCCTTTAGCAAGCTGTTGACTCATTTTTCCTGATTTTCTTGTATCACTCCCATTTCTCTTCCAAATTTCTCCTCTACTTCCCTTACTTGATTTTCAAAATCCTTTTTGAGCTCTTCCATGGCCTGTGACCAATTCATATTTTCCTTGGAGGCTTTGGATGTAGGAGCTTTGACTTTGTTGTCTTCTTCTGTCTGTAGGTTTTGATATTCTTTGTCACCAAAGTAAGATTCTATAGTATGAGTTTTTTACACTGTTTGCTCATCTTCCCAGCCAATTACTTCACTTTGGAGCTCTTTGTCAAGGTAGGACTCTGATTCCAGAGTGGAGTGTGCTCTATCCAAAGCTTCAGTGATTTGCATAGCTGTTTTCAGAGACACTTCTAGGCACCTGTAAATTTTCAGTTCTTTTAAAGTGGTATGATCAAAGGAGGGATGTTTATTCCTTTCCTGGCCTGTGATTTGGTCTGTGAATGACCTCAAGCTCTCTTTTCTGCCTTGGAACTGTGAGGACCATTCTCTCTCCACAGCCACCACAAACTTTGCCAAGCCAATGCTCCTCCTTACCCCAGGACCACCACCTAGGACTCCGACCCAGATCAAAACAGGGCAAAGCAAGAGAATCCTGCCTCAGAGCCCGCAAAGAGGTCCCTGCAATCCCCCTCTGATTGGCTGCTTGATTGCCCCACTGTCTGTAGGCCTGGAGCTCTGGAAGCAGCCCCTGTTGCTATTGCTGCTGCTGCTGCCACTGCCACTGCCACCTCCAGTACCTTTGCTGCCCCGGGGCTGGGGCTGGACCATGCTCTTCTCTCATCAAGGTCTGACAGAGTTTTTCCACGTACCTTCTACTTTGTCTTTGGTGTTTGTCGGTTGAGAAACCTGGAAACCACCACAGCTACCAGCAATCCAGCCCCTGAGGCCTGCTTCAGCCCAGTCTATGCTGGTGTGGTCCACACTGGACTGTGCTCCCCTCCCCAGGCTGGTATGATAGACCTTTCCCATGAGCCTTCTAAGTTGTCTTGGGCTGGAGATTTGTTTCACTCTGTCATTTTGTGGGCTTTATAGCACTAGAATTTGTTTATATTCCTTTTTGATAGATATTTGGAGTTGTTTGGGAGAGAGTTCAAGCAAGTCCCTGCTTTTACTTCACCATCTTGGCTCCGCCCCACCCCCACACTTAACCTCTTATTTACCCAAGGCAACTTTCAAATATAAAATGCAAATAAGTTGCTGATTTGCATTGGTCAAAGAAGTTCCCTCACTGTGAATGCCCTATACTAATGAAATCACAGTTTGGACTGACTCCTCTCTCCCTCCTCCCTACCACTTCCTTATTCCACCCAATATAATATGTGGTTTTTCCTTCCTTTTGGAAAGTACCATCATGGGTGATGTCTTACTTGCATGTGAACTGGATTTAAGTGAAGCAGAGTTGCAGGAAGTTTTCGGCCTCACTCTCTCTTCTAGAGCCATCAAAGTCCAGCGGCAGGACAAAAATCAGGATGACAAGTGATAGCTTGGGATATGGTGGATGACCTAGGCATCTTTATGTCTGACCAAGCTCTAAGCATTCCACACTACCTGCTTCAGTTGCCTTCATGGCCATTGGAACAAAATGTTCCTCATCTATAAAGTGGGGATAATGATAGTATTTGTTCCATGGGGTTGTTGTGTGGATCAAATGAGATGCAGTATGAACTATGCAACCTCTATATTTCCATTCATTTCTAAATCCATATATAACATGGAAAGTGCTATGTAAATATTGATTATTTTAATATCATTGTTATCTTAATTATCTTTATGAAGGAGCTCCAGTTAATAGAAAATTCCAGTTGGTTGAAGGCAAGATAAATCCCGGAATAAGGCTGGACTGGATGCTGAATTCCTTGGTCCTACTTAAAGACATAGATTTAAATAGAGTCATGGAATCCAACAGCCAATCTTTACTCAAATTTATGACTTGTTTATTATCTTTTGTTATGAATCATTTCAGTCATGTCTGACTCCACCTCCCTCCATTTGGGATTTTCTTGGCAAAGAGACTGGAGTGGTTTGCCATTTCTGTCTCGAGATTATTTTATAGATGGGGAAACTGAGGCAAATAAGATTAAGTAACTTTCTCAGAATCACAAGTGTCTGAGGCCAAATTTCAACTCAGGATGGCTCATTTTCCTGACTCCAGGCCTGACATTCTATGCACTGTGCCATCTCGCTGCCCTTTTTATTACCCAGTCCAATGTAAACTGACAACAAGTGTTGAAAAATGAATACAGAGTACTGGGAGTCCAAAGATCTGGGTTCTAATCCTGACTCTACCATTAATAGTGTGTCTCTGGTGAAGGTCGCTTCAATCTAAGTCTTAATTCCCTTAGCTATAAAATAGGAGAATTAAGACTGGATGATCTCTGAGATCCCTTTCAGTTTTTTCCAAATACAGAACTGAGGAATCATTCCATTGTGGATTCATGTGTGGAATATAGCATTGGGAGATGCAGTATCATGTTTAAGTAACATAAAGTAGGCTATTTCACTAGATTATAGAGTATGTGGAAGGGAGAAAGGTATAAAAGACAAGAAATGTAGGAAGGGACCAGGTTATGAATGGTTTTAAAAATCAGAGGATTTTGTACTTGATCCTGGAGATAATAGGGAGTTCACTCAAGTTTATAGAGTAGGCCGATGACCTGCCCTTTAGGAAGATCACTTTGATAGATGAGTAGAAGATGGATTGTAGTGAGGAGTTCATTTCCAGGAGAGCTCAGTTGGAGTCATTCCTTCTTGTACTCTTGTACTCTTATACTAAATAAATAAATAAATGAACAAACAAATAGATAGATAAATGAATGAACAAATAAATAAATAAAAGTACTATCCATGACTGATATGCCTAAATGTTTCAGTATAGAATAATACATCTAGACTGCACGTCATTCGTTGATCAGCCATTTGCTAATTGAACACCTCTCCATCCTAACTAGTATTCATCTTTCTCATGAAAGTTTTGGTGGTAATTTAGCATAGTGCCTAGCACATAGTAGGTGCTTAACAAATGCTGATAGATTGGTATACTACTTAATACGCTCAAATCCTCAAACAGATATACAATCTTATCCATCTGGATGCTCCCTCCAATGTTGTAGATTGCAGCTTACCCAAGCTTGCCCATCTTGTGTGACTCTTGTCTATGTCCTCGCAAATCTTCATACAAGAGAATCTACTCAACTTGCTAGCGGCTTCCTTTGTTTTTTTGTAATATCACAAGGATACCAGTGGAACACTCTGGCTGTCTTCTTGTCATCTCTTGCCTTTGCCATGTGACATACTCAGCTTCTTTTCTTAACATGCATCCCTGATGACATCTTAGGAAGATATTAATTGTTCAATTGTTGTCGAACCATTGTTCAACGACAATTGAAATTGTTGAATTATAACTGAACGAAAATATGTTCAATTCAAGTAGTATTTTTTAGAATTTATTACAACTTTATTAACATAGAAATCAATCTTAAATATAAAATAAAAGAAACACATATATTTATGAATTATTAAAGTAACCATAACAATATTAATGCACTGGGCGTGCTTGTTTTAGGTGCAAAATTTCTCAAAATGTGCTATCTTTGATGACACTGTTGCCACTAATAGTTCTTTTTCAACTATATTTTTCTTTTTATTATGTCCCTCCCACTATTACTCCTACCATTGATCAAATAAAAACAAAAAAGGAAATCCTTAATGCATACATGATTATTCTAGCAAATCAAATTGGCTATGTCAGAAAATATATGCCTCTTTCTGAATCTTAAGTTCATCACCTCTTTGGAAGGGAGTGAGTTGTATGTTTCATCTTCATTCTTTTGGACTGGTGTTTTATCATGAATTTGATTTAGTTTCTAATTCTAATGAAACTTCAGTTCTTTCAAAATTGATTTTCTCAGCCACGTTATAATTTTTGTGCTAGTTTTATTCACTTTGATATGTATCAGTTCATGAATGTCTTCTCAGTTTCTTCAGAAACCATCCATTTTGTCATTTCTTCTGTAACAATAACATTTATGTTACATTCATATACTGTAACTTATTTAGCCATTCCCCGAGAGGAGGTTACCCCTCTAGTTTCCATTTTTTGGCAACCATGGAAAGAATTGCCTTAAATATTTTGGCACGTATAGGTCCTTTCTCTCCTTCTTTGACAGAGATAGTAGTAGCATGGCCGGGTTAAAGGATATGCACATTTTAGTAAAGTTTGGGGCATAGTTTCAAATGTCTAGGCCAATTTTTACAAAATAGCTAAACCAATTCACCATTTCAGTAAGAGTGCAAAAGTGTGCCTGTTTTCCCACAGCTCTTTCAACATGTGTCATTTTCCTCTTTTGTCATATTAATTCAGGCAGTTTTCAAGGGAAGAAATCCAAATTATCAATAGCTACATAAAAAAGGTACTCAAATTCACTAATAATTAGAGAAATACACATTAAAGCAACTCGGAGGTTCCCCCTTACTCCCATCACATTGGCAAAGATGACAAAGGTTCAAAATAACAAAATTTGGAAGAGCTATAGGAAAACAGGAACATGAATGAATTGCTGATAGGACTGTTAATTGGTCCAGCCATCCTGGAAAGCAATTTGGAATTATGTTCCAAAAGTCACTAAACATTATAGAGTCAAAGTAGGGGATTTACCTACCTGTTAGGTAATAGCTACACAAATTGTGGCACATAAGTGTAATGGAATATCATTGTACCATAAGCAATGACAAAATGGACAGATTTAGAGAAAACTGGGAAGATCTTTATGAGCAAAGTAAGTAAAACGAAGAGGATAATTTATAAAACAACAATGTAATAAAGAAAAACAACTTTGAAAGACTTCAGAAATCTTATCAATGCAATGCTAAACTACAGATCTTTAAAGAACTGAAGATTAACCATAATACCCACCTCCTGACAGAGGGCTGATAGACATAAAATGCAAAGTGGGACACACATTTACACACACACACACACACACACACACGCACACACACATATATGTATATATACATATACATATACATGTATATATATATATATATATACATGTATATATATATATATAATCTAGACAGAGAGGGGAGTAGGGAGGGAGGAAGGAGGGGAGAGAGACAGAGAGAGACAGAGAGACAGTTTTCTTTTTGCTTTCATTATTCAGTTTGGGGACGGCAGTGGGAGAAAGATAATAAATGCTATAAAATAACAAATAAGTTTATGCTAAAGCATAATACATACCTACATATGCACATAGTCAGTTCAACAAGCATGCCTACCACATGCAATGTTTTGTATTAAGCACCACAGATCCAAAGTCTGAAATCAAAAATACCTGTCCTCAAGGTACTTATATTTTATATAAAAAACACACAAGCAGGTACGTTAATGCCAAGTAATTCGAAATTGGAGAAAGCTCTATTGATCAGGAAAAACACTCAGGAAATAGTTTATAAACAGAACCTCTAAAGAAGCTAAGAACGATAGCCCTATGAGGGAAGCTGAGTTAGTCTAAAGGTGAATAGGAACTTATAACTATGTTTGCAAATGAATTTAGGGCACTGCTGATGTAGTCAACATGTAATTTTTTCATCATTTTGCACGGCGAATAGCAGATCATGATCTCTGGAATCTCAATGGTAGCTCCAGGGTCATCAATATTACCAGATGCAAAGTTAAACCAACTTTTACAGATGAGGGATGCCTTTAGACTAGCCATGATAAAATGTAACCCACCAGATGAATTTCTGTGATATGATTGCAAAATGAACCTTTTTTTTAAACAGGCAAAGGAAGGGGCAGTCAGTCTGAGATTTACACCTGATTTGTGTTATAGTAATCTTTGAAATTAAGAAGTGTATCCTTGCATTTCATTAAATTCTGGCTAATGAGATAACTGTCTTCCCAAGGAGGGAATGATAAAGTACTCATGCCATAAAGCATAAATTAATACTGCAAGGTTAAACACTGGAACTAACTCATGTTTCAACAAAAGCCCCTACCAGCAGTTAAATTAACTGACATAAATACCATAAAATCTGTCTTTATTTTAGTTTCAGATGATGCTTCTTTTTACACCCCTGCTTTCAGTTTGTATAACTCATTTTTGCACATCATTGCATGCCCCATTTGCCATTTAAAGAATCAGCTACAACAGGGGAAAAAAGATTTAAGGAATCAAATACTCGGAGGGGGAAAAAGCTGGTGGGTCTGGGGGATGTCTTACTGGATAGCATTAGTGCTGGGGGAAAAAATACCACAATAGACAGCCATAGTTCAAAGAAACAGTTAATTATGAGACGGCCAGCCCAAAGAAATCGACTTTTTTTAAGCCTTTGATAGACATTTGGGGGAAAAAATGCTAAAGAAAACCTGTGGTGATAATAGGTTTGATATATATTCTGGCAAAAATTATATCACATTAATGAGGTGGCTTAAAGGGCTCATGCATTTTGTAGGAGGCATTTCAATGTATTAGTATAATTAGCAGTGATGAGAAAACTGTTTGGAACTGAATTACCTCTCACGAGTTCATTTGAGCTATATGAAATTACACCATGCAAGAAGGGAAATTATGGAGCCATCCAGAGAGAGTTCATGCCTGATTTGATCATAGCCACTAATTGGATGATCATTTTCGTAAAGCTTTTCAAATGCTTGACAGTTTCTGCCTCTCATTTTTTTTAATGGACAAGCTCTTTATTTCTTGCACGAAGCCACCAAACATAGGTTTGTTAGAGATTTGGGTGTTGCGGCAGGGACCTTACAGGTGTAATTGTCACAATCTGAGCAACCTTTGTCCCTTAATTAGCTACTTTTGGGGAACCCCTAATGAGAGTTGCTGTTCTCGTTAACAATCTTAGAGAATACCTGATGAGTGAGGCTCTCGAAAGCTGATGCATGTCAGCAGACGCCATATGACAGCAATTTAATGAAGTTAAGAACTGACCTGGTTCGGATGGAGAGAAAAGAATTTTTGTTGTACTCCTTTTGATTCCTGTTAGCCTGAATGTGTGTGTGTGTGTGCGTGCATGCATGCATGTGTGTATGTGTATGTGTTTAGAGTAAATTGAGTGTTCTAGTGAAGGATAATAGAAAGGTGAAGGGTACCAGAAGGAGAGCTTATTAATGGAAATATGTTATGAGCCCTACTCCTAGGACATTCAATATCTAATAACAGAGGAATAGTGGTCAAAGCTTTCTCTGTATAATCTATTTGAAATGGAGTGCATGATGTGGAATGCTCTTGAGGTTTCATTTCGGATGGTCAAACATCTTCCTTCTTTTCTCTTTTACTTTCTTCTTTTTTATTTGGATTTCTAATGCTTTTCTTGTTTGAATCATTTCCATTTCAGTCATGTAAACTTCTGCCACCAAATGTGGACTTGGTGTTATCTGGAGTGGAAATTATTATTACTTAAAATTAGTACTTTTATCAAATAGCATGTATAACCTGGTAAATCAAGGAAGAAAACCATTATTGAACATGTGCTACTGGATTTGTGGATGTAAAAGAAAGATGTGACACTAAACCAAAGATTGTCTTATCTGGATAGGGAGGTACAATTTTATCAGGGGAGAGGGAGTGAAACCTTTAACATACAGAATGAAACCAATTATAGCATATGCATATATAGAGTGCCACATACCCACCTCATGAATACATGTAATATTTTAATTCTCTGTATATGTATAATTTAATCTTTCTGTTAGAATACTAGTGATTCCTTTGGTTTACTTTTATTAATTTTTTATTGTCAAGGGTCACACTGACATCAGGACTGAAGTCTAAAAAAGCAGAGAGATGAAGTGACTTTTCTAGAGTTAACATGGCAAGCAACCTATCAGGGATGTGAACAAAGGTCTCCTGACTCTGAATCTTGTATTATCCTATCTATCCTATGGTGATTCCTTCTACATGTATATACCAAACCCATCTAGGCCTTCTCAGCTGATGGATTTCTTGTCCATTTCTTTTTTTAAAATCTTCCATAGAATACCTGCCCAAGGTAGATCAAGACCTTTCTCTGATTCTTTTAATATTTTATGAATTTTTTAAATAGCATTAATTAAACATTAAAATACACAAGAAAAAAGAAGGAAGTTAGGAATACAATCAAGTAGGGGAATGTGGGTACCATCATGCTGAATTTAATATACACTTAAAAAAATAAGGCATACATAGCCAAGATTCATGGTTTCATATTATTATATACGTATATACATACATATATATAGCATATGTATGCTACCTATCAAACATCCGTCTATGTATCTATTATCTCCTGTCTCTCTGTCTCTGTCTCTGTCTCTGTCTCTGTCTCTCTCTCTCTCTCTCTCTCTCTCTCTGTGTCATGGAAACAAATGTAACATTCGAATTGTCTGTCTGTCCATGCTGTGCTCCCATTATATCACTGATGCGTCTACCAATGGAGATAGCGATAGATATCTATATACGTAGATATAGATATACACATACATAGATAAATGTGTATGTGTGTATATATTAATTCCATGTAAGATTTTAAAGAATATATATTATGTATGTATGTATTTTTCAATGCCAGATTTCAGACTCCCTATCAGGGATAAGTGCAGTTTCAGGATGGAACACAAGACTAAATGACATAACTAGGGTGAGAACAGACCCAGAAAAGACAAGCGACTTGCCCAAGACCACGTGCTGCTCTGGACTAGCAGAGTGAGGACCCAAACCTCGCTCCCCTGACTCCAAATCCTTTCCCTCTATTTCCATTATACCATGCTTCCTACTTCGAAATTATGCATAAGGCTGACCCTGTGGCTAGAGAGAGATAGCAGGGCTTTAGTAGTCACAAAAAGTCACCTCATATCTTCAATTGCCTGGCATTACATAGCTATGCCTGCCTGAGAAAGAACATAGCTAGGCCTATGGGGGAGGGGCAAAAAGTAGTATATTGATATGGTACTGTATGTCAAAGGATCTAGGGGGGAATATAATGAATGGGAGTTTAGGCTCAGATAACTCTCTAACGCTTATGTTGTAGAGTCCAAAGAAACAGCTTTTGAGAAAGACTTTCATCCTTGAATAACTTGTGGTATTTTATTTTAACTAAACTATGATGAAATCAGTGGAGGCCACATAGGAAGAAGCAAAACCATGGGGATGCTATTAACCGTTGTGCAATTCCAGTTCATGTGGGAATGTGATTCCACTTAGCCAAAAAACAATAGCATCCAAGGAAAGAAGAAAGAAGAAGTGACTGTCATTGTTTTGAATTGTTCCTGAGCATTTCCATTGTGCCATGAATTTTAAGTCACATATCATTTCATTAGCATTCATTTTATTGGTATACCACATGTGTAGTAACATAATATTAGGAAAAAGAAATAATATGATTTTAAGTGTTGGCTTATACAGCTTACAGAGGATGCTTATCAAACATTCAGGGGAACTGCACATCAAAAAGTGGCTTTCATATTTAGCCCAGTTCTCCAGCTGCATTAATTCTCTGGAAAGTTGCTAGAAAATTATGGAAGTGTCTTGATGCTTATTAGATCCCACAGTGGTCCTTATTTTAAGCAATTAACCAGTAATTTCCTGAGTGCCTAATATATGCTACATTATATAATGCAGGGATTCTGAACTTTTTCTGCATCATGGAGCCCTTTGGCAGTCTGGTGAGACTTTTGGACTCCTTTGCAGAATAATTTTAATGCATAAAACAAGTAGGATTGCAAGGTAAATCAATTATATTTAAATTTGGTTACTTAAATAAAAAAATCAGGGGCCCATGATATAAAGGATCCAGCAGGATAATACATTGCCATTTGCCCTCAAAGAATTGACAGCCTTATCTGAGGTCAGTTTCATATTTTCTTCAGAATCTAACATGGTGTTTAGTGCATGGAGGGTGCCTTATTAAGATTAATTGATGGATTCAGTGAAGTCATCACACAACAGGAATATATTCAACATCTACTCTGTGCCAAGTACTATGCTATGTGTTGGTGAAACAAATACAAATGCAAAGAAAGCAATTGCTGTTCTTAAGGAGCTGCCACTCTGATGGGGAGAGAAGGATAAGGATAAGAAGAATAAATATAAAAGAATAAATACAAGGTGGTTGGGGGCCTGAGGGCAACCCTACACCTCATAGGTATGATTTGGATGATTAGCCAGCAAAGAAGAATGAGAAGTGGTCAAGTAGGAGAAAGAAGAATCAGGAAAATAGTGTGACTAAAACCCAGGAACAAATGAGTATCCTGCAAAAGAGGGCAGTCAATTGTGACAAATGTGAGAGAAAGGTCAAGAATGATAAAGCTCAGAAAAGGCCATTAGATTTGGAGATTAAGAGGCCATTGGTGACTTTGGAGAGAAAGATTTCAGTTGAATAATGAGATTGGACCCAGATCATAAAGGGTTGAGGAATATGTGAGAGGGAAAAAAATGGAGGTAACAAGTGGAGACAGCTTTTTGTAGGAGTTTGGCTGAGAAATGGAGGGGATATGTAGATTGATAGCTTGTGGGGATGGATTGATGCTAACAAATCTGAAAGTAAAACAATAGAATATGGAAACACACAGTGCTGGTACAGAGTACACAATATAGGTTTTATAGGAATTCAGAAGATGGAGATGTTAAGGTAGACCACTGTATTCAGGGAAGGAAGCCAGATAAAGAGAGCATTGAAACTGGAGTTTAATAATTTAGACTTGATGTTATAAGCAGTGTGTGTATGCATGTGTGGGTGTGTGCATGTTTGCATGGGAGTGTTTTATGGATCTGTGATTTCATTGTTATGAATAACTTCAGGTGAGGAAACTCCCTCCACCAATGTAGATCAGCAATTGTTCTTCAATTTACAGTCTTAAAGAGTGACGTTGGTGGGAGGGAAGAAGTGGTGAATTGTGGAACTAAAAGATTAAGCAATTATGCAGAGCCACACAACCAGTAAATATCTGAAGTGAGACTTGAATCCAACTTTGAAACAAGCTGTATGTGCACGATGTCATGTTTCTGGTGCCATAAACAACAGGGAGCCAGCAAAGGCTTTTGAGTACAAGAGTAACATGAAGAAAGTAATTCCTTACCCTGATAACCCTGACAGTGGTATGTGAGATAAGTTTAGATATAGGAAACAGGAGTAAAGGATGCTGATTTTGAAGCTATTCTAGTAATTGAAGCATAAAGTGGTATCCTTTGAAGTTCCTACATAAACTACACAACGCTCCTGATGATACATTTCCTTAATTATAACTTGTGTGTCATTTCTTGAAGCTATGTAGTCTTTGATAGTATGATGTAGGCTACTTATGACCATCATGGGTCTTTCTGTTGCTGTTAGAGAAATCTGCAATTTTGCCATTGTGGTATTGCATAATTCCCACAAAAATAGGATAACTTTTGATATCAGAAATCTATTTAAAAAACAGTTTTTCATCAAGGACCAACTAGAGATCATTGAAATCAATTAATAATTACATAAATGCAATTTAGCCCTCTTTGGTTGTCTTTGTCAGTTCTAGGGATACTAAATTTTATTGTCCAATTGCAGAGTCTGCCATAGATAGATAGATAGATAGATATAGATTTTATATGTATATATACATATATATGGAGAGAGAAAGAGAGACAGAGATTGAGAGAGGGAGAGAGAGAGAAACAGATATTTATATGTGTATACATGGACTTCATTCAACTACATTCCATAGTCTGGGCAATATAAAAATTTCCTTAATTTACTTTTTCTCCTTTGTGGATCTCTTTTGCATGGTCATGAGGAAGTTCTAGAATAGTCTGGTGCTTTATGAAATCCGTATAATAGCATTTTATTAAGAACATCTGGAGATCTTCAGTATTCATAAGGAACAACTCTTTGATTTGAACTATGCTCAGGACGTTGTCTTTGCCAATGGAGACTAACATTGCTGAGCATAAGGCACAGCTAGATGATGCAATGGGTGGAGCACTCAATCTGAAGTCAGGAAGACATGAATTCAAATCCAGCCTCAATCACCTGTTTGGGCCATACGACCACAGGTTAGTCACTTTAAACTCTCTGCACCTCAGTTTCCAGATTTGCAAAATAGAGATTAAAATAGTACCTACTGCAGTTGATTGTCATTACAATACTCCTATTACTATATCAGTGTTCTAGTTCTTCTCATTTCATTGCTCCCTTCACAAGAGGGAGGGGATAAAATCAGAAATGAAAATAAAATGTTTAAACGAATAAATACATGTTAATTGATGGATACAAAAATAAATGAATGCACAAAGGTAAAAAAAAAAGTAGTACCTACCTCCAAGGATTCATATGAAAATCAAATGACATACTGGTAAAGTGCTTTGCAAAACTTAAAGCACCACACACATTCTATTTTTATTGTGCATCACACTGTTTTATGCCTAACTGAAATAAACGTTTAAATATTGTTGAAAAAATTTCATTCTATGACTATATCTACCAAGTTATCTTATCTGATCATAACAAATGCATGGAAGATATCTTGCTGCATAAACTAAGAGAATACAGCGAAGCAAATTCATTGTGGGTGTAGCTATAAATTAATTAAACTGGAAAGTAATTTGGAATTATGCAAGGAAAGTTGCTAAATTGTCCCACTGCTTAGCTCTGCAATTACCCTAATGAGACTATTTCCCAAGAAGGTAATTGACAACAGGAAAAGCCCCATAAATGCAAAAATGTTCAAAGTAACATTGTTTGTGATAGTGAAAATCTAGAAACAAGATATGTGCTCAAAAAATTGGCAAATCACTAACTAATCAAATTATGGTACATGAAACTAATAAAAGATTACTGCATGGCAAGGAATGACAAATAGGAATAACTCAAAGGGAACTGAGAAGACTTATATGAAATGATACACAGTAAAGAAAGAAGAGCCAAACAAACTATATATACAATGAATACAGCATAAATACATTCTGCATGGAAAGAAAAACAACAAACAAACAAACCTCAGAAGATGGTGGAATAAAAGCAGGGACTTGCTTGAGCTCTCCCCCAAACCTCTCCAAATACCTGTAAAAATGACTCTAAACAAATTCTAAAGGTACAGAATCAACAAAAAGACAGAATGAAATGAATCTCCAGCTCACGACAACCTGGAAGGTGGATAGGAAAGATCTTCTGGGAACAGAGAATAGTTCAGTGTGGAATGGCACAGACAGGGCTGGAACAGGCCTCTGGGGACTGAATCACTGGCAGCTGTGGTGATTTCCAGACTTCTTAACCCATAAACACCAAAGACAAAGTAGAATGTCAGTGGGGAAACTCTGTCAGATCTGGGTGAGAAAAGAGTGCAGTCTGATCCTTGCCCTGGGGTGGTGGAGGTGGTGGGGGCAGTCATAGTGGTGGCAGCAGCAACAGCAGCAGCAGCTGTTTCTGAAGATCCAGGCCCACAGATGGTGGGAGGATCAAGCGACTGATCAGAGGTGGATTGCAGGGACCTCTTTCCTGGTGCCGAGTCAGGATTCTTTTGCTTTGCCTTGCTTGGATCTGAGTCGCAGTCCTAGGTGGTGGTCCTGGGGTGAGGAAGAGTGTTGACGTGGCAAAGCTTGTGATGGCTATGGACAGAGAATCCTCCTTACAATTCTGAGGCAGAAAAGAGTGCTTGGGGTCATTCACAGACCAAAGCACAGGCCAGGAAAGGAATAAACATCTCCCCTTTGATCATACCACCTTAGAAGAACTGAAAATTTACAGGTACCTAGAAGTATCTCTGAAATCAGCTGTGCAAAATCACTGAAGCTTGGGACAGAGCAACTCTCCACTCTGGAAGCAGAGTCCTACCTTGACAAAGAGCTCTAAACTGAAGTAATTGGCTGGGAAGATGAGCAAACAGTGTAAAAAGCTCATACTATAGAATCTTACTTTGGTGACAAAGAAGACCAAAACATACAGCCAGAAGAAGTCAAAAAATTCAAAGATCCTATATCAAAAGCCTCCAAGAAAAATGTGAATTGGTCACAGGCCATGGAAGAGCTCAAAAAGGATTTGGAAAAGCAAGTTAGAGAAGTAGAGGAAAAAATGGGAAGAGAAATGAGAGTGATGCGAGAAAACCATGATAAATGAGTCAATGACCTGCTAAAAGAAACCCCCCAAAATACTGAAGAAAATAACACCTTAAAAATAGAGCAACCCAAATGGTAAAAGAGCCCCCAAAAGCAAACAAGGAGAACACCTTAAAAGGCAAAATTAGCCAAATAGAAAAGGAGGCCCAAAAGACCACTGAAGAAAATACTGCCTTAAAAATTAGAATGTAGCAAATGGAAGCTAGTGACTTAATGAGAAATCAAGAAATTATGAAACAGAACCAAAAGAATGAAAAAATTAAAGACAATGTGAAATATCTCATTGGAAAAACCACCAACCTGGAACATGGATCCAGAAGAGATAATTTAAAAATTATTAGACTATCTGAAAGCCATGATCAAAAAAAGAGCCTAGACATCATCTTTCAAGAAATTATCAAGGAAAACTGCCCTGATGTTCTAGAACCAGAGGATAAAATAGAAATTGAAAGAATCCACAGATTACCTCTTGAATAAGATCCCAAATGGAAAACTCCTAGGACTATTGTAGCCAAATTCCAGAGTTCCCAGGTCAAGGAGAAGATATTGCAAGAAGACAGAAAGAAACATCTTGAGTACTGTGGAAACACAATCAGGATAATACAAGATCTAGTAGCTTCTACATTAAGGGATCAAAGCGTTTGGAATATGGTATTCCAGAGGTCAAAAGAGCTAGAATTAAAACCAAGAATCACCTACCCAACAAAACTGAGTATAATACTTCAGGGGGGAAAATGGATATTGAATGAAATAGATGACTTTCAAGCATTCTTGATGAGAAAACCAGAGCTGAATAGAAAATTTTACTTTCAAATACAAGAATCAAGAGCAGCATGAAAAGGTAAACAGGAAAGAGAAATCATAAGGGACTTATTAAAGTTGAACTCTTTATATTCCTATGTGGAAAGATGATATTTGTAACTCATGAGACATTTCTCAATATTAGGGTAGTTGAAGAGAATATATATGTATATACATACACATACACATGCATATATACTTATATATACACACACACACATATATACTTACATACAGGGAGAGCCAGAGAGAAAGGTTTAGGGTGAGTTGAATATGAAGGGATGACATCTAAAAATAAAATTAAGGGGTGAGAGAGAAATACATTGGGAGAAAGAGAAAGGGAAAGACAGAATTGGGTAAGTTATCTTACATAAAAGAGACAAGAAAAAGTTGTTACAATGGAAGGGAAGAGAAGGGAGGGGAAAAGGAATGAGTGAACCTTACTCTCATCAGATTTGTCTTAAGGACAAAACAACATGCACACTCAATAAGGTATCTTACCCAACTGGAAAGAAGAGGGAAAGGGGATGTATTAGCAAGGCAATAAACATGACATTGATGATAATTGCGAATATGCCTATGTAATTCTGTATCATAAAATAATAGAGACTCTCCATATAGAAGGTAGAAGTAGATCCCAAAACCAATAAGACCAATCCATCACAATAGCAAAGAATTCAATATACAATACCACAGCACAGAGCCACTCCATTCCATGACCTTCTTGTCCCCTGTTGGGGCCTTGCCACCAACAATTGCTCACAGCACAGCCACCACATCTGCTCTTTCCCTCAGTTCTAACTTGCTCTCCCTCAGCATTTCCTGTAACATAACTTCCTTTTCCTATCAGGAAGCTCCTATGTGACTTAGGCTTCCTGTGAGGTAAGCAGGTCACATGGCATATTAATGAGTGGGAAAGATTTTCAAATCTAAATTGTTATTACAGGGGATAAGGGGGGGATGACAGAAAGGAGGGCAGATTTGGGGAGGGGGTAGTTAGAAGCAAATACTTTTGAAAAGGAACAGGGTCTAAGGAGAAAATAGAATAAATATGGGGTGCAATAGGATGGAGGGAAATATAGTTAGTCTTTCACAACATGACTATTACGGAAGTGTTTTGCATAACTATGCATGTAATAACCTATATTGATTTGTCTGCTTTCTCAATGAGGGTGGGTGGGGAGGGAAGAAGGGAGACAATGTGGAAATCAAAGTTTTAAAAATGAATGTTAAAAATTGTTTTTACATGTAACTTGGAAATAAGATATACAGGCAATGGGGTATAGAAATCTATCTTGCCCTACAAGAAAATAAGGGGGAATGGGATAAAGAGGGGGGTGATAGAAGGGATGGCAGACTGGGGGGAAGGGGTAATCAGAATGCATGCCATCTTGGGGCGGGGGGGAAGGGCAAAATGGGGAGAAAATCTGGAACTCAAAATCTTGTAGAAATGAATGTTGAAAACTAAAAATAAATAAATAATATTTAAAAAAGGAAAAAAATAAAAAAACAAATGTCAGGTCCAATATAATAGTCAATATTACTACCATAAAAACAAATTTAAAGTACATACCCATCCTTGCTTGATGATCAATAAAGTGGTTTTCTAGAAAGTTCTTGGCATGAAAGGGTAATCAGGACATTTTGTTAGAAAGTATCTATAGTATCAAGACAAAATCCATCAATGAATTTTTTTAATATGTAAGAAAAAGTCTACCTGTTCCCAATGCATATTTTAATCATTGATACCCTCAATACATGTATGGATTATAATATAATCACAAAGATTTATAGAAATGACACTGTAGGCATATGAGTTAGTAGTTTCCAGTTTCCTCTAAAACAGTGATGTCAAAGAAATAGAAATGAGGCCCCACTAAATATATCAGGATACTATGGGCCTCCAATTGATTTAGAAACCCACATATTAAGTGCATTTCATTGTATTTTTATTTATTTTGTTAAATATTTCCCAATTACATTTTAATCTGATTCAGGCCCCATTCAGGAGTTTGGTAGGCTGCATGCAGGCCATAGGTCATGTTTTTGATAGCTCTATTGTAAATCATCTTTTTATAGGCAATAATACTATGATTTTTTTTTCAAATTGTGAGGTATCTCTATGAGATGTCTAAAAAAATATTCCTTGATGTCTTCAAAATTGCTTTTCCCCCTTAAGATATTTATTTGGAGTATACTTTTCCATCAGCTGTTATGCTTGGTTTTGACCCCACAAAAATCATATCCTTGCATGGGGTACCTACATGGGGTGCCTCCTGGTACACCCCCATACATACTTTTCCACCTTTCTTTGATATATTATCTCTCTCCACTAGATTGCAATTTTCTTGAGGGTAGGGTGTGTCTTTTTAAAATTTCTATCCCCAATGCTTGGCACTGTGCCTGGCACTTAATAGGTATTTAATAAATGTTTATTGAGTGACTGACTTAATCTAGTGCAGTTTCTCTTCCTAACTTTCTCTTCTTAAGTGTCATTTCTACTTTCTTACATAGTTGTATGACCTCTGAATCCAAATGCATTGGTTTTATTGGTAGGGTGGTGAGACTAAAACTTTATGGACATATTTCAGTGCCTGGTTCATTATCTTTCTTTCCAATAATTGTGCTCTTTTCAGTTTATATTCTTGAGGTAGATCTCATACCAAGTATATGATAGACATTTTTCCATCTACTTTTTTTCTTCCTCGTGAGGAGATTCTTTGTAATCTTCCACAAGCTTGTTTTTAAATATTTTAAAATGAGATTGAAATCTAAACTGGTTTTGTCTTTCTCTTCATATCTCTGATTAGAAAAGAGCTCAAGTACTTGTAGACTGAAGGAGTTCCTTGGTTCTTTTGGTCTCCTGAGTGTGGTAATTGTTTTACAGCAGTTAGTCATCTGTAAAAAATATTAATAGTCAAAGTCAGTATCCTTACATGTATTGATTTCCCATAGTTTTGAGTGAACAGTTTTGAGTAGAATTGCACAATATCTTTTCATCAATATTCTTCTTTCCAGTTTGGTGTTGAGCTAATTCTTTGCTCTAGCTAGTCAATGATGTGACTACACATGAAAAAGTAATTTGGAAATGGCATTCCTGTGCACTGAGATCTTATCACTTTCAATTTTTGTGTTATTTGGTTTTTCAGTTTTTACCATGAATATTTTCTGACTCTTCATGAATAAAATCTTCATGGTATTCAGTCATGAGGCATCTGAGTTGTCTGCAAGCCTCAAATCTCTTCCATTTCTTAATTCTATAACATATTTTCCGGCATATCTTTTCAACACCTTCTCTCTTGTTACTTTTGCATTCATCTAATCAAATAATCTGGCAACTAGGTGGTGCAGTGGAGAGAATGCTGGACCTAGAGTTAGGAAGGACTTGTCTTCATGAGTTCAAATCTAGCCTCAGACACTTGCTAGCTGTGTGACCCTTGGCAAATGATTTAACTTTGTTTGCCTTAATTCCTCATCTGTAAAATGAGCTGGAGAAGGAAATGACAAACTACTCAGGTATCTTTGCCAAGAAACCCCCAAATGGGGTCATGGAGAGTTGGACATGACTGAAACAACTCAATAATAATCAAATAGTATGTTGATCTAGTTTTGGAGAATCTTACTCACTTCTTTATAGAGCAACTTTGCCTCTTCATCTTTGACAACAGAGGTGGGCACGTAAGTAGTGTTTTCTTTGTGTTAGGTTTTGGTTTTTTTCCTTATGATCATGATGGGCACAATAAAGACAAATGACCAAGTCTTTCACAAAGAGATATTTTCCCTTATTATATTTGACACACAACAAAACTGCTTTGATCTTTTGCATCTTGAATGGGAACTAATGAACTACTACTCTTCCATTTACCTACAGTGTCTTTATACCCTTTGGTTTCATCTGTATATAGATAATTAATGTGTGAAAAACAGCGCTCCTGTGTTTCACTTTCAAATGTTGTTCTTTGGACAGAAGATCTAATATTTAGAGTTCGCCAACTAAACTGATCTTAATAGGTGCCCCATGAAAGCTTGTTATTCTTTGCTGAAAATTTGTTATTCTTCACTATTATTCTCTCTGCCCATTTTCCACAGCCCTGACAAGATCACTGAAGAGACAGAAGTGGTTGCATAGGACCAGAGACATTTCCCTTTGTCCCATGCATTGTCACAGGCAACAAATTTATCACTTAGCAGCCAGCCCACTGTTGATGATCCTCTCTGTACTTAACTAGGCTGGTCCTTGGACAACAAACAGTCATGTCATTGGCACTAATACTCATGTATTCAATTACCACGCATTAGAAAAAACAGGGTCATTTTCATGCTACAATGAGGCATCATAATAGGGCTTTTGTGGAAAAGCTAGTATTTCTATCAGTGCGGTCTAAGATTCAATTAGCTTTTTTGGCCATCATATCATACTGTTGACTCACACTGAGCTTGCAGTCAACTAAAATTCCCAGATTTTTTTCACATAAGTGTTGTATAGCCCCTATTCTTTAGGTGTGTGCAGTTCATTTTTGAACAAAAGTATAAGACTTTACATTTATTTACATTCAATTAATATTTTGGATCAGGATTCTGTCAACCGCTATGTTAACTATCATTTCCAATTAAATATCATTTGCAAATTTGATAAGTTTACCATCTATACCTCCACGTCAGCCTGATAAATATTGAAATAACATGGATAATGGTAGAGTCTTATGATAATCCACCAGAGACATCCTTCCATATTGACATTGCTTGAGAAAATAATATTAATGTTTTACTCTGTTTTAGGCAAATCTGCCAGAAATAATTCTATATAAATTAGCATTATTCTATATCCAAGTTTATTTAGCCTAGACAGAGAAATGTTCAAACTAGTATTACTCATTCTGCTTCCCATGCCTTTGGACATGTCCCTATCCTATGTAAATAATGTTCTGTTCAGTTGTTTTTCAGTCATGTCCAACTCTCTGTGACCCCAGTTGGGCTTTCTTAGCAAAGATACTGGAGTGGTTTGCCATTTATTTTTCTAGCTCATTATACAGATAAGGAAACTGAGGCAAACAAGGTTAAGTGACTTGCTCAGGATCACACAGCTATTAAGCATTTAAGGTCAAATTTGAATTCAGGTCTTCCTGACTCTTGACCCAGTACTCTCTCCACTGTACCGCCTCACTGTCCCAAATAAATAATAAAATAGAAATAATTAAAATTATTGTTTCTTAATATATTCATTTGTACTTTAAAAAGGAGATTTGAATATGCTTTAATAATATTAATCACTATTCTTCGAGGTTGGTTAGGAAATCACTTCCAAGTACACCTTACTATGCTATTAGCCAGCACTTTTTTTACAATATTGTTCACAAGAATATCATGAAATATCTGGTCAAATGTCTTGCTGAAAATCGGATAATCTATGTCTTCAACATTCCTCTATTATCCCTATCAAAAAAGGAAATTAAGTCATTCTGTCATGTACCTGTGCTGGCTTATCCTGATTAAGGTTCCTTTTTAGTGCTCATAAATGATCTAATAATATGAGCTTCCAAACTCCCCTGTCTCTGTCAAAGACACCAACATTCTTCCAGTGTCTCCAGTTGATAACCTTAGTATTATACTGGATTTCTCATTTTCCCTCACCCCATGTATAAAATCAGTTGCCAAATCTTGCCATTTTTTAGCCTCAAAGTATCTCACAGAGACTACCTCTTATCTCTACTCACATAACTACCACCTTAGTTCAGGTCTTCATCATCTTTCACCTAAATTGTTGGAATAGCTTCTCAATTGGTTGCCTTGTCTTGGGTCTCTCAAGCCTCTAGCTTCCTATTGCCTCTTCTGTTTGTCCTTCTTTTTAAAAGTAAACTCAAAGTCATTGGCCATGACAACCCTTCTTGCACTGCAATTCAGTTCAATCATCCTTCTCTCTGTTCCTTACAGGTAATATTCTCTTTTCCATCTCCCTTTGTATGGGTTGTCCCTATCAGGGTGTTTGGAGACACTCTGTCTCCCAGAGTTAAGGCCTCTGAAGGAGGTTGTGCCCTGAGCTTGACATAACAACAATCCTTTGCTCTCTGGATGATCTCACCCTCTGGCAAAATGTATTACTTTGACCAGCACCAGGTGTTCACTGAAGGATTTGTGATTTTCATATTAATCAATAACTGTTTAGATTTGTTGAGCTCCTCCTATATCCCAGGGACCTGAAAGCCTTCCATCACATCTCTTGACATGCTCACAATCTCTGTTTCTTGTAACTGACGGCACTCCTCTTCCCGGCATGCTAACTCTGGCTCTGTACCCCACTGAATAATCACCTGGCTCAATGATCCTTAAGACTTCAGACAATCAACTTAAGAACTGTTCCCACAGGACCTAGGAATGCCTGCATTGTCCACAGATAAGCCTGCAATGGGAACTGCTAAAAATGATTGTGTCATGGTCCAGCCCACTTATGGTTTTTTAAATATATAAGACCTGCCTTTGCTCCAGCATGTTAAGCCCTCCTTCACAGGAGGGAGGCTTCTGCTTGCAAGTATTTTCCTTACTCTGAAATTAATTAAACTTCTCTTTAGTCCCTGACACACCTGGATCTGGCTTGTTCTGTTTGGCTCTGGCCATTTTGAGATTAGAGGCTGGTTCCAGTATGGTTGACACTCTCATTCCTGAAATTCACTCTCTTTACCTCCACCTCATAGAGACTACTTCTTTTAGGATGCAGCCCTATCACCATCTTCTATATGAAACCTTCTGTGAGTACCCTAACTACTAGTGTTTTTTTCCTCTCAGACTATCTTGGATTTAATCATTTTGTATATATTTATATGCATTCACTTCACATTTATACTGTATAAATTTGTAAACATATTATTTGTCTACCCCATTAGAATGTAAGCTCATTGTGAGAAGGAAATATTTCTCTCTTTGTGCTTATATCCTCAGTGCTTAGCACAGTGCCATGCACATGAGATGTTTAATAAATTCTTGATGATTGATTGGTTCCAGAAATCAGTGTCAAGGATATAGTTGGAAAGTTTAAAGAATCAATTTCTTTGGAGTGGGTGCAGGTTAGTGGAGCCAAGAGAGTAGAGTAGAGGAAACACTCAATCAAGCTCTCCCAACATTCCCCTCCAAATAACTTTAAAATAACACCTCAGATCCAATTCTGGAGTGGCAGAGCCAACAAAGGATCAAGATGAAATATTCTTCTAGCCTCCCCCCCCAAAAAAAATAGGAGGTTTGAAGAGATCTGTGACATGGAGAAGGAAACTGGCCTGGGCCACACATGGATGAAACACCTAGTGGGACCAGGTAGAGAGATGGCAATGGAAGCAACAACAGCTTCAGGAGCTTTTCAAGTCAAAGATAGAAAGGTGACTTGGAAAGTGATAAGAAAGAGATTACAAGGGACCCTTTGCTAGTACTGGATGCAGGATCAGATGTTGTTTGAAAATTGTATTGCTTATATGCACTTCTGGATCCGAGTTCAGGGGCAGAGAAAGCATTTTTGGTCGAGAGTGAGCAGGATCCCTGTGAAATAGCATTGCTATTGGCCAGGAACTTTTGGATCAGGGACCCTCAGGAAGAGTATCATTTCCAGTCCCAAGGGATCAGAGACCATAGGGAGCAGCATTGATTCCAACCCCAATGGATCTGGGGCGCTTCCAGAGTAACTACCAGAGTGCAAAGCAGGAGAGCAGTGACCACATCTTTCCCTAGATCACACTATCTTGGAAACTCCAAAAACATCAAAGTTCCCAGAACTAACTCTGAAAAAAACTATGGAAAAGCATGAAGCTTTAGGTAGTACTCCTCTGTGCTTCCCAATCCTCTACACTGGGGACAGAGCCCAACTTTAACACAAAGTTCAAAATCAAGAAATAGGGTGGAAAATGAGCAAAAAAAAGCCTGACACCCCACCCCACAAGGCTGCTAGGGTGACAGACTGAGAAGATCAAGACATAAAGTCAGAAGAAGACAATAAAGTAAAAAGAGCTACAAGCAAAGCCTTAAAGAAAAAAAATAAATTGGACACAAGCCCAACAAGAATTCCTAGGAAAGCTAAGAAAATTATTTTTAAAATCCAATAAAGCAGAAGAAATAGGTAAAGAAATGACAGTGAAGGAAAAAAATTGTGAAAACAATTAACAGCTTGGTAAAAGAAGCACAAAAATACTGAAGAAAATATACTCAATTGTTAACTAGAAATCAATCTTACCCAATAGGGAAGTAGAAGGGGAAGGACATAAGGGAAAGGGGATATGTGTGACAAGGATAAAAGAAGGCCATGGTCAAAGGCAAAACTGATTTTAGAGGAGGGACAGGATAAAGAGAGAGAGAGAAGAATGTATACAAGATAATAGGATGCAAGGAAATGCAGTTAGTAATCCTAACTGTGAATGTGAATGGGATAAACTCACCTACCAAATGGAAAGTTAATAGCAGAATGGATTAGAAACCAGAATCCAACAATATTTATTTACAAGAAACACACTTGAAAAATAGAGACACACAGAGTTAAAATAAGAGGCTGAAACAGAATCTATTATGCTTCAGCT
Organism: Trichosurus vulpecula; assembly: GCF_011100635.1. Lineage (NCBI taxonomy): Eukaryota > Metazoa > Chordata > Mammalia > Diprotodontia > Phalangeridae > Trichosurus > Trichosurus vulpecula. The sequence continues at coordinate 190,328,782 of NC_050580.1, read as the reverse complement.
GATGTAAAAAAAAAGGCACAGATAGCAATCATAATCTCAGACAAATGAAAAGCAAAAATAGACCTAATCAAAAGCTATAAGCAGGGAAACTATATCTTGCTAAATGGCACTATAGAAAATCAAATAATATCTATACTAAACATATACACAGCAAATGACAGAGCATTTAAATTGTTAAAGAAAAAGTTTAATTATAAGAGGAAATAGATAGTACTACTATACTAATGGAGGACCTCACATTTCCCCTCTAAGAGATAGATGAATCAAACCATAATATAAACATGAAAGAAAACAAGGAGATAAGTAGAATCTTAGAAAAGTTAGATATGATAGACCTCTAGAGAAAACTTAATGGGAATGGAAACAAATACACGTTTTTCTCAGCTGTACATGGCACCTTCACAATAACTGACCATGTATGAGGGCATAAAAACCTCATGGCCAAATGCAGAAAAGCAGAAATATTAAATGGATCCTTCTCAGATAATCATGCAATAATAATTATATTCAATAAAGGGAGCAGTCATGAAAATTAATTGAAAACTAAATAATGTAATCCTAAAAAATGAGTGAGTCAAAAAACAAATCATAAGAGCAATCAAAAATTTGAGTAAAAAGAATGATAACAATAAGACAACATACCAAAATTTGTATAATGCAGCCAATGCAGCAGTTGGGGAAAATTTATATTTAACATACATACCAATGTAAGAGGAAAAGAGCAGATTGATAAAGTGTGCATGCAACTAAAAAAAACTAGAAAAAGAACAAATATAAAAAAATTCAGTGGAACACCAAAATAGATATCTTGAAATGAAAGGAGAGATTAACAAAATTGAATATAAAGAAGCCAATGAACTAATAAATAATAACAAAATTCATCTGGAAGAACAAATAGTCCAAAATATCAAGGGAATTAATGGGTAAAAAATGTGAAGGAAGCAATACCAGGCTTCAGACTATTTTATGAAGCTGTAATCAAAAAAATTCCAGTAGTGACTAAGAAATAGAGTGGTGGATCAGTGGAGTGGATTAAATACAGATTATGTAGTAAAGTAAATGACCATAGTAATCTAGTGTTTAATAAACCCAAGCTTTTAGGGAAAGAATTCATTATTTGACAGACTCCTGGGAACACTGGAAAAGCCATTTGACAGAGACTAGGTATAATCCAAAATCTCACACCATATCAAGTCATAATGTTTACATGATTTAGACATAAAGGATGATATTAGGGGAGTGGGAAAAAATGTACCTGTCAGTTTTATGTGTGCGTGAAGTGTGTATGACCAAACATAAGCTACAGAGCATTACAGTAAGAAAAATGGATGTGTGATTACATGAAATTTTTAAAAAGAGTTTTTCCATAAATAAAGCTAATGCAGCCAAAATTAGAAGAAAAAAACTGGGGAAATTTTATGGCAAGTTTCTCTAATAAAGGCCTCATTTCTCAAATATACAGGGAACTGAGCCAAATTTATAAAAATAAGTGCCATTCCCCAGTTGATAAATGATCAAAGTACATGAATAGGTAGTTTTCAAAAAAAAGAAGTCAAAGCTATCAAAAGTCACTCACAAAAATACTTGAAATCATTATTGATTAAAGAAAAATAAATTAAAGCAACTCTGAGGTACCACTTTACACCTGTAAGCAGCCTAACAAGACAGAAGAGGAAAATGGCAAATGTTTCAGGGGATGTGGAAAAACTGGGACACTAATGGAATGCTGTGGTACTCTGAACTGGTCCAATCATTCTGGAGAACAATTTGAAACTATGGCTAAAGTGCTATAAACTCTCTCTCTCTCTCTCTCTCTCTCTCTCTCTCTCTCTCTCTCTCTCTCACTGTGTGTGTGTGTGTGTGTGTGTGTGTGTGTGTGTGTATCGTATACTAGTATACTAGTCTGTATCCCAAAGAGATCAAAGAAAAGGTAAAAGGCCCATATGCACAAAAATATTATAATAGGTATAATAACTTTTTCTGTGGTGGCAGAGAATTGGAAATTGAGGGGATGATCATCAATTGCTGAATGGCTGAACAAGTTGTGATATGTGACTGTGATGGAATACTATTGTGTTATAACAAATGACAAGCAAGATGGCTTCAGAAAAGCCTGGGAAGGCATATAAAAATTGATGTAAAGTGAAATGAGGAGAACCACAAGAATATTATACATGTTAGTAGCAATATTTTAAGAATGATCAACTGTAAAAAACTTAGCTTCTCTGATCAAGACAATGATCTAAGACAATTTCAAAGGACCCATGATGAAAAATGCTATCCACCTCCAGAAAGATAACTGATGAATTCTGATTGAGCCATATTTTTTTGCTTGATTTTTCTTGCTTTTTTGTCTGTGTTTTTTTCTGTAACATGGCCAATATGGAAATATGTTTTTCATGACTTCACATGTATAGAAAGTATCAAAATTCTTGCCGTCTCAAGGAGAGAGGCGAAGTGGGAGAGAGGAAGAAAATTTGGAACTCAAAATTTTAAAGAACGAATGTTAAAGGATTTTACATGCAATTGAGGAATATTTCATAAAATAAATAAAAATAAGTTTAAAAATAAAAAACAGCCTACTTTCCCTTTTCAACAACTAGAATAACAATCATGAATATTCATTAAGTACCCACTTTATGTGAGGCACCTTTCTAAGGGTTGAGAAGGTGTGAATATGCAAAGAATCTGTGATTTCTAGTTAATTTATCAGTTATTATAGATATGTGGCATAGGGTATACACTGTGTCGGAACTTCTTTCACTAAAACAGATTGCAATCCTCTCTAGGATAAATCTTAGGGATATTTTTGAAGTACAAGTATATATACACACACATACACATACATATATGCATGTGCGCACATATATATGTATACACACATGTTTATATGCATATATGTATGTTATATGGGTGTATATAGGTATGTATTATATATACCTATATATACACCCACATATACATAGGTATATGTAATACATGTATATGTGTACATATAAATATACACATGCACACACATATGTGTATATATATATATACACATATGTGTATATATATATATGTGTGTGTGTGTGTGTGTGTGTGTGTGTGTGTGTGTATGTTAAGTGAGTCGGCCAGAGTCACACAGCCAGTAAGTGTCACAGTTGGGAATTGAAGTCAGGTTTTCCTAACTATAAGTCCAGCACTAAGTCCCACTGATTAAAGAACAAGCCATTTTAATAGGACTATCATTAGGGTTATTATAGCCTGGCATAGGAACCCTTGCTTCTAATTTTGTTAATGTTCCATTTTGGGGGAGTTGTGCCTAAAAATGTCATCATTGTATCCCATTGAAAACTATGAATGCTGATGATAACCATGTTAGACTTTTGCATATTCAGTTAAATGACTTAGTTATCCTGTCTCTTTTGTTACTCTCCTGAAATATTAAGCCTCCGTGTGCTTTTCTACTTTAGTATTGTGAGTTGATAATGCCTTTATAATCTTCTGTTAATACAATACCATGTAAAATGCACTCACGGGCTTTCTTTGTGTATAGTCCCAGAGCACTTTGCAAAATCAATCTTTTGAACTATTACAAGCATAAAACCAATAAAATGTCTTTAATCTGAACTTTAGAACCTCAGGTAGGTTCTCTAGTTCTCTGGTTCTTATTCTTGTTCTTTTTCTTTTTTGTAAGCACCCAAATGTAACCTCTTAAATTTAGAGCTCTAAGGAATTTCATTCAGCATGTAAAGTAGGAAAATCTCACTGTTGACTTTACCAGGTTGAGAACAGCATAGGCATATGTTAAGTTATCCCAGAGCCAAATAACAAATAGCATATGAATGGAGGCTCTTTATAACTAATAGGACCTTACATTTTCCCCCTAGGAGATAGTGTAGGCATATAAACATTAAAGGCAAATTGGAAGAAACTAATTCTTAAATCTAGTGCTTTATGAATAAATTGTTCTTGGAATCAGAGGATTAAATCAAAGCAATAATTAAGTAAATTCCCTGAAAACATCATTTCCCATAAGGCCAGTTAAGAATAAATCCATACATTCTCCTCTCCATGCATCCTATTTGAAGTTTTCTGGTGTCTCATTTTAACTGGCCCAAAAGATAATCAGTCAGATCCCTAATCCCTAAGGATCCCTATTCACAATGTAATGTAGTTTACCATTGTGCCAATATATGGATGACTCGTCTGATTTTAAGACCTTGAACCATACCCATGAAACGATATTGATTGATTTGTTTCATTTTTTGAACTTCAGTTCACAAAGGAGATTGGTTTAAAAATATATGATCAATTCTTGATTATCTGTGTTGATGAGCATGACAAATGGTAGGGATAATTTAAACTGACAGATAATGAAAAAATGATTTCTATTTGCCATTGGAATGTAATTTTGTATTTATGTTTAAACATGCATAGATACGAATCTTTATATTGCCAAAAAGTGAAGAAACACTAGCAACCAGAATCAGGGGATATTAGATGAAGGCACAGATAGCCTTCTTTTCAACTTTGCATGTGGCACAAAGCTGGAAAATACCACCAATACACGAGATAATACTCAAGTTCCCAAAAGACTTCAACAGGCTGCAATAGTGGACCCAATATAATTTTTCTCCTCCTCCTCCTCTTCTTCTTCCTTCTCTTCTGAATACAAATAATAACTAACATCTATATAGCATCTTGAGGTCTGCAAAGCACTTTTCACATGTTTTCTCATTTGATTGTCACAACACTGCTGTGAAATAAACACTATTATTACCTCCATTTTATAGATTGAGGAGAGAAAGGAAAGAAGTATTTATTAAGGCACCTATGACGTTCTAGGCAATATGCTAAGCACTTTACAAATATTATCTCATTGGATCTTCATAACAACCCTGGAAGGTAGGTGCTATTATGTTTATTTTGCCGTTGAGGAAACTGATGCAGGCAGAACTTAAGTGACTTACCCAACTTCACAAAGCTAGTATCTGAAGCTGGATTTGAACTCAGGTCTTCCTGACTTTAGGCCCAGATCTCTAACCACTGAGCCTAGCTCCCTCTGATGAGAAAAATGAAGCTAAGATATGTTAAATGCTCAGGGTCACAAGTTTTGAATTTAGTTCTTTCTGACACCAAATTGTAAGGTTAATGGGGAATAAGATCTTCCCCACCCATCAATAGGACTTACCTGGAGCCCATTAAGGGAAGCTTGCTTGCTTGTAGGAAGGCTTACACACCTTTTGTTAATTTCTAATTAGGCACTGAGTCTATTAGCTGAAAGAGTATATATTCTGAGAGGTGAGCTTTTGCTTTGGGGGCTCACTTATGTAACAACAATGTTACTAGCAGCTGCTATAGGGGTGTAAGACCAATAACACCAACACACATGAGGGCTGCTAACACAGGTTCTGTGATCTGCTTTTCTAAGGAAAGCAACTTTAAGGAGTTTACAATCTTGCTTTAATTAAGCATGAATATATCATTAACTTAGTTCAGGGGGGAAAAGCCAGCACCCTGAGCTTTTAGAGAAAACACAAACAGAAATTACGAGCAGAAATTATACAAACAGAGAAAATAACACAAATCGGCAGATAGGCCTTCTAACTGTCTGTCCATAGAAATACATAGCAATAGTTATGAGAGAGAAGCACTAACATCTGAGTTTTCAAAGCCAGGGGGCTCCTTAAAGGCTACCCAGTTTCCAGACCAACATTCTTCCAATGAGTGAACCCCAAACGAAAGGCTAACCTCAGAGTATATATACCCTTTTTCAGAACCCAAGGGCTTCACACCTCTCAAGTGTTTTGCACCTCTCAAGGGCTTTACACCTCTCATGACCTAATTAGCAAAAGAGTGCATACCTTCCTACAAACAAAGGCAACACTCAATCAAAGCACTTGATTGCCTTAGTGCTGAGAAGCACTACAAAAGAAAAAAAAGTCTCACTTTGCTTGCCCTTACAATTCATGAGAAAGATGTTGTGATTCCCTGGTCGAGACTCTCAGTGGCTTTATGTTCAGAGCTCCCTAACTCCTCAGAGGTACAGGCTCTCTCGATTCAGTGGTGGATGTAAAGCTTTGATTCAGGTAGTAGAGGCCTGTCTGTTGGTCTTTATTTTCTCTTCTCTATATTTTCTGTGTTTGTATTTTATGTGATTAAAAAAGAAAGATTTTTGACTTCTGAAATAGCTATCTTTCCTTAGTAAAGCAGACAAAAGAACCTGCACTAGCAGCCATACTGGGTGTGCAAGTGTGGTTGCTGTTACACTAATCCAACACTCTATCACACTTGGCCATTTAGCTGCCTCCAGAGGGAGAGATTGTTCCTAGTTCTGGCCTCTGAGACCAGACAGAATAGTGTAGTCTCTCTTTTAAATGAAAGTCCTTCAAATAGTTAACATAGGTATCCTGAATCCTTTGAACATTCTTTTCTCCAAGCTGAACACCCTCCAGTTCTTTCAATCGATTCTCTTATTATGTAAACCAGATGCTTCATCATCCTGGTTACCTTCTCTGAATGCTCTCCTGCTTATATTTCCTTCCAAAAAGTGGTGCCCATAATATAATACGATATGCCAGATGTGAACTGATCAGGACAAAACTGAGCATGCCTATCATTTTTTTTATTACTGGAAGTCATATTTTCTTAATGCAATTCAAGGCCCCATTAGTTTTTTTTTTGGGCTACCATAACACATTCTTGACTTGCAAATCAACCTAAAGCCTATATAAGTATTTTACTACAACAATCTACAAATGGTTACATATTTTGAACACAGTACATTTCTTCCCTCCCCATCCCCTGTATATACTACTACACACATAGTACTATATGATATGCTTTTAAATAGTACTATACATAAAGGAATTAATTTTTTTCTATATTTGCATGTTAGGTATGGCACATAAATGGCAAAATCTCTGTGCACAATAATGGTAGTGCATAGCAAAGATTCACAAGCAGGAAAGAAGTTCCAATTACTGATATGAGGGTTAAATGGATGGGACCAATACTTTAAAATCAGATCATTCTGAAACTTTAACTTTTTTTACCATCAAAACTTCCATAATTGAATGTCACACATTGGTAGGCATGCTATAAATCAGCAACAATAACAATTATAAAAATGTTAACAATAAAATAGTCACAGCGTATATTCATGAAATGCCTCATTTGTAAATTAGAAAATACGTATGAAAGTGTAGACCATGAGCCACTATACAAATGCTCCTCACATCTGTGTTTGGCAATATACATTAATCATCACAATATTGATAGCACTTCACATATCTATAATGATTTAGAGTTTCCAAAATGCTTTCATTTATATCATCTCATGATCTAGCTTACTATATGACCTTAGCAAATTCATTTAGCTTTTCAGTCCTTCAATTTCCACATTTCCAATATGAGGATAGCACCTCCTCTACCTACCTCACAGGACAGAATTAGATGATGGATTTGAAGACACGTTGATGCTCAGACAGCACCCAGTAGATTAAAGTAGATTGAGAGGAACTGTCTACAAGGCAGTAATAGATGACCTGAAGTTCTTAAAAATGAGACTTAACAAGATAGCCTCTAATGGTTCCAAAGAAACCATTACAGATGTTTTGACTCTCTTCTAAGTTCACTCTATAGACTATAATTGCCCTACTGGGTGAGTATTATGCAATCAATGTGGCATGCCTACTACACAGCTGGGGCCGTCTTTGTGGCAAATGAGACAGCAATGATACTATAGCTAAGACCTAGAATTACCCCAACCTCCTTTTTAAGCCTTGAACTGCCATAGGCTATGAGGAATCCCTTCAATAACATTAGGTGAGTTATGACTTCAATGGTTTCAGTAATGCTTTGATAATTTAGCAAAAGAAGCATTGATGTCCAGACTACCTTTGGCCCAAACTATTTTTTTTTAGCCAAGAGCTCTCTACAGGCAAGTGTCATGCTCCTGACCTTTTCAAAGGTGACTCATTGAAACAGCATTTGCATTATCTACCTTGTCCTGAATCATCTATCTGCTCTATTAATCTGACTTGATGGATCATTCTCAATATTCCTTTACCTTGATTATGTAGCCTGCACATAATCCATTAAGTACTCCTTGGTTACAGCTATGTTGTACCTTAAAAAATGATAAAATATTGTATTTATTTCCGTTCTAATGGTCAAACTAAATTCTTTAAATTGTAATTCTTTGTTATCTCTCTATGTCCCCTTCCTTTCCTCTCTCTGCCCCTTTCTTTCCAATCTCTTCACTTATCCCTTTTTCTCCCTCTTTTCTCTGTCTCTGCTTTTTATCCCTCCCTTTAGTTACTTCCCTACCTATCTCTTCCTTCCTTGTCTCTCACTCCTTTATCTCTTTGTCTTCTCTTTGTCCTTCCCTCTCTCCTTCTCTCTTCTCCTCTTTTGATCTCTCTTCTCTTCTCTAACAGTTGCAGCTATTCAAGCCACCTTGCCAAAGTTTTCATTGTCTAGACAACTGGTAACCATTTAGTGGGTCAGAAAAATCACACATGATAGGAATGAGTGACAGCTTTCAGAAAAGTGATGAGCAAAACTGATTATGTAGACCATTAATCTATTTGACTGTGTGGAAGGTGCATCAACTGTCCCTATACTTCTTTATATAAATGCCCAGACATAAGGCAATGAACTCAATTAATCTGGAATATACCAACTTTATTTTCTTATATAGTGTGTCAGTGTGGTATGAGTCATTTGGTTTTTTGGCACTGGGAGAATTATGAAGGGAGGAAGGGATGCAGGGCAGTACGGGAGAATTCTGATATCAATTTGCCCAGAGAGAAAAGTGCTTCAAAATTCACCATTTTAAAGTAGATCGAACTTTTTGTTCACCTCATTTTTATGTTTCATCCTTCATAGCATTTTTTCTTTGATGCCACCTTGATTAAACAGGATGCCCTACCCCTCATAAAGAGCTATACAAATATGGACTATCACTATTGGTACTATTCAGATATATCTACAGAGTATATGAAACTTACATATCTATAGTGCTTTTGACATTACAAAGTTCTTTGTTATACATCGTCTTATTTACAATGCGACATTTTATGAATGGAAGGTATTATTTCCTCCTACCCCCACCAAATTATATTATATATTAACTGTCAGGTGATGATGATAGATGATCACTCAGTATTGTTTTACTCTGAGACTGTAGGTCCTGGTGAGTCCTGTGCTCAATCTGGAGATTTTCTTACACAATGGCCAGAAGCTGGAGTTACTGCCGTGTTCTCTATAGTTCACAGATTCAGCAATCTTCTGTCCCTTCACAATAACTCTATCTTCAGGATTGTTCTGGATTTTTTTGTTGTTGTTATTGTTGGATCTTTTTACCCAGGCAATTGGGATTAAGTGACTTGCCCAGAATCACACAGCTAGTAAGTGTCAAGTGTCTGAGACTGGATTTAAACTCAGGTCCTCCAGCTCCAGGTCCAGTGCTCTATCCACTGTGCCACCTCACTGCATCTCCTTTTTTCTTTTTTAAATTAAAAAAGATCAGTAAATATTTCTTTTAAAAAGCCACTAATAAATAGATCTTGAATAGGAAAAAAGGCATTCCAAACAAAATACATAGTTACAAAAATGTGTAACTTTATTTAATCATTTTTTATAGTCTAGATCCTTGAGAGATACAGCAGGGTCCTGGGTCCAATGGCCTTGGCAGAAAGATTGCTTCTGAACTTGGCTTGAACCATTCCACTACTTCCATGAGCCATACTGCTTATCAAAGGGGACATGAATTTGTGTATTAAACCAATCTAAAATTAGCTTATTGAGGAACTCCATTTCCTTCTTGAATATGATGTCTTTGGGGGTCCTTAGTCATGTGACCTTGGCATAATAGCATTGATTCTCCATAGGAAAAAAAAAGACACGTTTGGACACTTCACATGGTCTTTTTTAATTCTTTTTTTTGCTGGATGTTTTATATACTTATTGGAAAATTCAAGTCGACATTCTCAGGGGAACAAACAACTACATCCACAAAAATAGATTTAGAGATGACTGGTCATTGAGATCAAAGCTTTTCTTTTTTTAATTTATTTTTTATTTTTAGTTTATAACACTCAGTTCTACAAGTTTTTGAGTTCCAAATTTTCTCTCTCTCCCTCTCCTTCCTACCCCCCTAAGATGGCATGTAACCCGATATTGGTTCTGCATATAACTTCACATTAAACTTATTTACACAATAGTCAAGTTGTAAAGAAGAATCATAACCAATGGAATGAATCATAAGAAAGAAGAAATGACACCAAAAAAGAAGGAAAAAAAGAGAGTAAATAGTTTGCCTCAATCTGCATTCAGATTGTAATTCTTTCTCTGGATGTGCACAGCTTTTTGAGCTGTCTTTGAACCTTGCATTGATGAGAAGAGCCAAGTCTACCAAGTTAGTCCTTACAGATACCATGGGTCTGTAATCATGTGTAATGTTCTCCTGGTTCTGCTCCCCTCACTCTGCATCAGTTCATATAAGTCTTTCCTGGTTATACTCAAGTCCATCTGCTCCTCATTTCTTATAGCACAATAATTTTTACATTCTTAAAAAGTATCAATAAGTAAAGAAACAGCACACCATAACTAAGGACTACAGACCTGCTCTTCTAAACCCTGGAAATCCCTCAGATAGTATAAATGCTGCCTCAAAGTCAGAAATTGGAGGAAAGGCATGGTTTGAATCTCTTTGTCCTCACAGCTGCCCTCTTATGAACAGGCAAAGAAGCACTCATCTAATATTAATTCTCTCTCCTGTTAGAATTTGTCTTTAAATGAAGAGGCAGAAACTCAGGAGGAACTCTGAACCTGGAACTCATGGCACCAGCTCTAGACTTGAGATCTAGGTAGCTTCAGTAGAAAACTAAACTTCCCACAGAAAGTAATCTTCTTAGCTTACTTTATCTTGACCTGAAAAAGAAAAAACCTCTAGCCTTGCCTGGTCACAGCTATCCCTTCATGGACCGTAGACTAGTGGCCAACCCCATCATAGAGATACTAACCTCCATCATTAAGTGTCCTGACATCCATTTTTTCTATGACCTTGGGTACGTCACTGCTCTACTGCAGCTTCAAGGGGTGACTTCCCCAAATTACTTTCTCTCTTATTCCCAACCCAATGCTGCCTGAGGAGGTAACTATAAGGTAGGGAGAATTATGTATCTATATTTTGTATTTAATTATTATTACACATTCTCTACCCATACCCTGTTATTCAATCTGGGAAATACAAACCCCTAGCACTGTTTATATTTGATCTTTGTATTCCTAGTGCCCACTACTCTGTAGTCAATAAATGCTTTTTGAATTGAATTAAATACCATACGATGATGACGAATATCATCATCATCGTCACCATCATCATCATCTCATTCTCATCTTTTTGATAGACCAAATAGAAATAGTCTTGGGACAGGCCACTAGTCTTTTATATTAAAATTTCCAGGGACTATTACACAGGTGAACAAAATAATTGCTTTACTTAGTTAAATACAAGTGTTAGGCTATAAACCCATCTTCTGTAGGCTCAAAGAAAACATCACATCTTTAGCACAACTATGAGACAAACCTCATCCTGTTCCTACATGATTTTTATCTCCTCTGCTAGGTCTCTATAATTTAAAAGTGTTTCATTCCAAGTAGCTTGAGGTGTTTAGTATGGTGACATCTATTTAAAATGTGCGTCGTAAGTTTTCATTGATTGAGGTTATGCTTGAATCATTGTGGGTAACAATTCAGTCTATGGTAATGGTCTAGTTCTAATAGAGTTTATTGTTTACATTCTCCAGGACATTTTGGTACCTGTATTTGTAGTGTAATCTGGCTCCCACCCACTTAGGGTAAGGGAAGGGCAATTCTGTGCTTGTGCTGCATACAGAAGGAGATGGAGAGTGTTGACAGAGTGCTAAAAAACATTATCGTGTATATGCATAATAAGACTTATTGAGAAAAATAAAATAAAATAAAAAAGACTTACTGAGTTGGCCCCAGAAACTATTCATGAAAGATACATGGACAGAAGACATTTCATGGGTATTATATAAGGAGTGAAAGACTTTGAAGTGGCAGAAATATATGGGAAGTTGGTCTCATCATGTCCCTAGATTTCTTTGAGAAATTCCAGAGACTACTAAGAATAGACTTCCTTCTAGTGAGGTTATTTGTTCTCTTTCCTAGTTTGAGATGAAATCTTATCTCACTCCCAGATGAAAAGTTCATTTACTCTCATGTATTCTTTTTTATATTCGAATCTGTACGACTTCTCCAATTTCTGTTCCTGTTTAACTGGGAAAAATGGGTTAGTTGATACTTTCTACTTGTGATTTTTTTTTGTAACTAATATTTGGTGAGCACCTAAACTCACAAGTACAAGCTAAAGGCTATCCTCCCCCTCAGAAATGATCAGGGAAGCAGCTTTTGTTCTGACCTTACTCGTAGATGAAAGAAATAGTAATAATCAGCATTTATAAAGACATTAAGAGTAGCAATGTACTTATATACATTATTTCATTTGATCTTCACAGCAAAATTGTAAGGCAGATGTTGCAGATCTTTTTATTATAAACCTCATATTTACAGAAGAGTCCGAGAGTTAAAATGACTTGCTCAAGGCTGCTATGTCACAGAGCTATTATTAGAGTGTTAGAGTCAGGATTCAAACCTAAGGTTCTTCTTAGGCAATGTCTAGCACTATTTCCATTGTATCCCACTGGTTCTCAAGAAAAAGTAGTATGAGTTGGAGTACTTGTCTCTGTAGTTCAAGTAGACACTGAAAACACTGAAGTTGTTTTTAAAGCAAAAGGGTAGGGAGGCAGATTTCCAGATTTGGGAAAAGTTCATGCAAAGACATATAGGTAGGAATGCTTATAGCATGTAATCTGGAAAGTAAAGAGACCCCAGCTAATTGAAGTAAAGAGTTTGGACTACAGAGAAGAGGGAAAAAGAGGTGGAGAGGTAGAATAAAGTTAAATTCTGTAGGTTTTCAGAAAACATATTTAGAAATTTTGGCTGGATGTTTAAGGTAGTGGGGAGAATGCTTTTAGCAAAGCAGTGGCATGGCAAAAGAGGCATTTTTATTGTAATGCTATTGGCAGGAGCATAAAGGTTAGAAATCAGTTAAGAGACTTAAATAATCAAAGCTTTAAAAATGCATACATTTTTTCATGTATCATGACAACAAACTTTAGAAGTTGGTTCTCAGGGGCAATTGATAGTATAATGTCCAGGAAGAGAAAGGTAATAGTCTCACTGTGTTCTCGTCAAGTCAAACTGCATCTGAAGAACTATATCTAGTTCTAGGCACTTCATTTTAAAGAGAGGCATTAATGAACTAGATTGCACCCAGAGGAGAGCACCCAAGATAATGCAGGGATTTGAAATTATGCCATGTGATAGTCAGTTGAAAGAAGTAACAATGTTTATCCTGGGCTAGAGAAGATTTATGGAAGAATCTTATTGCACTTTCATAGATTTGAAGGGTTGTCATGTGCAAGAGGTATTAAACTTGTTCACTTTGGCCCTGAGGGGTAAAAGTAGAACCAATGGGGGAAGTTGCAGACAGGCAAATTTCAGCTCAATATAAGGGAAAGCTTTTGAATGACTAGAGCTGTCCAAAACTGGAAGGAGCTGCCTCTGGAGATAATGAGTTCCCTGTCATTGGAGGTCTTCAAGTTAAGGCTGGATAACCACTTGTCAGAAATACTGCAAAGGGAATTCATACTTTAGGTGCAGGTTGGACTTGATGACCTCTGAAGTCTGTTCCAATTCTATGATCCTATGAAATTGGGAACAAGAACTATTCTGCAAGTAAGTAGAAAGATCAGATGAATCTTAAACATGCTATGTTTAAGAAGGGAGAAGAATCACAAAATAAAAATATTTGGTACAAAGTTAAAGATAGAAGACTGGAGCTTAGGTCAGGATTAGATGTGTAGATATGTGAATCATCTATTTAGATGATGGGTGAAGCCACAAGAATGGATCTTCTTTCCTAAGGTGTGAAGAGAAGTAGAATTTCTAATACTAAGTTTCAGGGAGTCTCTAAGTTTTGCAATAGGAGAAGAAAATGAAGCAGACAAAGAAAGCAGAGGAGTAGTAGTTGGAGAAAGTCTCAGAAGCCAAGGGTGGAAGGAGCTTTGAAAAGAAGCCTTGCAAGATAAGAGAGAATGAAGACTTTGAAAAGGCTATTAGATTGGGCAAAAAAATGTTCCGGGAGTACAGCTAAACTAGAGAAACAAAAATGGAAGCTAGACTGAAAGTGTTTAAGAAAGAATTGATTAATGAGGAAATGGAGGAAGTAAATTTAAATAGCTCATTTTAGAAGTTATGCTGTGAAAGGAGAGAACTAGGACAATAGATAAATATGATGGTAGAGTCATGAAAAGTTGGGGGTTATTGGTTTTATTTTTAGTTTAAGAGAGAATAGATCTAAATATGTTTTAAGTCAGATGGGAAAGGACACAATGGAAAACAAGATGAAAGGATTAAAGAGGTATAGAATTAACAAAGGAGCAGGATCTCTTCAAAATTGGGACTGGGTGGGATCAAGGGCATAGAGGGAAGAAGTAATATTAAGTGGATATATAATCCAATATATCAATCCAATCAATCCAATAAACCAATATAAAGAACAGAGCTTGCATTGAGACTTAGAGATAACACTGAAGTACAGCAATATAGAGAGATATCAATACCGAAACATTCTCTAAACCAATATTTAAACTAAATTTATGGTAAGAATGTTAATTTGTGAATGTATTCAGTCCTGTTTCAGTTGTCTTGCTACTTTTAAAATATTTTCCTGAAGGGCAGAGGATATATCCATTAACTCATTTTACATAACATCTAAGATAATGCCAAGATAAAATTTTGATGGTAATCATCATTGACATTATGATGAGTCAAAACGAAATGATGACTATCCAAAAAGAGATAAAAATTGAAAAGGATCTATATTTAAAAAACATTTATAGCAGCTCTTTTCTGGGGGCAAAGAATTAGAAATCGAGGGGATGCCCATCAATCAGGGAATGGCTTAACAAGTTGGGATATGTGATTATGATGGAATATTGCTGTACTATAAGAAATGAGCAGGATGCTCTCAGAAAAACCTAGAAAGACTTGCATGGACTGATGCATAGTGAAATCTACTGTGTACAAAGTAACAGCAATATTCTAAGAGAATAAGCTATGAATGACTTGAGTCTTCTGAGGAATACAATGATCCAAGACAACTCTGAAGGACTTATGATGAAAAATGCTATCCATCCCCAGAGAAAGAACTGATGACATCTGAATACAAATTGAAGCATACTTTTTTAACTTTACTTTTCTTGAGTTTTTTTTGCCTATGTTTTCTTTCACAACATGATTTTTATGGATGTGTCTTGCATGACTACACGTGTATAACCTACATCGAGTTACTTGCTTTGTCAATGGGGTGGGGGCGGGGGAGGAAGGAGGAAGGAAGGGAGAGATTTTGGAACTCCAAGTTTTAAAAATGAATATTAAACATTGTTTTTACATGTAACTGGGGGAAAATAAATTATTAAATAAATAGAACGATGACAATTAATAAACCAAATATTTCTTGAGCAACTAGCATGTACTCAATACTGCGCTAACTGCTATGGGGAGGGGCACAGAAGAAATAAAAAACATGGTTCCCACTCTCAAGGACCTTACAGTCTAGTTGGGAAGGGAAAACTAATGAATCTGGAAAAATGTCAACATGATAGAGGGCAAAGAACAATTGATTTGGAGTTAAAGAACCTGGGTTCAAATCTCAGATTTAATACTTGTGACCTCTGTGAGTTTGGAGAAATAGCATAACTAGACCTTGGTTTCTGCCTTTGTAAAAATGAGGCAGTTGGATTATACAACCTCTGAAGCCCCTGACAGATCTACGTCTATGATCTATTGACCCCAAAGCTTTAAAAGATTTATGAATTCATCAACCGATATTCCATCTATTGATGTAGATTGGAACCCCTCTGTGCTTTAGTAGGTGACCTTCTGTCAGCAATAGCCCACATTTATATAGTACTTTGAGGTTGACTAAACACTTACAGTAGCTGCTATAGTGGATGGAAGGTTGGATTTAGAATCCAACTTGATTTTGAATCCTACCTCATGGACTTACTAGTTGTGTGACTCTGGGCAAGTCAACGAAGCCTCTTAGCTCAATCTTCTTTCCACATGGTTATTGTAAGAATCAAATGAAATAAAGCACATATAATACTTTGCACACCTTGAAGACCCATGTGAAAACTTGCTATGATATTTCTATGCTTATTATTATTGCTATTATATAATAATTTATAATAATAATTATTCCCATTTTACAGATTGGGAAATCGAGGCTCTGAAAGCTTATGACTTGCTCACAGTGATAGAGCTAATAATTATCTCTGGTTGGATTCCAGTCCGTGTCTCCTGACTCTAGACACAGTACTACCATTTTTATGCTTTCCTGAGTTCCCCCTTCCCCCCAAAATCATTTATGGCCAACCTTCTAGGGATTTCCCCCCCACCCAACCAGGGTGGTCTTGTAATGATAGCCTATTGTTAGATTCAAAGACTTGAAGTCTTTCTGCTTCAGCAGAGGCACTTAAGTGCTCCTACTCTATTGACATAACCTTCAAGAACTAAAGATTACCTTCATGCCATGATGACGCACATGGTAGAGAAATAACCAATGTTATATAACAAAATATAATTAAGTACTGAACTGTGAGGTATAGACAAGTGTGCAGTGGATTTTCCCATAGGGAAACTATTAAGTATCCAGTTACAATTTTGGTTGGTGAAGACATGTGTTCATACCTAAATAGAAGATTGGGTCTTCAAAAATAAAATAAGGGCAGCCTTTCTTTTGACCTGTTTGAATTTAAATCCCAAACATGGCTGCCCAAAATTCAAATAGTTACCCTACTTTTGAACCTACTCTCCATGTCTCTGATCTTTAGGATGTAATTAATTTGATGAACAGTTGTTGAACAGACATTGCATTTTGAGAATTCCCCTAGTGGTTGAACTTGGCCTTTGTTATTCTTGATCGGGCATAATTGCCAGATTTTAAACACATGTAGCATCCAAATGTAATGAATGAGCTACAGAGTCAAGGAAACCTGATGCTTCATCACCAAAGCCACATCATATCGTACAGATGATGCTGGTCAGGTTAGAAGCTAAAGGTAATGTCTCCAAAACAAAATTGTTTGTAAAAATCAACACCCACACCCCAGAACAGGGAGGAGGATATACACAAAATAGTACTGGCAGAGCAAATGATCAAAGTGAAGATGTAGTGAAGAAGAATTCCTAGGTTTTTTGTTTGTTTTTCCTATGAATGAACCATGAAAAATATTGTTGGGCTTAGGGTTCAGAATATTAGAGGGGTGTGTGTGTGTGTGTGTGTGTGTGTGTGACATGAGCAGATCTCAACATACTTTACCTTCAGGGTGGCAATTACCTTTACAATTGCATGCACATGGAGAGGAAAATATACTCCAAATTGCATTGTGAACTCTAGAGATTAGTGCATCATTTCATGGACAGTTGAACCTATGTCCCATATAAATGTTTCTCCGGCAAAAACAAAAGAATACTGTTATGCTGTCTTCTAAATTTCCAAGGAGTTTTCATTGGGGTTTTGCACCTGACTTCCATTATACTGAATGGGAGTCAGGGGGCTGAAATTGCAAGGAAAGCTTTGAAAATTTAGGGGCATGTGTCAGTGTCTGGACTTAAACATTCATCCTTGAGCTCTTTGGTGGCAATTGTGTATGAGATGCATTGCTTCTTCCTGCCCCTATGGGAATGGCATTACGTACAAATTGTATCTCTGTATGCAAGTGTTGTAGAGGGTAATTTATATAGATGCAGACCATATAAAGACTGAGAAAGGGCTTTCTCCTGGAGTGTTTTATGGTCACAAGTCAATCTTTGAGTTCTTGACCCAATAGGAAAATTCTGATGACTCCCTACCTTATTAAAATATGAATTAGGACAAGGCTTCTGAAAGTAAGGGGAAGAAATCACTAGAGGGGTAGTGGCAGAGTTCTGAGTGGAGTTTGAAGGATGAGGCTGCAGAATTTGGAATGGTTGCTTTGTGGTGGCTTGGTGAACTTTAAGTAGACTTCCCACAGATCCTAATCACTGTCTCTACATCATGTTCTTCCTTGCTTTTGCAACCTGGAATAACATGCAGGAGTTGAAAAAGCCTGAAGAGCCATTGGGTGGTGATAGCTCTATCAGCATAAAGTAGTCTCCTTCTCTCCATTAATAAGGGGAATGGCATCAAAATGTCACTGGTTTAAAAAGTCATGGAAAACACTGATTCATTCAATCCAGTTTGGTCCAATTCACTTGTCACAAGTGTTCAGATATAGCACTTTCCGGTCAATAATATTATTTGCAAATCTTCACAATTGGCCTTAGGGAGTAGACAAGGGAAAGTAAAAATGAACAAATGGAAACATAGAGAAACGAAACAATTGGCCCTGTTTCATGTGACCAAAGACAAATACGAAACAGTACTTCCCCTCAAGGAGTTTATATTCTATTGGAGAAGACATGTTCATGAACCTGGTAATGATTCTTTCCCCCAAATTTGAGAATGTGTGTGTGTTTCTACACACACACACACACACACACACACACACACACACACACAGAGTCAACCTTTCCTGATTCCTCCTAGCTCCTAGTGCTTTCCTTTCTCCATCAATTTTATATACACACATATGTACTTCTGTAATCTATATATTAATATATGTAATCTATATATATATATATATATGTGTATATGTACATGTATATATCTCTATATAGTTATCTATATCTATCTCTATATCTATATCTCTATGTATATCTCTATGTATATTTGTATCTATATCTACATCTATCTATCTATCTATAATATGAAACTTTAGTGGGGAGAGTAAGGTTCTAGGCACTAGGAGTTGGAGGAGTCAGGAAAGGTTTCGTGTAAGAGGCCATGTTTGGGCTGATCTCTGTTAGAAAACTAGGGTTTCTTAGATGTGAAGTGAGAACGGAGAGTTTTTCAAGCAAAGAGAGGTCAAATTATTCAAAGACATGGAAATAAGAGCCAAAGAATTACATACGAAGAATAGTAAGAAGCTCACTTAAGTTAGACTTGAGGGAGTGCAATGGTGTATGTCCTGTGACTTCTAATCTAGGTCTCTCTCCTTCGTACTTTACTTCTAAATAAGTGATTCTTAACAAGTTTTGTGTCTCAGAATATCTTAGCAGTCTGGTAAAGTGTTATGGACCTTTCTCAAAATAATGTTTTTTAAAGCTTAAAATAAAATATGTAGGATTAAATAAAATATGTAAAATTATTTCACCCTATATAGCTATCAAAACGCTTTTTTAAAAAATTTAGAGATCCCATGTTAAGAACTGTGCTCTAAGTGCTCATTACCTAAAGAATTGTCAGCCAACAGTTTTACTTCTGAAATCACCATCATCAGAGATAAGTCAGTCTACTGCAATGTAATTGCATGGAACCTAGCATGAGATAAGTTAGTTAGGCTATACCAACTGCACTCAAAATTTACTTAGTATAAGGTTTACAAAGAGTGTCATAGGCTTCATCATTAAGCATTTTAATTTACTAGACATTCAGCACAGACCAAGGAGTTATTTTGGATGAGGCCATGAAGCATTTTACTGAGGGAATGGACTAGTCCAAATGGAGTATAGCCATATTCCTAGAAATCAAGGCATGTCCAGGACAACACTAAAGCCTCTGATCACTTTGGAGTAACAAAAACAATAACCCTTAAAATCCATTTTTACCAATAGCAGATTCTCCTCTTTCTGTCTTGCTCTATTCCACGGTTCCAAAACGTCACCCCACAACTATCAATAATTTGTAAACTACTGTGCTCTTGTCCTATTTTATTTAAAAATACAATCATCTACATTTTGGTTCTGTGGGTAATTAATATTTTACTAATAAGATAATGAGCAAAAATAGACATCCCTTCAAATGTGATACTAATGATGCAGCCCAATACAGTAGAAAGAATACTAGCTCTGAGGTCAGAGGGCTTTTATACTTATTCTCTGTACAATCTTGGCCTTACTTTCATCAATTGTCAGTTAATTGGTTGGACCAGGTGACCTCCAAGGCCCCTTTCAGCATTACATCTATGACTCACTAATTTTGGTGAGGCCTGTTTTAGCAACAGTAAATTGGGACAAGTCAGGTGGGGTACCACCAACCCCCAAATTTTGAAAACCATTGAATTATATTAAAGTTAGGAGTTTCTCTGTCTCTTTCCACTCTCTCCTTTCCTCTTCATTCTCTCTGAAAAGAATATAATTTATTTTTTAAAAATTCCATCCCTCATTATTACCTTTTCCAACAAGAAATAGTATCTTTGGGTATAACAGCAGTTTGACTAGCAGCTGTTGTTGAAATGTAAGACCCAACAAGACTAGCAACAAGAACTGCCAGCACAGGTTCTTTGATCTGCTTTACTAAGGAAAGTAACTTTAAGGGGTTAACAATCTTACTTTAATCAAACATACAAATATCATTCACTTAGGTCAGGAGGAAAGGCCAGCAATCTGAACTTCAAAGCAAATACAAACAAATTACAAACATGAACAGACAGACCTTATCCAATTTAAATCTCAGTTCATAATTACCAAGAAAGCATCACCATCTGGGTTTACAAGCTGGAGGAGCTCTTAACGACAGCTGCTCAGAGTCTCTTCAAGCCACATGCCACTCTTCCAGTGAGTGAGAGCCCCAAACAAAATGCTAACCTTTGAGTTTTTATACCCTGTTCAGGGCCCGAAGGATTCACACCTAATCAGCCAAAGGGGGTGAGCCTGGGGCTTAGTACCTAGTTAGCAAAAAGGTGTGGGCCTGGGGCTTTGCATCTGATTGCTTTAGCATTTCTAAAAGAGAAAACAGTAAAAAAAAAAAGTCCCACCTTAATTACCAATACATTGGGATGGAAAGATGTATTTGGAGAAATAATTTTTAAACCCTTTGAAAGTGGTTGCTGACACCTCATTTGTCTTAGTCTCTAAGTTTCCAAGAGTGTGGATAGTTATATGTACCAAATTCAGGTGCTCAAGAATATATTTCTGTATAATTGAACATGCAGTTTTTGAGTATCTTTTAGGTGCAACAATAAGAATTTTTCCTGGGTTCCTCTAAGTATAAGAATATTATCAGATCATACATTTACTGCTAGAAGGTACCTCTAGGTACTGGGCTGTCTAGTCCAACTCTTATTTTACAGATGACGAAACTCAGGGTAAGGGAGATCAGTGGTTTGTTCTGAGTCACAAAGATAGTAAGTTGTCTGAATGAGGATTTGAACCTAGATCTCCCTGGCTCCAAGTTCAGTATCCTATCTGTTATGAAATTCTAGCATCTTAATTTCCACTTAATTGCATAATTATAGCTCTCTGAATTCAGAGCACTTCTCTCTCGAGAATATTTGTGAGTAAAATTTTAAAAAAAATCATTATGTCATCACAAAAATATCCCACTGTCTTTTAGAAACTAAAAAAAGGAGTCACAAAAGGTCTTGTTGAAAAGAACCTTTTTTGTGGTTATTATATTGTTGTTGCTGTCGCTGTCTTTTTAATTCATTGGAAA
Organism: Trichosurus vulpecula; assembly: GCF_011100635.1. Lineage (NCBI taxonomy): Eukaryota > Metazoa > Chordata > Mammalia > Diprotodontia > Phalangeridae > Trichosurus > Trichosurus vulpecula. Next base: position 190,307,121 of record NC_050580.1, on the reverse strand, counting down.
TAACATATAGTCTTCCTTCTGGGAGGAAAAAAATATGTGGAAACAGTTTTTTTTAACTTTGTATATCCAAAGGCAATTTTAGGATAGCTGTGTTCAGAGGCCATTTCCAAATGACCCCCACATGAATAAAACATTAGAAGTATTTTGGGGAAAGGTTTTACTGATATGAAAACAGAATATGAACAATTTTGCATAAATGATAGAACAGGGACCCAATTATAGCATATCACAGGACTGGTAAAAGTAAGTCACTTAATGAAAAGTGTTCTACTACTCTAAGCACACATACACATGAAAATACAATGGCATATTTGAATTATTCCCTCCAATTTAATGTTCTAAAGTCACAAAGTATCTGAATCCCCAATAATACAACTAAAACTGGAATATTTTCCATCCCTTCCAGCAGTCACAGTTGCTGATAAATTAAACATAACCCTGTTGCTTAAAATGCTTGAAGAATGCCGAGGTAGTCAGGTGTTATCATGAAACTAAAGAAAGGTCACTCGATTTTCTGACCTTGCTTTGGAAGTATCTTTCTCTTGATCCTATTTTTCTATTCCACACCACAGTCTCTGAGACAGATAAGTTAATTTCCTTTCTGTCACAAAATCAGGAAAGGTTCTGAAGTTAAGATGGATGTTCTTGGGGCTTAGTGTCTTTGATTATATTGTAATTTCACAGACTCATAGACGACTAGAGCCAAAAGGACCACCGATGATCAAACAGTTTAGCCATGAAAATGAGCACTTGCCCAAATGAAAAAGCAAGAATGATAGCAATTGTGTACTGGGCATAATGAGAAATTTGTTTATGCTGGCTCTCCTTTCTAACTATGTTTTGTTTCATTGCCAATGGAATCTGTGTCTGTGGGGAACTCTTGAGTACAATTTTCTAGAAAAGGATATCCCTGTATTATTAATCGTGAGATGAAAGGAACAGTAGAAGGAGGTGAGATGGCTACCAAGATGAGGTAATCACACAGATAACTGTGAATGGGGACAATGAAAATGTGATAGATTTGATAGAATTTTTACAGTATAATCATCTTTGACACTTACTTGTGAAACTGATCTGGTCTATCCCACTGTCTTCAGGCAAGGTGGCACTCAAACATCTCATACTGATGAGTTTATTTCCTACTCTTAGAAAATTTCTTGGGAAGGTGATTTCTCAATTCCCCTATGTTACTCATTCTAAGGATCTCATGAGCCTTCCAGGCAAAAAGTTTTTTTTTTTTTCTGAGTGCCTCTACTGAATCTTTTCTACTGTGAATTGACAACTGTTCACTCCTTTTCTATCCACATCAGAAATATAGAACAGTTAAAACATATCTTTTGTATAATTTTTCTTGCTGCATTGAAAACTAAAGTTTGATCACTAGATGAAGAATTTTTTGACCACAATGCAGGCAATAGAGAGAAATACAAAACCTCCTAAATTCTGTGAGGCCCTCTTCTGTTTCTGCAGTGACGATAATGAAGTAGAATAACAAAGGTTAGAGATCAGTAAAAATTACACAGTTGTTATATTGCCTACAAACATAAACTTAACTATCAATAAATATAACATGAGGCCTTTGTCCAATAGCCAATGAATTGACACATTCCTGGAGGAACTAAAGTTCATGCATATTGACCCTCTTACTATTTAAGAAGCTAAAAAACCTCACACACCTAAATGGAAGAACAGTTCATAGATGCTTCTCAAACAGGCAAATAAAAGAATTCACAGGATCACAAATTTAGAGCACGTAGAAACTTTAGAGGTGAGGAAGTCCAACTTCTTAATTTAGCAGATAAGGAAAGTGAGGCACAGAGAGGTTCAATACCTTGCCCAGGATCCCACAGCTACTAAGTGTCTGAGACTGGATTTGAACTCAGGTCTTCCTGATTACAGAGTTGGCAAACTTGGTTTTCCTTCATGCACAAAAGCGACATGAAACATCAGTTCAATGGGACCCTCAGTCAGCTTGCCATATAGAAGTAAACAGACCACGAAGAGTGATAGCTTATGCAACAACATATGTTGCCCACGTTGAAAGAGATAACTGATATCAAAGAACTTGACAAGGTCTTTCAAAATAAGCACAAATAAACCTTGTTCCATGATGATTTCGTTGCAAAAGTGGGCACAGAGAAAGATAGTGACAATTTTGCCAGAAAATGTTGGTTAACAGTCAAGCATTGAAAGCAGAAAACACCTTGTTGACTACTCAAGAGGCTCATGCCTAGACATCAGGAACATTTTCAGGAAGAGTACTGAAAGACTCCTCATGGTATAAATACCGAGGGGTGAGATTTAAATAAGAAAGAAAGAAAAGAAACTGACCACAGCCACGCAAGCAAGAAATGACTGATTACAGAGATAGCAGTCAGTTCAGCATCAGATGTCTGCAAGAATTTAGGTCATCAAATGATTAAAGCAAAGGTCAAAGTAAACACCAAACTAGAAGAAAAGAAAAGATGAGAAGTCAATGACTTTGATATTAGCCCCTCTAACCTGACCTGTTTAAATAGGCTTCTGACCGAAAAATGAGAAGTAGAATAAAACAAAGACATTAGCTCTGAGTATTGTGATTTCTGAGAGAAGTTTAAGTAATGAAAAACATTGCCACAAGAAGAAAACAGGAAGAAAAAGTCCAGAATCCACCCTAACTTAAAAAGCATTTAATCATTTTGAGAAGCAGAGGAATGCAGCATTCAACAGCACTTACTACCAATTTAGAGTACGAGGTCATTTGCAAAATATTACAGGGGTGGATGACAGAAGATTGCGAAGCATATTGCCCCACAAAATGGCAAAAAGCAGCTGAGAAAACCAGGCTGCAGAGATCTTGCCATGAGATTCAGCTAAACCAGATTCAGTTCAATTCAGCAAACTGTAATTCAATGCATACTTTGGCAGGGCAGTAGAATTGTCCTAAGAGAATGTGTAGATGAATTGAGAAGGAAGATGACAACAGATATGAAAAGGAAAAGATCTGCATCAATCTGAAAGAAAGGAGCACTTGAGAGAAAGGGGATTTACTGAAGTCAAGGATGACCATAATGCTCCCTCTTCCCCCCCCCCACACCCATCCATACATCTACATGACAGCTGGGTTGTGTGTGAGGGTAAGAACTGGAAAACCCCAACAAATTGTAAATTTTTGGTACCTGGGAAAATTATACACTTTCTATGTGGTGGGTCTGACATAAATGTTAATTTTGGTTTCTCACTCTAAGGCAGAAAGGAGATATTTCATGCAAGTAGGTTTTTTTTATTCTTCTGTTGTCATCAACAACACAATTGTCAATAACATAATTATCACATTTTGATTTTATTATCTTAGTACCTGATATATTATGTGAGGAATTAGAAATAACATTTTTTTTATCTGGTACTGCCTAAAGATGTGATAAAGAATTCAATGTTAAAAGTTCTCAAATATTAGTTTTAAGGATATTTCAAAGAGGAGAAAATTCTAAAAGAATTGAAAAAGATTACAGATCATTCTTTTACCTAAGAAACAGGTGATTAAGATATCAGCAACTACTGACTTGTGTGCCTGATTTTTCACTTGTATAAAAAAGTATAAGAACATACTTAAAATAGAACAAATCAAATGTAACAGAAGCTAATGCTTCATAGATGAGCCTCCTCTTGGGTTTTTTTTTCCTTCGTGTGCTGAAATATTCATTTTTGTTGGTAATGGTAATAGAGCAGAAGATATTTTAAAAGGAAATAGAATTATTATAATGATTTATGAATCCATCAAAGATTTCTAATAAAAATATAATAAGAAGCAAGAAGTATTCTGCAGACAATTTTCTGTCTCAAAGCAATGGTTTTTGGTCATACTGACTTAAAGATATAATGAATATAAGATCACATAGTGTCTATCATTAATTGGTTATGTAAGATGGTATCCTTTTCTCCTTTTGAACATTTTTATTTATGAAAGATGGTAAAAAATAGGACATTTGTATGAGAAACATTGAAGAAAGAAATTCCTGGGTAATTGAAGAAAACAAACTCTCTCTGTCTATGTATATGTACACACATATATGTATATATGTGTGTGCTACATATATATGTACAAACATACCCACATATGTATATTATATCTATATCTGTAATTTTTCCCCAAACAGGACATTTATGTGGCTGTTATGTTGTGTTTGAGGGAGATACCTGGGAAACCCTGACAACCAGAACATTTTTGTAACTGTGGGACAATTGCACATTTCCTATCTGGTGTATCTGACAGAAATATGAATTTTATTTTTTCACTCTAAAGTAAAAATGACACTTTGAAGCACACATCAGTTACTGACCAAAGTTAATGACTAGACATAGCAGCAGAACAGAGAAGGAAGAAACAGAAGATCAGAAGGGAAGGGAAGTTGCTTCATTCTGAACACAGCCAAGACCAGCTGAATAGAGAGGTAGATGGACTTTGTAGCTGGTGCTGGGAACTGACTTGATTGGAGTATTGCTGTCTAGCTCAGAAGAGCTTCCTAGAGGAAAGAAGTATCCCCTGAGGTCTGAAGAGCTGGGTAGAGATAGGAAAGGCTTGGATACTTTGTCTTTAACTGACATCTTCGGCTTCAAATATGGAAACCCCTCATAGGTTTGTTTGCATTGCTTTTTTACAACTACTTATGTCTTGAGAGGGAGAAATATCTTCAAAGCCCAGTGAACAGATCCAGATAGCTCTATGGGTTCTACATAGCATTGCCAGAGAACTCAATCAAAAGGGAAGCCCTGGACTATTCTGAAGATTTTAGGTTTACGATCTGTGATTTCACTAAAAAACTTAACACTGATTAGCAGCCCAACAATACTAATGACACAAGAAGCAGTTCTGCCCAAGCATATTGCAGAGAGGCCCAGAAGGGAGATCTTGCTCAGAAGCTGACTTGTAAAAACACACTGTTACCTCAGAAGAACAAGGACATTTGAGTCTAAAATCCAGCTTCATGAGTTACCTTAGGAACATGTATTTCCCTACTCATGTCTCTGCCAAATAGCACCGAGTTTTTCCCATTTTCACATTTGTGAGAGAGGGTGATTCAAGTTTATGGATGAACTATTATTTAGGATTATTCTTGCTTCTGCCTTCCCATTTAGTAAATAGCTCTTAATTAAAAGTTAATGGTGTCAGCTCAGCTGATTTATTTATATAAGATGCACAATGGGGGCTCATCAGCCAAAATTGAGAGTAGTAATGTGTAGTTCTCCCACATCAGGGTTACTCTTAGGATTCTGAGAGTGAATTGTAGCCACCAGAGAGTGGTCAGTAGGGTGCGAAAGACTGATTGGAGAAAAGAGTTGAATATCAGAGTCAAACCCATGCTACAAGCATATAAATAGCAGTTAACTAGGTAAAACAAAGTTTAGCCTTGAAGGTTCCCCACAAAGAAATTGTATTCTTCCTAATCATTAACATTTTGCAAGAATATGTAACAAGTGTGACTCTGGTGATTTTTTTTCAGTGATTCATGGAGTATTCTCTGTCAAATACATACAGGGATATGTGATCTCATAAAGGTTCTTGTACCTCTTCCCATTCTCCACCTCCCCCGCCCCCACCAGTGATATAGATTTCAATCCATTACTGTGATTTTTATCTACTTCCTCCCATAAATTCACCAGAAAGAGTCAACTTAACATGTTGGGTAGGAGCCATCTTTCTTAATACTGAAATTGGAGCAAATACATTGTCCACCAGATACCCCTTGCTCTCATCATGTGACTAGATCATCTTTTTTGACTCATACATTTTCCTAGTGGCATCTTTTATGGCAGTGCTTATTCTGAGTACCTTTTTGTTATCAATTGTAGGCTTCTCACTGGATAAGCATGTGCTTTGCAATTGTACCAAGAATGTTATTCATTTTTATTTCTTCAGAGCCTACATTATTACATGACTTAAAATCCTAAAGACCACTTATAGAATACTGAAAATAAAAAGATGAGACTTCTTATCTGTGCAAAGTTTGTGTTCATTCAAGGAGCTTAAAAACTTCTTGAAGACAAGACTGCTTTTTCTTCTTTGATTATGGACTGATTTATTGTGTTTTTATACTGTCTGACCAAGCTATACATTTGATACTCAGTCATTTCAGTTGTGACTGACTTTTTATGACCTGCATTTTGGGGTTTCCTTGGCAAAGATACTAAAGTGTCTTCCCATTTCTCTATCCAGTTCATTTTACAAATGAGGAAACTGAACCAAACAGGGTTAAATGACTTGCGCAAGGTCACACAACTAGTAAGTGTCTGAAACTGGATTTGAACTCAGGTCCTCCTGACTCCAGACCCGGAGTGCTATCCATTGGGCCACCTAGCTGCACACACACTCACACACACACACACACACACACATGCACGCACACACACAAATGTTCAATTATTCAGTTATGTACTATTCTTCATGACCCCATAGACTATAGCATACCAATACCACCATGGGATTTTCTTGGCAAATATGCTGGAGTGGTTTGCTTTTTCCTTTTCCAGTGGATTAAGGCAAACAGGCATTAAGTGCCTTGCCCAGGATCACACAACTAGGAAGTATCTGAGGCCAGATTTAAACTCAGGTCTTCCTGATTCCAGGCTCAGTGCTCTATCCACTATCTAGCTGCTTCATACTTAATATATACAAAGGTATATACATATATTTATGTGTGTATGGGTGCATGCATGTATGCATATGTGAATGTATATATACACACACTGGTGTACAAGCTCAGTAGACAGTCCATCTAAATGTATGTGATAATCTGTCCAATATGCATTCTTCAAACACTTATTTGTCTTTTTCTGTATGAATGGTGAAATCAAGCTCTTTTTATCAGTTGCAGATCTCTTCCAAGAATGTCTATGCTCTGGGACTTGATGTAGCTAGTACAAGGTATCGAACAAATGGGAAAAGCTGGAGGATTTCACCATCCCTCTTCAACTTGAATTCTGTGCTAAATTTGCTCCATGAGAATGTCAAATACATTTGGTGGGTAGGTGTCTCCTTGTTTTGTACCTTACACAATACTTATGACCATAATATCATTGATCAATATTATTCCAAGAAATTTGGTATGATATTGATGTGCAGATGGAAAACATCTAGTTGGAAGAGAACTTTTAGGTTGGCACAATGCTCTTCAAATCAAATACTTTTTGAAAAATCAACAAAGTGTAAGCAGAGGGGGATATTGCATTTTCTGCAACAGTGGTGTCAAACTCAAATAGAAATGTACACAGGCCTACTTGCCTTTTCTCACACTTAACACTCAACCTCATCACTCTATACCTTTTCATTGTATATCTCCCATGTCTAGAATGCTTTCCCTCTGGTTTCCATGGCTTCCTTCGAGGCTCAGCTGAAAGTTTGTCTTCTGCAAGAGATCATTCCTACTATGTACTTCCCCATTACTAGTTCCTTCACTTTGAGATTAATTTCCATTTATATGTACATAGTTGTTTACAAATCAACTACCTCATTAGAATATGAGATCCTTCAGGAGAGGAACACTGTACTTTTCTTTTTTTACAACTCACTTTTTTTATTTTCTTTTTCTTTTTTACTTTTTTTTAGTATTTTATTTTTATTTCCCCCCAGTTACATGTAAAAACAATTTTATCTACTTTTCTTTATAACCTTAATGACTAGCACAATGCCTGGCACATCAAAAGCACATAAATGCTCACTGATTGCCTGAATGATTGACTAATGGATTAATATCTCCATCAAGGATGCCCTGAAAAATGTGTAGATAATGCTCTGAGAAATTCTATATTGATGAGAACATTAGGGATTGAGAGTTGTCAATCTTTTCTTGGATGGCTTTTTGTTTTTATTTTTTTTGTTGGCCTTAGAATAAATAACAAGACCCAAGTTCGTGTGTTTTCCCATGCTCTTTCCTCCTTGGGAATATCAATTCAAGCCCACACAATTCTATGACTTCAAGCAAAGATTTCCTTTATACTTGGTCTAATCTAGCTGCTTTTCCCATCTCTGCTTTCTTTAGAATTGCTTCTCCCTCTTCTATAAGCACATCTGGGATTATAATATTATAGTCCAAGTGAAGAGGTACAACAATCCTTGATAATGAGAAAAAGAATGTTAACAAAATTACAGTAAATCTTTTCCATTGTTCTTCTGTTTATTGCCATCCTTCCATTTTTGTCCTGAAATTCCCTCTGAAAGACAAGTGGATCTCTCACAAAGCTTTGCTTAAATTGTTTATGTTCTTCATTGTGTGCCCTTTACCTACAAAGTGAAACTATTCATAGTGTCCCATTATCCTATTTAATAAAATTTTGTGAATAAAGTCACATTCTGTACTTGGCCTTCATCATAGACATTGCCTTTGTCTATCATATAGAGATATTAAGGTAGCACAGTAGATAGAACACTTGGCCTGGATTTATAAAGAACTGAGTTCAAATCTGGTCTCAAACACTTACTAGCTATGTGATCCTGAGCAAATCACTTTACCCCTATCTGCCTCAGTTTCCTTAACTGTAAAATTGAGATAATTATAGTATCTACCTCACGTTGTTGTGAAAATAAAATGAGATAATATTCATAAGGTGCCTGGCACATTGTAGGCAATGAATAAATGCATATTTCCTTCCATATAATCTCTGTTTGGCAACTAAGTCATGTGATGTTTAGTTTTTTCATCTCCTTTTTATGATTGTAAAACAGTTAAATTTCTGTATTAAATTATGATAGTCAGAATCTCTGTCCTTTCATTAATCAATATCCCATGGTTGTCATTATAAACTTAATTGAATAGGTCAGACTGAGATTGCTTTAATTGTGTACCATACATATTTCTTGTTTTTGGTCTTTAACTGACGTAGGGATAGCTTCTACATAAGTAAGTTTTGTGTATTGCAATGTAATCAGATTTTATTTTTGTGATGTCACTTGGTACTCACCTAATCCAAGACCTACAGATTATTTTCTCAAAGAATGTATTTGTTATCTATAGGCAGAGGTTTTCTGTGTATCCAACAAATCTTTGGCTTCTCTCATTCCTTATTAGGGGTCCATATGCTCTAATGTATTTTCCACTATCCTAACATGTTCCCAGCTTTGCACTGATATCTCCAAGTAACAAAGTGTATATTGATTTAATTTACGGAATGTGGTTCATTCATAGACTTCTTCATAGAATTTCTCTGTCTCTTCATTCTCTGCAACATGTTAATTCTTCGTAGAATTTCTCAGTCTTCATCTTCTGCCAAAGATGAGGTGTCAGAGTAGAAACATATGGCAGGTTCTATTTAGCATTACTATTAAATGAGATGTTAAATAGAAAAGATATGTTCATCTAAGAAATTAGTAATTATCTTGGAAGGTGTTCTATTCAAAGTCCAAATGAAAGCATGTATTAATTATTGATGAAGAAGCTTTTTAAATGTCCTGCTTAGATAACATTTTTCTACATGTATCAAACCCCATATCTCTACTAAAGTTCCTTAGTAAAAGCTACCAAAGTGGGAAAGCTACATCTAACTATCCAAACTACAAAACAAGGTGGATGAAAACATATTACCTGGTCTATAAAATTCATCTGGATGGATAATGTTAGCGGTTATCTAACATCAAGTTAGAATGTAAATTGGAGAGATCGAACATATGGACCTTGGCTCAGAATTGGATAGTAGATCGGGCTAAATGGCAGTTAGGAAATTACAATGCTCTTAATGTTCCTAAATTGATTGTGCCCATTAAGTTCTAGTCTATATGACTGCGAATAGTGAAAAAATAAAACCTTAAAAAATTAAAATTGCATAATAACCCAAAGACCAATGAAATACTTCACCATAGGGAATGAACCACATTATTGGTGATGGAGATTGAGAAATGTTATAAAGAAAACCATCAAGGACATATAAGACCAAAAAGGAGGTAGGTCAGTCACTTTTTGATAATAAGAAACAGCACCTGGACAGCCAGTGTGGTAATGTGTACCCCTTTAATATTAATAGAAGAGGAATGTTTCCAATGAATTTGATGGATCCTCTTTGGAGCACTTATTTCCTGGAAAAATATAGATAAGAATAGGCTAGGATGAAAAGACACGGAGGGAGAGGTTGGACTCTACGTTAATGGGAGGAACACTCGTGGGGATGAAATCATGGAAGCTCTCAAGCACCATAGTACCTCTGAAGAATGAATTGCAGAATTTCTCAGATGTGAGTAATTGTCCAACCAATGCAGACTGGAAACTCTGCACATCTGTTCATGCTGGGCAATTCTTGTCAACCTACTCATAGAATTTAGATTTAAAGCTGGAAGGGACTTAAAAGATCTAGTGCAACCCCTTCATTCTAGAGATGAGGAAACTAATGCCCCCAAGCTTAAGTGACTTACCCAAGGTCACAAAGGCAACAAGTTGAATATGTATTATATTCACTTGAATAATTACAGAATTAGTTTTAAGCAAACAATTTCTGTACTTTAATGTGAGCATAAGTTTAATACATTTGATTATAAAATGTACCTCTTTACCCATTACTGTCCAAGTCATATTACAGACCCAAAGATGGATTACAAATGCATAGGGCATACAGTTTAGGCCCCACAACAATGAGTGCATGCTTATAGTTATTTTTTATGATCAATCAAATTGAATCACCGATCCATTAAATTTAAACTTCTAGCATGTAGCAAGTCTGTAATTAAATGAAACTAATTAACATTTTATCCTCATATTAAGAATGCATTTACTCTGTTTATATGGGAATATATATATATATATATATATATATATATATATATATATATATATATATATATATATGATTTTCCACAGACCATCTGCAGGATCTCTCTTAAACTACAATCTATCTTGAAGTGTATTTTCACAGCCAGAAATAAAAATAAAAAATTCAGTTGTTGTGTGGCAAATTTATTCACCACTAAAAAAGCATTTTTCAATTTAGAAACAAAAAAGGTATGGTATATTGTCAACTAACTCTTACCGCCTCATGAAAGATTGATTTTGTTTGCAAACCATATGTTTGATATCTAAATCATGTTCGGGGCTTTCATTCATGATTACAGATTGATACAGTCCTCCACGAAAAATGTATTTATCTTTCCCAGCACTCATCAAACACTAAATACCTAACTAGGTTGCAAGAAGAATCTTTAATTCCATCATTTTAGTCTGGTAATTGCTTTTCCTTCCTTATGTTTAACCAGAGTAAATGAACTATAATTTTAAATTTCTCTTGACATTCACTATCAGATGCCATATAAAACATGAACAAGGTGACGAATGCTGAAAACGGCAGTAAAAAAAAAGGGCCTTTTCAACTACAAAGAAAGGTGTTGCCTAAGCAATTGGGGTCCATCATCAGGAGGAAATTCAAATTTGTAGCTGAAATGGCATCTTTAGAGTACCCAATTGTGCCTAGACACATGTGCCTTAACCATGGCCAGGTAAGATTATTCTGCTTAGAAGGAGCATGGTAAAGGAAGCTCTTTATAGCAGGATAAAAATCATGTTTCTATGTTACTTTATTCTTGTTGCTAGTATTGTTATTAAAATTATATAAATTATGGTTTATATATCAGTAAACTGCTTTATCAGGACTTTGTCCATCTCTACCTCTATTATGGCACTTTGTGGGTCATTTGTGCACAGCAAATATTGCATATAGATAATTTTTATATGTAAAGCTTCATTTTAATATAATTCATTGTCACAAATTAATGTGATGTATATTTATGTATAGCTCTATCTATCTATCTATTACATCCCTTTAAATCCTGATCAAAGTTTTTTATCAAAGCTTAGCACATTAGATCCAGCTCACTGCTCCTCTGGTTTATTTGTTGAAGGACCAGCTTGACAACTCCTAAGGGTTCTCCCAACATTCCAGGGAGCTTAGGCATTTGCTGCCTGCTTTCCGCCTCAATCCCCTGAAACATCCACTTGTGGCAGCTAGTGAATTCCAGCTCCCCAGATCTCTAGGGAGTAGCTGTCTTCATAAGCAGTGATTCCAGGGAAGCTAGATGGCCTCGTGACAGCCCCTAGCATGATCTATTTTGGGACTAAAAATTTCATGAGATTTTATGCCAACACTTAGACTGCAAGAGGAAAGGCTCCACCCAGTGACTCCCAGATTTCAGGTCATTTGGGCAGTGTAGACATCCAAAGTAGCATATTAAAAAGCCATATGACTGTGGCTTATCCCAACATAATTTGAGTGTTCAGGCAGTCTGAGAGACAATTTCTATAAATGGGTCATGAATAAGAATAGTATTAAAATGAAGTTCTGTCCTGATATGGTCAAGATCTGCTTTAATATCTAGGTCCATTGCATAGAATGTCCATAAAGCTGACATTACAATCTTAAAGAAGCTACCGTGATTTTATGTAGATCCTGGCCAGTGGAATGAGCTGTCAACGATTTATCATTTCTTGGCATAGCAAAGTATCAAAACCACCAGTGCTATTTGGGGGAATTGCCAGGCTGTGTCCAGTTGGGAAAAATTAGAGGTAAAATTGGACATGGAATAACAGCCCAGGAAAATGTTACTGAGTAAACACTAACCATAAAAGACTTTAACTCAGCGAGCAATGTGCTTACATTTGTCATAGGCCAGTGAGGAAACCCAGATAATAACAGTTTACATTGACGGCTCCCTATCTATTCTAGAGGATTTACACAAAGAAAGGGTCATGGAGAATTCAACTGCAAATACACAGGTGAAGAGGAGAACATCTGGCTATTTACAAGGCCTCAGAGGAAGTGGCCTGATGGGCTTAAAAGATGCCATAACTACCCAGTCCTTGTGCACTTTGGAAGAAACTACGTGCTAATCTATGGACTATGATGACTAATTAACATGGCTTCCAGAGAGAACTAGAATACTTGGGGTGAATTTTTCACTTATACCTAAATTTAGTCTCTCCTTATCCACATTTGAATGGTTTGATAAGCTATATACTCTGTTGTAGTGTATCATTTTTAAGGTATATCAGGGCATAACAATTATAATTAAATTAGATTTTTCATTTAATAGTTAACTCCAGATTCCCCATATGCTAGAGTAAAGAGGAATATAGTGTAAATCACTGTAGAAAAGGTAATCCATGAAAAATTCCACCTTACCAGCAGCTATATTCTCTATCACCATTATTATGATCATCTAAAGTTATTTATTGATGCTATGCTGAGCACTGTATGAGTCTTCTACAAAGGATATTTATAGTCTAATATAGTATAAATCTAATTTTATATCACATTCAATTATTCGGAACTCTTTATTCACCAACATTTACACAAATATTTTTGTAGAGTTGGGAAATATTTTAAAGATCATTTAGTCCAATATATTTATTATACACACAAGGGATCCAACAGTAGCAAAGGGACTTGATGAAGGTCACAAAACTCTCCTGTCTTGCATTGTGTCCTTAGTAAAGTCCTTTTACACATCTATAAATACACACACACATACATACAAATATATATCCATATAGTTGTATATACACATGTATTTGTACATAAATACAAATAAATATACACATATGCACACACAATTTGCATGTGTGTTGTATGTGTGTGCATATGTGTGTAAATACTGGTTAATAAAGAGTTCCAGATAATAGAATATGACATACCAATGCAGCAAATTCCCAACATAGAAAATGCAGTAGAGAGAGTACTGGACCAAGAATCAGAAAGAGCTGGGTTCAAATCCAGCCTCAGCCACTTACAGCTATGTGTAGCTGAGCAACTCATTTTACCTCTGCCTGACTCAAGTTTGCTCATCTACAAAGTGGAGATAATGATCGTACCTACCTCCAAAGGTTATCATGGGGATAAAATGAGATGGCATTTATAAACTGCTTTTCAAAACTTAAAGCCCTTTATGAATCCTATCTATTGCTATTACTATCTCCTGTATTATATAAGAATAACTAATATGATGATTATGCAGTGCCAAAAGAAGTTAAATTGCCTTCTGAATCTTCAAAGGAACGTTAAATGATGTCCAATGCAGTGTGAATATTGTCAATATTTTTTAGGATCCAATACTAGTTAAAAAAAATCCAAATTTGGCAGATGAATATTCTAGGGGAGGGGAATAGCATGCGTAAAGGCGTAGAGGTGGGCAATCTATGCTAATGCTACATCCTCTACAATCTAGAACATTGAATTAACCATATATCTTATTTCTCAACCATGCAAGATGATAAGAAATTTACAGCATTCTAAAATACATAAAATATAAGCAACAACCACAAAGAAATCAGTTGGATACAAAGAAAATGTTAAAGTGTTAATGCTATGTATAGATGGCACTGCTAACATCTATACAAGTCTGGCTCAGTCTAGAGCGAAAAAATAAACACAAATGGAAATTTGCAATATTCACATTGCTAAGTTAATATAATTAAAACCTGCATTTTTTTAGAATTTCAAATGTGTGGGTAACACTTTGATCAACCCAGATAATGAGCAAATCATCTTCCTTCTTAGTCTTTCCAAAAGTGAACATTAGCCAGACACGTCTTCCTGACAGTAACTAGTGAATGTTAACTTTAATCAGAGTTTCATCTTAAGATGTAATGTAGATATGCATTCTTTTTTAAATACAGGAGACAGGAAAAGTAGAAGTCCATACTGAGGAATGTTAATTGTGTCTTTGACAAAAGTGGGGGAGGAGGGAAGGAAAAAGTTTTTTTTTTAAAGGAAAGAAACTCGGGAAATTGTCTAATTTATTTCTTACATTATACTTAAAGAAATCTCTTATCAAGCAAACATTTTTTAAGTGCCTGCTATGTGCCAGGCACTGTGCTAAGTACTGGGTATATAATAAGAAGGAAAAGACAGTCCCTGCCCTCAAGAAGTTCACTGTCAAATAGGGGAAAAAATAACCAAAATATATGTACAAAGAAGCTATATACAGGATAAAGAGAAAATAATTAAAAGAGAGTAAGTTCTAGAACTAAGGAGTGATGTGAAAGGCTTCCCATAACAGTGGGAAGTTGGACTTTTAGGAACTCATGCAGGTCAGTAGGTGGAGATGAGGAGGAAGAGCATTCCAGGTATGGGGCTTACACATACAGAGAAAATACCCAGAGCTTACATATGAACTTCCTAAAATCACATTCCAACTAAACGTCTGTCCTAGTAATTTATAATCAAATACTTCATATAATCATATTATATAATATATCATATATAAAATAATATTCCTGGTATATGAAAATGGTACTACTGAACCATTATTAGTTGTAGCTAAAAGGAAAGGGTTATTTTTTCCTCCCAGTACTCTTTTGTGCCAAATAATCCACACTCTTCCAATAATATACATTGGTGAGATGCCTGACCACGATTAAGTGTGCAAAACCAAGTGACTCATCTGAGAACTGAACATTCAATCTTGTTTTCATTAGTACTATCTCTTTTGGGGGGAAATTTTTGGATTTTATTTTTCCCAATTATATGTGATAACAATTTTTAACATTCATTTAAAAAAAGTTTGAGTTCCAAATTCACTTTCTCCCTCCCTTGCCTACACCACTCCTTGACAAGGCAAGCAATTTCATATAGATTATAAATGTGGAGTCATGCAAAACATATTTCCATATTAGCCACGTTGTAAAAGAAAACACATACAAAAAGAAAAAGAAAGTTTTTAAAAAGTACATTTCAATGTACCCTTAGAGTCCATCTTTTTTTTTTTTATTCTAGAGGTGGAACTATCTTGGGTCATTTTTATTGCTGAGAATAACTAAGCCATTCATAGTTGATCATCATATAATATTGCTGTTCCTATGTGCTGTGTTCTCCTGGTTCCGCTCACTTTGCCTTACATAAGTTCATATAAGTCTTCCTTGCTTTTTTCTAAAAGCATCCTGCTTGTCATTTCTTACAGCACAATAGTATTCCATTATAATAATATACCACAAATTGTTCACTCATTCCCAATAGATGAGCATTCCCTCAAATTCCAATTCTTTGCCACCACAGAAGCAGCTGCTATAATTATTTTTATACATATAAGTCCTTTTCCTTTTAAAAAAATCTTTTTGGGATGTAGACCTAGTAGTTATAGCCCTTTGGGCATAGTTCCATGCTTCAAGGAGTTCACAACTCTACCAACAGTGCATTAGTGTTCCAATTTTTCCACATCCGCACCAACGTTTATCATTATCTTTTCGTGTCATATTAGCCAATCTAATAGGTGTGAGGAGGTGCCTCAGAGCTGTTTGAATTTGGATTTCTCTATTAAATAGTGACTTACAGTACTTTTCCACATAACTATAGAAAGCTTTGATTTCTTCTTCTGAAAACTGCCTGTTCATATCCTCTATCAATTGGGAAATGACCTTTTTTTCTTTTAAATTTGACTCAGTTCTCTATATATTTGAAAAATTAGGCTTTTATCAGAGAAACACTGTAGAAAATTTCTCCCAGTTTTCTGCTTTCCTACTAATCTTGGATAAATTACTTTGTTTTTTTTTTTTTTTTTGGTACAAGCCCCTTTTAATTTAATGTAATCAAAATTATCCATCTTATATCCCATAATGTTTAGTCATGTTTTCCCCTTATGGCAGAATGAGAAGGGAACCTGCTGAAGTCCTCCCAAGTTCCCCTCCAGGCAACTGGAAAACCACCTCAGAATTGATCTGGGAGCAGGGAAATGGCTTGCCAGCCAGCAGGAAAAGGCTGGATTACTGGGATAGGATTGGAGCAAGGTCCAAGAGCAGCAACAACAGCAGCCAGGCTCACAGCAAGGGGCCTGCACCAAGCGTCCAAGCCTGGAGCAATCCAACAGCAAGGCTCCACTCTCCTGCAAACCAGCAGATCCCTAGGCAAGCGAGCAGTCTGTGCAGCACAGCAAGGCCCCACCCCAGCAGCCCCACCCCTAGCACAAGACACCAGTGAGACCTTGATCCCATTGCTGACAAGCAGTGATGTCCTGGCCCCAGGCTGCCAACAATGAAAACCCACCTGGGGCCTACCAGCAGAAAGGCCCTGTTTCCATAGCAACCCAGTAGAAAAGTTCCCACCCCTGGAGCAGGCCAGCCGCTAAACCCCACACCCAGAGGAAGCCAATGGGAAGGTCTTCCCCACCCCACCCCAAGTACAAGTCAGAAGGGAAGTCGACTCTCCAGAGAAAGTAAGCAGCTAAGCCCTGAAGTAAACCTGAAAGCCAGCAGTAAGACCCAGACCCCCCAGCACAAAAAGCTTGGGACACTGCAGGACCAGAGCCCAATTCTCACATAAAAATACCACGTCCCAAAAAGGCAGAAAAAAAATAAGCAAAAAAAAAAACCAACAGCAACAAAAAGAAAGAGCTGGACCATAGAAAAATACTACAGTGAAAGGGAGGATCAAGGCATAAACTTGGAAGAGGACAATACTGTCAAAATGTCTAAATGTGAAGCCTCAAAGAAAAATATAATTTGGTCTCAGGCCCCCAAAAAAATCCTGGAAGACCTCAAAAAGGATTTTAAAAAGCAAACGAGAGAAGCAGAAGAAAAATTGGGAAAAGAAATGAGAGTAATGCAAGAGAATCATAAAAAAGGAGTCAATAGCATGGGAAGATATATACAAAAATTTATTGAGGAAAATAATTCCCCAAAAAATAGAATTGGCCAAATAGAAAAGAAAGTGAGAAAGCTCACTGAATAAAAGAATTTCTTAAAAATTAGAATTGAACAAGTGGAAACTAATGATTCTATGAAACATCAAAATACCATAAAAGAAAATCAAAAAAGAAAAAAAAATAGTATGAAATGTGAAATTTCTCATTGGAAAGACAACTGACATAAAAAAAAACAGATCCAGGAGAAGTAATATAAGAATTATTGGACTGCCTGAAAGCCATGATAAAAAAAAGCCTGGACATCTTTTAAGACATTATCAAAGAAAACTGCCCTGATATATTAGAACCAGAGGGCAAAATAGTTATTGAGCGATTCCACTGATCCTGAAATGAAAATTCTCAAGAACATCATAACCAAATTCCTGAGCTCACAGATCAAGAAGTAAGCATTGCAAGCAGTCAAAAAGAAACAATTCAAATATTATGGAGCTACAGTCAGGATTACACAGGTTTGTCAGCTTCCACATTAAAGAGTCAAAGGGTTGGAACATGCTATACCAGAAGGCAAAGGAGTTAGGATTACAACCAAGAATCACCTACCCAGCAAAACTGAATATGATCTTTCAGGTAAAACATATGGATATGTAATGAAATAGAGGACTTTCAAGCATTTCTAATTAAAAAAGACCAGAGCTGAATCAAAATTTTGACCTCCAAATAAAAGATTCAAGGAAAACATATAAAGATTTAAAAAAAGAAAAACAAGAGAGAGAAAACAGAAGAAATTCAATAAGATTAAACTGTTTATATATTTATATGGCAAGATAATATTAGTAACTCTTAAAACTTTATTACTATAAGAGCAATTAGAAGTATGTGTAGTCAGAGAATGTAGATATAAGGTGACTTTGATGAGATAATACTCCAAAAAACAGAATAAAGGGGTGAGAAAGAAAATTGCACTGGAAGAAGAAGGAGAGACTGATTGAGTGGGGTAAGTTATCCCACACAAAAGAGGCATGAAAGAGCTTCTCTATTAAGAGAAGATTGGGGAGGGGGGTTGGCTGGCAAAACTTAAGCCTTACTCTCATCAAAATTGGTTCAAAGAGGTAATAACATATATAGTCAGATGGATATAGAAATCTATCGTGCCCTATAAGGAAGTAATAAGGGATAAGATAGTAGAAAGGAGGGACTGATAAAAGGTAGGGTGTATTGGGGAAAGAGATAATCAGAAGTAAAATACTTGTGAGGAGGGAAAAGGGGGAGGGGTTGGAGAGGGGGGGATAAATGGGAGAAAAATAGCATGGAGGGAAATACACAGTTAGTTATCATATCTATGAATGTGAATGGGATGAACTGACCCAAAAAATGGAAATGGGCGGTAGAATGGATTAAAAACTAGAATCCTACAATATGTTGTGTACAAGAAATACATTTGAAGCAGAGAGACACACAGGGTAAATGTTAAGGGCTGGAGCAGAATCTGTTATGCTTCAGCTGAAGCGAAGAAGGCAGAGGTAGCAATCATCATCTCAGACAAAGCAAAAGCAAAAATAGATCTAATTAAAAGAGATAAGTAAACTATATCTTGCTAAAAAGTACAATAGAGAATGATGCCATATCAGTACTAAGCATACATGCACCAAATGGTATAGCATCTAAATTTTTGAAGGAGAAGTTGAATTAGTTACAGGGGAGAATAGAAAATAAAATTATACTAGTGGGGGACTTCAACTTTCCCCTCTCAGAACTAGATAAATGTAACAAAAAAATGAGAAAGAAGTTAGGAGAGCAAATAAAATTCTAGAAACCTTAGATAAGATAGATCTCTGGAGAAAATTGAATGGAATAGAAAGGAACTTACCTTTCTCTCAGCAGTACATGGCACCTACACAAAATCAACCATGTATTAAGACCTAAAAACCTCACAACCAAATGCAGAAATAGTAAACACATCTGTTTCAGATCATAATGCAATAAAATTACCTTCAATGATGGATAATGGAAAGAGAGATCAAACATTAATAGTAAATTAAGTAATCTAATCCTAAAAAACAAGTTGGTCAAAAAACAGATCATAGAAACAATTGATAATTTCATTAAAGAAAATCACAACAATGAGACAACATACCAAAATTTATGGGATGCAACCAAAGTGGTACTTAGGGGAAATTTTTTATCTCCAATTGCTTACATCAAGAAAACAGAGAAAAAGCAGATCAATGTATTGGGTATGCAATTAAAAGAAAACTAGGAAAGGAGCAAATCAAAAATCCCCAATTAAACACCAAATTGGAAATCCTGAAAATCCAAGGAGAGATTAATAAAATTGAAAGTAAGAAAACCATTGAACTAATAAATAAAAGTAGAAACTGGTTTTATGAGAAAAAACAATGAAATAAATAAACCATTGGTTAATTTAATTCACAAAAAGGAAGAAAGAAAACCAAATTACTAGTACCAAAAAATGAAAGGAATGAATTCACCACCAAATGAAGAGGAAATTAAGACAATTATCAGGAGATATTTTGCCTAATTATATTCCAATAAATTTGATAATTTGAATGAAATGGATGAATATCAACAAAAATATAATTACCCAGATTAATAGAAGAAATAACATACTTAAATAACCCAATCTTAGAAAAAGAAATTGAACAAGCCATCAGTGAAATGCCTAAAAAACATCCCTAGCACCAGATAGATTCACAAGCAAATTCTACCAAACATTTAAAGAACAATTAATCCTAATACTATATAAACTATTTAGAAAAATAAGCAAAAAAGGAGTCCCACTAAATTCCTGTTTTGACACAAGTATGGTACTGATACCCAAACCAGGAAGAGGCAAAACTGAGAAGCAACATTATAGACCAATTTTTCTAATGAACATTGATGCAAAAAAATTATAATAAAACACTAGCAAAGAGATTACAGCAACATATCAAAATGATCATACATTATGACAAAGGAATGCAGGGCTCATTCAATATTAGGAAAACTATAAGCATAATTAACCATATCAATAAAAAACAATAGAAATCATACGATTATCTCAATAGATACAGAATTTGGTTGAAAGTAAGATTTAAGCTCTGCCTACAACCCCCCCCACACACTTCTTCCCCTCTATTACAATAGCTCTTTCATGCCTCTTTTATGTGGAATAACTTACCCCACTCAATCACTTCCTCTTTCTTCTTTCAGCGAAATTTTCTTTCTCACCCTTTTATTTTGTTTTTTGGGGCATCATCCCAATGAAGTCATCTTATATCCACACTCTCTTTTTACATATACTCCTTCTAATTGCTCTTATAGTAATAAAGTTGTTAAGAGCTACTAATATTATCGTGCCATATAAAAATATCAATAGTTTAACATCATTGAATTTCTTATGCTTTCTCTTTCTTGTTTCTTTTTTTTTAACCCTTTTATGTTTCCCTTAAGTCCTTTATTTGGAGGTCAAATTTTTGATTCAGGCATAGACCAACATGTCACAACATATACCAAAATAAGGTTAAAGTGTACATGATTTACACATAAAGGCTGATGCCATAAGCAAATTAAGAGAGCACGGAATAGTTTATCTGTCAGAGTTGTGGATGAGGGAAGAATTTAGGACCAAAGAAGATATAGTGAGCATTACAAAATGTAAAATAGTTCATTTTGATTATGTAAAATTTAGAGGTTTTTGCACAAACAAAACCAATGCAACCAAAATTATAGAAAGCAGAAAACTGGGAAATACAATGTTGCAACAAGTATCTCAGAGAAAGGCCTCACTTATCAAATATGTAGAGAACTGAGTCAGGTTCATAAAAATACAAGCCTTTCCCCAATTGGTAAGTGGTCAAAGGCTATGAACAGGTAATTTTTAGAAAAAGGAATCAAAACTATAGTCATATGAAAAAAATGCTCTTAATCATTATTGATCAGAGAAATGAAAATTAAAACAACTCTGAGGTACCACCTTGCGTCAGATTGGCTAATTGGACAAAAAAGAAAAATATTGGATGTTAGACGGGATGGGGGAAAACTGGGACACTAATGCACTGTTGGTAGAGTTAGGAACTGATCCAACCATTTGGAGAGCAATTTGGAACTACGCCGAACAGGCTATAAAACTGTGCACACCCATGTTCAACAAGACCACTGCTAAGTCCATATCCCAAATACATCCAAAAATGATCCAATGATCCAAGAAAATCCAAAGAACTAATGATGAAGCTACTATCCACCTTTAGAGAAAGAACTGATATTGACTAAATACAGATTGAAGCATGTTATTTTCATTTTCATTTTTCTTCTATTCAAATCCTCTTATGCAAAATAAATAACATGGAAACGTTTGACACAATAGCACATGTATAATCTATATCTCATTGCTTTCCATCTCAGGGAGGGAAGGATGGAATTTGTAACTGAAAATTTTACATAAAAAAGCCTAGTAGACCTTAAGAAAGAGAAGAACCAAGATTAATTCTCTTTCTTAGATCTGTATCTATGCCAGACACAAACAAATTTCAAAATAAAAATAATTGTTCATTTAAAAAATTAAAGATGCCTAATAGACAGTTGGAGGTTAGGGCTGGATAAGAAGACCTGGGTGTCATTAGCATAAAGATGGCCATTGAATCCATTGGAGCTGATGAGATCAAGTCAAACAATATAGAGAAGAGAAGAGGACGTAGGACAGGACCCTGTGGGACATCCACAGTTAGTGGGTGTGTCCTGAATGAAAATCCAGCAAAAGAGAATGAAAACAAATGGTTTGACAGATGAGAAGAGAACTAGGAGAGAACAGTGTCATGAAAACTTAGAAGAGATGTCAAGGAGAAGAAAGTGACCAATACTGTCATAGGCTACAAAATGGTCAAGAAGAATGAAGATTGAGGAGAGGTCATCAAATTTTGTGATTGAGTCCAATTAGTTTCTTAATTTTGTAACTTTTGGAAAGTAGTTTCCATTGAAAGGTAAAGTCAGAAACCAGAATATAGAGGATTAAAAAGAGTGAGGAAAGGAAATGGAGGCACCAAGTGAAGGCCCTCTCAGACTTTATACCACTGACTTTCTGGAAATCTACACTGTGCTACTCTATGGGGACTTTCATCCTTGCATTGCCTGTCTCTACTCTTTAGTTTCCTTTTGTGTTTTGTCTTTCCTTATTAGAATGTCAGGTTTTTTTGAGGGCAGGCACTGTCTTTCTTCTTTGTTTGTATTTTTATCCTTAGTGCCTAGTCCAGTGCCCAGCACATAACAAGAACTTCATAAATACTTGTTGCTCACCTCTCCTTCAAAACACTTGGAGTATCTATCAAACTTAGAACAAGACTTTAATAGGAGGTCCAATGAGAAACACTTAAAAAGTAAGCCTATGGTGCACATGTCAAAATTTCAAAGGACTAAGAGTTGGAAAAACCTTATAGATCATTTCTCTAGTTCAAGATACCCACTTGACATTTGAAGAAACTGAACCCTGGTATGTGTTCAATTAATATATAGTTATTGTTTGTGACTGCCTCTATTAGTCCCAAAGCATCTAGGTCGTCAGTCCCTGAAGGAAATGATACAGATTCATATAAGTGAAAACTTAAGAAAATATGAGGTATGGGGGAACAAACCCACAGAAGAAAATTTAGGGAAAGGTGAATATAAGTCAAAAGCACAAGGAATTCATCTATGAAAACATCAAAGTGTTAACCAGCAGCATTCATCATTTGTAAAAAATCAGAAATATAAAGGTTGGATCTTTAAATTTTTGCCAAACAAGTTTACAATTAAAGAAATTTGGATTATGTATCTGTAGAGCATCACCCGATGAAATGTGTTTTGATGTTTCAACAGCAGATGTCTCGCCCAGGGATGCTCCCCTGCAGAAACAGCAGGAACCTCCTGTCCTCTCTTTTCACTTGGCATTCATCTCCTCACCAGCTGCCAAATTTAAGCTATAGCAATCCTCTCAGTTTATCGTCCTTTCAAGCTAAAATCTGTTACGTTAGTGAAGAACTTGCAATACTTATGTAAATCAATAATCGCAATGTATGTGACACATAACATGCCTAAAGTGTTGCTAACTACACCTTCTATGGTTGTGCTATCAAGCAATATATAAAACATAATTCATTTGTGTCACTCCCTAAATATATCTTACTCAATTGCTTCATAATTTCTATAAAAAGATAACAATTCTTGGACAATCAGGGACTCTTTTTTGAAATCACACTTTTTCTCTAAGTAACCAAAGTATTTTGTGTTTCCATGATTTCATTAAAAAATTATAAATGTCACTGAAGTTTTCTCTTTGATTCTTGTAAAACTGCACCAGTCATTTGGTCAGTCAATCAATAATCATAAGCTTTGATATCTGAGAGATGTTATCAAAAGATTTCCTATACATATATATGTGTGTGTGTATACATATACACATATGTATGTGAATGCATACACGTATACATACACATTTACACACACACACACACACACACACACACACACACACACACACACACACACGAAATCTTGAGTCAATGAAACAACCCAAATTGGAAAGGAGTCCAACCTCTCTTTCTCCTACTTCATGTAGAAAGTGTGGCTTCTTAAGATTCATTGATTCAGTCTGCTAGAAGTCTTTAGTTCCAGTTTTTATGTAATCAGATGGTCATCCATTTAACTGTTCAATCTACAGTTTATCTGGGCTCATTTAAAGATAGTAATAAACTATTTCTTAGACATATTCCCTTTCTGATGATGTCTTTCCCCCCGCTCCCTTAAGATACCAAACTAACTGGCTGCAATTTGACCTTCATCTCCTCCGTATTTCCCTACTAATCAACTTTTCTAACATTTCATTGACACAGAGGAGTTGCTTTTATACCACTGACTCAAGGAACTTTATGGACTAATGTTTCTGCCTGTGAGGCATCTATTTCATTTTAGATTGGGCTCTATAGAAAAGGCTTGATCACGTATTTATATTTTGACAATTGATATGTTTTATTTTCCCCTTCTGCTTGCATATACTCTTTTCATGGTTTTCACAAGAAATTTCTACTTTTCTTGCTCTGAAAATGGAATCACCTAGAGAGAGATGTTTATTTTGCCAATGACCATTGATTTAATTTGGTTTAGAAAATTTGCATCCCTAAAGACTGTATTTCTTCTTTTGGCTAGAGAACAGTATCATTGACAACAAATGCTTTCTTCCAATCCATTCCAGTTTTAGAAGACAGAGGAGGTCCAATATGGAAGCCTAATTCTGTCTTTCATTATGTCCACTGAGATTTTCACTATAGGTACCTCAAATTAATTCTGTAACAAACCACTGGTATAAGCAACCTTGAGCAAAGATTTTTAAAATGGTTTTGTTAAAAAGCTCATATATTCTCAGTTTTTTCTTTACTAGACCTTTGATTAGCTTTCTCTATTATTCAAGGATTTTACCACTGAATAGTTAGATAACAAATATAGAACGTAGCTGAAAAGAACTCAAAAAATCTAACTCTTCTATTTTACAGATGGGGAAATGAAGGATCAGAAGTCAAGTTACTTCTCATATAACTCCCATTTCTTAAAGTCAGGAATTGAAACCAAGTTCTCTGATTCCAAATCCAGCAGTATTTACAGTATTCTATGCTCCTACATCTCAGATAGAGTTAACATGAAGCACCTTAAAATTTCTTGGGTAATTTTCCAAGTTACCGAAAGGCTATTTATTTATCCCTGCCATATTGGGGATAGCCTATAGCCTTCAGTTTATGTTGGTATAGGGGGAAATGTCATTGTCCCTTTTTCTTTCTTTTTCAACTACCTTAATTTGTTTTCTCATGGTGAAAACTTTGAATAGTGGATAAAGTTGACTAGAAGTTATGTTCAGCTAGTTAAAGTTAGGTAATGGCACTATATATCACAAGGGATAAAGCTACATAATATCATTATTAGATTTCTGCCTTACCTAGCTACAGGATAACCAAATAACTGAGGTCTGTAATAGACATGACTTAAATTTTTCTTTTTATTAAATTTATTTAATAAAATTTTAAGAAACTGTGATGAAGAGAATGAACGTTAAGAGGGGGATACAAGACATTTCTAGGGTGAGAGGAATAAGAAAAAGGGACCAAAATTATAAATAATTTTTATACAACCCTTGTGTAAATTCATCCGTTTTGGGGGATGACAGAAAATTTCAAATCTAAGTCAACAAAAGTGAAAATAACACATGAAATTCTCTCCAACAAACACCAAATATAGTGCAGCAATTATTTAATATGGTATGTGCAAAGGAGGTCAGTTTTGAGCCAGTTCGTGTTCAATCTTGACTCATACACAATTTGCCACCATCACTGTCAGTAAAAATAGGGACAGATGAGTTGTGTTGTCACATTGCTTGTTACATAAAAACATGAAATGTGCAAACTCAAAGTTAACAACCTTGGTATGGAAGCTAAAGCTTACCATCACTGCTATATTTCTAAATATCATTCATGTGAGTAAGAAGTATATAAAATGTGTATTTATCCTAAATGTAAAACTTTTAAAATATGAAACAACCTGAGAAGGTTTATAGATAATATTTAAATTTTCAGCTATTAAATTTAATTATTTGTAATTTTATTGTCTAATTTTTAAGTGAAAGAACATTTGTTAAAGCCAGGAATTGAAAGCAATTTCTCTGATTCCAAATTCAGCATTCTTTCCACTCTCCCAGGCTCCTACATCTCATGCTGGAGTTAATATAAGGCACCTTAGCATTCCTTGGGGAATTTTCTAAATTATAAAAAGGCTTTTTGTTATGGATAAATCATAGCAATTTGAAGAGAAAATCTACTGGAGCAAATGAAAGTAGTTAAAAAGAGGAAAATAGAGACTGTTTAAGTAGTGAAGATTAAAAAAAATACAAAGTAACAAGCCCAAATCCAGGAAATATGATCCACTATATTTATCATTGGGATTCACAAATGCTGTTATTGATGGAAACAAAGAAATAAAAAAATAGAATTTGCTTCATTCAAATACCTTATCTGCAGATAATATGAAACTTAGCAAACTGAAGTGACATCTTGAATGTGCACATTCATATGTGGGAAAGACAAGAGAGGGGTTTCTTAGATAAAAATTAGATGCTTTTAATAAGCAAAAACAATCTCCCCCACCCACAAAGTTTATTGTTTTCAAAAAGATTTATTGCTTCTAAGGTTGCTTGCAAAATTGCTAAGTATAAAAAGCTTTATTCTATAGAAGAAATATTTGGTGAAAAATGTAGATATTGATAATCAGGTCAATGTTATTCCTAGTAAATCATATAGGGAAAAAGGCTTTTAATGGTTGTTTGCACTGCCACTTTCAGATAATATCATGAAAATAGAATTGCCCCTATGTCTAAAAATCTTTGTAATCAATTAAATGAAAAACCAAAATGTTCCTATTTCACATATATTAATGGGGAAGCAATATAATACAATGGAAAATAATTGACTCTGGAATCAAATGACAACTCTCACATTTGAAGCACACTCCCTGTATGACCTTGGACAAGTTTAATTAACCTCTTTGAGCCTCAGTTTCTTCATCTGTAAAATGAGAGGCAGCATGAAATAGTGTCTAGGGAGCTAATCTCAAAGTCAGGAAGACATGGATTCAATTCCTACCACTAAAATAATGACTTTGTAGCCCTGAGAAATCACTTAATCCCTCAGTGCCTTAGGGAATTCTCTAAGACTATAAATGCAGAAACAATGCAGATGTACTTTGGTAGGAGGAGTTTCTTTATCTTGTAATTCCCATCACCATTGAAATGATAGATCTAGTTATCATTCCCATTCCCTTGCATTCATATGGATGAAGCACAAATATTGCTCAAAGTCTCCTTTGATTAGAAATACACTCCCTTACACATATATACATATACATGTACACATGTATATAATATGTTGTCAAACTAATATTGAGGAAATTTTGTCACTTTGAAAGCCTATTGATAACAGTATCTAATCAGTAGAATTTTTCATACAATTAATAGATTTTAAATGAAAACTATATAATGTGGAAGAATTGTGTTGGACTCTTTCCTGACAGAGCTCAATAAATGTCAAAATGAAATACTGGTCTATAAGCACTGGTTTAAAATGTAGACCCTTGTACTGATGCAAAGTTAACAGAATCATAAGAATAATTCAACCAATAACTAGAATTCCTACAAAAATCAAAACACCATAAAGTAAAACAAATGTAAAAGAATAAAGATGCCGTATCAATGCAATGACCAAGTATAGATCTAGAAGTCTGGTGAAGAAGCTTGCTTTTTCAGCTCTTGGCAGAAAGACGATGGCCTAGAGGCACAGGAGACAGAAATTTTTAGATATAGCCAATGTGTATAGTTTATTTTTTTCTCCACTCAATTACTATGCTTATTTATTAAAAAGCAAAAATTTTGTAGGAAGGCCAAGCAGATAAGAGGAGAAATGTAGGATAGTGAAAGTTTTTATTTTTGTAGAGGATGAAAAGCACATCAATGAATCATTAAAATACAGAGAAGAGAGTAGAAGGGAGGTCAGAATAGGACAGAGAATAGTAGAGCAGTGTTGGAAACATCATGTTAAATTTAAAATTTGTGTGCTACATATAATGGAGATTCATGGTTTTATGTGTAGTCCTGTTTTGTTCTTCATTGTATAAAGAAATGTTCATGTTTGTTGATGTTGGTCACATTCATAATTTTAAAAAATAACTTTTTCTTGTAACCCAATATGCAATTTGGACACATTATCATCTTTCCACACAATCACGCATATCAAGAGAACTAAAAGAAGGTATTGGAATTTTTATATAATTGACAAAGATGAAGCAAATTCATTTTATACTTTAAAAATTCTCCTGAATAACAATAAAATTCATCTAGAAGAACAAAAGACCAAGAATATCAAGGGGACCGATGAAAAAAAATATGAAGGAAGGTGACATAACAGTACCAGATTTCAAATTATATTAAAAAGTGGCAATCATCAAAGCGATCTGGTACTGACTAAGAAATAGAGTGGTGTATCAGTGGAATAGATTAGGTGCACACTACACAGTAGTAAATGGGTATAGTGATATAGTGTTTGAAATACTAAAAGATACCCTACAGAAAAGTGGGGAGGGGAAGGAACAGGAAGGATTTAATAGAAAGGAGGGCAGATGGGGGAGGGGGTAATCAGAAGCAAACACTTTTGAGGAGGGAAAGGGTGAAAGGAGAGAATAGAATAAATGGGGGAGGGATAGGATGGAGAGAAATATAGTTAGTCTTTCACATGACTATTTTGGAAGTGTTTGGCATGACTACACATATATAACCCGTACTGAATTGCTTACTTTCTCAGTGAGGGTGGGTAGAAAGGGAGGAAGTGAGAGAATTTGGAACTCAAAGTTTTTTTTTTAATTTTTTTAAATTATTTATTTAATTCATTTAATATATTTAGTTTTCAGCATTGATTTTCACAAGAGTTTGAATTATGAATTTTCTCCCCATTTCTACCCTCCTGCCCACTCCAAGATGGCATGTATTCTGGTTGTCCCATTCCCCAGTCAGCCCTCCCTTCTGCGGCTCCACTCCCCGCCATCCCCTTTTCCCTTACTTTCTTGTAGGACAAGATAGCTTTCTATGCCCCATTGCCTGTATATCTTATTTCCTAGTTGCATGCAAAAACTTTTTTTTGAACATCTATTTTTAAAACTTTGAGTTTCAAATTCTCTCCCCTCTTCCCTCTCCACACACCCTCCCTAAGAAGGCAAGCAATTCAACATAGGCCACATGTGTATCATTATGTATAACCCTTCCACAATACTCATGTTGTGAAAGACTAACTATGTTTTTCTCCTTCCTATCCTATCCCCCTTTATTGAATTTTCTCCCTTGACCCTGTCCCTTTTCCAAAGTGTTTGTTTTTGATTACCTCCTCCCCCTATCTGCCCTCCCTTCTATCATCCCCCTTTTTTATCTTCTTCCTCCTTCTTTCCTGTGGGGTAAGATACCCAATTGAGTGTGTATGGTATTCCCTCCTCAGGTCAAATCCAACGAGAGCAAGATTCACTCATTCCCCCTCACCTGCCCCCGCTTCCCTTCCTACAGAACTGCTTTTTCTTGTCATTTTTATGAGAGATAATTTACCCCATTCTATCTCTCCCTTTCTCCCTCTCTCAATATATTCCTCGTTCATCCCTTAATTTGATTTTATTTTTTAAGATATCATCCCTTTATATTCAACTCACCCTGTGCCCTCTGTCTATATATATATACACATACATATATAAATATATACATATATACACACACACACATATATATATATACACATATATACACACATGCATATACATATATATATATATATATACATATATATGCATATTCCCTTAAGTTACCCTAATACTGAGGTCTCATGAATCATGCACATCACCTTTCCAAGTAGGAATGTAAACAAAACAGTTCAACTTTAGTAAGTCCCTTGGGATTTCTCTTTCTTGTTTACCTTTTCATCCTTCTCTTGATTCTTGTGTTTGAAAGTCAAATTTTCTATTCAGCTCTGGTCTTTTCACTGAGAAAGCTTGAAAGTCATCCATTTTAGTGAAAATCCATATTTTGTCTTGGAGCATGATACTCACTTTTGCTGGGTAGGTGATTCTTGGTTTTAATCCTAGCTCCATTGACCTCCAGAATATATTCCAAGCCCTTCGATCCCTTAATGTAGAAGCTGCTAGATCTTGTATTATTCTGATTATGTTTCCACAATACTCAAATTGTTTCTTTCTGGCTGCTTGCAATATTTTCTCCTTGATCTGGGAGCTCTGGAATTTGGTGACAATATTCCTAGGAGATTTCTTTTTGGGATATATTTGAGGAGGTGATCAATGGATTCTTTCAATTTCTATTTTACCTTCTGGCTCTAGAATATCAGGGCAGTTCTCCTTGATAATCTCTTAAAAGATGATACCTAGGCTCTTTTTTTGATCATGGCTTTCAGGTAGTCTGATAATTTTTAAATTATCTCTCCTGGATCTATTTTCCAGGTCAGTGGTTTTTCCAATGAGATATTTCACATTGCTTTCCATTTTTTCATTTCTTTGGTTCTGTTTTATAATATCTTGATTTCTCATAAAGTCACTAGCTTCCACTTGCTCCAATCTAATTTTTAAGGTCGTATTTTCTTCAGTGGTCTTTTGGACCTCCTTTTCCATTTGGCTAATTGTGCCTTTCAAGGCATTCTTCTCCTCATGGACTTTTTGGAGCTCTTTCGCCATTTGAGTTAGTCTATTTTTTAAGTTGTTGTTTTCTTCACTATTTTTTTCGGTATTTTTTTGGGTCTCCTTTAGCAAGTCATTGACTTGTTTTTCATGGTTTTATCACATCAGTCTCGTTTCTCTTCCCAATTTTTCCTCTACTTCTCTAACTTGCTTTTCCAAAACCTTTTTGAGCTCTTCCATGGCCTGAGACCAATTCATGTTTTTCTTGGAGGCTTTTGATGCAGGCTCTTTGACTTTGTTGACTTCTTCTGGCTGTATGTTTTGGTCTTCTTTGTCACCAAAGAAAGATTACAAAGTCTGAGACTGAATCTGAGTCCATTTTTGCTGCCTGGCCATGTTCCCAGCCAACTTACTTGACCCTTGAGTTTTCCGTCAGGGTTTGATTGCTTATAGAGTAAAGAGTACTTTGTTCCAAGCTTGAGGGGATGCACTGTTGTTTTCAGAGCTATTTCTATACAGCCAGCTCTGCTACACCAGCACTCCTTCTCCCCTAAGAACCACCAACCTGGACCTGACTCAGATCTTAAGCAGGCTCTGTACTCTCGCTCAGGTCTGCCTTTTAATTCCTCCCACCAGGTGGGCCTGGGGCCAGAAGCAACTGTAGATGTAGTTCTGTAGCTGCACCACCCCCACTAACTCCGGGGAAGTGTCCAAACTGCAAACTCCTTTCACTCTGTCACCCGCAGCTTTTTCCACTAACCTTCTCCATTGTCTTTGGTGTTTGTGGGTTGAGAAGTCTGGTAACTGCCACAGCTCACTGATTCAGGGCACTAGGGCCTGTTCCACCCAGCTCCTGGTCTGGTTGGTCCTGCTGCCCACACGTACTCTGCTCCCCTCCGCTCCTAGCTCCATGCACAATAGACCTCACCCAGCAACCATCCAGGCTGTCTTGGGCTGGAGCCCTGCTTCCCTCTGCTATTTTTGGGTTCTGCAGTTCTAGAATTTGTTCAGAGCCATTTTTATAGGTTTTTAGAGGGACCTGGTGGGGAGCTTGTGCAAGTCCCTGGTTTCCAGCTGCCATCTTGGCTCCAGCCCTGGAACTATGTGTGTCTTGCCTTAATTTTACAGTTAGAAACCCTGTCTGTTGATTTGTGTTTATTTTCTCTGTTTTAATTTCTGCTTGTAATTTTGGTTTGTATTTTCTCTGAAGTTCAGGGTGCTGACTTTTCCCCCTGAATTAAATGAATGATATATGTATGTTTAATTAAAGTGAGATTGTCAACCCCTTAAAGTTGCTTTCCTTAGAAAAGCAGATCAAAGAACTTGTGCCAGCAGCCCTCCTGTGTGCTGGTGTCATTGGCCTTACACCTCCACAGCAGCTACAAGCAACATTGTTGTTACAGTAATCAGAAGTAAAACACTTTCAAGGATGGATAGGCTGAAAGGAGAGAGAGAATAAAACAAACAGGAGAAGGGGCAATAAGATGGAGGGAAATATAGTTAGCAATAGTGACTGAAAAAAGCCTTAAGCAAGTTTCTCTAATAAAAGCCCCATTATTTCTCTAACGTATAGAGAACTGTGTCAAATTTATAAAAATAAGAGCCATTCCCCAATTGATAAATGATCAAAAGATATAATCAGTTATCAGATGAATTAAAGCTATCTATAACCATTTGAAAAAAAATCTTCTAACTCGCTAACGATTGGAGAAATGCAAGTTAAAACAATACCAAGGTACTACCTCGTACCTATTAGATTAGATAACATGGCAGAAAAGTTAAATGACAAATGGGGGGGGGCAGATGTGGGAAAAATAAGACATTAATGTACTATTGTTGGAGTTGTGAATTGACTAAACTATTCTGTGGAACAATTTGGAACTATACCCAAAGAACTATAAAACCCTTTGACATAGCAACACCACTACTAGATCTGCATCCTGAAAGAGATAAAAAACAAAAAGGAAAAGGACTATATGTACAAATATATTGATAGCAGCTCTTTTCTGGGGGTAAGGAATTGGAAATTGAGGGGATCCACATCAATTGGGGAATAAGGGAATAAGTTGGGGTATGTAATTGTGATGGAATGCTATTGTACTACAAGAAAGTATGAATAGCTCTCAGAAAAACCTAGAAAGATTTACATTGGTTTATGCAAAGTGAAATATACTGGGTACAAAGTAACAGCAATATTGTAAGATGATCAGCTGTGAATGACTTAGCTATTCTCCACAATACAATGATCCATGACAACTCTGAAGTGCTTAGGATGAATAACACTGTCCAGCCCCAGAGAAAGAACTGGTGATATCTAAATACAGATTGAAGCAACTTTTGTTTCTTTTTTTTCCCCACTTTATTTTTCTTGAGTTTTTTTGTCTATGTTTTCTTTCACAACATGACTATTATAGATATGTTTTGCATGACTACACATATATAACATGTAATTGCTTGCCTTCTCAATGGGTGAGGGGAGGGGGGAGGGAGAAAATCTGGAACTCAAATTTTACAAACAAATGTTAAAAATTGTTCTTGCATGTAACTGGGGGAAAATTAAATACTAAATAAATACAAAAAAGAAAAACTATTAATAATAATAATAAAAGAAAAATCAAAAGAATTCAAGCTTTGGGGGCAAGAACTTACTATTTAACATAAATTGCTGTGAAAACTCAAAAGAAGTTTACCAAAAACTAGGTATAAACCAACATCTCACACTGTATATCAAAACAAGGTCAAAATAGGTACATGATTTAGACATAAAGGGTGACATAAGCAAATTAGGGAGTCAGGATAAGTTTTATCTGTCAGATCTATGGATATGGGAAGGATTTATGAGCAAATAAGTGATAGAGAGGATGAGAGGAAGCAAAATGGATAATTTTGATTACATAAAATTAAAAGGGTTTTGCACAACCAAAAACAATGCAGCCAAGATTAGAAGGAAAGCAGGAAACTGGGGGTGGGTATGATTTTTTTACAGCAATTTTTTCTGATAAGGTCTCATTTCTCAAATATGTAAAGAAGTGAGTTAAATTTATATAAAAAAATAAGTCATTCCCCAATTGATAAATTGTCAAAGGATAAGGACGGATAGTTTTCAGAAGAAATCAAAGCTATCAATATTCACATAAAAATGCTCTAAATTACTATTGATTATAGAAATGCAAATAATAAAAACACCCTCACCCATCAGACTGGCTAACTTGATAAAAATGAAAAATGACAAATGCTGGAGGGGATGTGGAAAATAGGGGACACTAATGCATTGTTAGTAGAGTATGAACTAGTCCAACAATTCTGGAGTACAATTTGGAACTATGCCCAAAGGGCTATAAAACTCTGCATAACCTTTGATCCAGCAAAACCACTAGTAGGTATATATCTCAAAGAGACAAAAGAAAAAAAAAGGAGGGGGAAGAAAGGATCTATATGCATGAAACTATTTATAGCAGCTCTTTTTGTAGTGGCAAAAAATTGGACATTGAGGGGATGCCCATCAATTGAGGAATGGCTGAACAAATCATGGTATATGATTGTGACAGAATACTATTGTGCTATAAAAAATGATAAGCAGGATGGTTTCAGAAAAACCTGGCAAGACTTATGTGAACTTATGCAAAGTGAAGTGAGCAGAACCAGGAGAAATTTGTACATAGTGACAGCAATACTATAATGACGATGATCAACTGTGAAAGACCTAGCTACTCTGATCAATACAGTGATCCAAGACACTTCCAATGGATGCATTTTAAAAAGTGCTATCAACTTCCAAAGAAAGAATGGATGAAGTCTGAGTGCAGATTGAAGCATAATTTTTTACTTCATTTTTCTTGCTCTATTTTTTTTGCAACATGGCTATGTTTTGCATGATTTCACACATATAATTGTTATCTTATTGCTTGCCTTCTATTGAATGTTTTAGGGACCAGATGAAGAAAAAGAATTTAGAACTAAATGTTTTTTACAAAGAACATAAAAATAAATAAACAAGAAATATATTGTTTTTAAAAATCCTCCTGAAGCTCTCATATTTGGGGAATATTTTTTGAAAAGTTGAACAACCTAAAGAAATCAATGCAAAATATTCAGTTCATACTTTTATCCTGAAAGATAAAGTGACCATATTTATGAAAAAATATTTTTTATTGATAAAAATTACAAAATAACATTTACGCGCTTCTCAGTTTAAAAAATACCGGTCCTACAATCAAACAGAAGAAAGTAAGGACTTCCTTATTAATAACTTCACCTGTCTACAGAATCAGTTCTCAATTTATTTTAAAGGACTTGATGTTTTAAACATGAATTAGTGAGTTACCCATTTGCCATGGAGAAATTTTTGTTTTAAAAAAATAATAGGTTCATTTTGTAATAGTATGTTGAATAGTATTATTTTAGCTATAAAATATATGGTATCGAGTATTAAGAAATCAACTGATAGCCTTCCACAGTAGCCATGTGAGAGACAATACCACAATATTCCCTTTCTTAGATACTGTGATGCAATTTGCATAGCACTAATGATATTTCATTTGCAACTTTAGATCATGTCCAATTTCATAAATCTCTTTAAAATGTGCTGCTTTCAAAACAGGAAATAATTGAAGTCAATTAAATAATCAGAATGACAAACCCAGAGTCCATACAAATTGATTCTATCATCTATATTCATTTTTGTATATGTTCTTATGCCACACAATGGTCCCTACCACAAATGCATTCAAATGTAAATAGAGGCATAATTGTGAAGAAGTTTATATCCATCCCATGTTGTACCTTCTTCAGCCTCACATTCCTTCCCTTTGTCCCATTTCCTTTATCTTTTCCTTAATTCCTTGCTAAATCCCTAGCATATACTCAAGCACTAAGAACTCTGATACTATCCCCTGGCAAGTTGGGGCCTCATTGTGGCTTTATATCCCAGAATAGCTTTCCAACCTCCCCACTAGTAAAATTTATTTATCATATATTTTCTTGATCAGATAGTACTTAATAACCAGATTTCCTGTTATTCCTTCTATGGGTTTTAGAGATGAGGACAACTGTGTAAGAACCCAATGGAAAGGATCTTTAATGGGAGACTTTTGGCATGAGCCACATGCCAGTAGGGAAATGATTTGGAGGTACAGGCTTTTCCAATTTGCCTCAAATCACAACATGAAGATGATCGATCACTCACTCATTTGTGCCTAAAACATGGCCCTATCTTCTAAACTCGACCAGGTTTTTTTTTTCAGATATTTTGCAGATTTTTGTATACTCCCCTAGGTATATCTGGTAAAGACATTTATTAACTCAATGAGATCACAAACTAAGATCCTAATTCTTGCTTTCCAGTTATTTTGTTGTGGAACACAACCTGGGATTCTGGGTAAGGAGTTGTTTTATTTTTTTAACTTGGCATCATGGTTAATAAACCCTTCAACTTTGACTTTCTTTTTGATAAAAAAAAATTCTTTTAATCATTCCTGAAGAGAAAAAAGAACAGAATCATTAAGCTTTCATTATCCCTACTCAAGCACCACACTGTCCCATGCCCCCCGATAAAAAAAGAAAAAACAACCCTGTGTAGCCATATTTCTAAAGAAATGGTCTGCTCTTTCTGGAGTAGGGAAAAGGAATCAAGTTGGTCTGGAAAAGATAGGTTCTAATAAGAGACTCAATTACTGAACTCTTATCAGTATACTTTAAAGAGATTAAGTAAAATATTTTGCATTATTTGGAATTTGAAGGAATCTTAATGATTTCTAGGAAAGCGGTTCTCAAATTTTTTGTTCTACACCCTTAAAAAATATTAAGAACACTCCCAAAAACTTTTTGCTCATGTAGGTTCTATCTATTACTACTTACCATACTAGAAATTAAGACTGATAATTCTAAAATATGAATTAACAAATTTAAAAATAATAATAAACCTATTACATGTTAATATAACTGCATATTTAATGCAAATAGCTATATTTTCAAAATACATGAAAAAAGTGGATATATATATAGATATAGATATATACATATTCCCCAAATATTCTTAATGTCTGGCTTAATCAAAGACAGTTGGATTCTCATATTTGCTTTTATATTTAATCCCTTGTGATATGTTGTTTTGTTTGAAGTATATGGAGAAAATCCAGCTTAATACAGATATGTAGCTGGAAAAGTGGGGAATATTTTAATGGGCAAATAATGCCTTAGAATTATTAAGAGAATAATTTTGACTTTGAGGGCCACTTGAAAGGGTCTTAGGAATTCCCAAGGGTCCTCAGACCACACTTTGAGAGTTTCTGATCTAGGCCAAACACTTCATTTTTGCTATTGAGGAAATAGAGGCCAAGAGAGGTTAAATTACTTCTTCAAGGTGACGAAGATAATAAGTAGCAGAGCTAGAAATTGAACACAGGTATTCTGACTCCTGGCTCACTCCTCTTTGCAGCATACAGTAATATTTTTCAATTTAAAAATATTTCCCTTTTATTTTGAATTCAACAATCATAAACATTCTAAGACTTAAAAGGGGAAATTGAAGACAGCTATAGCAAACTATGAACTTCTCCCACATACGATGATTTAAAGGAAAGAAAGAAATCTATACCAATGACAAGGTATAACAAATTATTCTATTTGTGTTCCCTCTTCAGTTTCTTTCTCTTCCTCTACACATTTTAAAATGCCTTATTTGTGCTCTTTTTTATGTCTATATAATATATTTTTCAGGGGAAAAAGCACTGTATGCATATTCATAAATAATTAATTTATAAAATGGGCAGGAAGTAACTGACTAAATTCATCAAATCAGTAGTTCTTGGCCCTTTAGTAGTAGGTAAGTGACTTGTCCAGGGGCACACAGGGAATAAGAGTCAATATTTGAAACTGACTTCAAATCTGTTAGGTCATATAGCCTCTTCTTCCCAGCTATTTTTATGCTGGTCAACAGAGATATCCACCCTGTTGGGTAGTTTCTACATAGAGAATTTATGGAAATATATGTGCAAGAATCTTATAGGAGGAGAAAGTAGGACTAGTCTGGGAGCTGTACCGGTAGAGAGAGAGTGTCCACACCAATGAGATCACAGAATCATCAAGGTGTCAAAGTAAATGGTACCATAGCACTTAAAATTATAAAGCACATATCAAATACACATAATAGGTGCAGAGTAAATGTTAGTTGATAACTAGAAGGAACAATTACAGTTGTTAGAGAAGGCAGCACTTTTAAGATTTTAATTCCATCCTGGGAGAGAGCCTGTGGATCACTTCTTTACACTTAACATTCCCACTATCATTATAACTTTATTTAATACCTTGTTTTAGTGGACGGACAGATAAATTCATATGAATATCATATTATGTAATATTAGAGCAACAAAGCAACAATTTAGATTAGAAAAATATAAAAAAATCTGATTTATGGATTGATGTCATAATAATATTTAACATTTGTGGAGTGCTTTAAAGTTTACAAAGAATTTTCTTCCAAACAAACCTGTTGGTTATGGGTGTTAGTATTATCATCTCTATTTTACAGATGGACAGAGTTTGTGACTTGGCCAAGGCCAGAACATTAGTGTCAGAATCAGGATTTGAACCTATTTCTTATGACTTCAGGTCCAGTTCTGTTTTCTTACATGAGCTTTGCTTAATGCCCAACCATATCATGCTTCCTCAGAGCCATAAACTTAAACATAGCTGATTCTATTGGTTTTGACAGCATAATGTGTATATAAATTGAGAGTTTATGAAGAAATATAGATTCTGAAATCTTGGTTGTTATTGAGATTTTTGACTATAAACTTTCTAGTAAAATGTATCTCTTTTTCTTACAAAATGTAAATCAAGTAAAACATCAGGATTGTCTTAGAAGGTTGTTTGCTTTTTTTTTTACAAAAAAAATCCTATCATTACTTTTCCAATAAAACTGTAAAACTACTTCCCTATCACTTTGGCGTTTTTTTGAATATTTACATTTTGAACTGGGTCTTCCATTCTTAAAATCTGAGCCCTTTTTAAAAAAAAATCCTTTCCTCCATTAATATTAAAGAACTAGAGAAAAATAGGTGGACACATTAAGTAGAAAGGGCACATAGTCTTATGCAACCGTATACATATACATCAACAAGTAAAATCATAGGTTCTTAAAGATAAATCTCTTCATTGGCCATCTAGTACCATTCTGTCTTTCACCATACTTATCTCATCCTACACAGCTAAAAGTTCATCTTGTTGTTCAAAAGCTTTATAAACAATGTAGAAATTCTTTCAGTATTTAACAATTGTCAGAAAATTATTCCTTATCTCTACATGCCCCTTAAATCCATTTTTAAATGTTGCTTAAATTCATTTTTAAAATTACATCTCCTTATTTAGGACCGGGTATTCAACCTCTGTTGAAAAGGCATTTTTGGTGGTACAGTGGATAGAGCTCTGGGCTTGGAGTCAGGAAGACCCGAGTTCAAACACAGCTTTAGATACTTATTAGCTGGATGACACTGAGCAAGTCACAACCTCTTATTATCTCAGTTTCCTCAATGGTAAAATAGAGATAATTAATAGCACCTATCTCTCAGGGGTGTCGTGACGATGAAATAATATTTTTAAAACAGTACTTAGCATCAGTGGGATAGATTATGCACACAACATGTAGAAGTAAATGACCATAGTAATCCAGTGTTTGTTAAATCCAAAGATTCAGTCTTTTGGGGAAAAGAACTCACCATTTGACAAAAATTGTTGGGAAAACTAGCAAGCAGTTTGGGAGAAAGTAGGAGGATACCAATATCTCATATCATATGCCAAGATAAGGTCAAAATGAGTAAATGTTTTAGACATGAAGGGTGATATCACAGACAAATTAGGGGAGCATGGAATAATGTGCCTGTCATATCTATGAGTTAAAAGAGTTTGTAAACAAACAAAAGGTAGAGAGGATCACAGGTAAGTAAAATGGATAATTTTAAGAACATGAAATTAGAAAACTTTTAGACGCTATTGGTGGAGTTGTGAACTAGTCCAATCATTTGGAGTACAATTTGCAACTATGCACAAAGGACTATAAAACTGCATACTCTTTAACCCAGAAATACCATTACTAGGTAAGTACCCCAAAGAGATCAGAGAAAAAGAAAAAGGACATATATGTACAAAAATATTTAAAGCAGCTCTTTTAGTGGTAGCAAAGATGGGGAAGTTTAGGGGATGCTCATCAATTGAGGAATAGCTAAAGAAGTTGTAGTATGTGAGTTTATTAAGGTTATATTCCCTTCAAATCACCTCTTTCCCATGCTCAGTTCCTGGAAACGATCCTCATGTGGAATTAAATAGAGGTTATGCTCTTCTGGACATTTTGGTCCCTTGCAATTCATTCACTTCTGCAGTTAAGACACACTATCTCTTACTTTTACTAGCATTTAACTTTCCAAAATAAATGTTTTATTGATACAAATATATTGGTATATTACTGCTATCTATTGATGTGTTTGTGTATTTTCACTCAAAAATATCTTTCCAATACCCCCCACATGCCCCAATGCAGGACTCATTTATAGAAGTAAAAAAAAAAAAACATAAGTAGAACTACCCAATACAGTGAACAAGACCTATGATATATACATACATACATGTGTATAATATTCCACATAGGTATTATTCCATACGTATATTATATTCCACATGTGTAGTTCATTACTTCTCAAGAGAGAAAAAAGAAATGTATTTCAGCATCATTCATCTGAATCAACCATTTGTCATTGTATTTCCTCTGATTTCATTTGTATTTTAGCATAGATTTTTCAACACTCTACTTAATTGACATATCTACACATCTTTCCTTTGGATTTTTCTGTATTCCCCTGGACCAGAACATTCTGAAAAGTAGACACAGAGTATTTCTAGGAAGTACCCAGTAATAAAATGAAGAAGTAATGGATTTTTATATAGAGTAGGGCTCATTAAAAATAGACTAGACGGGATGGTGGGACAGGAGACATACCAGACCACCAGGTAGTACAAACTAATTATCATGTGGCATACAATAAGAAAAAGACCTCTGGGCTCAGGATTGAGGTTACACTGTTGGATATACATTAGATTATAAGCTCCTGAGGTCAGGGACTATCTTTTGACTCTTTTGGTATCCCCAGCCCTTAACACAGTTACTGGCAAATAGTAGCTTCTGATTAATAGAGAATGCCCTGCCTTTGTTGGGTATTGGGGAGCCTAGAGCACAGCCAGGGAAGAAATAGAGATGGTACAGAATCTGAAATGGTCCAACAGTGTAGGAGTTGCTAAGGAGAAGACTTCATGATTCCTAACTATGATTCCTGTGATGAAATACTTAATGAGCCTTGAAGGTGTAGCAGATACAGTCTCATTACACTGTGATATTGGGGAAGAATAAGCATGCTCTTGCCAATGACTTTTGGGAGCATCCATTTCCTTGGGAGGAATAAATACATGAACTTAGCTCTTAACTAGATTGTCAGCATAGGAACTGCCAGGAAGGTCATTAACCCTTCTGTCTGAACAGTATGCAGCTGCTTAGGAAGTCTCGATAGTGTGTTTTATTATTTCATTTTTAATGCGGCAAATCTATATGTAACCCAGCTCTTGCCCAAGTGGAGTACAAGAGGAGAAGCCTGAATATAACCCAACTCCCACCCAAGTAGTTTGAGAGCTGGGTTACATACATTAAACTATAATATGAGTGTGTTTCTTTTTATATCATGTGAAATGAAGAAGAAATGCAGTGTGGTACAGGGGAAAGAACACTGATCCTAGAATCAAAAGATGAGTTTGAATGCCATATATGAAATGTGACTGATCTTGGACCAGCTTCCTGGGCCTAAAGTTTCTTTAAGCTCTATATCTCTTTTACTGAGTTTTCGTAAGAAATAAGCTATATAGTTAGGCTATATTTGGAGCTCTTCTTGGAGTAAACTCTAGGGGTAAGCAAACTTAATGAGCCAAATCTGTGATGTTTATGAAATACTGTATGCAAATGAGTTTTCTTACATTTTAAAACCCTAGACTGTGTCTAAAGGAATCTAGTAGTCCACAGAGTGCTGGTCCTGAAGTCAGAAGGAGTGGTCTTTGTCATTTCAAACCTGGGCTCAATTACCTACTAGCTGTGTCACTCTAGGCAAGTCACTTAACCCTGTTTGCCTCAGTTCCTTATCTGTAAAATGAGACAGAGAAAGAAAAGTCAAACCACTCCAGGATCTTTGCCAAAAAAACCCCATGGACAGCTGTAGACAACTATGGTCTTTGGGGGTCACAAAGTTTGGGCAGTTAGGTGGTACAGTGGATAGAATGCCAGGCCTGGAATCAGGAAGACTAATCTTCCTGAATTCAAATCTGACCTCAGACACTTTCCAACTCTATGACTTTGGCCAAGTCACTTAACACTGTGTACCTCAGTTCCCTCATCTGTAAAATGAGTTGGAGAAGGAAATGGCAAACCACTCCAGTATTTTTGCCAAGAAAACCTAAAATGGGGTTACATGGAATGAAACACGACTGAAACTTAAGGACTCAATAAATTCAGTCTGCCTGCTCTATATTCCATCATTCAAAACTGTTGACTTAATGAGAGTTCTCCAATTTTGTTGGGCCCCTAACTGCCATGAGTTAGGAAAGGGATCTTACTCATTTGACTCATGTCCTCATCTAACTTTTGAACCCTTGTTGCTATATCCTCCCCAGTTGATCCTAACCCAAACTTCCATCCAATTGTTTAATTCATATTCCAACAAGTTCATTGACGAATGAACAAAAACAAAACAGAAACAAAAAACTAAAATTAAACTATCATTTTCTGCTTTTCTCGGGTTTGACCCTCTGTCCCAGAGGATTCAATTTATCTGAGACTAATTTTTGTTTACTAAACTATACTGACTCTTCCTTTTGAAGTTTATAGAAATTGATTTCTTAATGATTTCTTCTGACATCTTCCATGTATGGATCAAATATTGTTACAACTAAAAATAGCTCTGACAAAAACAAAAAAAAATATTTCCAGTTTCCATCCAATGGCCCATTTATTCCAAGTAATGTTTTCCACATTATATAATTCCACTATAATAAGATAATTTGTACCATCCCTTGGAGTTGATTCTAATGGGATTTTGTCTACTTAGGAGGGGAGTTAAACTTATGTTTTGACAATTTCCAGGGTCCTCTTACTTCTTATCATGGTTCTTTTAAAAACCTTCAGTCATCTCCTCTCAATTCTTAAATAAGGTCAAATGACTTTGAACATTTCCTTAGTATCTCAAGAGATAAGTCCACCAGTCAGGTTTACAGACTTGAAGAAATACATCCACTCTATTTAAAGGATTTTTCAATAGGTCTCCTCATTTTTCAAGGCTGGTTTTCCTGTGCCTTCTGTCCATGCTGCTAGCTGTTTTTTATTTTACTTGATTTTGGTAAAGACAGAGTTAACAAAAAGCATTAAATGTCTCTCCCTTTCTAATGCTTCAAAATATTAGATAAAACTTGTGAAATGCATTTTCATGAGATTTTTTTGGGGGGTGGTTAAAAATCATTTGACTTGAAGCTCTTTTCTATTATCTGCACTTCATTCCACAGAATATAAATCCATTTTGTAATTACTCCAATATTCTTATCTCAGAAACTTTGCCTGACACACCATTCCATATGTTTATGATTCTCTGAATGAAAAAGTGTTCCCTGACAACCATTCAGATTTTTCCCCTTTAATTTCCATTTATGCCTTATTGTCTTATAATGTTCAACTGAAAATATATGTTGCAATATTGTGTGACATTATCTGTATTACTTAAGATTTTATATTCCCATATATCATCCAAACATCAGATAAATCTCAGGATTCTTCTCTTTTTTTCCTACATCTTTTTCTAGAACAGTACAGGTAATAGATTCCATTTCTTCCTTGTGACAAGTTGACTTTAAGCATTTCTTACAAACCCTAGACAGGAATCCATTTGCATTTGGTT
This sequence comes from Trichosurus vulpecula, assembly GCF_011100635.1. Classification (NCBI taxonomy): domain Eukaryota; kingdom Metazoa; phylum Chordata; class Mammalia; order Diprotodontia; family Phalangeridae; genus Trichosurus; species Trichosurus vulpecula. The sequence continues at coordinate 190,263,345 of NC_050580.1, read as the reverse complement.
TGCAGTACTTTTTTTTAAGTGAGCAGGGAATATGATTTGGCTTAAACTTTGGCAGCCATTAAAATGATGGTGCTCACTATGGGAGCCATCTCAGAGGAGAATTCTATTGGGTCAAACTACAATACTAATTGTAAAGATTTGCTAATTAATAAATTAACTCAGAAAAAGGTGATGGGGTCAGTAGGCCATGATTTTCTTTTAATCTGGGAAGAATGGCTCCTAAATAGCTAAGATTAGTTTGAGAGATTAAATCTTACTCCTCCCCACCACACACACACACACACACACACCCTCCATGCCATATGCTATCAGGGGACAAAAATCAATCTTGTGAGGGCTCTGATTACTTGTGCTCCAAGTTTCTTGTCAGCAGATTCAAAATGTGTGTGGCAATGAATCTTCCACAAAGTAGAGGTGCTGTCTATCAGCTAGAAATCTTCTTTTTTTTCCCTGCCAACTTCTTGTGGAATATGTGGTTGTGATAAATTAGGAGAAGAGAGGAAAATAGAAGACTATTTGGAGAAACAATTTTAATCCCATGTTATCAGGGCTGAGAAAAAAAGTGGCTCCAGGTCCCATGGCTTTGAGATGAAAAATGTATTCTTGGGGGATGGGGCTGGAAAGTTGAAGAACAAATAAAATAATGGCTTTTGTCAACTTCAAATGTCATGTTTCTTATTGAATGAACAAGAAAAGGAATCCCTTAATACCTGAGGAGGGCTTTGTAGATGCAAAATAAAATTGGGAAGAAGGAAGAAATGGAAATTGACCTTGCGATTTCATAAAAAAAAAAACATGGGGAGAAGGGAGCAGAAGAAGGGATCATGAGTCAGAAATGGAAGAGGAACAAGAAGAAATGCTTGAAATTTTAAAGATTCTCATTTCTTTCTCCACACCAGTTTCTCATTGAAATCAAACTATGTGCTTCATTTTCTTTTGGTTCTTCAAGGCATGAAATATAAAAAAGAAACATCTCAAAATTATAGTAGAAGGCATCAAATATAAGGAAGCTAAAAATAGATAAAATCATACAATGAAAATTTTAAATGACATGTCTATAGCACTCTAAGTTTTTGAAAAACAAATTACATAAACTTTCTCATTTGATGATCACAGTGATCTTCTGAGGTAAGTATTTATTGTTGTTCAGTAGTTTCAGTCATGTCCGTCTCTTTGGGACCCATCTGGGGTTTTCTTGGCAAAGATACTGGAGTGGTTTTCCATTTCCTTCTCCAGCTCATTTTACAGATGAGGAAACTGGGGCAAACAGGGTTAAGTGACTTGCCCAGGATTCTATAGCTAGTAAATGTCTCAGGCTGAATTTGAACTCAAGTCTTCCTGACTCCAGGCCAGACACTCTACCTTCTAGCTGCCAGTAGATATTACAGGCATTATTTTAATCTCCATTTTACATATGAGGAAATGGGAACTGAGAAAGATCAAGGGGCTTGCCCATAAGCACAAGGGTAGTCAGTTGTAGGACATAAACCTAGGTCTTTCTGACCATTCCTGTTACCCCTGCACACAGGTTTTTTTTGTGCTTTGATTCTGATCCTAGCCCCTCTCACATTACGGGGTCTCATTGTGTGTAAAGCAGGTAAAGGTCCAGCTCTACATCAGTTCAAGAGTATATCCGGTCAATTTTACTGACCTCCACCTTGCTGGGAGCTGATCGGTGTGTCCTTATGTCATTAACAGAGGTGGCCTTTGGGAAGAAGGAAATGACTCTTCCAAATGGTGCTTAAAAGGCATTTTTTTTAAATGATTTTAATTAAACTTTTCAGTTTACAACACTCAGTTCCACAAGTTTTTGAGTTCCAATTTTTCTCCCCCTCTCTCCTCCCTGTCCCCCCCAAGACAGCATATAATCTGACATAGGCTCTACATATACCTTCACATTAAACTTATTTTCCCAATAATCAAGTTGTAAAGAAGAATTATAACCAATGAAATGAACCATGAGAAAGATGTAACAAAACTAAAAACAAAATAAAATTTTAAAAAAGAGTGAGCCAATAGTTTGCTTCAATTTGCATTCAAATTCCATAATTCTTTCCCTGGATATGGATAGCCTTTAGAAAAAGGCATTTATGTAAACAGCATAGTCACACATCCAAGATCCAATAAATAGTTAGTGGAAGCATCAGAATCTGTTCCCAGTTCCTCTGATGACAAATCTAACATGATGACATCATGATGGGGAACACATAGTGTGATTTCCTCTAAGCTTTGTACCCCCTAAGTATGGCTGGTTTTCTAATACTTTCAGGGGTACTTTTGCCAAGATTCAAATTAATTCTTTAAAAGGCCTACCCAGTTATACAGACCCTAATCCTACAATTATTCCTCATCTGCTCCTAGCCCAAAAATTGAAGCTTGGGCCTAACTGCAAAGCTAGGCCACATCTTCTAAAACCCCTATTTTCTATTTAACGCATCAACTGTGTGAACAAAGCAATATATTTTGGAGGCCCAAGTGATATGTTAAACATGAGACCAATTTGAGTGGGAAATTAAGCAGGTGGCATTGGGGAAATGTTCTCTGTATATGACAGTACTTTGCAGAGCATAAAAGAGAGATGTAAACAAAATGAACCCTCCTTCTGGAATTTTTAGTCACAGCTTACTCAGTGAAAAAAAAAATATTCCTGTATCCTTATGATTGTAAGGTAGGGCAAAGTAACACTGACTTCTTTCTACAAGGGATTTCTGGGACTTGGATAAAAGGCTAGATATAATGCTACCTTATTCTCAGAAAACTACAATGCCTTTTCAGTTCAAGAGATCAAAGAAGCATGAACTCTTCCAGTTAGTCCCATTTACCATTTAATATCATTTAGAGCAAGGGAAAAGGTAATTTACTGAATAGTCCCCTAGTGGTGTGGCAATTTATTAAGTGAGCAATTTATTCCTTTTTCACTACTGAGATAAAAACCATTTACCATTCAAATTCTTCACATTCTTTGGAGATAAGAGGAGGGGAATGTATCCTTATGTTTGATGGGGAAACCATAGAACAGAGTCTTAGATCAGACTTCAAAGGCAGGAAAATATTTTCTTCTTCCCATTCTTCTATCATTTCATCAAAATTCCTTTGGTGAAATAATTATATTGAGCCTTCCTGCTTAATCAAATCATTATATACTCCTTAACCTTCTCTGCACCCGCCCCCCTCCAAAAAAAATCTGTGCCATTCATGCTATGAAATTCTATGAGAAAATTGTAGATAGTCTTCTTTGACTACTGGGGAGTTGTACCAGTAACCCTGATATTCTACATTCAACTTTTTCAACAATGAAATAAATATGACATGTGAGCAAAACAGGGGATAGAGATGGCGAAATGATGGCAATATATTATACCTCATGAAGTAGAAAGAGGTAGGAGAAGTTTTTTTATTGTTATGGTCCATCAAGAGTTTTCGCATATCATATAGACCCAAAATGGTTTGGATTCTAATAAGTGGAGACAATTTGAAATGGTGCGAAGGATGCCATTGCCTGACATTATGATAATAGCAGTAATAATAATCATATTTATATAGTGCTTTAAGGTTTACAAAGTACAACACTTAAGTTTGGTGTAAGACAATCACAATTATTACACTTATTTTGCAAATGAAAAAATATCTGAAGCTGAATGTCCCTTACCTAGAGTCACACAGCTAGTAAGTGTCTGAGGCAGGAGCCAAACTCAATTGTTCATGGCTTTGAGTCTAACATTTTATCCTCTATACCACCTGAAAAAAAAGAAAAAAAAGAGGAGAGAGTACTATATATCAAGAAGAAATGCCAAATGATGGTGTGCTCTGTCTGTAAGATCTCTATAATGAAATTGAAGGTCTCCGCCACACTGCATGAACTCTTTGTGGTGAATTTGTAGAAGGATATGGAAGAGTTTATAAGGGTTGGGCAGGTTTAGATTACTGTGATCTGCATTGGCAAAGTCAATATCACATGGATAGTATCACAGATCCATTGGGACACTCATCTCCAATTATCTATGAAGACAAGGGAAAGTTCTAACTTCTCAAACAGAGGCTCCATGGTGTTGTGGATGTCATGTGACAACATGGTGTTCACCACAAATTTTGGAGGAATTACCAGAAGCATTAGAACCACAGATAACAGGAAATCTCTGGGACTTGATAGCATTCCAGGTAAGTGCTCTGTAGGAATATATTACTTGATGGTTTACATAAATTTTTTCTGTGAAAAGCTGAAGAAATGGAGCAGACTCTCCAGATGCCACTAACATCCCTTACTCGTGGCCATTAAGAATATTAATTGTAACAATACCAAACAATACCAAGGTATCTCTATGCACTCTGTTGACAGCAAATTCCTGGCCAGAGCCTTATTGAATGGATTCTCAGAGTTCATCTTCAATAACATGCTACATGACTTATAATTTGGCTCCAGAACATAATATCATACATCACACATTACTCATACCAAATGCAGGAAATGCACAATGAACAATATCCAGATGACTGTCCTATTTTAATTCACAAGTATATTTGACACCAGTAAGTAAGAGATGTTGGCAGATACAAGTTAGATTATCCTCAGGAAGTTCCCTAACACCCTATAGGGCTGTCCAGAATCAAACATGTCAGAAGTTTGAAATTGACACCATACATTAGTTCTCTCCAATCTAATTTATTTCCCACCACAGTAAAGTAAGATATCAATTCATTCAACAGCAAGAGACATTTATTTGAGGACCTACAACGTGTAGAGGTCTGTGCTAGGTGTTAGAACCCAAAATCAAAAAAGCCAAAATGGGTCCTGTCCTCAAGAAGCTTATATTCTACAAGGAAGAGATAATATATAACCAGAGAAATGAAAAAAATGCATTTTTAACCAGACCTGTGCTTTCATTTGTGTAGGGAACACACTGAGTAATTTCCTTTATCAACTCACATTGCCATATTCTCTACAACTTGTAGTCTCAGACAGTTATGTGGGTATTGAAAGATGAAGTGACTTAACCACACAGTCACACAGCTATTTTTTTTCAAAGATAAGACTTGCAGCTTCATCTTCGTAACTTTGAGACCCACTCTCTGTCTACTATGTCACACTCTGATCATAATACACAACAATTTCAAGAGGAAAATGGTGTTACTAATTTGGGAGAATCAGAAAAGGTATCATGCAGCAGGTAGCATTTGAAAGAAGCTAGGGGTTACCATTCAATCTATTCTATAGAACCATGATGGGAGATGAATTGATGAGACCCAACAACTAACATCAAAATACACTTCCAGAGAATTTCAAACTCTCCCCATTACACAGAATGGGATCATAACCAGTGGTAATAAGGCAAACCATCTTGGAGTTACTGTATGACATAATTGTGGGTAGGCCATTGATTGTCCTCCTTCGAAGATTTGGTACAATTCTATGCTCTGCCAACTACTAAAGTGACGTACCAAAATGCTCTAGGGAAGTTCTACATACAACATTTTCCATTGTTCAGACATTGCCGACGGTTATCACCAAATTCTGCTGCTTAAACTCTACATAAAAGAAAGTTAATGTATCCTTTCGGGGGCTGGACAATATAATTGTATTCACTGTGTCCAAAACCAACTCATCATAATTCACCACAAATTCCCTAAAACCTACCCAAAACTACCTCTCCTTCTGACTTCTCTATCTCCGTAGTTAATTCCATACTCCTAAATAATCCAGTTTCATGATTGTAGAATCATCTTTGAATCTTCCTTCTCTCTAATCTCATATATGTAACCAGCTGGTAATTCCTTTTAATTCTACCTCCGTACTCTCTGATATCCATTCCCTCTTCCCAACTCTCACCAAAGCTTCCTTTTGTAAACTCTAATGTCTTAATGTCTAAGCTATTATAATAGCATTCTTTTTTTGTAATTTTTTTTTATTTATTCCAAACTTAAATAGAAAATGAGAAAAGAAAAAAATGCCATGTATACAGAAGAAGAGAGGGTTCAATATAAAACAATAAATTTCCATTTTGAGAAAGCCCATATAATAAATATTGCACATTGTTTTCAAAGCTACCCAGCTTTTCTTTGCTTCCTTCTAGGTTTCCTTTTGTTCTCTGCTGTGCACTTTTTACTTTATTTGATAAAAACACTCTAATTGCTTTTCTTCTTCCAGTCTATCATCTTTCCAATCCATCCTTCAGACCACTACTTAAATAATATGGTCATGTCAGTCACATCCAGAATTCTTCACTTCGTGTCCATGGTCTATCAGACAAAGCATGGACTCAATTGTATCGTAGTGGCCAGCACTTCTTAAATTGTGGGTTATGACACCATATGGGTGAAAGGGCAGCAAGTGGAAAAAGTTTAGGAAGCTCTGCTTAGGCTACCCTTCTATTATACATTAAGCTTCTAGAAGGGCAACTACTTCCCCATTCAAGGAACTCTATGGGTTGATATTCCTAACACTATAGCCCCCCATGAATGCATTTACTTTTAATAATCAGCTGAAGCACACAATTAGTTCTAAGCAAAGGTCTTCATTAAAATGGTATAGAACAAACAACATTAATAAAAAATTCTCTGCCATAAATCTGTTGTGCATTTTCCCAAAACTACATACACCATCAGTGGGAAGAGCGAAAACACATATAGACGATACTACTAGAGAGGTAAATCCTTGGAGAATATGTGTGTTCAAGGCAACTTACATCTCTGAGACACTTTTTTTTGCTATGATGTTCTCATGCCACTCTCCCTAGGCAATTTGTGTGCTAGTCAGATTGCTCAGCTGGGCTTCCAGTTTCTGTTCCTCTTTTATAATTCAACTCTCAATGACCAGAGCTAACTCATGCTTGACTTACAAAGCTTTACCTGTCTCATGTCTTGATTCCTGAGCTGCTCTCTGCTATATGGAATGTGTTCTATTGATTGAGTAGCTGCATTTTAAATAATGAAAAAGGAGGAAGAGGCACCTCTTCCTTCCAGGAAAAGAATGATTCCATCCCCAGGACCAGGTTCTTTTATAGATGGATCTTTTCTTGATTGACAAAATTAATGCTTCCCAGAGCTATCTCTTGCATTGATTGACTGCTTAGAGAATGTGTCTATTTTTTAAGGGCCACCAGTGGCTTGGCAAATCCTTCGGTCAACAACTGACCACTGTATAATTCCATAAAGTTTGTTTGAGAAACTTCTCACTTCATAAAGAGATAGCAAAATGTAGACAAATAAAACTATTCTCTTGCCTCTTGTTCTTTTACAATCCTCTCCTGTCTCCATTGTGTTGCTCATACTATTGCTAATTCTGGAAATGGACTCCCTTTTGCCTCCATCTGTTGAAGTTCCATACTTCCTTCAAAGTCCACATCAATTGCCAAAACCTATCTGATTCTTTAATTAACATTACTCCCATTCCTGTAAGGTAAAAATAATCTCAAATTTCTCGTGATACTTTGCCCAGACCTACCCACACTCTATATTCATCTCATTTTGTCCTATATCATACATTTTCGTATATATATTTCTTCTCCCCTCTATTATTTCAAAAGATCTGTCAGAAGAAGATATGTGTTGCACAAATCTTTGTGTGACCAACACCTGGCAAATGTCTTTCATATAGTAAGGACTTTTAATAAATGTTTACTGAGTATATTAATTAATGAGCACATTTTAAGTGACAAGCCAAAGCAGAGGTAGAATACTGTTGTGACACAGAAAATCAAGAATATTGAAGCTCAGAGTGATAATTATGATAACCTGGTTTACCATATTCATTCTACAGAGGAAGAAACTGAGGCACAGGGAGATTGCAACTGGCTTAAAGACATAAAACTAATTTGTGACAAAATCCGACCTACAATCCAGGCATACTGATTACTAACCCAATCATTTTTCTACCACTTTATGGACCTAGAATAGGCGCTATGTGTAGGTCTCTGAGTTGTCCCTTTAGTTTTTTAATATTAATGGAAATACAATATCACTAGTGCTAAGGCTCTAGGATATAGTGTACCAGCATTTATGTTATGATAACTATTATAGTGGGAAGAACAAAGGGCCTGGAGTCTGGAAAACTGAATTTTAGACCCAGTTATAACACTAGCTATGACAATGGGCAGTTCATTCAGCCTTTCTTGGACTCAGTTTCCTGATCCATAAAATAAGAATTATAATATTTGTGTTTCCTATATAAAGAATTTCCATGAAGAAAATAATTTGTAAACTAACCACATTATATGAATATGAGCTATCACCGCTATTATTGTTGCTCTCTTAGTTCAGCTAGATTCAGCTAGATTTTTACATTAAATTTTGTTTTCTTCAATTAGAAACATTTCTTTTGTCTTCTTCCCACCTTCTCACCATAATGAAAAAAAGAAAAAAAATTCTCAAATATTCATATTTAAGCAAAATAAATTCCCTTGTAGGCCATATCCAAAAATGTGTATCTCCATCTACATATTTAGTCCATCACCTCTCAGTCAGGAAGTTTGTCAGGAATAAATAGCATTCTTCATCACTAGTCCTCTGGATATCATGGATGTCATTGAAGTGATCAAAATTCTTAAGTTCTCAAAGACTTGTTTTTCACAGTGCTATATAGGATGAATTGTTCTCCTGGTTCTGCTTATTTCACTCATCAATTCAAACAAGTCTTCCCAGCTTTCTCTGAAACTGTACATTTCATAATTTCTTATACCACAATAGTATTCCATTACATCCACATATCATACTTTGTTCAACCATTCCTTAATTTATGGACATCCCCTTAGTTTCCTATTATTTTCTGCCATAAAACGAAGAATATTTTGCATACCAATGGGGCCTTTTCCTCTCCCTTTGATATAGGACTAACAATGAGCTATTGCCAGACCATTAATTTTAACAAAATTCATTAAAAGAGGTACAGAAAAAAAATGTAGGTTATGTTGAAAGATTATCAAAAATATTTTTAAAATAGAAAATAAATATTTATTGAGTGATTACCATAGAAAAAGTACTGTGATAGAAACAAGGGATGGCAAAAAATAAATATGATACCATCATGAGATAAACGAACTTGTAATCTAGTAAGAGAGACAGGGAGAAGAGGAGGAAGAAGAGGAGGAAGAAAAGAAAGAAGAAAGAGAGAGAGTGGGAGAGGAAGGAAGGAAGGAAAGAAAGAAAGAAGGAGAAAAGAGACTCAGAGAAGCATTGGAAGGCTTATATGAACTGATGAAGTATATAGTAAGCAGAATGAGGAAAGTAATATATATAACTACAAAAATGTAAATGAGAATGAAAAGAACAACAGGAAGAAATTAATGCTTTGCAAGTATAATGGTCAAACATGGTCCCAGAGAATATAGACTTCACTCTCTTCTTTGCAGAAGTAGGAGACTATGAGTATGGAAAATGATATGTATTTACAGACTCAGCAAATGTGTTATTCTATTTTGCTGTACTTTTCCCCTCCTTTAAAAATTTGTTTTTTGAGGGAATGGCTCATTAAGAAGGGGAGTAGATAAGGTATATATTCAAAAACAAAGGTGATAGCAAAAATATATTGATACCAATTTAAAAGAATAATGATATATTACCTTCTTCACGAAGTTTTCACAAGGCAAGTATTTTGTAAAACATAAAGTACTACATGAATGTGATCTATTATTCTTCAATAGGATGGAAACTCCTTGAGGATGAGCTATTTTTCATCTTGTTCTTTGTACCTCCAGTACTGATCATAGAGTCTTGCTTAATTGGTACTTGACAAATGCTAGTTTAATTAATTAAATTAAATTAATATCTACCAATTATTATTATTAAATTTCATACAGATAAAATGCTATGAGAGCTTATTAGGAGGATATAGAACTTCTAGTGTTTCCAGTCCTGAGGATCAGAGAAGGCCATTGAAATGCAGATCCTAGCGGAGCAGAGGACTTCTGAGTCCTGTGAGCAACAAGATTGAGGACTAGACATTTTCTTTGATCCCCAGGAACTCTAAAACCTCTCCCAAATGGAAAGTATGCGCTGAAATTACAGCAACTTTCACTGTCCCTATGGTCTTAGACGTCCAAAATCTAAGAGAACATAAAAAACAAACATCATAAATTAATGCTCACTGACCCTAAAGTCACTCAGCACCCTTCCCTCCCTGAGCGACTGAAACTATGAATTAGGACAAAGGAAAAACCCTAACAGCTTTGAGGTGAACTATGATGGTTAAAAAAAGGATGGTTAAAAGAAACATTCCCAGGATTTTCAATAGAAGTGCTTCAAATATCATGGCCTCTCTGACAGCTACACAAAGAGACAATGGTCATACAAAGATTAGACCCGTATCCTGCAATCCAGAAGGAGAAGTGACTCTTTAAATAAAGGCTTCAGGTCAATTCTGAGTTGCAGACAGCACCAGAGCTTGCACAGAGGCGATAGCCACAAATCAAAGAACAATCTTCTCATAAGCAAGTTATAGAAAGGGCTGCTTTTTACACATCCATCTCTTTTTTAATATCTGTGCCTATAGACCACAATCCATTCCTGGAAGTCAAGTCTGCCCAGCATTGTCTTTCTTGGATATTCTTTTCTTACTGAGAGTGAACACTTATGGGCACTCAATAGATATTGATTATGACTAGGCCAGGAAATATATGGTCCTCAGGTCCCTGGGTAATAAGCCTCTTGAAGGCAGGGAACATGTCTTCTATTTACTTTTATTGCCCTGTAATTCAATGTCTAGTAGAATGGCATAAACCACGTGAGTATTGCAAAGTTAAAGCTAAATAGATGGGAATTGAATGGAGATTTATCCTAAGCTTCTTCCTGGGGACTGGACTCAGGAAAACAATCTCATAGCTTGAAAGAAATCCTCAGGAAAAAAATAGGTCTTTTTGTTCCTGGCTTAGAGTCAAGAGTTTGGTACACTCTTGAGAGGCAATATGGTACCACAGAAAGAGTTTTGGATTTGAAGTAAGAAGAGTTGGGTTTGAATCTCAGATCTGTCATATACTTCTTGTATGATCTTAGGAGAATAACTTCATCCCTGCATGTCTCAGTTTTCTCATATACAAAGTGAATTTGTTGGATGAGATGCCATCATGGGTTCCTTTCAGCCTGCAATCGATGATCCTATGGGACTATGTACACAACCAAATGCATCTTACTAAGGTCTGCTTCTATACCAACATTAGCTTCTCAGAGAGAAAAAAAAATCTGGAGGCCTACTAAAGGTACTGATGTAAGGAATAGATGTCAGGTAGGTTGACCTACATTCACCTCACAATCCGATCTCCTCCAAGAGAGGCTACTGGGAAGAACTAGAATGTCCCAATGAGCTAAAAGACTAGCCCAAATCAAGCCAGAATGATTAAGCACATTAAGCATAATGATAATAAAATCCTAATATTTGAAAGAATGACAGTATGCTACAAAAGAATAATGGAGGATTGCTATGACAGGACACTTCAATGCAAATGAAGAAATGGAAACTTTGCATTGTCAGGCCTATTCCTGTCTTCGTGGGATGTCCTTTGTCTACCTCTCCACCTTTTGAAATCCTAGACGCTCTTCAAAGGCAAATTCAAATGCCATCTCTACCTCTCTATTAGAGAGGTAGTCTGGTACAGTGGCTGGAATGTTGGTCTTAAGAGCCAGAAAGTCTGAGTTAGAATCCTACCTGTGATTCTTAGTGGCTATGTAACCTTGGTGAAGTCACTTAACCTTCCAACCTTAGTTTTCTTATCTGTAAAATGGGGATAATAATAGTAACCTACCTCACAGAAATGTTATGAGAATCAGATGATAACATGTGCGAAGTACTTTTTAAACTTTCAATGCTTTATGTTTGTTTTCATCATTATCATCATCATCATTAATGTTAATTGTTATTACTAAGCTGTAGTGATATTAAAAGTGATCTTTAAGTGAAAAGATTCAGAGGAAATTCCATAGAGATGCAATTAGCCAGGGTCAAAAAGGGAAGAAAAAACAGGAAGACAGCTGCAGAAAGTGTGTGTCATATATATGTATATGTGTGTATATATATATATATATATGTGTGTGTGTGTATATGTATATATATATATATGTATATGTATATATATATATTTGTGGCCATCACAGAAACTTGCTTTTAAAAATTCTTATGAGGAAATCAAAGGAAAGAAAGTCACATGGTACTGAAAAACAAGCCTGGATAATGAAGAATTCATGACTACTCATGGAGTTTCAGCAAGTCAATGAGGAAAAAAATGATCAGGGTAGGCAAGGCCATGGAAACATTAGAGACTTCTTTACAATGTGGTGACATGCTAAAAACTAAAGTCAAGCATGACATCACAAGGGCCATCACTTTGACTGAAGTCACTTCAAAGGATAAATTAAGCAAAGCCTCTATGACTTCTCCTAAGCACAACATGAGAATGAAAGTCCCATGACCACACTGAAAGGGAGAAGCCCAACTTGGCTTCAGTATTTGAACTGCAAAGTAGCGATCAATTAGTTTACCATTAATCAGATAATTTGGGGGGGAGGGGGCCCTGAATAATATAAAATGAAAAGTAGAAATAACTAGCAGGACAATTTTCAGGAACCGTCTCTCAGCTTTATAAACTAATCCTCCCATAATGGCCCTTTTTAATGTAATTTATAGTTTCATCATTACCCTTTTTGTATTAGTAATTATTTCTAAAATACCAAAGAACCATCTTTTTTTCAAGGTCCTTCCCCGTGCCTGATTTACTGCTCAGCTCATGTTGGACTCTGTCTTTCTGAGGTTTGACATTTCCAAATATTTATTGCTCTTTTACATTAATGCCTTTCTCATGAATCTGAAGGTGACCGTTATTTCTTTCATCATGTTGTAATTAAATGGATCAACCATCGCTTTATTATTTCCACTATTTATGTGCAGCATGCATTAAAACTTTCAGATTAGAAAGTGATATTGAGTTCTTTGCAAACTCTAACAAACAAATATTTCCGAAAATGTAGGGTGCTCTTGATGCATTGGCAAAAGGAGCAGTTCCAAGAGAAAGCACAAAATCTTTAATATTTTATTGATCAGATCTAAACCTTCTGCCCAAAGTGGCAATTAAATTTCAATTAAACTGACTGAAAGCATCATATTAAATTTCAGCACTTTACGAGCTATCAGATAATGCTGCAGGACAAATCTTTACTATGATCCCACTCTTTTCAAATTATATTATCCTGTTCATTCACAATAAAAGTGACAGTTTTAGGTATACTTTCAATATTTCTTGAATATAAACCCTCTAATGAACACATTTTATTGCCTTTAAATCAATTATTATTGGATATTTTAATAAAGTGAATTGGGCACTTTGTTTTACACACTGCTTAGAAGTTATTATATTTTGCAGCCTGAACAGCAATGAACAGTAGCAGGAAGAGAGAAATATCCAAATAGCTGGCCATATAGTTGAAACAGAATGAGCTAATTTACAGAGTAGAGGCCTACCTGTCTCATTTTACAAGGGCTGAGGGTGTATGCTAATAAGAAGCTAATTAACTTTTTTCAAAATTTAGGCCCCAGTTGCAAAAAGCATCTCATCTCAGGAGGAGGTGGGTCAGATGGCATGAAGAAAATCACAAGCTCAGATGTGAATAGAGGTCCTAAACACGCTAGTCTGTCACCATTTGGACTTGTTTGTCTGTTTGTTTTTTCATCATCTTGACCCTTTGATGCCTTATTTGTTACATGACATTGGGATTCGCAAGACTCTGGTGACTCAAAAGAGCTTCTTACTTGGGTTTGACCGTGGCCATAGTGCAAAACAAATGAAGCGTGGTGGCACTTATCCATTCATTTCGGCCATCTTTGTGATTAATGCAGATCACTGCCCGCTTCATTCAGCTGAGGCAGTCAGTATTGATTGTGAAGATAGCCAAAATGAACGCCTCAGCTGTGCAGTCATCCTATTCCCTCATCACACATGGGAAACAGTCTCAGATTCACTCTCTACAGGTTCATACCACTTGTCTCTTCTTCCTTGATGCTCTATGACTCCATTAAAATGGGGAAAGGGAAAGGGGAAGCAAAGAGGGAAAATTAGGAAAGAGGAGGAAGGTTACTCTCGTTCAAATGAGACCAGCCCACATGCTTTTTAAATATGAAATATTTGGTGCTGACATTACGAGGATGCTTTATCAGCAGCCACCTGATTCACTGAAGTGGATTAAATGAAAATTTTCAAAGGAGGCTCAATATTTTTTTTAAAATTCAAATGACTCCTTTCTACTGTTACTGCTTTAGAATCATGGAATCTTAAGGCCAGAAGGGCATTTGGGGGGCCATCAAATCCACACCTCCTTCTTTCAGGTTGGCCATATCTAAATGATCCCTGAGAGGTAAAAGTCTATCTTCCTTTTAAACACCTCAGTGAATGGGATGCCAAATAATTACTAAGCATTAACCTTCACCTTTAGGCTATCCCCTGTATGGACAACCTAAACCCCACTATGATCCAACTAGGTGCCATTGCCCCTATTCTATTAAGAATCAGAAATAATGACAGCCAGTCTTGAAACTTCCCATTCTCATATGTGCGATGGTCTTCATTCAGTAGCGGTACACTAATTCATGATCATAGGCTCATGGGATAGAGATGGAAGAAAACTTAGAGTCATCTAAGCCATCCCCTTTATTTTACTAGTGTTGAAACTGAGCTCCTGAGAAGAGAAATGATTTGTTGACAGTAGCACAACTAGTAAGCAGGGATTAGAGATTTAAATGCAAATCCCCCAATTCCAAGTCAGGTGCTGTTTCACCTGAAGCATGAAGGAGATATAAATTAGGATAAATTCATTGAAATATCTTCAGTGTCTCAAAGTGGCTTGGAATAGTGAGTAGAGGGCCAGCCTTAAAGTCAGGAAGACCTGGGTTCAAGTTGTGCCTTTGACATACATTGGCTTAGTAACCATGGGTAACTCACTCAATTTCTCTCTACTCCCAAGAAACTCTCTGAGACTGTAAGCCACTGACAAGTTGTTAGTTTATATCAGATGAGGGAGCTTCCATACTTATGAAATCACAGATCTTGGTCTTCTCTTCTTCAACCCCACCAAAGATTCTTGGATGATGGCAAAGCTTTATCCTTGGAGAGTATGGTACCTCTCAGTACTCTAGGCCAGTGGTTTCAAAGTCAAATAGAAATGGATCCCTATGGACTTCATATTGACTTAGAAAAAAATCACAAATTAATATTACATATGTCATATTGTAATTTTATTTATTTTGTTAAACATTTGCCAACATTTAAAATGGGTCTGGCCATACTGGGGAGTTTTACTGGCTGCAGGATTTGAGCCTAACATCTCTGCTCTAAGCAACTCTCTGTAAGACTATGCGTAGAACTCCTCGCAGCAATGAAATCACAGGGTGGTTTCAAAAAAATTAGTCCCAAAACAAGGTGTGAGGATAATGTACTGAGATACTGAGACTTCTCTTGTTTATTTTTGAATGTGTACACAAGCATGTGTGTGTGTGTGTGTGTGTGTGTGTGTGTGTGTGTGTGTGTGTGCAGTTCATAACAATTTTAAGCATTATAGAATACTAAGCTAAGATACCAGTGGTCAAACTGGAGACTTTTGGATTTAGAATCAAGAAAGATCCAAGTTCAATCCCCTCCCTACCCCCAGAAACGTCCTAACTGTGTGACTTTCTAAGTAGGTAATTCTACTTCTCTGAGGCTTTGAGAGGTACAAAATGTATGTTTCACATTAATTACCTCATTTAATTTATAAAATGGGGATCATAAAATCACCTAACTCACAGAGAGAT
Source organism: Trichosurus vulpecula (assembly GCF_011100635.1). Classification (NCBI taxonomy): domain Eukaryota; kingdom Metazoa; phylum Chordata; class Mammalia; order Diprotodontia; family Phalangeridae; genus Trichosurus; species Trichosurus vulpecula. Next base: position 190,247,588 of record NC_050580.1, on the reverse strand, counting down.
GAAAAGAGATAATGTACATAAAACACTTTAAAAAAGAAAAAGAGCTATATAAATGAGTTGTTTTCATTGTGATTTTCTTGAGAGGAGATAGAAATATTAAATAAGAAACAGTCCTTGACCTTAGGAAGATCTCAGTCCAGTAAGAAGATATGATACATATACCAATAGTTGTAATACAACTTAGAATATAAGACCCTCTACAATCTGGCACCATCTTTATCTAATACAACGTGTTTAGTCAGGCTGTACTACTCTACGTTCTTGAAATGTATTCTTCAATTTCCTGCTTCCAGACATCTCCTGCTCCCTATGCCCAAAATTTCCTTCCTCACCACTTCACCTGTTGAACTCCTAACCATTCTTTAAAGTCCAACTCAAATTCCATCTCCTTCATGAAGATTTACCTAATTCTACCACTGATACTAACCCCTTTGAAACTTCCACAGAACTGTGCCTATGCCTCTCTGATGCATTTATCATATTACTTGTACACCTACTTGTGCCCCCACTAAATTATAAAGGCCATTATGGAAAAGACTGTGTCTTCTTTAAATTTTGTGGCTCTTGCAGCACCTAGTACAGTGTTTTGCAAACAGTAGGCATTATAACAAATTTTTAAAATTCATTTGAATCAAATAAATATATAAATGATATGAACAAACATATATGTGAGGTCCAAAGATAAAAAGACTGATGAGAGGCATTACAGAATTTTTTTAAAATAAAAGCCAGAAAGAAGTCTAAAGATATTTCAAGCATATAATTGCATGTATATTCATCCTTAGAACAATCACATAGCTTTCCAGGGCTGGGGCGGACTTTGAAAGACAACACTGATTTAGATATAAGAGCTGGTATACTTTTCAATCAGTCAGCAAGTGTTTATTAAATGTTTACTACATGCCAGGATAAGTAAGTTTCATTACATATGGTTGTTGCCCTTTGTGTTCAAAGCAGACCAAAGTGATATTACTATGATATCACATGTATCCATCTATGGCTGATCAGGTCAATATGAGCTCAGAAGACTCCACCACAGGTCTGTCACAAATAGTCCATATGAACATTTGGAGTTGAGATGTCTCTAAATTTGTGCATCTTTTTGGGAATTATTATATAGTCAAACAACAGGTCACACTTATATGTTATATTATATCTCCATAAACTACAGCAATGAATTTTTGATAGACTTTTTTCTTGGTCAAAATCTGTGATTTTATTAGTGTAGGGAACTTCCAGTGTGGAAACTCTCTACTGAAGCAAATTTTAATTCCTCTGTAACTTAAAGTCTTAAAGAGTTGCCTGAGGACACCAAGCGGTTAAGTGATTTGCCCATGTTCACATAGCTGGTATATGTCAGAGGCAGGACAGATATTCCTGACTCTAAGAACAGACTTCTATACAACACATTACATTATATATGTGACCTTGGAAAAGTCACTTGACTTCCCTGGGACTCATTTTTCTCTTCAATAAAATGAGGGCATTAGAGTACTCTAAAACTATTTCTCAATCCATAACCTCAAATAGCATATATACATCTGTAAGATAGACCTCACAGTGTGCCTTTCCTTCCTTGTACCTTAAGAAAAAAAGAAACCGAATCAGGTCACGTGAGATCCCATCTGATTTATGAGTTGCTCGGTAGGGAGACACACACAAGATTAAATGTGACTATAAGGGACTAGTCCTTCCTCCTTAAGAAAGACTGATCACATTCCCACTGCTGGATATCATGTCGGGCCTTAACTCTTCTCAGTTGCACCAATCCCCTTGTCGCTGAAACCCTAGAAGCAGCAGGATGACAAGCCCCAAGAAAAATGGCAAGCGCAGACCTATTTTGGCTGCCCCTGGCCACACTCATGTGACTGCCTTTTCACTGATTTTCCTTTTGTCTCTGTTCACATTCCCAAAAGAATCCTCAGTTTTTCCATGGATGGTGAGAGGCAAACTCCTGATCTGACTAGCGGAAAAACCACCACCAACAACAACAACAACAAAAATCACTGATTGTAAATACATAAGGGAAGTCTGTTTGTTTATAGAGAGGCATTCCTGGCCTTTAAGGAAGGCAGTTTACCATCTGAGGTGTGTGTTTTGTTGATAAAGCACATAGTATTTTTCAGCGATAGTGGTTCTTTCTATGATTAAGTATGTTTTGTTTACTTTGAGCTGTAAACACTTCTTTTCAGGCTCTCCAGCTCAGACCAGATCAGAGAAGGAGGCATGTAGAAATAAGCACAAAGAACTTTACAAACAGATCAACCAAACCATAGACAGGACTTATTTGATAGTTTGCCTTTACAACTCACCTATTGGGGAACCCTGGGTAAATACCACACAGCTCCTAAATATATTAATCCTGAGCTGTGACTCCAAGAATAATTTCAGCTCCATTTTAATAAAGCTATTCAGCAATTTAAAAAAATAATGCTTGGATTTTATTTGGCTGCTGTGGAATGCTTCAGGAAGCAGCCAAGTTCACATGATAGGGGAAAATGAGTGAGGAGTGGGGGTGGAGTACTGGGGGAAAAGGAGAGAATGCAGGGAAAAGAGACTTCCTCGGCTCTGAAAGTACTTTGCATTTCATTGAGTCCTTCCAATTCATTCTCAAGTACAGTAGCTCTGTTGTTTGAGCAAATCTTTTTTGCCTAGACCATAATAATTGAACTTTTACAGATTTTCTCAAGTACATTGAAACTGAAGCTAAATCAGAAAGAGGGAACTGGAGCCTACTTCACTAGGCTGCACTTACTCATCCCCAATGCTATGCTGGATTTATTTTTGATGCTAAGAAAAGAACCATGAATTTTTGTCAACTGCGGCCTGGGAATTTACATTTGTTCTATAAAATGCACTGAAAGGACCAGCCTGCTCTTTGAGAACAGGGAATGCAATCTATCCAACTCTCAATAAACTTGAGAATATATATCTGGTTAAACCTATCTAAAATGAGATGCAGCGCTAGCAATATGGTGGGCTCAGGAAGGCTGGCAATAAAAGCAGATATACAGTATCTGACATCAGATTGTTTCAAGCTTAATTTCAGTAAAGTAATAATGTCAGGGAAAGAAATGCACTGGGATGCACAGATTGATACCATTAGAGAGAAACTATATGATGCCTTATGAACCTGGCCATCTTTGGGCCTGATATTGTGGGTAAAGAACAGAATCCTTGCTGGACAGTGTGATGGCTCCCAATGTGCTACATGACTGGTGGACCAAAGATTGTGTTCAAGGAAAGGGCTAACCTACTGTAATATGAAGCTTTGATTAACAGATTCTGATGGGATTATATTCTTCATGTAAATATACATTGTGCCTAGCCTCTACTCTTCATCTTGACCAATCAAGCCAACCCAACGAGAACTGTTCTTCAAACATAGAGTATTGCATTTCTTTCCATTGAGAACTATACTTTTGTTGATATAGGAAATCATTAGCGAGGAAACTTCCTCTACCAATGGAGACTGGCAACTGGTGTGCAATGTACAGTTGTAGAGAAATGTTCAAGGTAATGAGAGGCTAAGTGACTTGCTAGAGGTGAGACTTGAGTCCAGGTATTCCTGACCCCTTTGACATGCACCTGCCAGGCTGCCTCTCCATGTATTCCATACATTTATTTTAACTAAGACATTTTTATTGCCCTTCTAGCTGTGTTGACAAAAGTGCATGAAATCATGGCAGGGAAGAGATATTTCAGCAAGCAAGCACTGAAACCTACTTCCTTCAGACAATTTTAGTTGCAGTTTTTTTGATCGATAAATAATCATCTGAACACATCCAGCATCAAGGAATACATGGTTGCAACACCCTCTCTGCAGATTTCATTTGGCGGGGCTCAGGATTACAAGGGTAAAAACTCCTTCAGTTCAAGGGTAAAAACTGCTTTCAATTTTTATCGAAATAACATCAAGCATGGTGTCTCCAAAAGTGGAGCCATTCCTGGTGCTGAACCTATAGATACAAAGACCTGAGTTCGAATACTGCCTCAGACACGTACTAGCTGTATGACTCTGGGCAAGTCACCTGATCAGTCTTAATCTCGATTTTCTCATTGTGAAATAGTGATGATAGCAGTACCGACTTCACGGGACTGTTGTGGAAATTAAAAGAGATAATATATGTAAAGCACTTGGCAAACCTTAAAGCAATATATAAATGCTAGCTATTGTTAATTATCATTATTATTACTGATCATATGTGAATGGTTCTTACTTCTACTAGTTTCTACCCAGGTAGGCTAAGATACCATAGCAAGGGCAGATAAACATACTGCACGCATGAACACACCTTTCATGCCTGGATATATGGCCAAAAAATCGTAATCTATCCACATGCAAATCATAGAGTCATTTTAACACCCTAAAAGAGGCATATGTATTTTAATTTTAAAGTTTATGGAAGCCTCTGTTAAAAGTGAGTACCACTGCTTTCAGATGGACTTGTGGTCCCCCTTTAAACATGAGGCACATTCTGGTTTACACAAGAACTGTTCTTTGCCATGAGAAAACCAGAGATATTAAACATCGTCCTTCCCCCCTTCTGATAACAAAATGATTACTGACAAATTAATATCTCTATTATTAATCGTTACATCCTACAGCCATTTTGGGGAAAACATTACCCTTTCCTCTATTTATATCCCGTGTGTCTGTCCTCTGTCATTCCCTTTCTCTTTAATCTCGTTGGAGTGTACAGCTCACTCGTCCTTATTTTATTGACTCAATCACAGGCGCACTGTCACTTTTTATAAAATGGTCACTGCAGAATCACATCAAGCAAATTTTTGATTCTGCAGTCAGTAATTTAGTGCCTTTATGGAATTGCAATTTCAGGGCTCACTGCTTGTTTTTCTAAAATGTACTTTAGGAATTAGTTACTCCAGCCACAAATCAGTAGAATTTATGCACAGTTGTAATACAGTTTATGGCCTCATGGTACATTGCTTCAAAAACAGCAGATGTGAAATTATGATAAATATAATGAGTGTTTTTTTGCCTGATCTAGTGGAGTAGAGAAGGATCTGGAGCGTGTTTACCTATCCCATACAGTACATTTAATGTCTTAGTCAGGAGTCCTGACAATGGCTGATTAATGTCCTCATCTCCTTTATTAAAGATAAGAGTAGCACTGCAGTGAGGAGATAGAAGGCACACCATAAATCTTCGTAAAATGAGCAGTCAAATAATCACTCATCAGAAATAAAATCTACATACATTAACACTAACACTCAGCCTACCATGCATGCACCCATAAAAAAAGCAAGAGGAGATAGCGTCCCTGAAGTTTTCATTTCAACTAGTTCTTTAAGTTGAATGCTACAGTTCCCGTAACCTGGATGCAAAAGCTGGCATTTAAAAGCACATGTGAAAGGACCAGATGCCTCATCATTACATTAAGAGCATGAAGCAGGCAACAATTAAGCGATTCACTGGAAAGACATAATGCTGATCTATGCTAGCAATTAATCACAGAATACATTAGACAATGATGGGTGACCTACAAATTTTTGACAAAATAATTTTTCATCATGTTGGCGATTTCTTAGCCTAATATGCCTGCAAGGCACAGAGTCCAAACCTGTCATTTATTCCATCTCTCCTTGACAGGCGGCAACCTGTCTTCCAGACAAAATGAACATTATCTGTGCTCACTAGACATTTAGTGCAGGGCTTAGCTTATGACTAATGATAATAGGCAGACAGAAATGTTAGAGTCTGAAATAATGTTCTCTTTGTTAAAGAAATTTCTTGAGGTAGAATTTTTTTTTCCCAAAGACATATAAAGATAAAAACTGTTTTTATCTGGATTTTTAATGCAACTTTAAGAACCAATATTTCCCTTCTACCAAAATAAACAGAAGGATGTAACAATTTTTTAATTAACATCTCATTTGAATACCGATTCCTGCCTGAAAATTTCTTACATGGCTAGGAGCTGAGATACAGAGAGGGAAGTTCAAGAAATGGAGGTTTGAATGAAAAAATGTAGGGAAGCTGGTTGAGGTTTCAGGTTTCGGTTTGGGGTCTAAATGAAAGAAGCTGAAAGGCCCTGAGCTATAAAAATAGATAGTTATGGAGATAGATAGACAGACAGACAGACAGACAGACAGTCAGATAGATAGAGCCCATGCTGAGAGATGCATTCTCATCCACCACTCCCATTTATTCGGTTTCCCTCAGTTGCTAAGTTCTTCAAAGGCTGAGAGAACCTAAACCTTATTTTGGAAAAAGCAACTGAGAAGCCACAAAATGCCTAAAACAGATCATTTATTAAATGGCTTTCAAATTCCACAAGCAAGCACTTTATCTTTTTACTCATAATTAATATAATTGTTTTGTGCACTTTGGATGAAGAGAATTAGCTTCTTAGTTATTTTTCTTGTGCATATATATGTGCAGAATGCCATTTGCAGAGGTGGATTTTTCTCCAGATTCCTCTGCTGAATTCCTATTAGCTCTAATGGGAATTACACGTGCACAATGATAGGAGACTATACCCCTTAGGCTGGGAATTTAAAAGAACAAATGGCAAGTACATCCAAAAAGTAAAGTCTAATTTAGATGATCCATAAGCCTGCAAGACTACTTTCATGGAAAGGCAAACAAATGTTACCCTGTCTGATGTTCTAGACTGTTTGAATACCTCCCCTGGACTCGTTACTTAGAGGGAAACTGAGTTTTTAATCCATCTACTTAATTTTTGACCACACGTTTGGTTGGGGCTGAAAATTGATTTTATGATTTTTCATAATGTATTCTATGACTTTTCATGCACAATTGGTACAGAGATACCTCATCATACTTTGGAATACCCAGGCTTACACACCAACATGTCAGAGCAAGCACCTTGTCATTTATCTCACAGAAGCAGAAGAGGAGAGGAAAAGTTAAAAGTTATTTTGAACCAAAAACATGGTTGCTTTGATAGATTTTCTCTTGGTGTCCTTCCTAGAAGAGGGTTGTCAGAGCATGATCCAAGTAACCCAAAGTTATTCTGATGAGAAAATGGTTAAAGATAGAGAAATCAAATGGATTTGTTCTTTCATTAACATACAAGGCTAGATAGCCACCTACCTGACAAAGGGGGACGGGGGAAGAAGAAGGGATCTTTCTGTTGGTGTTCAAATGCATCTAGTGAAGGACACTGAAGGAATTGTCCTTTCCTCTCTGAAAGGAGTCAGGGTTTCCAGTTCAAGGTTTAGAGTACACTGACTCATAAACTAATGTCTAAATGTCTCTTTAATCTCAGAATTAAAAAATACCACTAATAATTCCAGCTTTCGATGGTCACAAACCCCTTATTTTTCTGAACTTTGCTTTCATCTTTTCCAAAATAAATAACCCCAAATTATGACTTCCCCTCCCCCTTACTCCATTACAAGAGTCTGTCTCAATCACATGTATAAATTCATCAGCACCAAGTGATAGCAACAAGAATGCTGGTGTTGTAGCAAGTCTCCTTCGGGAGGACGGACTGTTGCCAGCTATTAATCTAGCCAGACTGCTACCCTGCTACTGTTTAATTTTTGTCTCCTTAGAGGAAGCCTCCAAAAGGTCCTTTGTCCTTAACATTCAAAAGTGGAAAATTTTTACCTCAATAAAACAATGTCTATGAGAGATATAGGATCTTACAGTCAAGTGATAATTTGATACCAATCATCCAATGAATGCCATAAAAATGAAAATTACATTTAAGGAAATTAGGATATTAAAATTTAGAAGGCAATCTGACTTAGAAGCAAAGAACAGGCCAGAAATTTGGAATCTGATCCACTCTCCAGAAACAAGTTTCTATGTGAATTTAGTCCAGTCATGTACTGGTCCCCCTTCAAAAAACTGCCTTCCTCCTTTCTTGCCCCTTTCCAACTTCCACAACCCACAAACCATTATTAATATCAACAAAAACATCACCTCATTTTTGCTGAATGCAAAATGTAGATGGTAAAAGAACACAGTTATACAAATATCATGGTATCTTGATGAAAGATAGTTTGATTCAATCAGCACTTATTAACCATCAACTGTTTGCCTGGTGCTCTGCTAGACATCTGGGATACAAAGATGAAAATGGTAAGCAGTCCCTGCCGTGAAGGGGCTTACATTATAATGGGGACTACAACATTGACATTTACATGATGTATGCATGTATGTATATATGTATGTATGTATGTATGTATTTCAGTCCAGTATCACTCTGTGTGACCCCATTTAGGGTTTTCTTGGCAGAGATACTGGAATGGTTTACTATTTCCTTCTCCAGCTCATTTTACAATGAAGAAATTGAGGCAAATGGGGTTAGGTGACTTGTCCAGGGTCACACAGCTAGTAAATGTCTAAGGTCTTATTTGAACTCGGATCCTCCTGACTTCAGGCCCAGCCCTCTACCCACTGAGTCACCTCACTGCTTGTTGTATAGATAAGTAAATTAATGTAAACTAATAAAAATAAAGTAAGCTACATGTTGTACAGATAAATTAAAGATAAATGGAGGAGAGAGAAGGAACAATTGGTGTAAGGGAACGAGTGAGGAATTAGGGGTTTGGGGAAAGTCTTCCCATAGGAGGTAGTCCTTCAATTCAACAAATACTTAGAAAACATCTGCTATGAGCAGGGTACTATGTTAGGTGCCAGGAGTACAAAGACAAGGTTATACCTTGAAGGAAGTTAAGCATTCTTAGAAACAAAGGTGAGATGGCCATGCCATCTAAAAATGGCAGATAGTCTTTGTAGAGGTAAAGAGGAAAAAGATGGAGTGTTGACTCTGGGGAACCCCAGGTAGTCCAATATGGCTAGAATGAAGCATGTACAAAGGAGAATATATGAAGTCTGGAAAGGCATACAAAGAACACTATAAACAAATGAAAATAAAGTATTTCCTAAATGAACTATTTTTTAAATAAATTTATTTTTTATTTTTAGTTCGCAGCACCCAGTTCCACAAGTTTTGGGGTTCCAAATTTTCTCTCCCTCTCTCTCTCCTCCCTAAGTGAACTATTGCATGTACTCAAATCAGAAAACTAAATCATGAAGTTAAAACCAGTGGCGCATTTGATAATCAAGTTTTGAATATACTGCTTATTGGACATGTTTTCAAATGACTATTTCATTGATTATTGAAAATCCAAGAACATCCTTGAAATTATGTTTTTATGAAAATCATTTGATTAAAAAACATAAAACAATGGGGAAGAAAAGGAATAAACATTCTATAGTGCCTCCTATGTGGCAGGTGCTTTTTACAAATATTGTCTCATTTGGTCCTCACAACACTGTGAGGTGGATACTAGTATTAGTCTTGTTTTACAGTTGAGGAAACTGAGGCCAACAAGGATCAAGTGATTTGGCCAGAGTTACACAGTTAGTCAGTATCTGAGGCTGGATTTGAATTTAGGGTTTCCTGACTTTAGGCCCACCCATTCTATCTACTGCCCCACCTAGCTGCCACTGAAAAGAACATTGGAAAAGGTATCACCAGAGCTGAGTTCTATCCTCGGCGAGGCCACTGAAAACTTGTGTGATCTTGGGGAGGTACAGAAAATCACTTCATAATTTTGGAGCTTTGTTTTTCCATTCTGTAAAATGATAGCAAAGAAGTGACCAGGTTTGGGGAGAGGAGTAGAAGATGTGGAGTGAACAGTATCTAAGATTGCTTCTAAGCCCAAAGTTCTACCATTCCATTAATTCTCCATGCTTACATAACCTCGATCATCCTTTTTGATGGATGATTTAAATATTATGATTATTCTTAAATTGTGCCAGATATCTGTCACTCTCTGGGGGAGCACACCAATAAAAGCAAAAACTGGTTCTAAGAAGTGGATTTTGTCTTTTATTGACCTTTTATGAGATGCTTCTTATGGTGGAAATGGCACACCTTTAATTTTATTGGGATAGGGAAATCTTTGTGAGGAACCCCTCGCCCCCACCACCCCCCCCCCCCGCCAATGCAGATGAGCAACTATTTTGTAGCTTACATTCTTACAGAGTTGCCCTGAGCACAGAGAGGTTCATTGATTTGTCCAGTTACACGGCCTGTATGTAACTCAGAGTCAGAATTTGTGTTTCCAAAGTCAGTTCTCCATCCACTCCAACATGCTACATTTCTGTCCCAAATATAATGATGGGACAATACCTCCTAGAACATTCTTTGGCAAACATTTGAGTGCTTGTCTATGGGATAAAGCATCCAAGATGTCATGTCACAGCTCATATACATACACATATATAAACATATATAATATATATACACCACAAAATATCAAGATGTTTTATAAATTCATGGAAAAGGCTACATTTTTAACAAACCAACCACATGCAGCATCTTCATCTCCATGACTGTACTGAGTATAATATCTAACATGGAGACTTGCTTCAGCATTTTGATTTTAACACTGATGATATTTTTTATTATTTGTTAGTGAGAAGATGGATTGGAATGGGTTAGGAGAAGTTACAGCTTTCTTCTGAGGTTCCTAAAAAATATATTTAGCCAGATACATGTATGTGTGTATATATGTGTGTGTGCACTCATATATGTATATATGTTTAATATACATATCTGTACATATTTGCTTATATCATACATGTATGCACACATATACAAATGTTTCTATAGATACATATATGTGTATTATCTTAGAAATTAATAGAGCTCTCTGCAGACATATGATATGTATTTTTGTTTTTTCAATTGTGTCAACTCTTGGTGACATCCTTTGGGGTTTTCTTGTCAAAGATACTGGAATGGTTCCACCATTTTCTTCTTCAGCTTGTTTTAGAGGTGAGGAACCAAAGCAAACAAGGTTAAGTGACTTGCTCAGGGTCACATGTCTTGAAGCTGGATTTGAACACAGGAAGATGAGCCTTCCTGGCTTTAGGCCCAGCACTCTGCACCACCTAGCTCCCCATGATATATACATATATATATATATACATATATATATACATATATATATTTCCTTTTTGTGAAAAGATACTAGGCACAATTTTGAGGGCTTTAATGGAGGAGCTTTCAGAGAGAAACATTCTGCTTGAAACTTCCATTGGAACAAACTCAGGGCTATGTTTATTCACCAATCAGAATGTATTTTTTCTTTCAGAGCTTTAGTTTCTCCCCTATGATGATAGATGATTTAGGGTGACAGACATAATAATGTGGATTGCTTACCCTCTTTGAGAGGTAGTCTGGTTCAGTGGTTAGAAAATTGACCTTGAAGACAGAAAGACCTGGATTCAAATACTGCCTATGAAACAGACTGGCTATGTGGTTTGGGCCAAGTCCCTTAGTCTCTCAATGGTCCCAGACAATTCTCTAAGATTATCAGTGAAAGGTGTTCTTATACCAAGGAGTTCCCCAAAACCTATGTAATGAAATGGAACACTAGGAACTTTATACGGAATTTTGTGAGATAAAAAGCTCACTATTGTTCATAACATATTTATATGGTACTATATGGACTTTAGTACTGTGTGTATTATTTATATAGTAATATATGTACTACATATAGTACTACACTTATCAAGTGCCATCTTCACTTACAACAACACTGCAGATAGGCAGATGGCCTTGCTTTTGCCTACATACTTACTTCAGAGAATAACCAGGTTGTTCCTTTAGTTATATTCCTTAGATTGAGCTAATGAAAGGCCCTTCCAAGTATGTTACTATTAGCATTTTTAACAGAGTTCTACATTTTGTCAAATAATTTTTCTCAATCTACTAATATAAAAATGTGATTTTTGTTGTTTGTGATTGCTTATGTTAATTTTTTCCCCTAATTTTGAACCATCCTTGCATTCCTGGTATAAATCCAACTTGGTCACGATGAATCATTTTTTGCAGATATAACTGAAGTTTCTGTTTTGAGATTGTACTTTATATTTTTGTATCAGTTCTCCTGTTGTAGTACAATTAATAGAGAATTGCCTCAAAGTCAAGAAAACCTGGGTACAGGACCTACCTCTGAACTTCTCAGCATACTAGACAACTCTCAAAAAACTTTAAATTGCAGAGAAGGAGCTAATCTGAATTGCTGGAGCTAATTTCCTCACCTGGGAGTTCCCTATCCTAATGCAAGGTGCAGATTCAGTCCTTATCTTACTTATTAGTGAGTTTAGTCTATAAGTCTCCACCTCTGCTTTACGTCTCTCTGGTTTGCATATTGAATCATATTGATTTGCAAAAGGGTTGTTTCCTTCTCAATTCTTGAGAACAGTTTTTTAAATAACATATTAATTGATTAATTGCTCTTTGAACTTCTGATAGAATTCACTTGTAAATTCATCTGAGACCAGGTTCTACCACACCCTTCTTGCTGGTTAATTTATGCCTTCTTTGATTTGTCTTCAAGAGATTAGGTAGCTTAATATTTCTTATCTATTTGAACTAGTTTATATCTTTGTAAGTAATTATCTGTCACCTTTAACTTCTCATTTTTTCTTGCATATGACTGTTTATCGTAGTTTCTGAAAATTATTCTTATTTTCTTTCTTTTATTGTAAATTCATCTTATTCACCTTAAATATTGATGATCTGTCCACTTTTTCTCTTTTTTTAATTAATTACTTGAAGATATTAATTTGTTGGCCTTTAAAAATAATCTTTTGGATTTATTTATTATTTCTACAGCCATTTTAATTTTATCTATTTCTCCTCTGATTTTCATGATTTCTTCTTTTGGCTCCTCTTAGTTTAATTCATTGATTTTTAATTTTTAGAACTGCGTATCCTATTTGCAAATCACTTTTTCCCCCTATTTTATGGGTAATTCTAAACAACTGTCTTGACAGAATCAGACTTTTACCTCTGCATATTTAATATCTTATTGTCTGAACTTCAGCAAGTTAGTCTGTAGTAAACTAAGATATTCTTAGCTTCTTTGTGAGGTAATCTTCCAGTGGATCATTTCGGCAATATTATTACAGTGGCCCAAGGATTTAGAGTTAGCAAAAACACACAAATCTATTGTGCTGAATCTATCTCTAATGTTCATTAAAAAAAAAATCTTCTCTCAGGGGAAGAGACCACTTCTTTCAAGCTACATTTGATTCGTCTCTATCAATATTTGCAGAAGGAAGCATCTCATGGAACCACCCACGTAGTTATTTGTTGATCTATCCCTGTGGCCTATCAATCTTCTTTCAATTCTGGGTTCACTGCTGGAGAAGGTGTAGCTGCCTGGATTGCATCTCTATGATAATTTAATTTAACTGCAAGTGTGCTTGAGTCTAGATTACTCCTGTTAGCAGCCAGAGGTGACTACAAACAGTCGAGGGGCCTAGATTGTTGTCAGGAATAATTACTGGTTTAAAGAGAGTGATGAAAAAAATATGACATTCTACAGAAAGGCACAGCAATAAGAGTAATAGCATATATATGGATACATACTGACATTTAAATGAAATCATAAATGTTTCTTTGTCAAAAAACAGTTCATAATTGATTAGCTGACAAAATTCTCTAAACTGCATTTGCATCTTTCTATATGTCTGCATGGTATCTACTTGCTCCAGGCAGATTCCCTTAATGGGTTTACGTACACTGATAATCTAGAAATGAAGTAAATGTCTGTGCTAAATATGAGAGTAAAAATGCTAGTAAGAAAAGCTATTCTGCTAATATATTTTCTCCTTTTCTGCTCAAACAAAAATAAATTCAACTTTTAAAATGAGAGGAACAAAATAAATGGATTTTTCCCTTTAATTACTGCATTTAGGGAGCAATTTTAGCTAGAACTAAAATCCCACACACTACCACTTCAGCAAATGACACTGGATCCTGAGTAATGCTACAGGATGCTTGACTAAAGGGCTTGTCTCTGGAACGTGTTGTTGAGTCATTTGCCAGGTTATACTAGCTCTTCTATAGAAAGTGGGAGTGGGGTAAGATGAGTCCTTACAGAGAGACTAAAAAAAATTCAATCTTATTTCAGGCTACCCTGATAGGAAAGTAATTAGCCACTGATCCTGGGCAAAAGTTGGTGTTAAGTGTTAATATTTATATAATCTATCTCCATAGGATTTCAGGGATTTGTGTACACACTAGGATATTGTGTTTTGGTTTTGTGGTTGGGACCAGCACAAGACACTGCAGTGTTCATTCTGGTGGAGCTTATGTGAAGAGGTTCATTGGGAACCAGTGCCTATTTATGCTAATTTTAGATTATCTGGAATTAGAAAATTATCATTTTACCTACTCTCTATCTTGTCCTCATGGAGGCATCATGGTAGAGTAAGATAAATACTATTTATGGAGTCTGAGGACTTGGATTCAGATCATGCCCCTACATGTGTCACTTTGGGCAAGTCATATAAAATCCCCTGGGCCTCAGTTTCTCTTTTTGTAAAATGAGAGGGTTGGACTAAAATGCCTTTAAGGTTCTTTCCAGCCTTAGATCAATGATCATCCCCAGAAGTAATTTTCAAATGTTTCTCCTTTCTTCTGAAGCTCCCAACCATCTGATTAACCTTCCCTGCCCCCTCACCATCACTTACATGAGCAAACGACTCAGTCTCCTACTACTTCAGTCAAATTGAGGCCATTGGATTGTCTTTCTCAGCTTTAGAGAGGAAAGATTTAGAGAAATAGGAATTTCTGAGAACTATGAACAACAATGATCTCAGCACAAAGGAGGACAGGGCTGAGAGACAGATGTAGGTTAGATAGAAGGTGTTTATCAAAATATTAAATCCTTGAATAAAATAAAAATATAAGAAATCATAAAATTCACTGAAGGACAATAAAAAATCTGGTAAAAGGGAAACCCATGGTTCTAGTTAGAAAAACTTGTTCTCAGAGAGAAGTTCTTCCTCAACTGGATTAGAAAATTAGAAAATATGTTCATGTACTTGTAGCAAGCCAACAGAGGAACCATGCCATTCCATGCATATGGCATGGAGGAATACTTCTGGCATGTCTCCTATACTTTATTCCTTTTTATGCATCAGGGGAGTTCTGAATAGCATGGGTACTGAAGAAGTATTCCTAAAGAGGGTATGTATGTCATTCTTCAGTTGCACTTTCATTCACTAATGATATTTCCTCTCTTAAACTCTTCTCCCATGGTTTCATGAGCATGTATCTTGTCTCCTCAGCTAGAGGATGAACTCCTTGAGAATGAGGACTGGGTCTTATTCCCTTTTGGCCCCCACTCTCAAACTCATTTCACAGAACATGTACCAGGCCCAAAGCTGTACTTGCTGACTTGATTTACCTTACAATATAGACGTATAGCCTGTGCAAAGGCAGAAGGAACCTCAGAGTAATGAAAATTTGAGAAACCCCCTTTCAGTGTCTCTAATAAAGAGACAAACATGCAATAGTATAAAAGTAGAAGGCATTAAGTGGTTAGGCCACAACCTTTCCATGCCTCTACAGAATCCTAAAAGGGAAGGGAGTATCTAAGTTATTAACCCAGGTAACCCTTTGATCCTTTGTTGTTTAGTTCTTTTGGAGGCAGCAAGTGAGCCAAGCATATGAAATATGCTAATGCCTTACCCTTCAGACTATAGCAGCACATAGAGAAGCATTTCCCTGATATACATATGTCATTACGCATGCTTGATTTATTAATCCTCAGATGTATTTTAAAATACTGCATAGACGCAGATTATAATGTGCTCAATAATCACGCACTGTAGTGCATGATTTATGTTCCAAACTTCTCTATTTAACATTAGGGTTTTGTTTTTTCTCCAGGCAATATCTGCAGAAAGGATTAGCTCTCAAGCCTCTGCCTTTCCAATAGAGAAAGGCACTATCTAGCAGAGCCCAGAGAGAATGATCTCTTGAAAGAGGTGAAGAAGCATCATCTCCTACTCTTAAGGTTTTATAGTTAGGCTTACTGTGATATTCAACACACTTGAATTGTTTACACCACATATAAAGATAGGTGTTGTTACAATCATTCAAGTGATTGGAAGAATGTAGGACCCCCCTCACCAAAAAAAAAAAAGACTCAAAGCATGGGGCCGAGGGAAGTGGGTAGGTCTTGGATCTGGAAGACATTGGTTCAAATACTGCTTGTCTGGGTGACCTTATACAAATGACTTCATCCTTCTTCCTTTTTTTGGCCTCCCTTTCTTCATTTGTAAAATGAGGAAAAATGAATGTAGATGACCTTCAAGGTCACTTCCAGCTCTAAATTTGTGATCCTATCTTCATAGGGCCATAAGAATAACAACAGAAATTTGCATGTAATTCATAAATGATGTTTTGCTATTTCTCCTTATGGTATTCCATTGTTTTGATGGTTTAGTAATTGTTTTAAAGAGGGGAGTAAAGTACAGTTTGTTTATAAAGTAGAGAGGATTTTTTTCCCTATCGAATATACTACTAGAAGAGTCTGAACTTTCTAAAAGGAATGCAGCTTCATAGCAACCCTCAAGGCTGAAGAGAAGAAATTCCACAGACAACTTGAAGCTTGCAAAGAGATAAGTATCCAGAGAGCACTAACTCTTAAAAAGCATATTTAGAAATGAAGAACTGTTGTGGAAAGCTCCACTGAGTAACTCACAACAAACCATGAGACTGAGAAATCGAGACCACCAAATGATGACTCACCAGCTCTTCAACAACAAATCAAAGCAAAGAATTGTTTCAGTTACTCAGATAGTTCTTCTTAGGACTGGAGGAAGAGATTCTGACTTAATTATCTAGAAAATTTCTTCTTGCCTTACATCTTTTTTTGTCCATAAATATCCGACCTCACTTAGTGACCTGGCACAAGTCATTTAACCTTTGGGTGCTACCATTTCCCCTGGATGAGCAGAGGGGTATAATACCACCTCAGGGCAAAGCACCTAGCAAGTTGGAGATGAAAGGCTGCCATGTAGATAGTATTATTAAAACAACAGTGGAGCTGACTGTCAGGGTAAACGACCTCTATAGCATGTCTCCTTTTTTCTTCTTCCTATTCATGTTTTTATTTATTTTCTAAAGCAAGCAAATGGAAAAAATAAAAGGGAAATTATATTGGCAGAGGGCTGACCTCTATTTTATATAATTTGTAGCTAAAAAGCTTACAGGCTAAAACATGTAAATATATGCAGATCTGGGAGCAGGACCTCAATAGGGAAATTGCTGAGGAAGATTGAGGCAAATGCAGGCCTTACATATGAATACATAGGGCTCTTAATGGCAGAGAAACCTGAAATGAATTACTATCTGGTTCGTACTACAATATACTTAGTATCCTGGCAGTGTATTGAACAAAAGAGGAATTTGGGTCTGAAGGAATTTTTTATTTAGTTGACCTTGAAAATATGCTACCTGATGGGCTGCCTGTTCAACTAGCCCATTGAACAGACCCAACTGTAGGTAAGGGCAATCAGGAAATTGCTAAAATAGCTAGCTGTTACCTGGTGTGTAAGGATCCCCCAAATTTTTATACTCACTTAAGTTTCTCCCTAGCCATCATTGGACTATTCTGTGCTTACTTGTGGAAGTAGTTGTGAAGAAGATTAAATTCACACACACACACACACACACACACACACACACACACACACACACACACAAACACACATCCCAAAGTTGATGTTTTCTGCATGTTGTTCCTCTAAACTAAGGAAGGGGTCAGACAAGATTATGAAAGCCTAGAATTCCTGGTACTGGGGAGGCTGAGGCTTGGGAATTACTTGAGCTCAGGATTTCTGAGCTACTGTAGGCCTACAGCCTATTAGATATCCATGCTAAGTACGGCACCAATAGGGTGAGACCCATGATGGGAGTACTATAAGGCTGCCTAAGAAAGGGTGAGTCAGCCAAGGTCAGAAACAGAGTGGGTCAAAGTTTCTGTGCCAATCTGAAGTAAGATTAGGTCCATGAGCATCTGGTGTAGTTCTAGCCTAGGTAGGAGAGGGAGATGCAATGTCAAAAAATAATAAAATTAAAATAAAAAGAAGACTAGGGAGCAAATTCAGGGCAAATGGACCAAGCTAAAAAGGAAGGACTAGTAATAAACTGGAAATGAAATGTAGAAATAAAGAAAAGTGGATAAGAAATAAAACCAATGCAGGTATGACACTCAAAGTAGAGAATTAGGGGAAGCCTGGCTAGATAAAAATAATACTAGCTAAAATTATATAGCACTTACTATGTGTCAGGCCCTGCACTAGTGAGAAAGGGAGGCAGACAGAGTTTAAGTGACTCGCCCATGGTCATATAATCTAGTAAATTCTGATGCCAAATTTGAACTCAAGTCTTCCTGATTCTAGGCTCAACTTTCTATCCACCATGCCATCTATATGAAATTAATCTGAAAAACACATCTGAAGGGAGAGGTGTTGAGCAGATTATAAGCTCATCATGAGTCACCAATGTGAGGGAGCTATCAAAAAAAGTTAAACTAAAGTAATTTTAAACTATTTTTAAAAGTGTAGCACTAAGGACCAGACAGCTGGCAGGAGATAGACATTGGGACTGTGGGACCTCAGTGTCCTCTGCCAGGGCTAGAAAACTTCTAGAGGAAGCTCCTGGGCATGACAGTTTAAGAAGGACATCCTCAACTCTTCACTCTCTCTCATTCCCCCATATCCAACCTGTTGCCAAGTCCTGTCAATTCTACCTTTGTAACTTCTCTTGTACATGACCTCCTCTCTCCTCTGACACTGCTGTTATACCTAGTACAGGTCTCAAATGATTCCTCCACCTTTATCTTCTCCCAGAAGCAAGGATTAGATGAAGCTGTGCCCCACCACAAATGGCAGGAAAAATGATATATACGATGACTACAAAGATGTGAATGGAAAGAACACCACCAAAACAACTGAAACTAAATGTTATAAAATTCCTCTTCCCCACAGGCATGAACTATTGACAGAGTCAACTGACCAATGAGTTGGTCTAGCTGCCACAAGTCTTTCCCCACTCCAGTTCATTCTCCATTCAGCTCTCAAATTGACCTTCCTAAATTCTGGATCTGACCATGTCACCTCCCTATTCAAAAGTTTCATTGACTTCCTAATGTCTCCAGGATCAAATGTAAAATCCTCTATTTGGCTTTTAAAGCCCTTCATAACCTGGACCCTTCCTACCTTTCTTGTTTTCTTTTACCCTATTCTTTTCCATGTATTCTTTGATCCAATATTACTGGCATAATTACTGTTGCTCCTATATGACATTTTATTTCCAACTCTCTGCATTTTCACTGGTTATCCCCAATGCCTAGGATGATTACCCTTCTCACCTCCATCCCTTGGTTCCTTTGGTTTCCTTCAAGTCCCACTAAAATCCCACCTTCTACAAAAAGTCTTCCTCGATCCCCCATTTATCCTGTAAATATTTTTTGCACATGCTTGTTTTCTTGTTGTCTCCTTATTAGACTATGAGCTCCTTGAGGATTGGGACAGGTTTTTGCCTTTCTTTGTATCCCTAGGGCATAGCACAATGCCTGAAATGTGTTGTTGCAGTTGTTTAGTCATTTTCAGCCATGTCTGCCTCTTTATGACCACTTTTGGGATTTGCTTTGGCAAAGACAGTGGAGTGGTTTGTCATTTCCTTCTCCATCTTATTTTACAAATGAGAAAACTGAGGCAAACGGGGTTAAGTGACTTGCTCAGGGTGACACAGCTAAGAAGTATCTGAGGCTGGATTTGAATTCATGAAGATGTGTCTTCCTGATTCCAAGCCAAGTGCTCTATCCACTGTGCCACCTGGCTGCCCTTCTAAAAGCTAATCATTTAAACTTTAAAATAAATATTCAAACTATGTTTGGAGGAACATTTGTTGAGTAAGTTGTAGATTGGATTTTTGTTCATACAGGTTGGACCAGATAGCCTCTGAGGTCTCTTCCCACTCTGACATGCTTGATTTTGTGAAAACTTTGTACCTGGCTAGTAGTTTTCTTCCCTAAAGCTCAAGAAATCTCACCAAAAAATCCCAGAATATTGGTGCTGGAAGGGACCTTAAAGATGCATGATGAAAATGAGACCTGGGGAAGTTAGGTGACTTGTCCAAAGTAATATGACAAGGAGGCAATACAGTGCAAGTGAAAAGAACATCAAATTTTGAGCAAAAGGACCCAGGTCCAAATCCCAGCTCTGCCCCTGATTTCTCTATGATCTTGAGAAAGCGAATTAATGTTACTGAGGGTTGGACATGATGGCCTCCAAGATCTCTTCCTAGCTAAATCTACAATCCTATAAAGGAAAATCATAATTAGAATCCAGATCTGAATTCCAGGATCTTTATTCTTTTCTTTATGTTACTTCCTGTTAGAAACAGACCATCTTCAAGAAATACCTTAAATGTTAATCTTCCTTTGAGAAATCACAGGTAAACTGACTCAACACTACGGTCTCAGATTCATTATCTTTTATTTGGGAAAAGACCTGAGGGATCAGTCAATTAGACCAGGTGTGCATTTGACTTCAATCAAAGGCAGAGATGAGTCACAACTAAGATTGGTTCTTAGATCTTAATTTTGCCTACATGCTTACAAGGTATAATATATGTTTCACAAATGGATTCTTTCAGGAGGGCCAAAACCTGAGATGTGATGATTTATAGAAAATTCCAAGTCACCCAATTAACACTGATGAGGAAGACATAGTATGTGAAAAGTTTAGGTGAATTAACTGCTGCTCTGTATTTTACAAAGGGATGAAAAATGGGCATCTATAATTTTATTAATGAGCATCTAATGGAAAAAATGAAACCAGCATCAAAAGATTTAATCTCTAGCAATGTATAAAACAAGTCTATACTCAAATGAGGAGATGCTTAGATGCCAGCTCTCACAAACTGAAGAGAAGGAATCTAACACTAATAAGGTATGGAGGCAAGGTGTGTTGCAAAAGAAGTATGTGCCATATATTTCAGTGTTTCAAGAAAAAGAAGCCCTGTCATACATTCTTCCCAAATTTAATGCTACAATACAGCAAATAGCCAAATTGGTCATAGGTGAATTCCAAGATGTCTCTCCAGAAAAGCTGAAGATGGCACAGCATATTGGTAACTAAACTATGGAATCAAATAAGACAGTGATTCAGACAATTCATTTGAAGAATTCTAGTCATACGTGAAACAATGATGACAACAGGCATATTGTTTCATTAGTGCATAAAAAATTGGCCCTGAAGCGAGACAGAGAGAGAGAGAGAGAGAGAGAGAGAGAGAGAGAGAGAGAGAGAGAGAGAGAGACAGAGAGAATGAGACAGAGAGAATGAGAGAGAGAGAGGGAGAGAGAATGAGAGACAGAATGAGAGACAGAATGAGAAAAAGAAAATGAGAGACAGAATGAGAGACAGAATGAGAGAGAGAGGATGAGAAAGAGAGAATGAGAGAGAGAATGAGAGAGAGGGTAAGAAAGACAGAATGAGAGAGAATGAGAGAGAAAGAATGAGAGAGAGACAAAATGAGAGAGAGAATGAGAGAGACAGAGAGAGAGAATGAGACAGAGAGAATGAGAGAATGAGACAGAGAGAATGAGAGAGAGACAGAGAGAGACAGAGAGAGAGAGAGAGAGAGAGAGAGAGAGAGAGAGAGAGAGAGAGTACTCACTGGTATCTCAGCTTGATATCCATCTAAATATTGCATTGTTTGCAAAAGTGACTAGCATAGGAAAACCAAACCTTAGAAACCTGGGAAAACAGGTCCACAGAGATGAGATGGCTTGTCCAAAAACATGGATGACAAATGGCAGAGCTGGAATTCAAAGCCAGGTTCTATGTCTCCAGAACCAGGATTCTTTCCACTAGACTTATTATTATTATTATTATTATTATTATTATTATTATTATTATTTGGTGGAGGTCAGGTCTGCCAAGCTAACGATGGGCAGAATAACAAAGGATGAACAATCGTAAGAGTTAAATTTTGACACAAAATTAAAAGTTTGACATTAAACAAGAAGATGAAGGTTTGTTGACTAGGATACCTCCCCCAGATGCATAGGCAATCGTTCTGTCTGAAGCGAATAGCACAGGGGGTGGCGGGGGCGGGGGATTCGGGGAACAGTAGAATAACATATCATTTGGAGTCTGAAGACTATGGACAGCTCCTAGGGACATTTGTTTGTTGAGATGTGTGTAATCATTTGAGCGTTCAGGCTTTTGAGTAGATATTACATGGAAGCTAATGAGTTCTTAGAATACATAGATAAGTATAATGTCCATGATCAGGGAGGTAATAGTCTTCTAGGACCTTGATCTTGTCAGGCCATATCTAGACTATATTTCTTCATTTCTGGTTGATACATTTTACAAAAGACTTTGATAAGCTACAGTGACCACAAAAGGCGAGTTAGAATGGCCATGAGATAGTTTCTCCTTTACACACTCCACATTCTAGCCAAATTAACCTTCATGATTGTTCTTCACACTTGTTAGTCCATCTCCTATGACTCTACCTTTACACAGGTCATCCAACATGCCTGGAATGTGTTCCTTCCTCACCTCCACCTCTTAGAACAACTACTTTCCTTCAAAGCTGAGTCTGAGTATCACCTTGCATAGGAGGCCTTTCCTATTAATTTCTCTCAAGTGCTAGTACCTTCAGTTGCCTTCAAGTGCTTTTCAAGAAAAGAAGATTACTCTTCAAGCATTTGAGGTTATGGTGCATGGGAAGTGACTAGACATGTTCTGCTTAGCCCCACAGGGTAGAATTAGGAGCAATGGGTAGGAATTGCCAAGAACACTTGGACTTGCTGTAAGACAATACTGCCTAACAAATCAGAACTATTCAAAAGTGTAATGGGTTGCCTGGCAAAGTATGAGTTTCCCATCACTGGAGGTCTTCTAGAAAAATCCAGATAACTACTTACTGGGTGTATTATAGAGGGATTCTTGTTCAGGTGGGAAGTAGACCAGATGGCCTCTGAGGCCTCTTCCAACTTTGAGATGTTAAAGACATTCCAGTATTGAGTTACTAATCAACACAAGAAATTGCTAACAACTCTATCTCCTTTGTTTAGGAGCATTTTAGATAATATGAATTGTTGTTTGTTCTTTGTGCTTGAAGAAGACCATGACATCAGAGAGGTAATGCCATGACATATAAGCAAATTAGAGTTAAGTGAGGCCAGGCTGTGCAACATCACAAGCCTCACTTTCTCCTCTGGATCCATCTGGGTCCAGTGGCCAGAAATAGATCAGGAAAACTGGAGATAACATGGATATCATGCATTTAAATGAACAGATATCTTATCAAAACTTTGGTAAAGCAGTTCTAAACCTAGGGTACATGAATTTGCGTGTGTGTGTGTATATGTGTGTGTGTGTTTAATATAGATAGCTCTGTTTTTAAAAATAGCTATAAATTGGAATCTAGGTGATGTTTGGTAGAAAACTGGACCCTGATGAAAGAAGATTTGATTTCAAATCCTGCCTTAGACACTTACTAGATGTGGGACCCTGGACAAGTTATTTAACCTCTGCTTTGGTTTCCTTAATTCAATTCAGTAAACATTTATTAAGTACCTACTATGAGCCAGGCACTACCTTAATGCAAATAAGAAAAAGGAAGAGATAGCCTCACTGCCCTCAAGGAATTTACAATCTACTAGAGGAAGGCAGCACACAAAAGAAACTTAGAAAAACAGGAGTTGGGGAGTCACAAGGGGTAGTCAAGGTTGTGGATGGAAAAGTGGGGTGAGCTGCACACCTAACTTCAGCCTTATAAAAAGGAAAGCTTCTGGAAGGAGTTTAGTTCTCCACCCTCCAGCCTTCCAATAAGAGGGGAGAAGAGATTGTGTGAAGTGGTATCCAAGGCTTAAGTTAGCAGCATGGTAATTAGATTAGAAGTGATTTCCTGGGAGGGGCATTGGCACCTACCTCCCAAGGTTGTTGTAAAATGAGACAGTATTTTGCAAATCCCCCCCTTCCCCACTCAATGCATTATAAAAATACTACTACTTTTACCAACATTTTGTAATTTCAGTGTAATTGGTTTTCTTCGTAATCCTGTGCATTTTATTTTATGCATTTAAATATATTGTTCTGACAAGGCACCCATAGGCTTCCCCAGGCTCACAGAGGACTCCATAACACAAAAAAGTTTAAGCATCCCTTTTTAAAGGAAATTTCACCTAAGTTCCAGTTCAGCTTAGAGTTAATTACAGTGGGTAGTTGCTTGTGTGGTATAATCTAAGGAATATTAGGAAGGTTTCCACAATTCCAAAATAATTCCATCACATCTCTTTTGCTGCTAGTACCTAGAATTCCACCATTAGAAATTCATTCCTTTGAGTTAATAGCATCATCTTTTATTTCTATTAAGGGTGCCATGATACTCACATTCATGCAGGTTCATTACCTCTATGTCATCCTTATTTGATCCCTCTCTGTTCCCCATATCAATCAATTCCTAAGTCTCATTGATGCTATCTCCATGGTTTTCCTTGCATCTTTCCATTTTTAACCTCACACAACCACTAACCTAGTTCATGCCCATATTTTTCTTTGCCCGTGAATTATTACAAAAACCTCCTATTTGTTTTCCCTACTTTTAGTCACTCCTTTCACCTATATCTTCTCCATGCAGATGCCAAAATAAGCTTCCTAAAAAGCATGTCTAATCATGCCATTCTCTTGCTCAGAAAAGCTTTAGGGACCTTCTTATGCCATTAAGATAAAGACATAAAATCCTCAACATGTTATTTGTTGTTGTAGTTGTCATTCAGTCTTTTTGGTCACATCCAACTCTTTATAGCTGCATTTGGGCTTTCTTGGCAGAGATACTGGAGTGGTTTGCTGTTTCTTTCTCCAACTGGTTTTACATATGAGGAATCTGAGGCAAACAGGGTTAGGTGACTTGCCTGGGATCACACAACCAGTAAGTGTCTGAGGCCAAATTTGAACTCACGTCTTCCTAACCCCAGGCCCGGCACTCTATCCACTGTGCCACTTAGCTATCCCATGTTATTTATAGTCCCTCATGATTTTTCTCCAATCTGCCTCTCCATCCTTATTCAGCTAGGTGGCTTAGTGTTTAAAAAGAGTTCTGAGCCTGGAGGCAGGAAGCAGAAAGGAATAAACATTTATTGAGTATTATATTTGTAATAAGCATTATTAAGTATTATTTGATCCTCCCAACTTTGAGAGGTAGTTACTGTTATGAATGTCATTTTACAGTTGAGGTTAAGTGACTTGCCCAGGGTCACCTGACGTGGCTAAGGTCACATTTGAACTCACATCCCCCTGACTCAAGACTCAGCGTTTTATCCACTGTGTCACCTAGATGACTCTAAGAAGGCCTGAGTTTAAATCCTGCCTCAGATCCTTACAAGCAGTGTGATCCTGCACAAGTCATTTAACCTCTGTCTTCTTCAGCTTTCTTTTCTGTAAAATGGAGGTAAGAATAGCCCCTATCTCCCCGGATCATTGGTGAGGATCAAAGAAGATAATATTTGTAAAGTGCTTGGCATGGTGCCTGGTACAGTGTAGGTGCTTAAAAAATGACTACTCCTTTCTTTTTCTCCTTCCTTTTGGATAGTGAGCTGACTTCAGAGCTAGGAAGATTGGGATCTTCCACCATCTTTGGATTTCACCTCTGATGCATGTTGGCTATGTGACCTTGGGTAAGTCATTTAAACTCCATGTCCTCGGCAAATCTCTAATATTGTTAGTTGCAGAAAAGGGTTTAAAGGAGTTTTTCACCTGAGAATTCCCAATACCAGTGAATCATAGGTCCTATCCTATACCTTATCCCTCTCACAAACTCTCTACTGCAGCCCAACTTGATTGCGAGCTGGCCTTCCGGATTTTACCTCTTTGCATTCACATATCATCCCCTGTTCCTAGAATGCATTTCCTTTTCAAATCCACTTCATAGGATTTGAATTTCAGCTCAGATCCCTCTTCATCTATGTACATTTCTCAGTCTCGTACTTCTTATCTGAGCAGATGTCATATTCTCACAGTAGAGAATGATTTCCTTGAGGGTGGTTGCTGGAGATACAAAGACCTACATGTACACACACACACACACACACACACACACACACACACACACATCTCCTTTGTATCTCCAGCAACTTAGTGCCTTGTACTTAGCATTTAATATTTATTTTTAGCTGAATTGAATTAACACATGCTGAATGATCTTTCCATTGTCACACAGAAGTCATTATCAAAACTTCTTGAACTCAGGTCTGTATGACTCTCCAACCAATGATCATTCCATTACAGTATGTTTTTCTCCAGTTATTTTTTAGTCATATTCAGCTTCTCATGACCCCATTTGTAGTTTTCTTGGCAAAGGTACTAGAACAATTTGCCATTTCCTTCTCCAGTTCACTTTACAGACAAGGAGACTGAGGCAAACAAGATTAAGTAAGTTTCCTGTGGCTGCTAGTAAGTGTCTGAAGCTGGGTTTAAACCCCCAAAGAGTTCAGACTCCAATAAATCATATAGTATGCTCCCTCCAAAAGCTGATAAATTACACTGGTGTAGATTATTGTGTTCCCTAAATAAGAATCCCTGGCATGCTCTTTAGAATGACTTCGTATCCAAACTGAGTTTGCAGGAGCTGGTAAGGTGCTGTTTGTTGTGGATATAGAAACAAGGCTTAATCGTAATATTCAGTGGGGGAAGCTTGGCATGTCAGTCAGTTGCAGAAGGAGGAATAAGATGAAAGCTTGAGCTATCCAAATTCCAGATCTGTTGGGGGGAAGGGGTTGGTATGTAACAGGGAGAAGGTATGCTGTTTCTTCTTAATTCGTAATGAATCAAGAAGTCCTTATATTTAATAATTCTGCTAAGTGAATTTCTGTTGCATGAGGAAAATGTGTATAGTAATAGTGAGGGCAAAATAGCAGAGTCTTTACTCATAAGAAAATCCATACAGGTCCAAATAAGTTTTAGAAAGAAACTACCATGGGTACGATATTCACATAAAATTGTTAATTTTATTATCATGATATTTGCTTGGAGCAAGGACTGTTCCACCTTCCACAGTCTAGGTCAGACCATTCACCTTTGGTTAAAATGATTCAGACCTTCAACTTTTCCTCTATCCAAAGATTTTCCTTATTATTTATTTATCTCATCTTGTGGGATGTGAAGGCAAATTGGTCCCCAACTTGGGAATCCACCAAGCCCCCAAACTAATATGTAAAATAAATTGTTCTATCATGCCATGGTTAACAATCGTGAAGAATTATTGGTATTATAAATAATATTCAATTGAAATATTAGAACAGATATGGCTCTGCCTGAGTAGTTTATTGGAAAATCATTTGTTTCGCATCAGTTTTGGCACCCAGTATTCAATGTGAATTATGTAGGTATAGCCCAGTTCATTATACTTTTGTTTGTTCCATTGGGTATGTATGTGTCTTAGGCTTTAAAAGGTAATTTGTGCTCTCAAAATGTATTATGTAACAAATTGTGATTCATGCAAATCACTTTGATTTGTTTTCAGAAATGTAGCATGCTCCAATTAATCAGTTGCTATTCATTTCATCTGTTTCGATTGCAATCTCGACAATAGTTCCAGTAGGGTATCACTTACATGGGGGGGCTGGCCTCCAAAGGGCATGAAAGACACAACAATCAGACATCACTCCTAGCATACAATTACATCACGTGTCCCAACAAACTCCAATAAATCATACAACACATTACACTGGACTCCCGCCTCTCTGAAGTACTCAGTTATCCGAGCCACCTACCTGCTGTAATCATGGTATTCTGCAGTGCGTGGGTGCACAGCATTCAACCTGCTGAGATCTATTTCATGATTCCCAATGTGTACCAGGTATCAGCCTAGCAGATTGCTATATCTGTGTTCTCTACCCTGCCCATCACTGTGAATGAGTGGCTTAAAGTGTATAGTGTTCACATGTGTGGACTTGATTTAGAAAAGAAGGAAAGGTTTAAAAAAATAACATATAACTGCCAATAAATTTAAAAATGGATGCTACACAAAATTTTCTTGTACTCACTCAGACTGGAAATGCAAATACTTGCTTGAGATTTTGAAAACCAGATATAGAAAATGTTCTCATCAGAAAAGCTTTGTTTTAATTATAGGAGAATTTAAAGTATAATTTAATAGCTCATGCTTTTACTGAAGTGTCATATTGTCTAAACCCTTTTCCATAGGAAGAACTAACAATGCTGAAATGGAATAAGCATTTTCTGTAAAATGTATTATTATTTATTTTCCTATCAGTGACAGTGTGCTTAGTGCAGTGAAAAACAGAGAATATTATTAGACCTAGGACACTTTTCTGTATTGTATGTGAATAGTTTCAAAGCGTAGGGTACCAAAGTGCCTCCTTATTCTAAGTATTCATTAGTGGTACTGCCTACATCCATGTACTGTTTCTTATGTTCATCTTCCAGCCTTAGAAGGGTATTTTGATGACAATGAATCTGAAGGTTATTTTGGGGAACTACTTCTGGGTCCTTTGGAATCAAGAAAAAGACAAATAAAAGAGGTATTTAGCCAATCGTTTCTTCTTGGGCCAGAGATTTCAGGGACATTAGATAGATCACCAATGTCAGCAAAGATTGTGATGCAATTGGAATGTGGCCACGGTCATATCTACCTGAATTGGAGAAGAAAATGCTGAAGGCAAATTCAGTACTTCAGTCAGGGTTGGTATACAATCATCAAAGCCAGGCCCCCTTCCTTCGATATAGTGTGTAAGAGAACAGATGTGAAAAGCCACCAGAATTTAGAGCAATTTTTCTGTGGCAATCTGGTGCTCTTACCCATCTCCCTCCTCCAACTCTGTGTTTATTTTGTGTGACCTGGGCTGCTGACCCCATGAGAAAGGCAGTCGGGAAGGAGTTCATGGGGTAGGAGGGTGACTCTGTGTTCTTTCATATGTCAGAATATGCACCCACTGCCAGGACTAATGCAGCTCCAGCACCAAGACATAA
Source organism: Trichosurus vulpecula (assembly GCF_011100635.1). Classification (NCBI taxonomy): domain Eukaryota; kingdom Metazoa; phylum Chordata; class Mammalia; order Diprotodontia; family Phalangeridae; genus Trichosurus; species Trichosurus vulpecula. Next base: position 190,218,751 of record NC_050580.1, on the reverse strand, counting down.
AAAAGTATGTCCCACCTAGTCACCTTAGAGCCTTGTGTTTGACCTTCCATAACTAAGATCAATCTCCTATCTCTAAAAAGAGTGCCTGGTAACGGACATTGGGAAGTAACAAGCTGGATAAGCAGTATTAGCAAAAAGAGCACGACATTTGGAGTCAGAAGACCTGAGTTCAAATGGAAGATCGGCTATTTACTATGTTAACCTAGGCACTCCATTCACCTCTATGGGCATTAGTTTCAACCTCTGTGAAATAAAGGAGTTGGAAAAAATTATCTCTAAGGTCTCAGAGAGCCCTAAATACTATGAACATCTTACGATGCTATCCTATGATGGTTCTGATATGGTGTGGCAAGACACAGGAAAATAAACAAACCTAAATTTTCCCAACTGAAAAAAGCAGCAAGCAATAGCCAAAAGCTATTTTATAGGGAGGTTTAGAAAATTATGATGAGGCAACAAAGAAGAACTGAAAAAGCACTGAGTAATGAATCAGGAGATCAAGGGTGAAATTTCACATTTGCCATTAATATTGGGCAAACCATATAATCTGTATGAACCTCAGGGAGGGATCTCATCTGTAAAAAGGTGCTGAAGTAAGTAGTTCTTCTGTAAAGTTCCTTTTGAATCTAAGATTGTATGATTCCAAGTTATACAGTAACAGCAATATTTTCAATTAATTAATTAATTTTTAGTTTTCACTGTTCACTTCTGCAAGATTTTGAGTTGTAAATTTTCTCCCCCTCCTTCGCCTCCCCCTTCTGAAGAAGGTGTACAATCTGGTATAGGCTACACATATACATTCATATTAAACATAATTTCACATTAGTCATGTTGCAAAGAATTAGAAACGATGGGAGAAACCATCCAAGTGTTCATTAAATACTGTGTGTGCATTTGCAACCATCTAGGAAATTGCACTACTTAAAACATTTGCCTAAAATTTTAGCCTCTTGTTGAAGAAACTGAGTTAGTTATTAAGGAGGACAAACACTGAAACATCTTAACTGGTGGTGAACATATTTTGTATGTTATAAAACCAGAGTCGGATACTAAAACTTGGATAAAAGAGGGAGAAAAGATTGGGGAAATGTGAAATTATGCCTCCATCATTGCACATTAGAAATCATACGTAAGAAATTCTGATAAATCCAATCAAAATAATCCAGAGATTTCACCTAACACCCTGAAAATTGACAAAAATTGATAAAAAGAAAAAGCAACAGTCAATGTTGGAGCACACTAGTACATTGTTGGTGGAACTGTGAAATGGTACAACCATTTTGGAAAGCAGTTTAGAATTAAGCAAATAAAGTGACTAAAATGTCCATACTCTTCGGACCAGAGACTCCATTAATGAACTTATAAAACAAGGAAGCCACTGATAAGAAAAAAATCTCCATATGATCCAAAATATTTATAGTAGCATTTTTATAATAACTAAAAATTGGAAACAAAGTAGATGCCCTGCCATTTGGGGAATGGCTCAACAAATAGTGGTACATGAATGTAATAGAATATTATTGTAATGTAAGAAATGATGTGTGTGATGAATACATAGAAGCAAGGGAAAAAATCTATATGAACAGATGTAAAGTGAAATAAACAGAGCCAAGAAAACAGTACACACAGTACAACTTAAATAGAAAAAACAATGACATACCAAGTATAAAATCAAAAGTAAATGCAACAAAATTATAAAGAACAAGTGGGATTTTGATTCAGAGATGTGAGAAGATACCCTCAACCTGCCCCTAAATAGAGGTGGAGGTCTACAGGTGTTATGCATTACAGATGTTTTCAGATGTTTTAATGCATCAACCAGTTGTTCTAATCCCCGCCCTTTTTCCTCTCCAAAAAATGACTGTCATGTGAAATGACTCTCTAAAAAAAGGAGTGGATGAGGGATATAAGGCATATTATGATAACATAGGAAATAAAATATCAACAAAAACTTATTTTAAAGAAAGAAATGCTGGTAATGCAATCGTAATAACTAACTTTTAAACCGTTAAGTTTAAAAAGGGATTTACATACATCACTCATTCTAACCTCACAACAATTCTGTGAAGTAGATAATATTGGTATTAGTATACACATCTTAAATATAAGTAAAATGAAGCTCAGAGAAATTAAATAACTTGCCCATGGTTACACAGCTAATCAAAAGTAGAATTCAATTCCAGGTCTTCTTGTCTCCCATTCCAATATCCCATCTATATACTGAGCTACTTTTTGTGGCTTCTTTAGGCTGAGAAAATGGTGCCATTCTATTCCCTGAGTGAAAGGTAGCTAAATTTTCATCTGGAAGATCCAGTTTCATTTCTCTCCCCCTGACTTCACCTCTCTGGGAGGCCAGATTTCTGCTCATTGTAGACCAAAGAGGTTGGTTTTGGTTTTCCTTTCCATTTAGGATCCCAGAGTGATTGTCAACTTTTCCAAGTCACAGTTGTTTCAGGTTAAGATCTTTGCAAAACTTTCACAGTCACACTTTGTTGTTGAGCTAGCTAGGATTCCCTTTCAACTTGATCAGGGCTAACATTTGCAAGATTGAAGTTCAAATCTATGCAATGCTGGCATATGGAATTTTTGAGTCCCGTAGTTATGGAACAGGTAGCAACAGCAGTCATATTCAAAGACTTTTTATTCCTAATATTTCAACTATCATACTGCAACATCTATAGGAAAATTCACTCTTTGAAAAAGATAGAAAGGAATATGATTCTTTTTTTAAATGGCGACCCATTTATTTGCAGCATGAAACATGTCTTTGATGTACAGAAAATTGTCCTTTGAAAATATTTCTAAGAAAGTTAAATTGAATCATCAGGAAAGAAAAACAGGTCAATCCAACCCTGCAGCAAGAAGTATAGTAATTTCTACATGAACATCTTTTACTCCTAAACATCCAAATTGCCTAATACTGAAGTATTATTCACTTACAAACTCTTTTTCATTTTGCTCTTTTAAAAAGTGGTCAACCAATTAATACCAATGAGCCCTTATTAAATCAAGTAACATCCTAATTAGTGAAATCTACTTCCTCTTTACTATTCTGGTTTATAACCAAGCACAAAATTAATCATCATATATGTTTCCTATTAAAGGAAGTGGACATTCATATATTAGGTCTTCTTAGCCAAATATCTTTTCTCTTTTTTCCCCCACACGCCTAAACCTTATCCCTCTAGGTATTTTTCAGGCTTCTTGGAAAAGAAAGGAAGAAAGGAAGGAAGGAAGAAAGAAAGAAAGAAAGGAAAGAAAGAAAGAAAGAAAGAAAGAAAGAAAGAAAGAAAGAAAGAAAGAAAGAAAGAAAGAAAGAAAGAAAGAAAGAAATGGAGGGAGGGAAAGAAGGAGGAAGGGAGGAAGGAAGGAAAGAAGGAAGGAAAAAAGGAAGGGAGGAAGCAGAGAGGGAGGGATGGAGAAAAAGAAAGAATATTCAATTCCTCAAAGAGGAGTAAATGAGTAGAACAGATTTCTTCTAACGCCAAAAAAGGAAATCTATCTATTTAGTTTCAAAAAACATTTCAAAAGTAACTGTGAAGAATCTAGTCCTGGGCCTTGCTGACCTCAGAAGTTTCATTGGGATTCCACGTCCATCAGAATCCCTTCACATAACACTTTGAGATTTATAAGGCACTTTGCATTTGAAACTCACATCAACTCTGTCAGGAAGTTTCTGTCATTATCCCCATTTATCACATGGGGAAGCTGAGGCTTAGAGAGTTTCAGTGACTTGTCCATAGCCATGTAACTTGTAAGAGTCTAAGAAAGAATTGGAACAAAGATCTTCATGACACTAAGCCCAGTGGTCTAGCTAAGTATGCCAAGATGCACTTCTTCCCTATCTAATATCACAGCTTTCACTTTGCACTTTTCCCTATATATTCTGAATTCATTTTGAGAGATGGTATATTCCTGATTCGACTCAGAATAAACACTCCAGGATTACACTAGTGTCATATATGGTATTCAAATATACACAACAAAATTGCAGTTTTGGTCACATATGCTATCCTTGCCTATTTCTATCCCCTACAAAGGTTTGTCAAGAATGGTAAGGTTCTTACTAGCTCGGAAGAACAAAATTGCTATAGTTCCCTGGCCTATCTTGATTCTCAATTTGCCCAGAGCATCTACCCCTTTTCGGCTTCCTCAGAGAGGAATGCCTTCTCTCATCTTAAAGCATTTTGTGACAAATGGGTTCACCTGGACCTACATTATTAGTCCATTGTACAATCCCAGACTTACCCTCATCCAATCAGGAAGTGTCCTGACTACATGACTGGAAGGCTATGAGTGCTCTGTCCACAATCCTATGTAATCGTTGAACCAATTAGCTTCCCCTTTCCTTAACTAAGAGACAAAGGAGAAAATGAAAACTGATAAATAAGGTAGTGTTTCCAAGTGGATAAAGAATGTCTTTGTCCAAACTATGATATGCCATTGGCTGGACAATTTATAAGGTTTGTCTACCATTTGCATATATATGTGTGTGTGTGTGTGTGTGTGTGTGTGTGTGTGTGTGTGTGTATCTTTGTGTGTGTGTGTGTGTATATATATCTTTGCAGACCTTATCAGATGGACAACGAGCTAGGCCCAGAACTGAATGAGAAAAGGAGAGTAAGCTGGATTTCCTTTAGTAAATTTTACAGTTCTTTGAATGACTCTGAGTTGCTCCCTAAAATTAAGGCTCAACTTTTTAACACCAGTATCCTTCTGGGGACATGATATGACTGTCAATTATGCAATACTAGACTAAAAACTATAATTGATGATCATTTAATGGACAATGGAGAGATGCATGGTGAACATAAGCAAGTTGTAACACAAATAAAAATAAGGAATTACACTGGAAACATAGAAGAAAGAATGTCGCCAGAGACATGTATGAACAGAAAAAAATGTGGGTCTATAATATACTGAGAATGAGGAATGGTTAAAAAAGGCCATATGCTCCGTTGGTGTCCACACAATGTCCCAAAGAAAGTGGAGAAGATGCCCCAAACATTGAAATATCCCTGTGATACATTAATGGAAAGACATGGTACTTAGTAACCCATGAGATATGCAGGTATGGTTGGGTTGCATTCTACCTTGTTGGAAAGAATGCCCCTATGAATGGGATTTCAGATCCATTGGAGTATTGAAATATTAAACTTATGTTTCAGGCATAGTACTGAACATGGGCAGAAGCTTGTGTTTTCCCATAATATTCAGTCTAAATTTGATCAATCAAATACATTCTTAGAAAAAGAAGCTTGATTTCTAAGAGCAGAGATGAGAATTTTGTATTCTATATAGATTAGGGGGCATTGTAAGAAGACAGAAAACATTAATTGGTACTAATGAAGAAGAGTTTTGTGTAGCTCAGAGGCTGGAGAATTCCAGAAGAGGTACATTTCAAGGAAGTATTTAAAATTAGGGGTGTAAAAGGTTATGTTTTGTCAGTTGGGCAAAGAAAGTTGTTTAGTGGCATATTGAAATTCTGTCTCCATAATGTCAAAACAATTCAATGAAAAAGTCATTCAAACTAGGAATTTAGTTTTAAAGAGACTAGAACCCAATTATTTAATTAGATTTTTCACTTCTGTCTGCTAAGTGCTAAAGATACAAATATAAGACCAAGACAGCCTCTGCTTTCCAAAAGCTTACATTCTAACATAAGGATGCAATGCATATAAGGGAGTGATGACCAGAAAATATTTTTGTCTGAGAAGTCAGAGTGATGGCAAATGGAACCATAGAGGAATCACTTGACATGCTCTTTTCAGAAGCATTGGCAGTATTTATTTGACTTTAGTTTCCACGCAGCAATAGGTGGCAAGGGAGGAGGATATTAAGTGGGATCATGGTAGATGCCAAGAAGATGGCTGGAAGCACAGTCTGGTGGTTCAGGTCTGACTAGATACAGTGACTTTGAGGTCACTGACTTACCATTCAGGATAGCTTGGTCCTAGGGTAGAAGTTTAAAACTTAATGGAGTAGCATCCCCCAGCCCAAGGAGTCCTACCTCTGAAACATACTGGCTAGTACTACACAAGTCACTTAAACTCTTAGTGTCCAAGGTCACTCTCTAAAACTTGAAGTTGTAGAACAATTATTAATCTACATTGGTAGAATGTCTCTGGAGTTACACTGGTCCATAGGTTACCGAAGCATTTTAGATGGCACAGGTCATCACAGTTAGGTAAATATTTCAAGGAGGTGGGGGGGATCCTGAATTGAGAGACTGTGATGGAGATACTATTGCTGCTTTAATACTGTTTTTGATCTTGCAGGAAATTCACTTATCAAAGGGAACTCAATATTGTAAACTGAAGCAGAAGATCAAGGTGGGGTGCGGCTTGCCCAAATGTTAAAGATTTAGAGGAATCAAGAAATTGATTTATATTAGAAAGCATATCCTTTTGAAATGAACTCAGCTCCATTTGGGTAGCCCATTCTTTGGATGATTCATTGACCTTTGATCAAGTCTTCCAGTTCAAGTTTCTTTGGGTCAGTGTGTTAGAAACACAAATTAGATCCCGGATGTGTGACTGTTAAGTCAATTATGAGCTTTGATTACATGTGTGATGTAATTACAAAAGCAATACTCTAGAGAAAGGCTCTCAAGTAAAGACAAATGTTTGTATTAAATAGCATACACACATATTTCAATCTAAATTCTTATCTATGTAGTGTAGGTATATGAGAGGCATAAGGATGTAGTAAACACGGAACCATCCAGGAGGTAAAAATAGACTGGCTTTAGGTCCTACCTCTGAAACATACTGGCTAGGACTAGACAAGTCATTTAAACTCTTAGTGTCCAAGGTCACTCTCTAAGACCTGAAGTTCAATAACAATTGAACTACATTGGTAGAAAGTTTCTTCACCGGGAATTTCCCATAGTGATAAAATCACATATCTGAACCAAATATATATGTATTCACACAAAACACTTTTGTTCACTTGTTATAGTCCTGCATTTTGTAAGGATCCTCCTTTGCAAAGCTATTGTCTATTAACTTATGTATGATTATAAAATAACATAAACATACAATATAAGTGATGACGCCTCATATGTATGCTCTATATGATAATTTCAAGACTTTGCATGCTAGCCCTTTTTTGCTGTCAATTATGATTATTGGTCACTCAATATTTAATTGGAGAATGCCTGAGCAAGTTGTAGTATAGGATTGTGATGGGATACAACTGTGCTATAAGAAATGATGAGCTCAATTTTAGAAAAACATGGAAAGACAAACAAAATAATGAAGAGCAAAATGAACAGAATGAAGAGAACATTGTATACAGTAATAGTAACATCATTTTAGGAATGATTTTGAGCAAATAAGTTATTTTGACTATTATAAATACCCAAATTAACTATAAAGGACATATGAAGAAAGATACCATCTGCATCCAGAGAAAGAACTGATAAATAGAAGTGTATATAGAATAATTTTACAAATATATACCTATTTGTGTCTAGTGGTAGCCATCTCTAGGGCAGGGGGTTGGGGAAAGGGAAGAAAAAAGAGAAATGTACATAATAATTTTCTTGTATATTTGAAAGGAATAGCAAGTTGTGCATAGTAGACTTGCAGTTTCATGTGTGATCATCTTTTTTATTATACTGTATCATGGAAATGCTTGTTTTATTCCATAAGTTAAAAATAAATTGTTCTAAAAAGAAAGGAAAAAATATTTGATTGAGTAGAGTAAAATACGTCTTTAAAGGCAGACCTCCAACAAATGTTAACTACAAAAGATCATAGGGAGCTGTATTCCAGTGGCCAGGAGCTGATACAAGAGGATACGGCAACTGGAGCAGAGCCTTGAGGAGAGTTCCCCCATCCCCCCGCCATAACACTTAGCCCTTGACTCCCCCAGGGTCAATAACTTGTAGACTCTACTCTTGACTCTCTACATTTTCTCTACCATGCCTTCTTATCCTGGAAGTTGACACCACCCTGCGCTTCTCACATTGGAACTACACTGTTTCCTTATAACTCTTTCCTCTGATTGGCTGCTTCCACTGAGTTTCTCCTAGTCCAATCATGTCTTCATTCCCCTCCAGAGTCCAGTCCTAGCTCCCTGAAATTTATCTACCAAGTACCCACACAGGAAGCTTCTCCCTCATCCCCTTTTCAACTTCCTGATTTGTATTGTCTTTCCCCATTATAACATAAACTCCTCAAGGGCAGGAATTACCTTTCTGCTTTTATGTATATTCCTAGCACTAGCACGGTGCCTAGTACATAACCAGCACTTAATAAATACTTGCCTTGAAAGCTTGACAGAGTCCTCTTGTTCAATGGCTTTAATTAATACCTCTCAAGGTCTGTTTTATATCACAGGGATGTATGTGCACCAAAAAAAAAAATAAATAAAACTTTGCCCCTGTCATGGAAAAGATCATGGAAAGATTTCCATGTGTAATGGCAAGCAAAGTAGGACTTTTTGCTGTTGTTTTTTTTTTTGGAGTGCTTCTCAGCACTCAGGCAATCAAGTGCCTTTGATTGGGTCTTGCCTTTGTTTGAATCAAGAGCCTTTGATTGAATCAAGAGTCCTTGATTGGAAACAGTATATATACTCTGAGGTTAGCATTTTTCTTTGCGGCTCACTCATTGGAAAAGTGTTCATGTGATTTGGCCAGACAAGCCATTAAAGAATCCCCAGGCTTTGAAAACCCATTTGGTTGTGTTTCTCTCTCTGGTAACTATGTATGCATTGCTATGGACAGACAGTTAGAAGCCCTGTCTGCTGATCTGTGTTATTTGCTACATTTATGTGATTTCTGCTTGTAATTTCTGTTTGCATTTTCTCTGAAGTTCAGGGTGCTGACTTTTCCCCCTTGTAAAGGCAATCGGTGAATGGGAAGATCTTTCCCACCCATTTGAGTGGGCTTCAGGGGAGGGGCTCTCAGGGTCCTGGAGGGCGTGGCTAGGACTGGAGCCAATGGTAAACGTCTGAGTTCTGATCCACTTGATGACATGAAGCCTGTGGTGGGAGGAGCTTGCTAAACAGTTGAAGCAGAGCTAAGAGGCAGTTGGTGAGAGCAGTTAAGAGCTGAAGGAGAGAGGAAGCAGTCAGCTAGCTGGAGCACCACTTGGAGATTGCAGCGGAAGCGACAGTGATGGCAGGTGCTACAAAAAGCAGGACTGACCCTTGTGGAGACTGGAGAGTGCTGAGCAGGGGCTTGAGGCCAGTGGGTGGGCTTCTTGCTGGAGGGCCCTGGAATTGGGGATGGTGGGGGGGAAGCACCAGTATAGCTTGGCTTGCTGCCATAATGTTTTTTCTGTGGCCTCCTCCTGGTCACTATTGTGAGATGGCCATACTGGTCTTGGAAAATTCTTGCCAGGATGTCAAACTGGGGACACTGTTCTGTGGGTCTGCTACTTTTGAGTTTCAATAAATGCTTTAACTCCTCTGCCTTCTACTTAGAGAATTTCTTATATCCTGAGATTCTGGACCATTCAGGCATATTCATGGTTATCTTTGAAGTCACGAATTCTGCCTTAATGATATACCCCTGAACCAAGTGAATGGTTGTAGCAACAATCTGATAGCAGCTGCTGTAGGGGTGTAAGACCCACCAACAAACAGTACACAGAAAGCTGCCAACACATGTTCTTTGACATGCTTTTCTAAGGGAAGCAACTTTAAGGGGTTAACAATCTCAGTTTAATTAAACATACATATATCATTCTCTTAGTTCAGGGGGAAAAGATCAGCCCCCTGAACTTCAAGGCAAATACAAACAGAAATTACAAACATCAACAGACAGAGCTTGTCTGATTCAAACCTCAATTCATAGTTACCACAGTTTTACAAAGTACCAACATCTTTCTTGGTTACAAGGCTTGGGGGGGGAGCAGTTACAGCTTGCCCAGAGTCTCAACACTCCTTCCATGAGTGTGCTCCCAAAGTCAAATGCCAAGCTCCCCTCAATTGTATCCTGTTCAGAGCCCTGAGGGCTCTGACCTCATCCGGGCTGGATGTGTGAAAGTTCCCCATCCCCAGTATCACACCATATATAATTCAATGACTCTTTATTGTCTTAATGCTAAAAAAGAACTGAGAAATATTCCAAGACAAAGACAGTAAAAGGTTTCCCACCAATTCAAACAAAGGGGAGACTTGATAGTCTTAGCATCCCAAAAGGGAAGAACAGGGAAAAGTCTGATTGCCTTAACAATAATATATGTATGTTTAATTAAAGTGAGATTGTAAGCCCCTTAAAGTTGCTTTCCTTAGAAAAGCAGATCAAAGAACCTGTGCTAGCAGCCCTCCTGTGCACTAGTGTGGTTGGTCTTACACCTCTACGGCAGCTGCAAGTAGAAAAGATCAAGTGCATGGTTCAAGTTGAAAAGAGATTTCCTTTAGAAAGTGAGGTCCAACAAGTATTCCCATTTTGTAATATTGCAATGATTGCAACAAACCCCAGAAGCCTGGAAAGACTCCTAAATGAGATCCATATTCACTCTAATGGAGATTTGGGAGCTGACCTGAGTTAGAAAAACCTGGGTTTAACCACTGTCAGTGACACATACTAGTTCTTTGAGCTTGGGCAAGTCACTGAACCTCTTAATATCCCAGGGAAATGTCCGATTATAAATTGTAAAACAGTCATTGAGCAGCATTGGTAGAGGGAGTTTTCTCACCAGAAGTTGCCTGCACTATTGAAATCACAAGTCCAGACCAGGGAGAGAGGGAGAGGGAGAAAAAGAGACAAAGTCATTCTAAAGACTTTGAACTAACTTCCCACAAAAGAAACACAAAGTGGATGAAAGATACCCATTGTTCAGAATATGATAGGCCTTTTCATGGACAACTCATAGAGCTTTTCCATCAGTTATACATCTTGGACAGATAGTGCAAATAGAAAATGAGTTGACTCCACAATTAAACAGGAGGAGAACAGGTTGTGCTGACTGGAAATTAAAAATTTCCTTTTTCCCATAACATACTCATTTAAACTCACTATTAGTGGAAATCAAACACAAACATCCATACACAGAGAATTTGGAAGAAAAGATTGTTCGATTCAATTACTAATTTTAGCATAATTTAATAGCTTGTTTCTTTATGATTGTATTGTATTTGTAGATAATCATTTTCTATGAAAATATTTTAAAATTCATCAGAAAAATAAAGATACATATTTATTGGAAATCTTGTGTTCACTTTCTTTTTAGAAAAAATAGATCGATTGATAGTCTTTACTTTCACGTTGCCCACATTCCCCCCTGCATACCTTCCCACTTCCTTTTCTAGAAAGTGGTCATTTATAGCAAAGATTTTTTTTCAAAAGAGGGGAAAATCAGTAAAACCAATCAACACATTAAAAAATCTAATGTTATATGTAATATTCTACACCCACAGGCCCTGACTTGAGCAAACCAATGCAGGGAGAGATCTTCTAATATCTCTTCTTAAGGGGCCAAGCCTTAAAATTTTCACAACATTTAGTTTTGATTGTTTTCCTATCTTTGCTCCATTCACATTTTGGTAGGCATTGTTGGTTCCCTAACTCTGCTTACTTTGCTTTTTATCAACCATAGGTCTTCCTATGCATCTCTATAATTCGTATTCATTTCTTATAGCACGATAATATCCCATTGCATTCATGTATAGCATTCTATAGTCAGAGGCCATCTACTTTGTCTCCAATTCTATGCTACCACAATATAACTCTAAAAGCATTTTTATATTTATAGAGCTTTACTTTTGATCAATGACCTCCCTAAGGGATAAACCTAGCAGTGCCATGACTGAATCAAAGGATATGGACATTTTAGTTACTTCATTTATATAATTCCTAATTACCTTCTAGAATGGTTGTACCAACTTACAGCCCCATCAATAATACACTAGTGGGGGGCAGCTAGGTGGCACAGTGAGTAGAGCACCGGCCCTGGAGTCAGGAGGACCCGAGTTCAAATCCGGCCTCAGGCACTTGACACATGTACTAGCTGTGTGACCTTGGGCAAGTCACTTAACCCCAATTGCCCTGCCCCCCCAAAAAAATACACAAAAAAAATAATAATAATACACTAGTGTGCCTATCTTTTCACTAGTCCCATTGACCTCATTTTGACTTCCAACATTGACTAATCCCATCTTTTTGTCATCTTCTGCAAAGTTCTTTTAATGGACCCAAGCTTCTCTCCAAAACAAAATCTTATCTTTGGATATATTAACTTCCTGTCAGTGTTGTTATATGGTTATGAGTCATGAAATGTTTTAGTCTATGAAGAACTAGAGTTGAGAATTACCCAAAAGGCAATGGAGAGGTGCATTATGGGTTTCAGAAGGCTATAATACATTATAAACAAGGAATTACAAAAGGAAGGCAATAAAAAAGATATGCTATACTACACACACACAGACACACACACACAGAGACACACACATACACACACACACACACACACAAGATTAGCTGGTAAAATTATAAGAATGAGGGATAACAGCCACCTACTTTGGAATCAACCCATCTCTGACATCTTCTACATGTATGACCTCGGGCAAAACACTTAGCTTCCTTGGTTATCAATTTCCTTATCTGCAAATGAAGTTGAACAAGATGGTCTCTGAGGCATCTTTCAGATCTAAATCTATGATCCTGATATTAATAATATTAGCTAGTATTTACATAGCACATTAAGGTTTGCAAAGCAATTTACCACTACTTTCTCATCTGATCCTTACAACAACCGTGGAATATAGGTGCAATTATTATCCCCATTTTACAGATGAGGAAACTGAGACAGAGAAATTAAGTGACTTGGTCAGTATCATATAATGAGTAAACATCTAAGATCAAATTTGAACAAAGGACTTCCTGATTCAAGGCCCAACACTCTTGCCACTGAGCCAACACCTTACTGATGACATTGAGTTATCAAGAGAAAGTGAAAAAGGCCTCCAGCATGTTGGGAGGACCTTCTATAAACTTATACAATGAAATACACAAGACTTATTGATTTGACTTCATTAGATGGGTGGTGATGGATAGGTAGGTTGCGACCTGCCTCATTGGAGGGACTAGACACCTAACTGAGATCACAGAACTATTTGAGTGACCATTTAAGGAGTACAAGGCCCCCAACATGAAGTCCTGGAAGTAAGGTATAATGAGAACACCCCAGAAGTAGGATCTCTTCAAGTTTAAAGGCACAATGACTGAACTATTACTGAAGATGTGCTATTTTTCAAATGGATATTTTGTACTTCCCTTGGATTTGATGACATGGGTCGTGGATCCGTACATGAAACCAGAACAAATACAAATGGGGGGTCAGAATTGAGAAGAGATTGGGAAGGTGGCAAAATAAGTCACCTCTCATCCTAGATAGGACTAACCAACTATGGACAATATTCTTGTGGATATCATGAAAAAAAAGATAAAAGTGGAATTGAGGTCATATAAGGGTGCATTATTGTTTCTGTTCCCCCAGCTGAGATGAACATAGTCACAGCAATTCATACGTTAGAGACGGAAGGAGATTGATCAGTCTGCCCATGATGATTTAAGCTAATCATTGAACGTATTCTCAGCTAATCACAGCAGTCTCACAGCATCCCTATATAATGGGAGGGGGATTAATAAAGATGGGGGGATTAAGAGACACAAACTACAGAATGATAATTCAAAAGAGAAAAGAGCAAAAGGGCTTCATGGATACAATAGAAAATAGGTAACCACAAATGCAGTCTATAATTGTCATAATGTAGTTTCAAACTTATCAACTGTTTACTCTCAAGTATATATCCTAATGATGGAGACACCAAGTACATATATAGATGTATACAGCATAAATAAAGAAAATATAAAAAACCCAATATATACAAAAAGTCAAGAATGATATAGCTTGGGAAAGAAAACAATAGCAAAGGGAAAGGGCAGAAGACGATGCTTGCATTGTATCTTTAAAGGAAGAGAAGGGCTCTATGAGGTAGGTGCAAGCAATAAGGGAGTGTATTCCGGGAATGTGGGACCACCAGGGCACAAAGAGGGGAGCTGTAGCTTCATGAGAGGAATAGAGAAAAGGTCAGTTGGGCTGAATCACTGGATCTAAAATGTCTATGGTTGGATAAGGAGGGAGAGTAGGAATCAATAGCTGTTTAGAAAAAAATTCAATGGTTAGACTAATTCAATAATTTGTAAAGGAGTATGGGTATTGTTAATGGAGATGTTTTTGGAGGAGAGGGGAGATGATTTCCTCTTCTTGGGTTTTTCTCTTCACCCAGAATTATCTGTCTCTACTGCAGGCCTGCACAACCTATGACCGGCAGGCCACTTGCAGCCTGCCAAAGGATTTTGAGTAGCCCTTGAAAAATGTAGGATTGCAACTGAGCATTCTCCTGTTTGTCTTGTGACCTGCAGCAACTGACCATCACTAGCCTGTCTCTAGTCTAACCTATTTGGGGCAGGAAGAAGTTTAGCCTATTTTAATTTTGGGCCTACCTACTGCCAAGTTGTGCTGGTCTGCTCTACTTGCTGCTTCACTTTGGATATAGAGACCTGGCCTGAGAGCTTTTTTATAGGTTAGCATATCTAAAATATTAAAACCAGGGGTGGGGAACCTGGGGATTTGAGGACACATGTGGCCCTCTAGGTCCTCAGGTGCAGCCCTTTGACTGAATCAAAGGACCTAGAAAGGCATATATAACCTTGAGGCCCCAGGTTCCCCACTCCTGGTTTAAATCTTGTAAGAAGAAAGCCGTAAAAGGCTAAATTGTGAACTTTAACCCTAGGTTTAAGATCTTTGCTTGATCTTCAGTCACATATTTATTCAACAAACAGTGTTTAAGCACCCATTAAGTGCCTGGCATTGGGGTAGTAGCCAGGAATAAAAGGGAAAAAATTCAGTTTCTCCCTCAAGGAACTTACATTCTATTGAAGGAAAACATCATCTACATAGAAAATAGAAAATAGATTCAAAATCATTTCTGGGGGTGAGGGCACTAGGAAGTGAGGATATTAGAATAGTTTTCATGTAGGAGGCAGAAACTAAATGAAACCTTGAAGAAAATCAAGGATTAGGATTATGCCAACTCCTGATTCATTAGAGGCAACTCTAAGGAAAACTATCATTTACCTTCTGGGTTTATCTCATTAGAACAAGTAGAGGTGTCATTAATGAAAACTTACCTTAAGTGAGAAAAGAGAGGTCTGTCTTCCTATACTGTTATCCTCCAGTCACAAGAAATTGGTTCCTGTTCCCCAGTCAGTACATGTTTATCCTCTGGGAAAATGCAAATTACTTATGTTGATTTTATTATTGGTACTTTGAAAAATTGTGTTAAGTTTGCACAAGTCTGTTGTCTTTTGTTTGTTTTCACATGTTTTAATTGCATCCTCCCCTAAGATGCCCTAGGCCCCATTTATGATAAATATAATTAATTCCAATGTTTTGAAATAAAAATTTCAAGAAGAACTAAATAAAAATGCACAAGATGGATAAAGAAACTTCCACTAAATGACCTAGAAGTCTAGGTATGCCAGCATCAAAAAAAAAAAAAAAATTAGGACTTGCTCTGTGTATGGAAGGTCAATAAATGGGAAGAAAACAATTAGCTGAAGCACTGGGGAATTTCCATTTTTTTCCTGAGGGCCCTAGATCAGGCAATATATGAACTAACTTGCCATTTTTCAAGAAATAATTTTTAAAGCAAAAATAAAAACATTATGAGAACTTTTCAAAGTATAGACCCTCTGAAAAGTAGAGCACCAAATAGAGGAATGATGTGAGCTGAAACCAGGGTGAATTCTGCTATGAGGCTGGGATGGGAATCCTATGATATTTTCAAGGCAAATTCAGCCATCAACATATTCAGGTTTAGCCATATCTTCTTTCCTCTTCTAATTTATAAATAACAGTGTATGCCAGCAAATGGAAGCCAGTAAGGGACCCTCAGGATATTATTTTAATAATGTAATGATTAATATTGCCTTTTCAAAACACTGCAAGTGAGAAAGATGGGTACCACCAAAATCGTTCCATTCAACTTTCTCTCACATCTGGAGTATAATTAAATAAATATCTAACCATGTAAAGTTCTTTTTGTTTGAGACTGATTATTTCTAAAATACCTCATTTGTTCATTAAGCAATATAAACAAAAATGGTTTATGGTTGCATTGATTGAATTTGCACTATTTGAAGTTATAATTATATGCATATGTATATATGTACATATTACATACATATGGATGCATGTATATAATTATATTAAAGTATGACTATTGATTCTAAACCACTAGATATATGCAATGAAAATTCAAATAATGTTACCACTTCAAGGGATTCCTTATTCACATTAATTGGGACCTAGCTTTTTCTAAATGCACCTGCATGAATTGAGTGATAAAATTTATTTGACTCTGGAGCAAGCAGACACTACAAAGTTTTATATTTCTATCTGTATTCAATGAAACTTACAAATGTAGTATGTATTTGCTAGTGGTGAATAATTTTTGTCCATTTTAATTCTTTAATCATTTTGTTTGTATAGTTCTTGGGTAAGTGAGGTGGGGGCAGCTAGATGGCTCAGTGAATAAAGCACTGGACCTAGAGTCAGGAGTTCAATTTCTGAGTTCAAGTTCTGCCTCAGACATTTACTAGCTATGTGACCCTGGGCACTTAATTTCTGTTTGTCTTAAACCACTGGAGAAGGAAATGGCACAACACTCTAGCATCTTTGCCAAGAAAACCCGACAGTATGGTCCACAGGATCATGAAGAGTCAGACACAATGAACAAGAGTGGGAATTTAAAGAAAATCTGTAGGAGGAGTCTAGGATAAAATCAATGTAAGAAAAGGTAAGTGCTAACTTAAGAGGTAGGAATATCAATACAAATGAATTAAATGGAGGAAAATATAAAAGTAATGATTATAACCTGAAAATAAGTGGATTAACTCTCTAACAGAGTATATCAGAATAGAAATGAAAAAGATGCTGCAGAAAAAGAAAGTTTTTCAAAATAAAGACACATACCAAATTAAAATGGGGCATTTGAAAAAAAAATCAATAATTCCAGTGATTCCAGAAAAAAAAAAAAACAAAGCAACAATACAAATTCAAAATATCAAGATGGATAAATGTGGAAATTACATTATGCTTAAAGGCAACATAGATGATGTAACCATATCATCATCAAACATATACGCGCCAAATAGCATAAAGTCTAAATTCATAAAATAAAAGCTAACTGCATCACAAGAAGATGTAGCTAGAAACATAATACTAATAGGATGTGTTAATGTCCTTTGAGAGCTAAATAGATCCACCAGAAAGATAAACAAAAAGGATACTAAAGATTAAAATAAAATCCTGGAAAATTAATTTTTTAAAAACATTATGGCAGGGAGAAGCCAAGATGGCAGCTGGTAAGCAGGGACTAGAGTGAGCTCCGTTACCAAGTTCCTCCAAAAACCTATTAAAAAATGGCTCTGAACCAATTCTACAACGGCAGAACCCACAGAACAGCAGAGGGAAGCAGGGCTCCAGCCCAGGACAGCCTGGATGGTCTCTGGGTGAGGTCTATTCCACACGGAGCTGGGAGCTGGGAACGGAGTGGAGCAGAGCCCAGCCTGAGCGGCATGGACCATCCAGACCAGAAGCCGGGCGGAGGGGGCCCTAGCGCCCTGAATATGTGAGCTGCGGCAGTTACCAGACCCCTTGACCCACAAACACCAAAGACTGCGGAGAAGGTTACTGGGAAAAGCTGCGAGAGTGGAAGGAGTTCGCGGTTCGGCTTCCAGCCCCAGGGGCAGCGGAGGTGGGGCAGCTACAGCTGTTGTTACTTCCGGCTCCAGGCCCACCTGGTGGGAGGAATTAAGTGGAGGATCAGAGCAGGGGTGCACAGCCTGCCGAAGATCTAAGCCCAGTTCGGGTTGGGGGTTCTTGGGGAAGGAGCAGTGCGGGTCTGACAGAGCTGGCACCTCCCCCCCAAACGTGTAACATAGAACTCGTTAGTCTACAAGCAGTCATACCCCACTGAAAAACTCAAGGGTCAAGTTAGTTGGTTGGGAATATGGCCAGGCAGCGAAAACGTGCCCAGATTCAGTCTCAGACTTTGGATTCTTTCTTTGGTGACAAACAAGACCAAAACATACAGCCTAAAGAAGACAACAAAGTAATAGAGCCTACAACAAAAGCCTCCAAGAAAAACATGAACTGGCCCCAGGCCATAGAAGAACTCAAAAAGGATTTGGAAAAGCAAGTTAGAGAAGTAGAGGAAAAATTGGGAAGATAAATGAGAAGGATGTGAGAAAACCATGAAAAACAAGTCAACGACTTGCTAAAGGAGACCCAAAAAAATACTGAAAAATACACTGAAGAAAACAACACCTTAAAAAACAGACTAACTCAAATGGCAAAAGAGCTCCAAAAAGCCAATGAGGAGAAGAATGCCTTGAAAGGCACAATTAGCCAAATGGAAAAGGAGGTCCAAAAGACCACTGAAGAAAATACTACTTTAAAAATTAGATTGGAGCAAGTGGAAGCTAGTGACTTTATGAGAAATCAAGATATTATAAAACAGAACCAAAGGAATGAAAAAATGGAAGACAATGTGAAATATCTCATTGGAAAAACCACTGACCTGGAAAATAGATCCAAGAGAGATAATTTAAAAATTATTGGACTACCTGAAAGCCATGATCAAAAAAAGAGCCTAGATACCATCTTTCAAGAAATTATCAAGGAGAACTGCCCTGATAGTCTAGAGCCACAGGGCAAAATAGAAATTGAAAGAATCCATCGATCGCCTCCTCAAATAGATCCCAAAAAGAAATCTCCTAGGAATATTGTTGCCAAATTCCAGAGCTCCCAGATCAAGGAGAAAATATTGCAAGCAGCCAGAAAGAAACAATTTGAGTATTGTGGAAACCCAATCAGAATAATCCAAGACCTGGCAGCTTCTACATTAAGAGATCGAAGGGCTTGGAATGTGATATTCCGAAGGCCAATGGAGCTAGGATTAAAACCTAGAATCACCTACCCAGCAAAACTGAGTATCATGTTCCAAGGCAAAATATGGATTTTCAATAAAATAGAGGACTTTCAAGCTTTCTCAATGAAAAGACCAGAACTGAATAGAAAATTTGACTTTCAAACACAAGAATCAAGAGAAGCATGAAAAGGTAATCAAGAAACGGAAATTGCAAGGGACTTACTAAAGTTGAACTGTTTTGTTTACATTCCTACATGGAAAGATGATGAGTATGATTCATGAGACCTCAGTATTAGGGTAGTTGAAGGGAATATGCATATATATGTATATGTTTATGTATATATATATATATATATATATATAAGAGAATGTGTATGTATGTATATATCTATGTGTATATGTATGTATGTGTATGTATGTGTATAAATATATATGTCTATTTATATATGTATATATATATATGTATATATATATATATGTAAAAGAGAGAGAGCAGACACAGGGTGAGTTGAAGATGAAGGGAAGATATCTAAAAGAAATAAAATGAAATTAAGGGATGAGAGAGCAACATACTGAGAGAGGGAGATAGGGAGAGATAGAATGGGGTGGATTATCTCACGTAAAGGTGGCAAGAGGAAGCAGTTCTGTGGGAGGAGGGGAGAGGGCAGGTGAGGGGGGAATGAGTGAACCTTGTGCTCATCAGATTTGGCCTGAGGAGGGAATACCATACATACTCAGTTGTGTATCTTACCCCACAAGAAAGAAGAGGGAGGAAGATAAAAAAAAATAAAAGGGGGAGGGGATGATGGAGGGGAGGGCAGATGGGGGTGGAGGTAATCAAAAACAAACACTGGAAAGGGGACAGGGTCAAGGGAGGATATTCAATAAAGCGGGATGGGTTGGGAAGGAGCAAAAGGTAGTTAGTCTTTCACAACATGAGTATTATGGAAGGGTTATACATAATGATACACATGTGGCCTAGGTTGAATTGCTTGACTTCTTAGGGAGGGTGGGTGGGAATGGAAGAGGGGAGAGAATTTGGAACTCAAAGGTTTAAAATTAGATGTTCAAAAACAAAAAAAAAGTTTTTGCATGCAATTAAAAAATAAGATACACAGGCAATTTATCTTGCCCTACAAGAAAGGAAGGGAAAAGGGGATGAGAGGGGAGGGGGGTGATAGAGGGGAGGGCTGACTGGGGAACAGGGCAACCAGAATATAAGCCATCTTGGAGTGGGGGGGAGGGTAGAAATGGGGAGAAAATTTGTAATTCAAACTGTTGTGAAAATCAATGCTGAAAACCAAATATGTTAAATAAATAAATTTAAATTAAATTTAAAAAAAATAAAATAAAAAAGAAAAGCTAGAAAAAAATTATGGCATCTTTCAAATAGGAACATTAAAAGGGCTATGCATATAGATGTAGATATACTTTTCATATATTCACATATATCAACATCTTATGCTAGCTTCACAAAAAATTGATACCTCAAAATACTAAGTGCATCCTTGATAGACTATAGAACAATAAAATTAATAATCAAGATGGAGGAAAAGTAAATTAGATAACTCTCAATGGGAAACGAATAATGATATCTTCAATAATGAGTTGATAAAAAATCACAAAAACAATTCAAAGCTGTGTGAAAGAGAATAACAGAGAGACAAAAATATTTGAGAGACAGGTCTAAGGCAGTCTTCAGAGAAAAAAAATACATCTCTGAAAATATATTAAACTAGAAAAATAAAGAATTGCCAAACTGAGTATGTAATTTAAAATCTAGAAAATCAGCAAATAAACTTAAAATACACCAAATTCACAAAATGATTTTTTTTCTCAGTAGAGAAATAAAATTAAAATTGAAAACAGAGCACAAATGAAAATCAAAACAGAGATAGCTTATAAAAAGATAAGCAAGATTGAAAAAGCATTAGCTAGCTTGATTTAGAAAAGGAAGAAAAATCAAATTACCAAAATTAAAAATTATCAAGTTAAATTCATAACGAAAGGAAATGAATCAAAAAGTACTATGCATAATTAAATGAAAGTGTGGAAAAATCAAGCTTTGCCTTACATTTTAAGTCTGTCAGAGAAAGTTTTTATTGTTATTATAAAAAACTGCAGGGAGAGCTGTTGGACTAATAGTTTTCCTCTTGCTAGTCAAAGAGCTCTGATTACAAGTAATTTCCAACTAGTATATATAGAACAAAATAAAGGAGTAAAATCAAGGGCAGTTAGGCTAGAATACAAGCTGTTATTAAATACAAGAAAAAATATTATTCCACACATAAATAGATATGAACAGAGTATTCAGGTTCCAGAAATGCTTTTTTTATCTTATAATATTGCTTTTCATAGAAATTGGAGAAACACTGGTTATGCTTAAGAGCAGATTTTGAATAGCTTCATTAGCAGTTTGGAGTCATATCCAGTATGAATTGTTTGAAATTATATTCTTATAATAATAACCTTTAACCTCAATTATTTAATTGGAGGGGACCCCATAACTGAAGGCTCCACAAAACAAAAATAATGAGATCTTTAAAAGAAATGAATGATATGGAAAACTATAAAATATTAGAATAACAAAAAAGGAAATAGAGATATTACTCCAATCTTGGAAAGATAAAGGAAGTAGGCCATAAACTACCAAAGGGAAAAATGGGCCCAGATGAATTTATAAGAGAATTCTATCAAAAGTTTGAAAAGCAATTAATAATCTATGTTATAAAAGAGATTCTTGATAATTTCAAAAGAACTGCACTAAGCACATTTGAGAGAACAACCCAAAACAGGGATAAATGAAGCAGAAAAAGAATACTATAGACCAATGTCATTAATAAACATTGATGAGAAATATTAAATGTAGTCACTATTCATTATCCCCATGTTGGGTTTACACTTAAGATGCAAACTAGAATAAATTGGGAAAGTAGCAATTATATGAATAGAAAAATGATTTGATTATATCAATAAAAATAGAGAAACGTTTTGACAAAGATAGCAATCAAATATGTTTTTAAAAACATAATAAACATAGTGTTAAAATACTATGGAAAAACCTTTCTTTAGCATGATTAAAGGTATATATCTAAAACCTAAAGCTAAGATTATCTTCAATAAGTACAGAGGGAAAGCAAGCCTATACCTTCTCACCACTATTATTAATAGTTTTAGAATGACAACTTCAGAAATAAAGAAAAAAGAGAAATTGAGGGTTTAATATCAGAATATAGGGGACAATGTTATCCTGTTTGCAGGTATCATGATGGTTTATTTAGAAAACTCCAGGGAATTGTTTAAAAAGCTACTACATTAAAAACTCCAGTAAAATTGACCAATCAAGATTTCCACAGAATAACAACAAAAAAAGAAGAAAATGATAGAAAAAATCCAATTCAAAGTAACTACAAAATGCATAAGGTGTCTGTGACTTAACACCACAAAAATACATGAGTTAAAACTAGTTATAAAATAGTATTGCAGAAATCAAGAAAGGCAAATAAGTGAGAAGAAATCGTTTCTTCATGGGTAGGCTGTAAAAATATAACAAAAATATATTACTTAAATTAAATTACTGATTTAATTATGTATCAATAAAATTGCAAATTGCTTATTTATATAACTAGAAAAATGAGGAGCCAAAGGTGTAAAATATTAGGGGACATAATTGAAATAAGGTTAAATTAAGGAAGTGGAGCATTTCTAAATTTAAAATTATAATTTAACAAAGTAATGCTCAAAATTATTTTATACTCTTTTAAAAACAAGAGAAAATGACCCCAAATTAAGTGAAAATAGAAGACACTGTTCAATAAATTCAATAGCACAAACATAAATTATAAATAGAAATAGTTTTATGTATGACAGACACGGCTGTTTTGTTGGTGAGTTTTTTAATTTTATTCTTTTCAATTAATGAAAATTTACTTTCTTTCCTTTGCACTGGTCCCCATTAAAAACAAAAACAAAAACAAAACCCTTGTAAGAAATGTACATAGTCAAGCAAAAAATATTACCATGTTAGCCACATCCAAAAATATATACCTCATTCTGTACCTGGAGTTCATTATCTCTCTGTCTGGAGATGGGTATTATCATCAAAGCTCTGGAATCCTGGCTGGTCATTACACTGATAAGAGTTCATAAGTCTTTCAAAGTTATTTTCTGTACCATGTTTCTGTTGTATATTGTTCTCTGGGTTCTGTTCACTTACTGTGAACAGTTCATGGAAGTCATCTCAGGTTTTTCTGAAATCATCCCTTCTATCATTTGTTCTAGCATAATACTTATCCATTAAATTTATGTAACATAATTTGTTCAACCATCCCCAAATATGGGCACTCCCTGTATTGCCAGTTCTTTGCCCTACCAAAAAGACATTGCTGCTATAACATCTGAGTACTTTTCTTCTTTCTTTCTTCTCTTTGGACCATAATCCTCATATTGGTATTTCTGACTCAAAGGATTGCAATGGTTTAGCAACTTTGGGGCATAATTTTAAATTGTTTTCCAAAATGGCTGGACCAATAGACAGATGTGCCATGTGCCTGTTTTCTCTCAGCCCATCCAATATCGCTTAATTGTTTTGTCACAGGGAAGGACTCATTAGGGAGACGAGATTAAGGAGAAATCTCTGTGGTATTTTAAGAAAGACAACAATAAAACTTTTTTAAAAATATTGGGAAGCTTGCAACATATTTCATTGTTACTATTGGTAACAGAGGCGGCCCTATACAAAGAAAAAATAGAATGCATATACAGCCTCATGAGGAGGTGGGAGGTGGGAGGGACCCAAAAGCTCATGTGCCAAAGAAATATTTCCCAGAGCCATCTAAAATAATTATTAGAATCACTTCTTTGGATAAGCCATTATATCCAGAAGAGCAATATTAAATCCATATATTACATGAAAAAGGAGTATCCATTAATAAAGTCCACTTATATATTTTTGTAATTATACTTTCCTATTACATATGATATTTTTATTTCAGTCTGTAGAAAAGGATAAGAGAAGCAGTTTTCTCCAATATGTGATGTGGTAGAAAAGAGGCTATATCTCTTACTCATATGTTGCTTGAATTTTGTTCCTTCCCTTTGAAGACTGTTCAAATCCTTCCATAGTAACCTTCCCACTATTTTCTCCCAAATTTTTCATGCTTATTAAAGATAGTCAAGAAATCAAAACTACTTGGTACTGATTAAGAAATAGAGTGGTGGATGAGTGGAATGGGTTAGGTACACAAGACATAGTAGTCAATGACTATAGTAATCTACTGTTTGATAAACCCCAAAACTCCAGCTTCTAGGATAAGAACTCACTGTTTATATCTATAAGGCATGTGTCACAATATCGATGGTGATCATGAATATGCCTGTATAGTTCTGTATCGCAGAATGTAAGAGACTTTCCATATAAAAGGCAGAAGAAGTAAAACATTTATTCAGACACCAGAGAATCAAATCCCCAAACCAATAACTCCAATTCAACATAGCAGCAATTGTATCCCAAAACCAGTAAGTCCACTTCTTTATAACAGCAAGGAACTTAAAACACAATATTGCAGCAGGGAGCCAAGCCATCCTGTAGCCTTCCCCTCTGCTAGTGCCTTCCAATAAACATTCACTCAGAAATCCTAGCTGTTTGCTTGCCTGTGTCCTCTCTTCCCACAATTCTGAGAGCCCTTGCAGTTCTGAGCTTAATGGCTACCCTCAGAGTATATATACCCCTTTTTAGGGCTTCACAGCTCTGTGACCTAATTAGTAAAAGTGTGTGGACCTTCCTACAAACAAACCTCCCCTAATCAAGCTTCCCTTAACCAGCTCCAACTGAGGCCTACTAAGGGGATTAATAGGCAGGGGAAGATCTTTAATCACATTAACACTGCAGTATTTGACAAAAACTGGAAAATTTTATGGCAGAAAGTAGTCATAGACCAATATCTTATACCATATGCCAAGATAAAGTCAAAATGAATACACAATTTAGATATGAAGGCAACTAGGAGAGCAAGCTACAGTTTACCTGTCAGATTTATGGAGAATGGAAGAATTTAGGACCAAACAAGAGACAGTGAACATTATGAAATACATAATGGATAATTTCAATTACATTAAAATGAAAAGTTTTTGCACAAACAAAGCTAATGCAACCAAGATTTGAGAGGAAGCAGAAAACTGGGAAACAATTTTTACAACCAGTGTCTCTGATAAAAGGCTCATTTCTAAAATATATAAAGAACTGAGTCAAATTTATGAGTACAAGTCTTTCCCCAATTGATAAATGGTCAAAGGATATAAATAGGCAATTTTCAGGTGAAGAAATGAAATCTATCTATACTCACACACAAAAAATGCTCTGAATCACTATTGATTAGAAAAATGCAAATTAAAACAACTCTGAGGTACCAATATGACAGAAAAAAGAAAAAAGGCAAATGTTGGAGAATATGTGGGAAAATTGGAACACTAATACATTATTGGTGGAGTTGTGAACTGATCCAACCATTCTGGAAAGTAATTTGGAACTATGCCCAAAGGGCTATAAAATAATTCATACCCTCTGATCCAGGTAAACTCTGGAAGATCTTAAATGCCAGGCTAATGAATGTATACTTTACTGGATCAGTGTGGGGAGACATGAAAGAGCAGTGAGTAGAGAATTAATATGATCAGAAGAGGCTCAATAGAACAGATAAGCATTATACAATGGATATCACCATATTGGAGAAGTCATGATGACAAGTAATAGTTAAAAGTAACCTTTTCTCAAACTGTG
Source organism: Trichosurus vulpecula (assembly GCF_011100635.1). Lineage (NCBI taxonomy): Eukaryota > Metazoa > Chordata > Mammalia > Diprotodontia > Phalangeridae > Trichosurus > Trichosurus vulpecula. Next base: position 190,193,019 of record NC_050580.1, on the reverse strand, counting down.
TTTTCTGTTAAGTACTATTTGCTATTAGTACATGGTACTAACCCTAGGTGTCCCATGGAGCTCTGTCCTAGGCCCTCTTCTTTTATCCTTTTATACTACTTCATTTGGTGATCTCATCAGCTCCAATGGATTTAATTATCATCTCTATACTGATGATTCTCAAATCTACCTATCCTGTCCCAAACTCTCTGCTGACCTCTAGTTTCACATCTCCATCTGACTATCAGGCTTCTTGAACTGAATTCTAGTAGATACCTTAAATTTGGCATGTCCAAAATGGAAATCAATTATTTTTCTACTTAAATTCTCCCTTCTTGAAGACCTTTCTGTTACTTTTCAGGGTATCACCATCCCTCCAGTCCCCAGGCTCAGAGTGTAGGTGTCATCATTAACTCCCTTAATTTCTCACTATCTTTCACCACCACCCCCCATGCCACTCCTTTTTTTTCCAAACTGCTGTTGAGGCCTGTTGATCTCACCTTTGCAACACCTTTCAAATATACCTCCTTCCCTCCTCTGATATTGCTACCACTCTGATGCTGGCCCTCATCACCTCACACCTGGATTATTGCAATAGCCTGCTGGTTGGTCTGCCTACTTCAAGCCTCAGTGTAATTCATTCTCCATTTAGCCACCAAAGTCATTTTCCTAAAGCACGAGTCCAATCACATCAACTTTTCCCCCACTTCCCCTTACACACACACACACACACACACACACACACACACACACACACACACACACACATACACACACACACACACACACACACTCACACGATCACTGAACTCCAATTACTCCCCATCCCTTTGAGATCAACTACAAAATTCTCTGTTAGGTGATTTAAACCCCTCATAACTTAGCTTCACTTCCAACCTTTCCAGTCTTCTTACATCTTATACACACATTCCTATTATTTGATCCATTGACATTGGCCTTCATGATGTTCCACAAGCATAAAATTCCATCTCTAGCTTCCAATATTTTCTCTGGCTGTTCTCCATGCCTGGAATGAGCTCTCTCCCCATGGCTGCCTCCTAGCTTCCCTGACTTCCTTCAAGACACAGCTAAATTCCCATCTTCTACAGGAAACCTTTCCCAACCTCTCTTAATTCTAGTGCCTTCCATCTGCATATTATTTCCTAATTATTCTTTATATAGCTTGTTTTACACATCTGCTTACCTCCTGTCTCCCACATTAGACTGTGAGCTCCTCGGGGACAGAGACTATCTTTTGCCTGTCTTTGTATCCCCAGGATTTAGCACAGTGCCTGGCACACAGAAGCTTAGTAAATGCTTATTGACTAACTGAATCCAGTCCCTCACTCTTGTACAGATGAAATTCTCATTGACTTTAGCAGGAATTGTACCAGTGAATCCCTTCCCCAAGCCAGGAACTTGATCTGTAACTGTTAAGACTAGTTACATATACACGAAAGAAAAGAATAGATTGTTTTTCACATTAACCTGTACACTTCTTTGTCTGCAAATTAGACACATTAAATTACTTAACATGAAATAAGTCTATTTTTTAATGAACAGAAGAGTGCACATTGCTACTCTTTTTATCAAACTACAGAGTCCATTTTACTATTCTGTTTCAATAAAATAGAGTTAGAGGGAGCCAAACCTTTCCCTAATTAATTCTGAAAGAAGTGTTCTATGAGAAGTCCCTATTTGACAGCACCCCTCACACTCGTGACTTGGGTGGATATATAAACACGTGTTAAAAATTCACACATTGGCAGTAGGGAATTAAGTGGAGGGCAGGGAGCATATCCTCTGTTCATCTAGCCTTAGATCCCTTTTCCCCAAAGGACCTGGACTTCTGAGTAGTGATGACAGGGAAAGGTTATCCATCTCTCCTAAGACAAATCTTCCATAAACTTTTCCTCTTACTTCTTTATTATATGCAAGGAAAGGGTCATGCCCCTCTTCTCCTCCCCCCACCTTGCCTTCCTAGGCTCTTGCTGAACCCATCGTGGTGGTGATAAGCACAGTGAAAGCCTACAAATTCAGATCACCTTTCCCTTAGGTAAACTCCACAACCCTTTGGCATTTTGTTATAATGCCATACAAGTATCTGATAAACCTCTGTTCCGTCTAGATCTTACTCATGGACACCTGATATTCTAAGGGACTATCTAGAGTAGGGGGAGCAACTCGATGGCACAGTAGATGGAGTGCCAAGACTGGAGTCAAGAAGATTCATCTTCCTGAGTTTGAATGTGATTCAATTAAATTCAGACAACTTCCAGAGGTTTACCTGTATTTCTATTCTCCAAATACACACGTGAGTGGGCAATATTTTTCTTTACACATAACAGTCATGTCTCACACTTTCTGGTAACATTTGTAGCCATATTGGGCCAGTAAATCTGTTTCTTACTAGCTCTAGAGTCCTTTATGAACCAATGTGACCAAAATCTATATGTCTTAGGGCAACTAGGTGGCACAGTGAATAGAGTGCCAGGACTGGAGTCAGGAAGACTCATCCTCCTGAGTTCCAATCAGCCTCAGACACTTAGTAGCTGTGTGACCCTGGGCAAGTCATTTAACCCCATTTTCCTCAATTTCCTCATCTGTAAAATGATCTGGAAAAGGAAATGGCAAGCCACCCCAGTATTTCTGTCAAGAAAGGCCCCAAATCGGGTCATGACTGAAAAATTACTGAATATTGTACAAAATCATCATGTAGAACCTTCATGGCCAGAAAGGGGTACACATTGGGCAGCACCAATGGCTTCCTGGTACTAGATATGGGATCGGATGATCAGTAAAGTACTTCATTGTATAGCTCCAACTTATGCCACTGTCTCAATAACAAAATGCCTCCAGAAAATATGAGTACCTTGCAATGATGCCTAGCTTATAGAAATTCATGCAGCACTTCATCAGCCATCAAAGAGAACACCCTTTGCCAGTCATCCACAGACAACTGAGACAAAGAAGTTTGGTTCAACAAAGTGACACTCTTTGCTGCTGGATACAGTCTGCTGGAAGTCCCAAACTTTCAGCTAAACCTCTATCTGTTTGCAATGCAGTCATTTCATTGTTAAACATAGTTTTCATTCTTGCTTTAGATAATGCTACAGGTTGTGTTTGTCCTTCATTTTCCAAGAGGACTATGGCATCAGGGAAATGATGACATGACTTGCAGTTGACTGTCAAATCAAAGTTGACTGCAAGTCATGTCATCATTTCCCTGATGCCATGGTTCTCTTGGAAAACAAAGGACAAACCCAACAACAAGATAATACTACAACCTGAACATCTTGTGGTCTTCTGGACAGTGTATATGCATCCACATTAACCTTTTCTGGTTGGTATTAGAGGGTAAATTCATAATTAGCTAGTATCACCCCCCATTTCTCATAAAACCATCCAACTTGGAAAAGGTCAGAATGTTAGTGGATTCTTTTATAGTCTACGCTTGCAACTTTGCTCCAGCTACAGTCTAAATTCTTCAATGATGGTCTACTTCCAAGCCAAAACTCCAGTTTGTGAATGGGGTAGAGGATCTCACTATGGATGGAGTTGAATCTAATTTTTAAGGTAGTATTTTCTTCAGTGGTCTTTTGGACCTCCTTTTCCATTTGGTTGATTCTGCCTTTCAAGGCATTCTTCTCCTCATTGGCTTCTTGTAGCTCTTTTGCCATTTGAGTTACTCTATTTTTTAAGGTGTTATTTTCTTCAGTATTTTTTTGAGTCTCCTTTAGCAAGTCATTGACTTGTTTTTCATGGTTTTCTCGCATCAATCCCATTTCTCTTCCCAATTTTTCCTCTACTTCTCTAACTTGCTTTTTTGGCTGATTCAACCTTTCTGCATAAAAAGTTGATGGGTTCTGCACATGTTCCAGACAGGAATAAGCTATTATGGACCAAGAACAGAACCAGAGGAGCCTAATCTCATAGGCTATAGTCTTTTAAGTAGGGATGACTTCCCTTATAAGCTACACTGGTTGCATTCTAGTTCCAGAGATTGCAAAGGACTGACTCCTCATGGAATAGCATGGTTCAAAATAGAGCATGGTTCAGAAGAGGGTCCTACCATTGAGGAAGTAACCTTCTTGCCAATTAGTGGAGTGTGCATATGAGGTCATTTTAGATGAGTGATAGAATAGAGACAAAGTTGAAACAAAATATGAAATGAATTCATTATCTGCCCGCCACCGTCTGACTGACAAAAGGGTTTCTTTACTCTACTATATGAGTCTTTTCAGGGCTCACGTTACCAAGTATTCTCACACATACACATAGCCACATCCTCATTCACTGGAAGGATTAGAAAGGATTAGATAGCAATCCCTTGGGAATGTGTATGAGATTTTTTTTTTTCTGTACTCCTACACTGTTTTGATCACGGTCAAATGTTTTCCTTTTAGAATGCATTCTCCTTCTCCTGGTCTGCCAATAAGGTTCTGGGACTAAGTTTAAATGACCTTGGTGGTTCCCAGAATGTCTGAGATTGGAGCTGAAACAAATGAGTTACTTATGTTATCCTAATTACCTCTACATTGAGCATGGTTATCCATGGGAATTCCAGAATCAATAGAAAAGGGTAACATACATCAGGTTCTCTGTGTTGCCCTTGTATACTGCTCCCTATTCAACTATCACCCTTCTAAATTGACCATATATGTACACTTCTAAAATATTTCCATTTGGTTCAGAAAAGAGGCAAAGTACTGGACATCTGAGCTTTTTAGAGGTGAGTCAATCAATCAATGTTTATTAAGTGTTTTTTATACGCCAGGCACTATGCTAAGTGCCAGTCCTACTTCTTGTGGATAGACTAGTACACCAAAAGCTTCATAATCTAACTCTTTACAATCATGAGGCAGTACATTCAAGATTGTTTGGGAATTGCTGAGAAAAATCTTCCTCAGTGAAGTGAAAGTTTGATTTTCAGTAAAAAAAAAAAAAACTAGAGCTCTCACTCCTATAGAATGTAAACTCACTTTATATCTCAAATCTTTATCTGATTGACTCACAAATTAATTGACATAGTGATTGCTTCCTTCACTTCAGTTTTTGGGGTTTTCCAACAAATAATGGAAGTCCCTGAGCATCCCTCCCTCTGAACCTTGTCAGCTTGCATGAATGTAAAGGTTAATGGCTAACAAGAAGCCTTTGGTAAAGATTAGCATGGGACTGGCTTAGATTCAAACTAAAGTTAACTTAATAACTAAAGGAAGAGGGAAATAGTATAAGACCATGCCAAATGGTAGGGAAAAGGGCATCATCTTCTTTTGAAATAGTCTGGAAGTAAATACACACACACACACACACACACACACACGTACTTCCATTTAGTTGTTTTTTTCAGTCATGTCATGTCAAACTCTTCATCATCTCGTCTGGGTTTTTTTTGGCATAGATACTGGAGTGGTTTGCCATTTCCTTCTCCAATTCATTTTACAGATTGAGGAACTGAGGAAAACCAGGTTAAGTGACTTGCCCAGGGTCACATACCCAGTAAGTATCTGAGACCAAATTTGAACTCAAAGAAGCATCTTTCTGACTCTAGGCCTAGCACTCTAACCACCTCGATGCATATACATTTACACACACACACACACACACACACACACACACACATACATACACACACTCCAAAGAGAATGATTTTCTTACTAGTCTACATTCACATTATACTCATTCCCATCTTTATAGAAATGTTCTCTCCTGCCTGAAATAGCCTCTATAACTTTCTCCGTCTCTCCAAATTTTTCCAGTCCTTGCAGGATCCTCTCAAGCCCCACTTCTTATCTACCCCAATAACTGCGGTCAATAGTTACCTCATCATAGTACCTTAGATTTATAAGGAAATTCAGGGATCATCAAGTTCTACTGGTAATTATGCAGTGGATAAAGCACCTCTGGGCCTCAATTCAGGAAGACCTGAGTTCAAATTTGGCTCAGACATAGGTTGGGTGACCCTGGGCAAATCACTTAACATTTCTCAACCTCAGTTTCCTCATTTGTAAAATGGGGATAATACAGGACCTACTTGGCAGGATTGTTGTAAGGCTCCAATGAGATAATATTTGTAAAGTGCTTTGCAAACCTTAAAGCACTATATAAATGCTTGGTGTTATTATTGGGAAATGGTAGTAGTAGTACTAGGACTAGTACTAGTAGTAGTAGTAGTACCAGTAGTAGTCTAATCTTTTCCAACTCTGACCACCCAAAGCATTTACTACTTTTACCAAATATCTCATCATTTAGCACTTGATTACATGTTGTTATATTGTTCTCTGCTTCGCATCTAATTGTTTTATATATGTACTTGTTTCTTCTTCCATTAGAAAGTAAGCTATTTCCCATAGCATTTGTTTCATTCTTTATATTTGTATCTCTAGTATCTAGCACAGTTCCTGGCACATAGTCAATATTTAATTAATATTTGATGATGGATTAATTGATTGTATTTCCTACAGGACTTGGTGTAGTGTTTGACATATAATGGGCATGCAATAACTTCTTATAAGACTGAATTGAATTATGATTCCCAGAAATCAAAGCAGCATGAAAAAAATTGTCATCTGGCAAAATTGTACTATGTTTAACAATATTACAGTCTACTGCAGTTTTCTCAATACAACAAGAAACAATTTAACATAATCTGTGTAAATCATTCTAATAACTGGAGACTCAGATAAAAATTAGACTGGGTTTTCAGTAGTACCAGAGACAGAACAAGCAGCTGAATTATAATGCTTAGAATGTATTCCTGCTGAGCAGGAACCATGTCTAATTTTGTGTATTCTACATTTCTAGAATATAGTTGGTACTCAATTGTTGGTGCGATTTAATGTATAGCTATCGTGACTGTTAATGGGCTATTACCATTGAATACTTTTGTTATAAGAATTGAGTGGGAAATAATATCACTTTGTAAAGGATTTCATTACTGCCTTTCCTTTAAGTGGTTTACAAATCCTTTATAAATGTTAGCTCGTGACCATTAACTTAAGCATTCTTCCTCCTTCAGATTTAGAGGGAGCTTTGTGTAGTGAACCCTCTGAATTGTAGTGCTTTCTCTCTTTTAATTACTTCCTATTTATCCTTTATATAGCTTGTTTTATATATATTGGCTGACATGTTGTCTCTCCCATTAGATTATAAACTCATTGAGGATAGGGGCTGTCTTTTGACTCTTTTTATATCCTAAGTACTTAGTATGCTGCCTGGAGCATAGTAGGCATTTTATAAATGTTTGTTGATTGACTGATTTGGAGAGACCTGAGTTTTGAATCTTACTTTTGACCCTTACTAGCTGGTGCAATAACAGACAAGTCAATCAGCCTCCCCGAGCCTCAGTTTCTTCATCTAAAATATGAGAATAATGATGATACCCTCTACTTCATGTGGCTGGTGTGAGGATCAAATGAGATAATACAAAATTTTTTTCCAAACATTTTGGATTAAATAAATGTCAGCTATTACTATGGCACAGGAACATGAAATGTCTTCACAGGGCAACACAGTGAGGGAGTAACAGAATTGGGCTTTCAACATTGATTTTCGGGTTTCACTTTTACATAATGTATCTGTGCAGTCTCTTTAAATGAATAATAATAAATAGTTATAGTAGTAGCAGCAGCAGGAGGAGGAGGAGAGAATAATATCAATCTTCATAGTCTTGCTAGAAGTGAGACTACAAGACAAGAGGAAGGTGCTAGCAAATAGAAAGAGGGACTGCAGATTCTCCTTGGAGAGTCAAATAAAGTAGTTCATGTCCTAAGGCAAAAAAAAACACTCAAATGACTTTTCATGGGACATTTGGTCATTTAGTATGGGCAGTGCTTATGATACAAATTTTCAAAAAGACCACCATGAAAATAATTGTTGCTCGTGTGCCAACATGTATTGCAAAGGATGAAGAAATAGAGAAATTCTCTAAATGACTTACAAAATTTTAATTTATATTACACGTATATTTTTACTTACATCCATAATACACATACATATGAGAGAGAGAGAGAGAGAGAGAGAGAGAGAGAGTCAATTCAAAGTGGACATGGGAAAAATAGTGAAATATTTGTTGAAAAATATGATTATGGAGCAAGAAATGAGAGAAGTTGAAGAATTGTGAACTATACAGCCCCAGGCCTAGATATCATTAATATCTTTTTTAAGAAACTGGCAGCCATTGGATATGGTAAACATTAAATAATATCAAAAAGGATGAAATTGGCTATATTTTATTATACAGAAAATGACAAATTACTAATAAGACAATCATTCCTGAATGATATCTGTTCAGAGTCTGGTGACCAAGTTATTAAAACAAAGATCAAAACTACTATAAAACTGGAAAAAATAGTATGAAATGAAATAACTCTAAGTTCACCTATTTAAATAAGTTATTGATGAAGAAAAAGTGAGACATAGAAGAGGACATTTTCATTGATTATAAACTGAACTTTTTCTTTCCCTTCCCTTCCTTTCCCTTCCTTTCCCTTCCCTTCCCTTCCCTTCCCTTCCCTTCTTTTCCTTTCTCTGACTCTTCTCTCTCACCTAGGCTAGAAGTACAAGGTGCCCACAGACCCAACACCACTGCTGATTGGCACACCAACTTTGACCTACTCTGGCAAACTTAGTGGAGCTCCTCCTCATCTAGGCAGCCTTGTAAAGCTCCACCTCCCCAGCTCCTAGGTACTCATAATATTGGTGCCAGACTTAGTGCAGACACTCCATTGATTTTAGCCCACTACACCTCAAAACTCCCAAACTGGAGTGATCCACCAGTCACAGCCTCCCCTGCTAGAAGTCATTGCAGTCATGCACCAACATACCTAATAATTATAATAATTTCTTTAAGAAGTCAATCTACATCAATCAGTGGCTGTAGTAAAACCAATCCAACCTAGAACCAAGAATACCGACTTCCCTGACAACCAGAATGATAAATTTATAATCCAACACTTTCATTCAATTGCAGAAAACAATCATTTTATCCATCTGAGAAATAGTCTACCAAGTATTAAATATAAAAGGACAATATCTGCACAATGATTTATCCCAAGATCATTCCTAGCCGAATTCTATCTAATATAAAGATGAGAAGGATGAGAAATAACAGCAATAATAATGGACATTTATGTAGTGCTATAAGGTGTGCAAATCACTTTCCTTACAATATAGAAAGTGGTCAAGTCAGGGCCAGAGACTAGTTTTATGCACTCTATCATACTGCCAACAAAACGAAGATATGACAGACTGAGAATCTGATCTGTTAAGGCCCTCTAAAACCTTCCTACTAGCATACCAGGCACAAAAAGCAATGGATTCTGGCAATCATTTCACATTTATAGAGGTATCCTGATTGTATTAAAGTACGCAGACTGGCTGTTGTGATAAGTCCAAGATGCCGGTGGATACTAACGGAATGAGTCCAAGATTCCAGTAAATACTGATAGGATCAATCAATAAACACACATTTATTTATTTAGCTTATACCATGCTCTGGGCTCTGTGCTAGGTGCCAGGGATATAAATACAAAGAATGAAATAATCACTGTTGCTGATGGAACTTACATTAAAATCCCATCCTATTCTCCCATATAGATAATGTTTTATGACTCAAAGCAGTTTCATTTGAATCATCTCCTGTGTGTCTCACAGCACTTGTGAGGTAGGCTTGGATGGTGTCTTCATTTTACAGATGAAGAAGTTGAGGTTCAGAGAGGTTGATATCATTTTACAAAAAGTTACTTAGCTCTCGAATCCATGTCTTTGGACTCCAAGTCAAGCATTCTCTCCAAGACATCACACTGCTCTGTAGCCAGAACCTCAAATAAAACAACACCTCCTACTATCTTTAGTGAGTATAAAAAATGTAGCAATGAATCACCACAAAGCAAAAACCAAAGGAATTTCCTATGGGCTAGCATCAGAGCTGTAACTAGGAATTTTTATACCGAGGACAAATACTACGAATGATGTCCTAGAGGAATGGGACAAAGCACGCCCATGTGGTGGAGGAGGGGGAGTAGAAAAAGATAAGGTGGGTGGGGGAGGGAGGATGGTTCACCCTAGCCTGCCATCTGATAGCTTATTTCATTAACTATTCTCCTTCAGAGCCCTCATCAGAATGTAAGCTCCTTGAGGACAAGGACAATTTTACTTTGGGGTTTATATCCCCAGCATCTAGCACAGTGCTTGGCCCATAGTAAGCACTTAATAAATGTTTGCTGATGAAAAAGGGAAAAGAACCTACATGTACAAAAATATTTATAGCAGCTCTTTTTGTGGTGGTAAAGAATTGAAAATTGAGGGGATGTCCCTCAATTGGGAAATGGCTGAACAAATTGTGGTACATGAATGTAATGGAATACTATTGTGCTATAAGAAATGATGAGCAGAACATTTGACATACAAGAGCCAAAAGAATTATAAAGTACATACCAAAGACTAATTACTAGGGACTCAGTAAGGACAGACTATTTACCCTTTTAATGAGGAAATGTAAAACATATGTCTAAGATTGTTATTAGTAATTGGGTAGGTCATAAGAAAGATTGGGTAGGCCTGAGTATGATATGATTTTAAAAAGTAAAACCATTTAGGTACAGCTAAAAAGAGTAATTCTGCAAGTGAGGTGCGGAAAGAAGAACTGACGCAAAGGAATTAGATAGGAGAGGAGGCTGGTAGTTCTGGAAACCTATTTTCATCAGGCATGGGTTCAAGCAGGAACAATACATATGTATCTAGAAGAGTACAAAAGTCTCCTAAATTCAGAAGGAAACACTAAAGGGATGAGGGGAGAGGATAAAGGAGGAATATTTAGAGGGGAGGGAGAGGGAATAGGTTAGAAGGGTCTTTAGATTAATGGGAATAGGAAGATAAGGGAGGGATCCTAATGCGGGGTGGGGGGGTAGGTTAAGTAACAGGAGGGCAACGTAATGGGTGGAAGTAAAGTAGAGGAGTCAGGAGGGATAGGACATAAGAGATACGCACAAATATAAAATAAAAATCAGGAGAAGAATTTGTTAGGGAGCAAGGCTGGTAATTACGATCTTGGACAAAGTTATGGCTAAAATAGATTTAATCAAAAGAGAAAAATAAGGAAATCACACTATGTGTTAGTCATATTCATCAATGTTGTTTTGGACTATTTAAAATAACTAGACAGTATAAGGTTGGAACATTGCTGTGTTGTAGAAAATGATGAGTTGGTGGACTTGGAAAAATAAGGAAAGACTTATGAAGGAACAGGTTATCTACCCTTAGAGAGCTTGTTGTTAAATATTTATCAACAAACTGATGGTAGATATAAACAAGATGAAGCAACTCAGAGAGAGTGACAAGGATGGTGAAAACACTAGAGATTATGACTGGATTTTATTATAACTTTCTTCAGATATTTAAGGATTGTCATGTATAATAGATATTGGACTTGTTCTCCTTGGGATGTAGCTAGTAACAATGGGTACACTATGTTCTACTTTCGATGCCCTCTTTCCATGTACCAACCTCCCAACAATTAGAGCTGTTCAGATGTTGAAGGACTTGCCTGGAGAGTAAATGAATGATTGATTCCTCCATCACCGGAGAACCTCAAGCAGATGACCTTCAGGCATTTCATGGAGGGATTTCTCTTTAAGTCTGGGTTGGACTAAATTCCCTTTAAGCTCTTTACAAAGGCAGAACAACTTGTAAAATGGTAGCATTTCATCAGTTTCAAACTCTATTTTCTGCTGAGGATTTACATATAGAGGTGGAGTGAAAATTTTCTCTTTGAAACCAAGAAATTGTATGAAAGAGGGCCAAAGGAGAAAAGAAGAGAAAACTCAGGTCAATTGATCATAAAATATTTTTTAAAACTTGGCCAGCCCTGATAGAAATTTACTAAGTACCAGAGTCACTAGAATAAAGATAAAAGTGCATCTTGCTATGTCTAAAAAATATACAAACAGCCCAAACATATTAGAAGAGCCACCTGTTAAAAACTAATGTCCCCATTTGATTTTCAGAGCAAAAAGGGGGGAATAAATGCACATATGACACACTTTTAAGCTCACTCCACAGTATTAGCATTTTCTTCATTATTTTATTAAGTCTATACCCTTAGTAAAGCAATAAATCAAGCCCTAGTTTGTAGCATTTGCCAATTTCTAAGGCGTAAGTTCTTACTAGAAATTTAACAATTGGTTCTCTTGAGCTAGTTTGAGATGGCTTCCACACTCTCCTGAATTGTCTACCCTAAAATACGATGTCCAACACTAAGCATAAAAGTCCAAATACAGTCTGACCAGAGACATGGATAGCCTCTTCTAGACAAGCCTTATGCAACATGAGCTCTGAGATTTTTTTTCACATCATGGAATCATATTGAGATTGTAGTCTACTAAAATCCTCATGTCTTTTTTCTTAGAAATTGTCTAATCACAATCCCCCCATCCTGCATTTGTGAAATTGATTTTTGAACCCATGGAGATCTTTACACTCATCCTTCTTACTATGTATATCAGCCATTATTCTAATCTGTCAAGATCTTTTTCAGTCCTAACTCCATCATTTGACATGTTAGATTTCCCTCCAAGCTTTGTGTCACCTGCAAATTGGACAAGCATCCCATCTATGCTTTCAGGCAAGTCATTAATAAAAATGCTGAACTCATAGGACCAAGGCCAGATACCTGGGACACTCTAGACACCCCCTTCAAGTTGATATCATCCAATTAATGACTATTCTTTGGGTCTAGTCATTCAACCAGTTCTAAATCGATTTAATTGTGCTGCCATCTAGCCTATATCTCACCATCTTATCCAAATGCATAGTATGAGGGACTTTGACAAATGTCTTGCTGAAATCTAAATAAACTGTCTACAGCATTCCCCTGATCCCTGATCCCCATCTAGTTACCCTGTCAGAAAATGAAATGAGTTTAGTCTGGCATGACCTATTATTGATGAAGCCATGCTGGCTTTTAGTGATCATTGCTTCTCTTTCTGAGTGTTTAGATATCATCCCCTTAATAATATTCCCCAGAATTCACCATAAATCCAAGTCAAACTCACTAGTTTACAGTTTGCAAAATCCATGCTTTCTCCCTTTTTGACATCTGAAACAATATTTGTCTTTCACTATCCTTATGGTCTCTCTTTTCTCTAAGATAGTTTAAAGAACGCCAACAGCAACTCAGTTCTCATATCTGCTAGTTGTTTCAGCACTTGACAATGTAGTTCATCTGGATTCTAACTCTTTGAAGGTAACTAGATGTTGCCTGACTCATATTGGATTTATATTCCCTGGTAACCATTTCATTGTATTCTCCACAGTCTATTCCCCTTGGAAAAGAAATCAGATGCAAACTAAGAGTTGAGTATTTCAGCCTTCTTACTTCGCCTAAAAGTATTCCATCTATTAGATTGGGCCTAACTTTGTAGCCTGTCAAAATTGTTATGAATCTCAACTCTATTTTCCAATATACTAGCTATCCTTGACAACTTCATGTCGTCTTTTTTAAAACTCTGGAACATAAGGTATGATCTACCAATGTAAGAGCAGATTTCCGCTTGAGGAAAGAATGGTAGCCAGAGGATCACAGAATGTAGAATGAGTAGCAGAGCAAGGGGAGGGCTGATGTTATCTCAATCCAAGACAGGAAGTACAATGAAGAGGATAAAAATCCTTAGTTTTGCTTCCAGGGTTTTGTTTTGGTTTGGTTTGGCTTGATTTTTAGACTTGTTTTTGATTAGAGACTTCATTTAAGACCTTTTGGTCCTCCTTTCTAGTTTTCAATTCCTGGTTTCTGGTGCTAGCTTCAGTTGGCCTCTAGTTCCATTGTGACCTTCTGATCTATTTAGAATCTTAGTGACACCACAGATGTATTGACTTTAATGATAGTAATGAAGGGGTGGTGTTTTCGGTTTTGACTGCAATTGCTTTTTTTCCTCTTTGTTTATAATCTTCCCTTCCAGTGTTTTATCTGTCAATACCTAGAACTCAGGTTTAGTCCTCATCATTTTCTATTAGGTAGTAAGCATGATTTCAGTTCTGGTGTATTCATGCTAAGATGAAGGAGTGGAATGTCATAGATATCATTTGTTCTGCTCAGGCCTTGGTCTCTAAGGAGCTTACTAGGCTGCGTAGTGTTAGTAATTTAAAGTGAATATTTAACCCCTAGTAATGTAGAACCAGATAAAAAGGCCAACTGCACTAACACCTGCCTTCTTTTTGTAAATACTATATACACCAATGCTGAGAAGGAAGACTAGCCCTTCAGACCTGAAAGCCAATTTATTACTGTGTGGGCTATTGTTATTATCCAATTCAGTGTTCCCCATGGATTAGCACCTGGAGAGCTTGTCAATGTATGCAGAGTATGTATCGGTATTTAGTGAAATACTGATATATACCCTATTTAGTAAAAGGTTTTTTTTTTTTAATATCCACCTCTTTGATTCAATCTCTCCTAAGCTTGCACTTGGGGTCTGCATATACTTGGAATAAAACAACGTTATTCAGATGTTTAAACATTTGCCCTGTTTGGCTTTTTAAGGTAAACTTATTCTTTTTTAAAAAGACATGCTAGGAAATGTTTCCTCCCTGAGATAGGTCTCAGAACCATCCAATTCACGATGTACTATTGCACAACCATCCCTGTTCCCTTAGCAGACCCATAGAATTCTATTACCATAGTGCCTCTCTTCCAGAGACTCTCATGCTACCTCCGTTACTTCTAACTAATGCTTACACAGGCATATTTAGGGGGTTAGAGTCATGATATAAGGGCACAGGTGAGATTGTCTCAGGGACAAGATACTCCCTCTCACAGCATAACTACACCTGACTGAGGCTAATGCCATATCTTTGAAGACATTTCTTCCATTCACAGAAAGCGTTCTCTGTCTTTCCTCCCTGACCCATGGCAGTGGCTGATGACCCCTTCCTTGATGGAGCTTTGTGTCCTGATGTCTGCTTCGCAAAACTGAATTTGCCTTGGCCACCAGAATACCTAGTTATGGCTCTGAACCATATTCCCTCCTCACCCCCCACCCAGGCATGCCTCTCTAAGCTTGTCAATTATTTCTAATAATTGGACCCAACCCTGTATATGGAACAAGCATCTAACAGAAAGTTGAAGCATTGGAATTTGTGGTTGTGTTTCCAGCCCTGTCCAAGGGAGAGGGTACCTTGATATATAATTTTATAGTAGAGAAGTTTGCCTCAGGCACACATAGCTTCAAAACAATATCTCAGAATAATAATTTCTATTTCCGTAGCCCTGTGAGTTTTACAAATCACTTTCCTCACAACAACCTGACTGAGGTAAGTAGTACAGGGTTTATTGTGACCATTTGATATACAATAATAATTTATATTTCTACTGCCTTCTGAGTTTTACAGAGTGTTTTCTTCACAACAACCAGAGTGAGGTAGGTAGTGCATGTTTTATTGTGACCATTTTACATATGAAGAAACTGAGGATCATAGAAGTTTAGAGTTTTCACCCAGAGTCACTCAACTAATATATTTCAAAGCCTACATTGAAACCCAGGTCTCCTAATTCCAACTCCAACAACGGACCCCATGTGCAAGGAATACCATGTGTGCCCAGGCACAGTCTAATATCTATGAAAAATTGGTATTTTGTGCCTCCTTTTTAAGTTTTTATTTCAATGTTCAAGCTCATTTTTTAAAAATCAAGTTTAATTAAAATTTAATTTGTTTGATTAATAATGTTCTGCGTGACTCAGTGTTCAACAAATGTTTACTTTGAAAAAACAAAATTCCTTAGGTGCATATCCTAATGAAATGTTCTGTGCAGTCTTATAAGTCTAGCCCTCTTTCATTATCTCTCTAAGCCCATGCAAATTCTTCCACTTTGACCATAATCACCAAACCACCATCTATTATTAATTTGGTTTTCCCCAATAAACCTTCCTTATTGGAAAAAGGATGTACTGGTCAGACTGTACTATGGCCCGATTAGACTACATGTAGATCAGGGGTGGGGAACCTGCAGCCTCAAAGGCCACATGTGGCCTTTAGGTCCTCAAGTACAGCCCTTAGATTCAGTCAAAGGGCCATACTTGAGGACCAAGAGGGCCATGTGCAGCCTTGAGGCTGCAGGCTCCCTACCCCTGATCTAGAGTATTATGTTCAGCTTCGTGCTACATTTTAAGAAGGATTTTGGATCAGCAGGAGATTGTCGAAAAGAAGGCTAATAGAATAGTGAAAAGCCTCAAGTTCATACGAGGTAAAGATTGACTAAAGGAATGGGGATGTTGAGTTTGGAAAAGAAACAACTTAGGAGACACAAGATAGCTGTCCTCAAGTATTCAAGGGGCTGTAATGTGGAAAAAAGATTTGAGTTGATTGAGTTGATTCCCAGAGAGTGGAACTAGGTGCAGTGTGTGGCAGGTACAAAGAGATAAACACAGCCCAACTTGATGTCAAAAAAACAAACAAGCTACCTAACATTTAGATCTGTAAAAAATTAGAATGTGCTTTCTCTGGAAATAGAGGGTTTTCCTTTGCTAGAGGTCTTCAAGCAGAGACTAGATGACTATGTATGAGGAGATCGTAGCCAGGATCCTTGTTTAAGTGGGAATTGGACTCAATTGTCTCTGAGTTCCCTTACAACAATGAGGTTCTTTGATTTGGAGAATGGCCTTGTCCCTGGACAATTGTATTTTTCATTAGAAATTAATAAATTTGTGGTCTGATTTGTTAGTCATTCTCTTGTATATTTATTTAGCATGAATCAATTCACCAGAGCCTGATTATTTCATAATGAACTGATAAAATTGAATTTCTGAACCTTAAGCGTACAAGAAAAGTCTGTGGACAAGAGGCAACCTCTCTTCCAAAGCTCTGCCCCTCTAAAAAGCCTTAGCAGTCAAATGGCCTCTCCCATACCATCTGCAAGCTACAAGAGAGTAGTTCCAAAAATAACTATGCACTATTTTAATTCTAAATGAGAAGAGTAGTTCATTATGGATTTAGTAAGTCAATTAAAGTTGGACTTTGGTCTGCCAGGAAAATTGTGAATGGGAAGTAGTCAGTCAGTCAACTAACATTTATTAAACATATACTATTTGCCAGGCACTATGATAAACTCTGGGGATACCAAGAAATGTAGAAAAGTGATCCCTACTCCTAAGGAAGAGAGTGTCTTAAGATAAGTATTAATTATAAGTATTAATAATATGAAGCATTATAAGATAATTAAGATTAAGTATCTTAAGAGAATATCTTACTAAAAACCATATGCTCCAACAGAAATGAATTTTGCTGATTAGATAATAATAATTAATAAGAGTAATTCCCACTTTGATAACACTTTAAGGTTGATAAAGAACTTTCCTAATTAGTTATAATAGCTAGCATTTATTTAGTGCTTTAAGGTTTGCCAAGCATTTTACATGTTTTATATTATTTAATCCTGTTAAGTAGGTGCTATTATAATTAGCCCCATTTACAAATGGAGAAACTGAGTCTGACAGAGGTTAAGTGAAGTGCCCAGGATAACACAAAGTGAGGCAGGATTCAAACTAAAGCTTTCCTGACCCAAAGCTCAACATTGTATTCCACCTTCTCACTGTTGTAACAATTGATAATCCTGTTATGAGTAAGGCAGATAAAAGATGTTTTCTTATATTCATTTTACAAACAATAAAACTGAGGATCTAGGAGCTTGAGCAATCACTCATGATCACATCAATATTAAAAGTCTAGGGCAATATTCAAACCCAAGTTTCCTGACTCGAGCTTAACATTCTTGAGGCTTATCCTGACTCAATAGTTTGGAGTTGATACAGAGATATCAAAGACAGTTCCTCAGCTTTAGAATTCAAGGCAGGTCAACAAGTGGGGAATAGATAAATGTAGTATATGAATATAATGAGATATTTCTGTACTATAATAAATTATTAATAAAAATCAAAGAATCATAGAGAACTTAAGGAAATATATGAGCTGATACAAAGTGAAGTAAGCAGAACCAAGAAAATAAAATATATTTTACAAACAAAATATATATTACAACAATGTAAATAGAAAATTTAACAAAATGCTGAAAACTGAATGCTGGGAAATCATAATGATCAAGATAAGACCCAAAGAAGATATTTGAGAAAGTGCCTTCTTTCTTTCTTTGCAAAGATTGAGGCCTATGGGTATGGAATACTTCAAACAATATCAGAGTTGGTTTCTGTGTTGGTTAATTTTCCTGGACTGTTTTTTTGGGTCCCTTTTTATTCTGTGCTATAAGGTATTTTAGGGGAAATATAGAGGTTATAAAAACAAAAGATAGCAATAATTATTAAAGAAAAAAGACAAAGTATGACCTATGCATACCAATAAGGTACCAAGATACTCTAGGGAAACAAAGGCACAAGTAAGCAATGGACTGGGAGCAGTGTCCCTCACAGAGCAATTGGACCCAAGATATTTTTAGCCCATCATTCATATCCAGAAATAGACTAGGTCTATAAAAACTAACATCAGATAAGAGATTGGTATTTATAGTATAATGTTCACCTTTAAGCTAGGAAATATTATTTCAGAGGGTGGTCTTTATTTGATTCCAGAAGAAGGACATTCCTCCAGGATGATGTCCTGCAAGGAGCTGTACCCCTACAGTGAGTTTACTTTATAATACTCCTCAACTGAGCCCACATGTGAATTTGTGTGTCTCCTGGGTCAAAATCTCACCCATTTTGAAGGGATTGTACCTTATGAAGCTAGCAGACCAGAGAGCTTAACCAACATAGAACATAGAGGTTTGCGGGTTCTGTTTGCACAATCCCCCACTTTGTATCCCTGTGATTGCCACTGTTTGTTTACCCCACCTAAGTACTACAATACCTAACTCACTCACGGTTTGTACTTAGCTGTGTCAGCTTAATCTCTTTCAGACCATTCTTCGGTGCTATGGACTGATTGATATATTTGTCCTAGTGTTCGTTGGACAAAAAAGACCACTCCCACATTCAGTACTTGGGTGAGTCAATACCTCAGCCAACTCTGTCCATCCTAAATGACACTGATAAATTTCCTGATTGGAAACTCTCAAATGGCATCTGTGATGCTGTGTTTTAGAAAGTTCAGGACTTCTGGAACCTGGGGGTAGCCATGTAACACATATCCTTTACATAACAAACAGCCTGATTTGGTCTGTAAGCAGTAAGTGTGATGGTATATTTCTTGGAAAGGCGTAACAATTCAACGAATGAGCTTGAATTCCTAGGAGAGTAGGGACACCTGGTGTAAAGGGTCAATCCAAACACGGGTTGTTGGTTAGCTATTCAATCAATCAAAAAACAAGTAATTGTTAAGTGTGCCAGGCACTGGGAATACAGAGACACAAGCGAAACAATTCTTGTCCTTGAAGAGTTTATGATTAAGTGATTTATTGATCAACTAGATTTTAAGTTTCTTAAGGGTAGGGGCTGTATTTTTGGGTACCCTAAGTTTCTGACAAAATCTTTGTACTTAAGCATTCCATATTACTTGTTGATTGAGTAATCAATGAATTAAAATTGATTTCACCAAAAAAAAAAGTCAAACTAGATGTTTGGTTAAATTTACTGAACAATTCAGTAAAAACAGTTGACCCAGTAATTTTGTGAAGATGTTTTATTACTTTAATGGATTAGCAACATCATTTGTATGTATGTCTCCTCCACCAGCATCAATTACAACCAATCTTGCCCATTTTTGCCAATGTCTTTCCATAAATCTTCAATACGGGAGCTTCCCAACATGTTGGATGTTTCAATATTTCCCAGATACAATTACAGCAAATAAAGATGACTGACCATCTATTATCCTTTCCTCTGGCTGCATGGCCAGCTCAGCTCCTTTTCTGGTCCTACATGTTCTTCATGATAAAATAACAGCATAGTGTGGTGGAAAGAGCATTACATTTGGGGGGACCAAAGGACCTGGGTTCCAATTTCTTCTCTACCACTTAAGTCCTTGGTAACCTTGGGGCAAATAAGTCATTTTACCTCCATGGACATTAATTTCCTCTTCTATTAAATAAGGATATTGGAATAAATGATCTTTAAGGTTAATCCTAAATCTCTCATCTTATGTCTTTCATGGCACTTCTTGAATCCAAGTCATCCTTGGCAACATGCTCTAGCCTGCTTATACCTACTAGGCATCTTTCCTGTGTCCATGGAACTTAAAACATAACAACATTAAACTAAGGGAAGAAATGGCAGACATGCTAAGACAAAAGAGCAAGTTGGAGAGGTTTAAAAGTTTTTGCTTTGGGGTTTGATTTTGGGTTAGGTTAATGCCTTTGGGTAAAGAAAAGGGTTAATAAGCATATTAGAAAAATGAGGATAGAGTTAGATAGTACTTAGGTTGCCTAAGAATGGAAAAATAAGGCTTTACAAAATAGCACTTTTTTAAAAGGCCTTATTGAAATTATCAACTATGTACTTCATTAAACATTTTAATTAATGCTACTTATGTTTTGTTTAATTAATACTACTTTGACTGCTACCACAGGGCTTGCCACATAGTTGGCACTTCATAGATGTTTGTTTGCCATTACCCCCTATAAGCTGCATATAGCCCAGATGAAACTTGAAGGAAAAAGCTTTAAATTTTATCTTACACACACACACACACACACACACACACAAGTATATGTGTATGTATGTATATATAGCATATATGTGCATGTGTGTGCCTATGTGTATATACATATGCATTACACGTGTAAAAACGCACATACGTGTACATGTGTATATATAACTAAGGATAGGAGATAATAACTCATTGGCATAGAAAACTCCAGATGGAGAAACTCTCTCTGTGCCACACTGAAACATATATATGTGTGTGTGTGTGTGTGTGTGTGTATGTGCATGTATATATATATATGACATTTTATTTATAATTTAACATTTTAAAAATATTTATAATTTCTTAGTACAGGGTCTGGCACATAGCAAGTTTTTAATAAATGTTTATTGATTGGTATATTTTATATATTGTGTTATGTAGCATATATTTACATACTATATTAACATATAATTGTGTGTAACTTTGTGTATTGTATAATTACATAATTGTATTTAATACTGAATTAATATATACTATGTGATGTCACCAATATTTATAAAATATATTACTTATGAATAATTTCTAAATCTTATATAATATTTATCAAATACATTAAACTGTAAGTAAAATTATTTTATTACATTTTCTTATGTATGAAATATTTATTTATGTCAGTATAAGTATCTATACATATGCACATATATACATGTATATATGCATATATGCATGGATAGCTAGAACTGTTACTTTCTTTACCCTGTAGAAGTCGAAAAGAGCAAATTTGAGGCAGTAAAAACAGGTTTGACTGGCATAGCCCCAGCTACCACCAGCACTCTGGAGGATGAATGTATACTAAGGCTGATAAACCCACAGGCCAGCATTGCCTGCTTTCATCACACAGAGTTTCCTGGGTCCTTGCCCCTCATCTTTCTCTCCTTATTAGGCAATTCAAAAAATACTCTAATCTCAATGGTCCAGATTACCCTATTACCTTATGTCAAGACAGTCTCTTTTTATTGCCACATTGTCACCAGCTCTTTGATATAAGTTTGAGCCCTGAGGGGCTCTGGGCCTTTGAATGGAATACAAATTCCATTTCATGGTTGCAAGTCCAAAGCCACACCACTGTGCGCTGCCCATGGAATAGGGGCAATGAATGTTGCAAGATTGCTCCCACATTGTAATCTGTTCTCCTCCTCCCCTTGTGAGATGCAATAAAGTTTTGTTTAACTTTTCTCTCTGTGTGGTGCTACTGGTCTTTACCTGAACTACTTCCTACTTGCCTACTTGCAATGAGAAAGTACATTTCTGTTTGTGTTTGAGCTGCTCTCCACCCTCAGCATAGCATGGTAGGAGGGAAGGAATTGAGAATCATAAATCTGGACTACTTTCACCCCTCCTCCAAAGTCAGAGCATCACAATGTAGTTCAATTTATTAAAATGGGATTAATTGGCACATTATTAAACTTGCTCAGATTCCAAATCAACTAATCAACCAATTAGCATTTATTGAACACCTATTGTGCACAGGGATCTGGGGTAGAAAAACAAACAAACAAACAAGAAACAATCCCCACTTCCAAGGAATTTACAGATGGACAAATGGACATATACGAGTATAAATCAATGTACATATATCACTGTATATATGATATATACATATATATATATATATATCAATGTTCCCCTCAATTAGTGAAGATGACTAAGACAACTGCCTTTCATTGTCCATTTGTGTCCTTCCTTCTAATTACTGAATGTGTATTATCGTATTTATTTTTATCAGCATCATCACAAAGACTTTAATAGCACTTTTTAATCTTGTCTATCTCTCATTTTCTTTTCTTTTTCTTTATGGCCCTTCCTATAATTCAGCCTAATTCAGATTTTCTCCATAGCTTTATTGCTTTGCCTCATTTTCCACAAGTGCCACAAACCAAAGAATCAAGTGAATATTTATGGAGTCATAATTTACACCAAGGAAAATATCTCTTTTCTCCATCTCCTGGTGGATGAAGGCTGTGGCATCAATTTTAGGAAGAAATTGATGATATTTTAAAAATATTCTTGATAAAGAAGGTAGAAGAACATCCCAGGTTCCACCTCCTAATTCCATTAAGAAAAACCTTCAAATGTGATTACTGATTGTTTAGTTTGTGATAAACTAAATTCTGAAAGCTAAATGTGGAACAGGACTCTGAGGTTGTCAAAATCACGGGGGTTTGGGGTTTGTTTAATGGTTGCTCAATTTTGATGCTGACAAGAAGGCTTTTCTTTCTTAAGTATTAAAACAAAAAAAAAAATTCACCAAGCATTTACCTCCTTTGAAACGGCATAAGTTTAGAGCCAGAAGGAACCTCAGGGTTCATTCAGTCCAACACTCTCATTTTATGGATGAAGAAACTGAGGCCTAGAAAAGGGAAATGACTTACCCAAGGTCAGCAGGTAGCAAAAAAGAGTTTAAACCAACTCTAATAATAATAATAATTACTAATAATAGTTAACATTTATATAATACCTTAAGATTTTACAAAGCACTATACATATGTTGCCTACAACAAACCCTGTAAGATAGGTGCTATTATTATCTCAATTTTACATATGAGGAAACTGAGGCTGAAAGATGTTAAGTGACTTGCCCAGGGTCATAGAGCTAGTAAATATCCTTTCATTATACTTTGTTCCATTTAGGGAGAGGAGATGAGAAGATTTTCTTGATGATCAGCCAGACCTACCTCTTGACAAAGAAGAGACAGACTTGAGATGCAGAATGAGATGTAACACACATTTTTGGACATGGACAAGATGAGTATTTGTTTTACTTGACCATGCATATTTTACAAGGCTTTTGTTGTCTTTTCTTTTAAATTGGGGGTTACTGGGGATAGAGAGAGAGTGAGAGAAGGAGACAGAGAGAGAGAGAGAGAGAGAGAGAGAGAGAGAGAGAGAGAGAAAGAGAGAGAGAGAGAAAGAGAGAGAGAAAGAGAGAGGGGGGGAGAGGGAGAGAAAGTGCAGTTTAATTTAACAATAGAATGAAAAACGTTAAAAATGATCAGGTGATCAGCCTACTATAGAGGTCACAGTGGCTAGAGAACTGGACCTGAAATCAGGAAGACCTGAGTTCAAATCCAGCCTCAGACACATCACTGCATGATCCTGGACAAGTCACTTAATCCTCTGCTTGACTCATTCACAAAATGGGGATGATAATAACACCTAACTCCCAGGATTGTTGTTGGGATAAAATGAGTCGATACTTGTAAAGAGCTTTGCAAATCTCAGCACATTATATAAAAGCTAGCTATTATTATTGGTTTTGTTATGATTATTAGCATTACTACCTTGGTGCAGTTATACCGCTTCCCCTGAGAAGCTTTCTGATGGTTTTTGTTTTACTTAGTAGGGGAGAAATGAGGGGAGCTATGTCTGTCTCTTCAACTGCTTTCCTGCTATCAACAGAGGCTGTGAACATATCTTTCTTCCTGATTCTCTCTGACACGTAGTTGGCAACCTTATCCACGAGAATCTGTCGACAGAGTTTTAGGTTGACTTAACCCTGAGGGAAAGAAGCGTCATAGCATCTTTGCATCTTATTTCTATAAAATACAGGGAGGCAGGCCACCTAGAATGCAAGAATGGGCTTTGCACCCCAGTCTGGTTTTATTGTGGCTAACCTACTGAATACAAAATACACCATGGTGATTCTGCAAATGCAATTCCAGTTGTAGCTGGTAATGTTCTCATTCTGGGAAAAGAAGAGATTGCATCCTTGTTCTGAATGACATCATTACTGATCTCTAGATCTCTGAAGAAGTACTAAGTTTTTGAGATAAGTCTATTTGAAATGGCTTTATTATTTTTCAGCAATAAGAGCAAGTGTCCTTTTCCAGAAAAGCCAAACACCAGATGGATAAATATTCCTTTATGATCCTTACCCTCAGTCTTCATCTTGACAGAACAAACCTGTATTGTTGGATTTGGGACAAGATTGGAAGGGTAACAATTCTCCTAGAGTTACCAAAAAGCAGAGACTGGCCCATCTGGCATCTCTAAGGAGAGCATACCACTTTTACTTACATCACAACTATCCCTTAAGGTTATGAGAATTCCTGGCTTTTTACAGAAGCATTTTTTTCCACGCTTTTGTGTTCCTAGAAGTGTTTCTGGAAGTGGCCAATAGTTTGGTGACTTTGATATCCTTATTTAACACACACAAAGCGCAGAAGGCTCTTTGGCCACTTACATCCAAGTCTCCAAGGTTAGTAGAATCAAAGTGTTGTTTTTTTCATGTAATACTTCCAATGACCCCATGGACCATGTTGTCCATGGGGTTTTCTTGGCAAAGATACTAGAGTGGTCCACCATTTCTTTCTCCAGTGGATTAAGGCAAACAGAGATTAGGTGATTTGTCCAGGGTGTCTGGGGCTGGATTTTAACTTAGGTCCTCCTCACTCTAAGCCCAGAGCTCTATTCACCGAGCCACCTACCTGCCTCAGAAGCAAATAGTTTGCCTCCAACGTAGTTAGCCTAAAGTCTTTCCAATCTATCTAGACAAATTTCACCTTATATCCAGGCCAGGAGCAGTCACCAAAATAGTAATTGTTTCTTAGCCCTAGGACCGGGACCCATTCACCTCAAACTCTCAGTGAACACATGACTGCTGAGCTTCCATAGAGCTTAGTATTGCACAGAATCCCTTCAATGTTCACAAGAAATAGGAATAGGTACCATACCTAAATGAAGATAGTCAACATTTCAAAGAAACTAAGTAATGCCTCCATTATCCAGCAATTTCTGGGAATTTTGAACATAATTACAAACTAGGAAGGGACCTTCAGAAAACATTTAGGTCAACCTATACCTGAAAAAAAAGAATTCCCTTTACAATATAACTAACAAGTGGTTGTGGATGAATGGAGTGAAACATTTTTAAGTGTCTAATACATGTCAGGAACACTCTGGGCCCTGGATATACAAATTCAAAAGTGGTATAATGCATGCCCTCAAGGAGCTTGCACTTTAATGGGGAAAGCAACGTGTTTAGGAAAATGGTGGCAGGGATGATTTTTTTTAACCTGGGAAATCACAGTAATAATGAGCAGAGCCATGAGGCCCTTGATTGTCACATCTTTTCCAAAAATCAGTGGAAGACCTCACAGTATGATGAAGAGTTACTTCCAAAGGACCTGGGGTCAAAGAACCCAGCCTCTCTGAGACTCATTTTCCTCATCTTGAAAATTAAAGGCTAGAATAAATGGCTTCAAAAATCCCTTCTAGCTCTATGTTTATGATCCTAGAACTTGAAAACTGACAGAGAAGAATAAGCAGTAGTGTCTAATTTCTTTGTTCTCCAGGAGCCACTTTTGATAATTTTCTAGAAATAATTTGATAATTTTCTAGCAATAGGGAAGACTCCTCATAGTCTTTAGAGCTAGAAGGGACTTAGAGAATCTGTTACCTAACCCTTTTTTTCAAAAATGAGAAAATAAAAATTTTAGAACAAGTAAGGTGATTTATCTAAGGTCAAAGGAATAGAAAATGACAGTATCAAATGCCTTGGGTTCAAGTCCAGTGACTCACCATCAGGAGCTCTTTCTACTACACCATAGTATGCTGCCATATTGCCTCCATGGAATTGGAAAGAATCAGTGGGGTCTTGATGCCTAGGGACCTCAGGGTGTCTTAGCCTGTCACTGGCTTATGTATTATATGAAGATGACTGTACCAGAATGTTGACAAACGATTCAAACTCTCATCCTGACGCCTACACTGCAAACCTAGGTTCTGTGCCAATGATGACCTGGTTAAGCACTCATAATCATGCACTCTGGTGTGTGGGCCTGTCCTGGCCCTTGCTGGCGTAACTTTTGAATGGAGTAGCTTGGGCTTTCCCCTGAAATTTCCTGGATCTTTTAGAGGCCAGAAAGAAAAAGGAAATGCAGGACTTGGGTGGCCTCTGGGAATTTAATATTAAGAGACTTACACAATACCTAAAACTTAGTGTTTGATAAATGTTCATTGACTAACTGAGGTTATTCTAAAATCTCTCTATGAGTGGAAAGTCTTAAAAGAGAGTCACTGTGACCCTCAGTGACAATAGTGAGACATAGAGAATGGAGGGGGAAATTCAACTTTTTTTCTTTTTTAATAAGTTAATTTATTTTTAGTTTTCAACATTCACTTCCATAAGTTTTAACTTTTCTTCCCCTCCCTTCCCTCCCCTCTTCAAGACGGCATGCAATCTGATATAGGCTGTACATATACTCTCCTATTAAATATATTTTCACATTAGTCATATTGTATAGAAGAATTAGAACAAACGGGAGTAATCATGAGAAAGAAAAACATAAAACAAAAGAAAATAGTCTACTTTGATCTGCATTCAGATTCCATATTTATTTTTCTGGATGAGGATGGCATTTTCCATCATGAGTCTTTGGAATGGTTTTAGGTTCTTGCATTGCTGAGAAGAGCTAAGTCTATCAAAGTTAGCTATCTCACACTATGTCTGTTACTGTGTCCAATATTCTCTTGGTTCTGCCTACTTCACTCAGCATCAGTTCATATAAGTTGGAAAATCCAACTTTTAAATGTAACAAGGAGCACCTCACTATTCCAAGCTTCTAACACTTTACCTTTTACTTTTCAATTCACTTCATTAAATCTAGTTTAAATTTTATGTGAGTTGTGCTTCCAGGATTTGCTGAGAATGAGGAAGAGAACAGTATTCTTTTGTGTGGGATCAACATTAGCCAAGATGGTTGGGCATCATATTAGAAATCAATCCTTTGACAGACGAGAAGCACCATGGCATTGGATAGAAAGTTGACCTTGGAGCCAGAAGGACCTGGATTCAAATCCTGTCTGCACCACAATAAGTTATTTAAGCATTCAGTTCCTTAAGTGACTCTGAAACTGTCAGCTGGAAAAAACTGCTGCCTTACACTGGTTTTAAAAAAGTATTTCTTTACCCAGGAGTTCCCTATCTTAAATGAACTCACAGATCCTATCTCCATCCCTATCTTTAACTAGATGACCAGAAAGCCAGTGGAAGGCAAAATATGGGGGAAATTGGAAACCAAATTGGTCCCATCTACAAATGTGTAGAAACCTGAAAAGGGCTCAAGACTAAAGACTGCTAGTTTTTGCTCCAATATTTGCATTTATCTGAGTCAGAAATTCAGAGCTGGGGTCCCCACTTGGTGGTTTACTCAGATATAGCACCCTGTGAGTGCCACACCTACTACTGTCAAATGTAAAGCAATGCCTAGCTCTATATGCATGGGGAGCTGTTTTGCAAGGGATTGTTAAATTGGCAAGGTAAGTCTTGAGCATCCTAATACTCTTCCTTTATGTGCCACTCTAATCTCCTTGATCTGGCAGCTAGGTGGCCCAGTGGATAGAGCACTGGGTTTGGAATCGGGAAAGTCATCTTCCCGAGTTCAAATTGGGCCTCAGACTCTTATTATCTGTGTGACCCTGGGCAATCACTCAGTTCCTCATCTGTAAAATGATCTGGAGAAGGAAATGGCAAACCAGCCCAGGATCTTTGCCAAGAAAACCCCAAATGGAGGCACAAAGAGTCAGACAGGACTGAAACAACTACAACAACTTCCGTGATAATTCTCCCTCTTCATTTTCTTAGTGTCCAATAAGTACCTTCATGTTATCTTTCCTCCTTTCCCTTATCAAAAATCTGCTCTCTAAAAGCCTGATCAGCTCATTAACACAATGGTGTATATGATTAACAAGAGCTTAAAGTGCTACAGCCACCATACCACTACCACCACATGCTACCTTCAAATCCCTGCTAAAATCCAACTTTCTACAAGAACCTTTTCCCAAAATCCTGAAGGTCAGTGCCTTCCCTTTGTGATTATCTCCAATTTATCCTGCAT
This sequence comes from Trichosurus vulpecula, assembly GCF_011100635.1. NCBI lineage: Eukaryota > Metazoa > Chordata > Mammalia > Diprotodontia > Phalangeridae > Trichosurus > Trichosurus vulpecula. The sequence goes on along the minus strand of NC_050580.1, from coordinate 190,164,577 downwards.
GCATCTTATTTTTACATATACATATGCAGTTGTTTGCATGTTGTCTCTTGCAATCTCTCTCATTGAGGGAAGGGACTGGGTTTTTGTTTTCTGTTTATCTTTCTTTGTATCCCTCATGCTTAGTACAGTTTCTAGTACACAGTAGGCATTTAATAAGTGCTTGCTGATTTGATTTATTGACTTAAGTGACAATTTGAATTTTAACTGGGCTGGAAAACATTAAGCCAAGTTAACAAAGTTTTAGTAGTTGAATCTCAGGTAACAGTCTGAGTTGGGGGGGATGGAGGGGTGGGGCATGTGAAATCACTTTGTATACCTGTAAGGGTGACCCTGACTGTAAAAACCACCATCAATAAAAATGAACTCACCGGATAAATATTGATAAGTGACCAAACATCAATCTATATCTGATGTTAGATCTCATTTATTTCCTACTTCAGCACCTTCTAATGCTTATTAGACAGTTTATATAGACAGGGCCCCCTCAAGAGAAATGTGCATTCTCTTAACATCGTTTAAGGTTCTTATCTAGTCTGGAAAACAAGTAGCCTGCATACAATCAGCCAGCTCACTTCCCTGTCCCCATTTTGCTAGCTCCGTGCATACACAAAAATTTGCCAGATGCCAGGTGATTTCGACTTGTTCTGATGGTCATTTCCAGGGATTGGTTGTCAGGCAGTAACACCTGATGGCCATTTGTCAGACAGCTTCTTCATTAAGATCCCAAGATGGGTGTGGCAAGAGACAGGAAGGATAATTTTTATCCCACTCACTAGTGACAAGACACTTGACTAAATCCTGCTTTCATTTCACTCCATCACTCTGCTTTCTCTTCGGCACTCATGGTGATTTTCGGCATGTTATACAGATGTTTGTGCATCACTCGTTACTGTATTTTTCCCTAGTAAGTACTAAGACCATATGTTTATATTTCTCCAGGCCGCTGACACTTCTTGCATATAAATGAGAGCCTGTCTTAAAATTTAAAGGGAAAATACCACATTGGTGATGTTAGACTTTGTTAACATTCTTCTATGACCCCTGCCCTCTTCAGTTCCTTACATGGGAAATCACTGGGCTTTCTGCCTCCTTTAAGTCTCATCTGAAGACTCATTTTTTATCTCCCTTCTCCTGGATGAAATTTTTGCACTTAGAAGGGCAAAGGGACACACTCAGATGGAAAAACTTTAGTGTTACTGGTGATTCTCCTTCTGTCCCGTGAAATGTTCCTACTTTCTCATGACAGCCAGGAAAGCATACCTCATTATAAGAGCTGTCGGAGGAACTTACCTTCAGCACCATCCACACCCCCTAATTTTTCTAAGGGTTACGTTAAATCTAGTGTCGTAAAAACACACTTCCCCACTTGCCTCCTCTTGAAGCTATCTATTTGGGATTTCCCAGTACTAAGAATCCTACAACTGATAAAGAAATTGGATTAGGACCAAGGAGTATTGATAGTCTAAAACCTACCTTTTCCATTTCTGCTTAACAGAGAAGTAATAATGAAAGGGAATGAAAAGATGCTGGCACTGAGTATTAGGACACCGTGATACTAATCTAGGCTCTTCTAGCTTTGTCACAGACATCCTCTGGGCTTCAGTTTCCTCACAATAATTTATCATTATCTAGCACTTTCAAGATTACAAAAGTATTTCCCTCTGACCCAGGAGAGAGATCTTGCAAATGATATCCCCATTTTACAGATGAGGGAATTGAGGCCCAGGACTACATAGCTATTTGGCTTCAAATCAGATTAAAAACTAAAACATGTTCTTTCCACTAACTGGTCTGCCTTTTTGCTACAGCGTGAATGAAATGAATAAATAAGCTCTTACTATATGCCAAGCACCTTGCTATAAAACTGAGGAGTTTGAGCCCAGTGTGTACTAAGGTCCTGTCCAAATAGAAAATTCTTTAATTCTAAACATTAGTGACTTTAGCAGATATCTCTAGCTTGCCTCCAGATTTCATTATTACATTTAAGCGTCTTTCAGTGGTCTCTTTTTAATACTCTTATTTCTGCCCCACATCAGCCCTTTAACCACTTATTTTGGAAAAGTAGTAAAGAACAACCAGGTTTAACTGGTCCAATCAGGACCTGCCTTACCATTAAACAGAGTCAGTGAATCCCTACAAGGTATGATTTCAGGACCCTAAAAATGTGTTTAGATCCTCCTTCCTTCCCCCCAAAAACTCAATTCAGCTTCCTCACTGGTGCTTTAGAAATTGCTTTAGCTCGGAGCAAAACCATTCTTTGCACAAAGTAGTTCTTTGTTTTGCAATCTCTCCTGAGAGCCCTAGTTCCCTTAGCTATGAATTGAGTATAGTAATACCTATGGTTATGAAGCCCCAAATGGACAACGGATGGGGAAAAAACCAAGCTTCGCAAACCTTGAGCCATCTAAATTTCAATTCACAATCAATAAATGAATAAGCCTTTATTAAGTGCCCAATGTTTGTCAAGCACTATGCTAGGCACCAGGGATACAAAAACCAAAAAGAAACATTCCCTGCTTTCATGGAGCTGACATTAAAGCTAATGCTTCGTAGTCATAATCTGAGTCTTAAAGTAAAATTACGAAAAGATAAAACAGTGGCTTAATTTCATACTGAAGGGGAAATGACTGATATCCTCCCCCCACCCCCTGCCAGCCCCCATTCTTGAGAGTAAGGGTTGATAAGGTGAGATCTTAGGTGCTTATAAGAAAGGAAGTAAAGGCAGAGAAGACAAACGTCACCCGGTTCATTTTATCTCATCTTATCAGAAACTAATATTTATTGAGCACCTACCCTTCACATGACACTATATTATGTATCAAGAAGGTGCCCATATTTGAACGAACATGGCAGCCACCCCCTTCGGGAACCTGATTGAAACAGAAAATATTTAAAAAGACAAATGAACAATGCTAATCAGTAAAGATAGAGATACAAATACCTGTGCTCTAACACACACCAAATACCGATCTAAACTAGAGGGAAATAGCTTGGTTGTCTTGGGATCAGTAACATAGAAGAGATTAGTAATTAAAGGGAGACCCACCAAAAAAAATATGAATCGTTAAAGTTCTTGTGCTTATTCGTATGAGTTCTTTGGCCCCTGTGATATGAAACAGGTCTTTTTTCCATAGTCTATTCCATTTCAAAAGTAGTAGGGGATGTAATGGGGAAGAGAATGGAAAATTGAACAAGAATAGAATCTATCTTGAGGGCATGAAAAGAAACTTTCTCGAGTAGGCAAGCCAAGGGCTGATTATCTCAGCTTCCAATTAGGTGTTTTGTCTGATGACTGAGATAATAATAATAACTGACATTTACACTGTACTTTCCTTAGTATAAGAGATTTTAGGGCTGGAAGGTACCTTAGAGGTCATCGAGGCCAACCCCTTGACTTTGTTGATGAGGAAACTAAGGCATAAAAAGGCTAAGTAATTTGCCCTTGAATGGGTCCCACAGTAGGGCAAATCTAGGACCATTTAATGCAGGTTCCCCAATTCCAAATCTAACTTTCCTCTCCACTACAGTGGTGTCAAACTCAAACAGAAATGGGGGTTGAGGATGGCACTAAACTATATGTAAGGATCCCTGCAGGCCACCTATTGACTTAGAAAACCACACATGTTAATATATTTCTTTTTTCTTAATATAACAACAAATTAAAATCAGAAAGGAACTACATTTTGATCTGGTTCGGGGCCTACTCATGAATATTGTCAACCCCGTGTTTGACACTATTACCCTACAGCGTGCTACCTCCCCTATGGTAGCCCCTTTGAGCCTTCCAACAACCTCTGAGGTAGGTATGATTCCGCCCATTTTGGAGATAGGGAAAGTGAAACTCACAGAGATTTAGTAACTTGTACATGGTCACACAGCTAGAGTCTGATTTGGAACCCAAATCTTTCTGAGTCTCAACTTCACAGCTTTCTCGAGGACACTGTTCTACTTCTAAAAATGAACTTTCTGAAGTGAGATTAAAACCTGACTCATCTAGCAAAATATGGATTTGTTGACCTTGTTCTGTGATGGTTATCAGTTCTTGGGATACACAAGGGGCTCAGTCTGACTGACAATTTGGGGAACCTCTAGATAGGAGGCATTTCTAGGACACAGCTTGACATCATAGAAGAAATGACTATCATTTTAAGAGTTAGAAAACTTACCTTCAAGGCTCCATTCTATCATTTACTAGCTGTGTGACTCGGCAGTTCTAAACTTTTCTGAATCTTAGTTTCCTCACCTATGGCAATAAAAATACATGAACTAGCTACCTCTGTAGGCTGTGAGAAAAGCACTTTGTTAACTTTAATGTGAATTATTATCATTATGTTATTGTTGGTATTGTCTCCAATGTTGTTACAGAGTACAGAAGAAACTCCATTTATTTCAGGATAACAACTAAAATAGATCAGGATCCCCAGAGGGATGCCTTGAATTGTCTTCCCTTCCAGTAGGAGCCAGGTTGGTGAGAAAAGAAAACAATCGAATAATAGAATATTAGCGATGAAAGGAATCTTCAAAATTATTTTGTCCAGCTACCTTATTTTACTTTGTATTCCCCCAAAATGGCTAAAGGCCAGATCCCTCTTCCTGCCCAGAATTGGCCTCTTTAGAAATCCTCGAAGATGCCCCAGAGTTTAAGGCCACCTGGGAATGTGGTTGCCACCCAGGCAGCCCATTCTTGTCCTGGTATGTGGTTTGTGGACTTCTAAGCCCCACTAGGAGGCGCCAGATTGTCAGGGAAATCTTTTTTCCATATTTGATTTGCTTTTTTCCTATCTCCCCTCCAACTGTGTCTCCTTTCCCATCATATCTAAGTACACAGCTGTCAAGTCTACCCTGCTGTCCACAGTCCTTACCTCCCCTCTCTCCTCAATCTCTTCCGTTGATGGTTTTGTGGATGTTTGTATCTCTGAGAAATTCTATGGGTTTGCCAACAGACCTGTAACATGGCTGGAGGAAGCTCTCTTGGGCTAAAGTCGAATGTGTTTATTATAGAATTACCCAGCCTCCATTCATCAAATGCCTTTAAGTGAGCACCATAAAGTCAATGAAAATTTGGAGGCTCAGTGAAATTCACATGGCCTGATGACTTTACCTATCAAATTGTCGTTTCTCTACATAGGATTAACGCACATATTCCAGGACCTAATAAGCTATTAAAGCTTACAGCTGCACTGGGACTATATATGGTCCTCAAGTTAGCCCCAAACAGTACCTAATGACAGCTGTTTGTTGACGAATCAGGGGCAAATTGAATAATAGGTTCAGAGGATTATAGCTCTGGAGCTGGAAAGCTGGTCATGGGCTACATCTAGTCCAGCCCCTTAATTTGGCGCAACTAGGTGGAGCAGTGGCTAGAGCGCCAGGCCTGCAGTCAAGAAGTCTCATCTTCCTGAGTTCAAATCTGGCCTCAGACATTTACTAGCTGTGTGACCCTGGGCAAGTCACTTAACCCTGTTTGCCTCTGTTTTTTCATCTGTAAAATCAACTGGAGAAGAAAATGACAAACCACTCCAGTATCTCTGCCAAGAAAACCCCAAATCGGGTCACCAAGAGTGGGGTAGGACTGAACCACAACAACAACAACAAAAAAAAATTTAGGATTTTCTTTCTTTTTAATTGTCCTCTAGACCTTTGTTTGTGCCTGCTATTAGGAAGTCTGCTAGTTTTCTGGGTTTTTCTATATTTTCTGAAATCCATAGCATCTCTTGCTATGGATTTCAGAGAAAAATTCTGAGCAATAATAAATAATAAAGCTTGATGATTATCATTTCAAAAGATCAGACCTAAAAGGAATTTAAGAAAGTTACCATATCCAATTCTTCATTTTATGTATGTGAAAATTGAGGCGGAGAGTGACTTGCTCAAGGTCATACAGTTAATTATAATAATGACCAATATTTAGTTGGGCCTTTAATATTTGAGCACTTCTCATTTGCAATAAGCTATCTGAACCAGGATTTAAACTCAGGCCCTCTGCCTCCAAAACCAGCACTTCTCTCAATACCCCAACTGAAATTAAATTCTGCTGTGCCTTAGTTTTCATATATAGTCATGAGAGAAAAGAAAAGGGAAGGAAAGGAAAGAAAAAAAAAAGAAGAGAAAAGGAAAAAGAGGGGGGAAAGGAAAGAAAAGGAAAAAAGAAGGAAAAGAAAGGACAGAAAGGGAAGGGAAGGGAAAAGGAAAGGGATATTTCCTGGCAATTAACCATCTGGTGATAAGCCTCTTTGAATTCAGCTAGTCTGGGAGTTATCAGACAATGGGGGTGGGGGCCAGACTCCAAACCTTTCCAGTTCAATAATATCTGTCAAAGCACACCTGAGGTCTCCTCCACACCCCAGTGAGGCATTCATGTATTATTTTAACAAAAGTAGGTTATGGTTACTGGTGGTAATAACTCAAGAGCCAGAATGGCATAGTGAATAGATAGCTGACTTGAAGCCAAGATCTGCGTTCAAATCTTTTCTCATACACATACTAACCGTGTGACCCTGGGTGAGTCACTTACCTTCTTAGGGCTCTAGACAGATCTAAGACTGTAATTTGTAGAAAATATGCTGACCTTCATCAGTGAAGGGAATTACTTCACCTGGTAATTCCTTGTACAAATGAAATCAGAGCTCTAGTCTTTATTGTGATAACACTTCACTTTTATATTACATTGTAGGGCAGTACTTTCAAACTTAAATAGAAAAGGGGGCCAGTAAAACATACTAAGGATCCCTGAGGGCCACATAGTGACTTAGAAAGCCACATATTAACACAATCTCCCTTTTTATTGTATTTTCATTTATTCTGTTCAGCGATTCCCAATTACATTCAGGGCTTTTTTCCTGCTGCGGGGCCTGCATCCAACATCTCTCCTCTAGAGTTTCAGAATACTTTCATTTTATCACATCTGCTTCTTACTTGAAATACCTGTTTTCCCAAAGGTGATGTATTATTATCCCCATTTTATGGGTTTTACATAGCTGATTTTTTTTCATGGTTGGGACCTGTAATTTCACCTGTGAGGGTAACTGCCTAGTAGGGAAACTCCCTCTACTGATGCAAATGGACAACTAATTCCTCTGATTTATGGTCTTTGCTTAGAGGATTGTCTGGGGCACAGAAAGGTGAAGAAACTTGTTCGTGGTCCCAATGCTGATGGAGAATCAGAGGCAAGATGTTGACTTGGGTCTTCCTTACTCCAGGGTCTGTCCTCTACCCCATACGGGATACAGGTGCTCATCTCATAGTGATGTTGCACATTTAAAGCATTATCTCCTTTGATTTTTATAACAGCCCTGTAAGAAGTAAGAAAGGCTGATAGGGGATAGAAGATAGAGCCTTGGACTAAGAATCAGGAAGAACTTGTTCAAATTCTTCCTCAGATGCTTGCTAACCATGTGACCCTTAGCAAATCATTTAGCTTCTCTTGGACTTGGTTTTCTCATCTGTAAAATGGCCCCTCCCTCCCAGGGTTGTGAGGATAAAATGAAATAACATTTGCAAAGCACTTTGCAAACCTTACAGCATTATATAAGAGCTAGCTATTATTACCCATATTATCAATGTTTATAAGGAAGAACTATCATCATTATTATCCCCATTTTAAAGATGAGAAAACTGCCACAGAGAAACTGAGAGACATAGCCGAGGTCATGTGGTTAGCACCAGAGACGTGATTCAGACCCAGGTCTGTCCTACTTCCAGAACTCCTAAGTCCAGAACTCTATCTGCCTCTCTGGGACTCCTGAGATGAGGAAAGTGAGACCCAGGTTAATTACTTTACCCCAAGGGACACACCTAGTAAGTAGGTAGGGCAGGTCACAACCCTGGTTTCCTGAGATAGATTTTAAGTCCCATCATTTCCAAGATACAGAAACTTAAAATCTTTCCACAAGTAATATTTTCCCATTTTATTCTCTTTGGGTGCTCTCAAAACCAGGAGAATACATAGGATTTGATAGATTTATTACCAGGTATCCAGTGCCCTCTTATTTAGTTTCTTTCAACTTTGCAAAAACCTCTGCTAAAGGAAGGGTCTGATAGCAATCATTCACACCTTAGTATGAATGTGTTGTGAGTTACCTCTTCTGGGAGAATTCAAAATATAAGTCTTCTTTCTCATTTGGGAATGAGGTTTTGGCATCTGTTAAAGGACATTCATTCAGCAGGTGGGGGGAGGAGGAGGAGGAGGAGGAGGAGGAGGAGGAGGAGGAAGAGGAGACAATTTCTTGGCTCCTTGAAATCTCATAGATAAAGTTCTCTAGTCTGTCCAGGCAATAAAGATGAACTTTACTTGCGGATTAAATAAAAACAAACCAGGAATCTGCTTTTTTTATAGCTTACCAAAAGTATCTTGCCACCCACTGTAAGGCAGCAAGATCTACACAGCGCCTTTGGAAATACCAACAAATGATCACCTTCTCCAGGTGTCTCAGTCTTCAGCAAAAACTCTCTCCATTCCCAGAGCTGATTCTCTGCTCTCTGCCATTCCTATGGTGTGTGATACTTCTTCTCTGGGTAAAGTCTTGCACAGTTCGATAGAACGGGAAGCAAAAATTGTCCCTATGATTGTGCTCAAGAATGTGATAAGGCAGTCCCAATTAATTGCCAGAGGCAACCTGTTACAGTGGAAAGCTTGGAGGACTTGGAGTCACAGCTGAGACACTTGTCAGCTTTACAACAATGCACATGCCAGTTAATGTCTTAGGACTCAGTTTCCCCATCTGCAAAATGGCGATAATAACATTTGTGCTGCCTGCCTCAGGGGGCTACTGTAAGGAAAGTACTTTGCAAAGAAACAAGTTATGATTATGACTAATGGGGGACTGATGGGCTAGAAATGTTTTTTTCTTTTTTCTTTCCTTTTCTTTTTCTTCCTTCCTTCCTTCCTTCCCTCCTTCCTTCCTTTCTTTTTGTTTGTTGGCCCCTTGATTTTTGTCAAGTCTCTGCCTGCCTCCATATAAAATTTCATGTGAAAATGTAAGGGGAATACTAAGGAATGCAGCCTAGCTTGTCTGTCTTTCCACCGTAGGAAAGCTTGTGGCCTCCATCCTTTGGTCCTTGCTCTGGCAAAGTTCCCATGAACCTCAGTGGGAACCCTGCCAGAAGCAAGATGGTGAGGCTGGCCCCAGTGTTGTCAAAGCAAATTAGCTCTGTCTATCTTCCTGGCTGAGTGCTGGAGTTCTTTGCACTCCTTTATTTGGTTTTTAACCGCTTGTGGTTTAGCATATTTGTATCTCCACGAATAGCCAGACCTTTAAAATGTGGTATGGTTCTTTTTTTTATGAGGGAAGTAAATTTAATTTACAGGATAGACATAATATGCATGTGTCCACACACACACACACACACACACACACACACAGCATATTGATCAAACCAGTTTTCCTTTAGCATATTTAATATGCAAAGAGGGTGAAGCATTTCTCTAGCATTAACATACTCTGTTCCATCCAGAATCAGAGAAACAGGACTGATAAGTACCTTGCAGAGTTTTTAGCCTTTCTCTGAGATAGCATCAGTAAACAGGCGTTGGTAAACTTAATCTAATAGATTGGGCAATGGCTAAAGCTGAAGCTATGGGATGCCAAAAATAACAGCCAGTCTAATCAGTGAAAAAAAAAATCAGTTTAGCTGTCTCTAGGACTGAATGGACCTGTTGTTTGACTTGAGTGTCTGGTCAGTTCTGTCAAAATGTCATTCTGGGAGCCACATTCTAGGAGGACAGCCTAAAAGAGAAGACAGAATGGTCTGTAGCTGGGCTTTGATTATTTGAGCTAAAGTTGCAAGAAAGAGACCCTATTAAATAGGGAAACACAGATCTGGGACTAGGTGGGGCCTTAGAGGCCATCTCATCTCATCTGGTTCCTTATAATACAGATGAGAAAACTGAGGCCCGAAGAGTTTCAGTAACTAGGCAGTGCCGTGGATGGAGCACTGAACCTGTAGTCAGCAAGATCGAGTTCCAATCACACCTCAGACACTTGCTAGATGTGTGAGTCTGGGCAAGTCATTTTCCCTATCTCAGACTCAGTTTCCTCATACATAAAAATAGGGATAAGAATAGCACCTACCTCTCATATAATCTTATCTGGTACTTCCAACAACCCCAAGAGATAGTTTCTATTATTATACAATTATGTAATATGTAGATATATATATATATATATAGATAGATATATATATCACGTGTATTTGTATAAAGTGATGAAGTGTTTGGCAATATTTAAAAAACAATACAAATGCTAGCTATTAAAGTGACTTGGCCAGGATCACACAGGCAGTAAGTAGAAGGTCCTTCAGTTCGAAATCCAGAGCACTTACAACTTGGTCAAGGTGTTTTCGTGAATAATCCAAACTTGTTAATCCTTAACCGTGAGATGGGCTCATGGGATCGTAGACCTAGAACTGGTAGGACTTTAGAAGCCTTCTAGCCCAATGCTTTCATTCTACAAATGGGGAAACTGAGGCCCAAGGAAGTTAATAGATTTGCCCAAAGCTACATAAGCAGAAAATACCAAAGGTAATATTTGAACCCAGGTCCCCTGACTCCGGAGTCAATTCTCTTTCCACTGTGACTCACTGATGCAGCACACACTCAGATCTTTAGATGAGAGGTTCCTAACCTAGAGTCCACAGATAGATTTCAGAGGATTCCTGAACTTAGGTAGGAAAAAAAAATTACATTTCTATCTCAGTATAATCAGTTGCCCTTGTAATCCTGTATGTTTTGTGCTATGCACTTTAAAATATTATTCTGAGAAGGGAAAAGGGGATCCATAGGCTTCACCGCAGTGCCAAAGGGATCCGTGACACAAATGAGGTTTTTCTACACCCACCCTACTGTACATTCAGCCATAAGCCCCATTATCAGTCACAGAGCTAGGGGAAAAGGAGAAGGGGGAGGCGGAAATAATCCACAAAACAGATATTTCACTTACAGATCATTCAGCTATCTTGAGCTTCGAGTGGCTATAAAATCTTACCCATATTTTGCCTTCATTTATGTATTCATTTTGCGGGCCTCCTGCCTCATCCCACAAAACTTTGCCAAATAACAAAACGTTGATCCGTATTAAAAACATTTGAAGGAAGCTCACCCAAAGTGTCTGTGAAACTCTGAGCGTACATGAAAAGATGTTGAGAAATATAGGCGGGCATCATGTACAGCATTCCACATAATAAACTTCACATTCTCCCATAATAAACTGTTAGCTAATCAAGTTCAGAGCTTTATGAAACAATAGGAGAGAAGTGACAATACTGTCATTTGTATATTTTCACTCAGTTCTCTAATGGAAAGCTTTTTTTCCTCTGCCAAGTCATTCCTGACAATGTTAATGATTCACTATAAAGCAGTTTCTGGGCTATGATTTGTGACATTCAGACGGGTTAGATAGGAGGGCCCGGCAGGTTTCCGGGGAGTGTTTGGGATGCAGAAATGCCTTGAAGATAGCACTTTGTTATATTTAGGACAAGTATGACATCCCACTTCAAGGAAGAGGCCCCTATACATATTGAGAAGGGATTTCTATGGTTTAAGTGGGGAGGAGAAGGTTGCTTTAAAAGAATGCCTCTGTGTGTGTTTTTGAGGCAGACATAAAGATAGGAGGTAGAGAAATGGAGGCAGGAGGCAGAAGGATTATGGATAATGGAAGAATTTTGCCTGAGGGTATATGCCTGCTTTGCCTATTCCTGTATAACTAGAATATTTATAATTCAAATACTTATCTTTAATAATTAAAAACCAAGGAATATTAAAGACAAAAGGTAGAGAATATTATGTACACATGTGTAGGCATCATGCATTAAATCCCTACCATTGCAAAATGCAGCAAGAGGCAGATTTAAAAGGAGGTTAAAAAGTGAATATTTTAAAATGGCTTGGAAAACAGAATTTCTAATTCACTCCAGTTCTGCCAGAAGTGATACCCTTACTTCTGATTTCTACACACACCATCAGTCATGGGGAGAGATACTAAAAATACCCTACGCGGCAGTTTGACATCAGCACATCAACAATTAAAACGTGGGTACAAATATTTCTGATTTTTTTCTCCAAACCATCAAGTTTTCCTCCTGATTTATGGAAGCCAAGGATTTGCAAAGGAAGGAAGAAAAAGAAAATGCAAAGTCATTTTGGCTTGTTTTCACAGAATACTTAGTTGCACGGTCTGTGTAAACTCGCCTTTACAATGGAATGTAAGACTCTACCACCGCCAGGAATGCTCTCTGATCTTCTCCCTTTCCTCAGACAGCAAAGAAAGAAAGGGAAAAAAAAGGATTGCTCTGGATTGAGAAGAATGTTTGAAAAGAGAAAGAGACCTCAACTCTGCCCCCCAGTTTTATAAAGCTGTCAATTATCACCATGATTACAATGAAAATACTGATATGAAAAAATATCATAACTCTGTGAAAAGAGAAATAATGACTCCCCCCGCAAAGGAAATTAATAAGTCTATTTCACATGAATATTAAAAAGGTTTAAAGAATGTAATCTGGGACCAAAAGAGCAACAGTTTAAATTTCAAAAACAGAAAAGCAGAAAGCTTAGCAGCCAAAATATGGGTAAATGAAGAGCCTGAGTGAAATGATGGATGCATAAATGGCCAGGTGTCTACTGTTACTGTTGTTACAAAGTAAGTGGCCTTCATGGAAGTGGAATTATGGCTGGTAGTTTCAACTGGTGTTTAAAAAATCGGAGGTGTTAATATTTACACCTCCGCTCATTATGTTGAAGAAGAAATTAATAAAGAATTAAGCATCCATATCTTTTTGCTTCTCTAACATGCCAAGTGATTCCTAGTTGAACATTAACTCAACCTGACAATAACAAAGTGTGTAGGGAGGAGACAGGAGAGCAAGTCTTGTGTGCCCCTCTGCTACGCACCTACGCATTAAAAGAATGGCACTGATTAATAATTAGGCCATTATGTTGTGCTCGTAATAAAATGGCAAGTTACACCAAAGATTAATGATTATAATGTCAGTTATTTTCAGGACCAGGCCAAAGGTCCACCTGGTGTGACACCTGTTGTAAGAGTGGTGTCCCTCCCCCCGTTCATGCCACTACTGCAGCACTATGGACCAGAACAGTGTTATGAAAAGGCAGGTGATTTCACCAGTCATCCACAGCTGCAACATGGTGCATGTATACCAGCCATTGCTGGGTTTCACATTCTCCCTGGTAAAGGGAGATAATAAAGTGACCTGAACGGTTTATTCCTTCTCAGAAAAACATAAATATTAAAATGGATTTTAAACAGAACTGGGGGGGAGGGAACTCTCCCAGATAAATATATTTTTGAACAGAAAAATAGAATTCTTGTTTATAAGCCTGTCTGAAGGTAGAGATTTTGAACACTTTTTGAACTCTTTTATTTCAAATTAATCTGGAAGCTTAGAGTCTTAAAGAATTATATGGATCATTGAGTGGTTAAAGGACTTGCCAGTTGCCATGGAACTAGTATAGGTCAGAGTCAGGATATAATCCTAGGTCTTCCCATCTCCAAGGCCAATTCTCCCTCCACCACCAAGTGCCACCAACTCTCCCATCCTCTTGCCTTATGATTCCATCATCCCCAAATCTTGCAGTTACCTATTCTCTTTAACTCCTTTCCTTATTTTGTCAAACTATGGCACATTGGAAAGAGCCAGAAGACCTGAGTTCTAGTCATAGTTCTTATACTTATTAACCTATCTGAATTTCAGTTCCCCCATCTGTTAAATGAACGTAATAATTCTATTCACTAGCATCTATATAGTTTGCAAAGCCATTTACAAATATTATCTCAATTTTTCCTCATAACAACTATGGGGGAGGGATTAAGGGCTATTATTATCCCCATCTTACAGATGAGGAAATGGAGACAGACAGGTTAAATACTTGCTCAGGGTCACCCAACTAGGCAAGCATCTGAGGCGGGATTTGAACTCAGGTCTTCCTGACTCCAAATCCAGAGCCCTAGCCACTGTGCCATATTGCTGCCAATAATATTTAAGCTACCTGTCTCATAGATTTACGTGAAGAAAGTACCTTACAAAGTACAATGCATTATGTATACATACGTGTGTAATAGTTATATTTCATTCTGTGAAGTGCAATATGTATTATAAAATGATTGGCTCACCAGGAGGTAACTTTCTATATTTTCTTTTCTGCTGCTCAAAGACTCTTTCAACAAAGTACGATATTAAAACTTGAAAGCAAAGTATGGAGCAATCCTCACTGATGCCCAATTCACTGCAAATGGTAATGTTAAATGAGAGTCACCCTGATTTTTATTATTTGACTCTGTAGTATTTAACTCCCTGCCCTGCTGCAGTTGTCACTGACGCAGGCTGCCTAAGTATTTTGGAAAAGCTTATCTTTCTTATTTGTTCTAAATGTAATGGCTATTAATTTCACACTGTGCGCCCCACTGTTCTCATATTAGTTGGCAGATTTTTCTTTATCCCTTCATAAAGTTAAAAATTTCAATCAAGTTGTTTCTGTCTTTTTTTTCATTCTCAGCATGATAATAGCTGGTTTTGCAACTTCCTATAATGTGTAAATTCTCCTGTAACTTTATCTATCCTAGTTGCCCTTCTCCAAGATTAATGCCTAATTCTCAAGAAGAAATTGCTTTTTCATTTTTATTTTTGTAAAGATTTGCATTCCCTCAGTCCCTTTCCCATTCCCCCACAAATCTCTCTCAAGAGGAACTGTATATCTCTGGCTAAGGGAGTATTCTAGGTTTTCATGTAGCAACATACTCAACAGAACATTTTTCCAGACTTTTATTCAGTTTATCTTTTCAATTACTTTTACATAAAATAGAAGATCTTGAGGGAAGTCTATCCAACCCTACAAATAAGAATAATCTGCCTTCTGACATGCTGCCTATCTCTGGCATAATTTCCTGCATTTTCCTCCCAAGATAACAACCTTTCATTCCCAAAACAGATAATTATTATGAATATCTGATGAGTCTTTTAGACTTCAGCAGAAATTTTTGTTGGTATACCAGCTGGTGGCCCATGAATTTATCTATTAACTACAGGAATCACATGTGACTTTCTTGGTTTTATATCTTGGTGGTGCTGTAAGCCAATCCTTGAATGCTGGTATGGTTGTACTGATGCCACTCTTAAGGTCCCTATGCTTTCTGGTTTAGTTTAGACCTCTGATCCGACTGGTTCTGTGCTTACTGTATAACACTACCTCTCACCCTCCATGCCCAACCCACAGCAGCATTGAGATCTGTTCTAAAGAGAAAGCAAATCTCAAATAGTCTCCTAGATTCTACTCCTTCCTGCCTGCCTCTTTGTACATTGCATGCCTAAAGACAGAGCTAGGAGCTAGTGAGGTATAGATAGAACATCTACTTTGTCCCCGCTTCACTGTATCCCCATAGCCCTCTTCTTTTCCATTTTGAAGTATTTTTAAAAAGCATAACTTCCCTAAGAATTGAACATTGTTCTTCAAATTCAGAGAACCATGTGAAGATTTACCTGAATGGATGAAGAATGAAGAAAACAGGACCAAAAAATATGTAGATATATGTATGTATGTATATATCTATTTATTGTTGTTGAGTTGTTCAGCATTGTCCAATTCTTTGTGACCCCATTTGGAGTTTCCTTGGCAAAGAACTGGAGTCATTTGCCATTTCTTTCTCCAGCTCATTTTACAAATGAGGAAACTTAGGCAAACAAGGTTAAGTGACTTGCCCAGGGTCACACAGCTAGTAAGTATGCAAAGCCACATTTCAACTCAAGTATTCCTGCTTCCAGGCTCAGTGCTCTATCCACTATGCCCTCTAGCAGTGTATATCTATCTATGTCCTTATCTATATCCATATCTATATCTATCATCTATATCTATATCCATATCTATGTCTATGTGTGTGTATATGTGTATAAGTTTATACACACGTGTATAATTTTATATGTAGTCATATATAGTTACATAATTGTTGCGTATGATCACATAGTTATATATTATGCTGTTATGGTTACGCAGTTATAATTGTTATAATTATACGTGCATGTCTGTATTTACATGTGTTGTGTATAGATATGTGTGTACATGTACATATATGTGTGCATAGATATATGTGTGTTGCATGTGTTACACACATACGTATTTATATGAAGAAAGAGAGAGAACAATGTAAAATGGAAGACCAAAAAATAAAATTAAATCATATATCTATTCATGACCCTCAGAGAAGAGTTAAAAACCCCAGAGAAGAAGCCTACGGATATGAGTTCTCTGAGGAAGAGACAAAAAGAGAGATCAAAGGACCCAAGGATTAAACCTTGGGAAACAAACACAGACTGGGATCAGGAGATAATCAGAGCCCTCACAGGAGACAGAGAGGAGATAGTCAGAGGGTTAGGAGAAAAATTAAGATAGAGAAAAGTCACAGAGACCAAGGAGGAAGAGAATTTTAAGATAGAGGCATGTAAGTAAAATACTATAGAGAAGTCAAGGAGAATGAGGACTGAGAAAAGACCACTGGATTGGACAAATTCACTGATGACCTTTGAGAGCCCAGTTTCAGTAGTGATGAAGACAGATGACTGATTGTGGGAGATAAATACTGGTGTTGATTAATGAGAGCTGAAGAAAGAGAAAAAGCAGGCATCGACCACACATTCCAAAACTTTGACAGTGAATAGTAAGAGAGGAATAATACAGTGTTGTGAAGAGTCATCAGGGTCAAACAAAGGGGTTTTTTTGTTTTGTTTTGTTTTCAGGATACAGAAGACATGGAAATGTTTGAAGACAGAGAAGAAAGAGCCAATGGAGGAGAGATTGAAGCTGCCAAGGAAAGAAGAATAAATACAGACCTTCAGGAAGACAGAATCAGGAACAAAAATGGAGGGGTCAGCCTTGGCAAAGAGGGATGGCTCTTCCTCTGGCCAGTCCTTTGTTTCAATAGATGAAAACTGATTGTGGATTTTACATGAAACATTTCTTACCAAAAGCTCTAAGGCTTCCACATCTTCTAATTCGTTTCCCTCCACAACACCTCTATAACAGCAAAAATAATTCTATCACAACTAATATGTACAACCTTTTAAGATTTATAAATGTTCTCCTTACTACATCCCTATGAAATAAGTAGGGTAAGTATTCTTTTCCCTATTTTATAGACAAGAAGTTTGAAAATGAGAAGTTAAGGGATTCAAACCTGTCCAGATACTGAAGTAGGATTAAAATCTAGGTTTTCTAACTCTAACTACTATATTCCATTCAAAGGATAGAGGGGCTTTGAAACTAAGTCATTGAAAGGACATATTAAGATCTTAGAACACACAGGCATTTTGTAAGTTGAGTACAATTTTCTTGACATAATAATAATGCAGTAATAATAATTTTGTTTTGCTTCTTGTTTGTTAGAATATGATATTAATACAATGCTAAGATAATATAGTCTCTTTTGTGTCCATGATACTTTCCTCCTTCCATCTCCTCCCGAAACTTGTCTTGTCCCCACAATCATAAAATCATAATCATATTCTCTCTCTCTCTCTCTCTCTCTCTCTCTCTCTCTCTCTCTCTCTCTCTCTCCCTTCCTCTCTCTGTATCTCTGTCTCTCCATTTCTATTGCTCCCTCTGTCTCTGCCTCTACGTCTCTGTCTCTCTGTCTCTTTCTGTCTCTGTCTCTCTGTATCTCTCTGTCTTTCTCTGTCTCTCTCTCTCTGTCTCTGTCTCACACACACACATTTTCACTGTCTCCCTATCTACTAACTCCTTCCTGCAGCTTACAAACTTATTCATCTCCTCCATCCCTAAAATAAAATATAGTGACTTGACCCTACAATTTCCTTAAACCACTGTTCTATCTCTTTCCTCCCTTTCATAGACAACTTGCTGTCCTTTCCCTCACTTCTCTAATATAGCTCCATCCAAAGTTTGCATGATTTCTTGATTGCCAAATCTGATGATCTTTACTCAATCCTCTTCCTCTTTGACTCCTCTGCAGCATCTGATGCTAATGACCACCTCCTTCTCCTAAATACTCTCTACTTCCTAAGTTTTTGTGATGCTCCTCTCTCCTTGGTTTCTTCTTGCTTGTTGGGCGATACCCTTTTCTGGATTATTATTCATCTTCCTCCCCTTATTTAGAGAGGTAAGACAGGGCTCTTCTCTCTCTACATTCTCCTCTTGGTGATCTAATTAGTTCCCATAGATTCAACTATCCATGAAGGATACATAATAAATGCTTCCCATATGAATGAATGAATGACAAAAGTTGCACGAGATGAAAAGCCATCAATGAGTTTTAATTTGCAATTTGTAGGAGGGCCTGCATCAATGAAATCACTAATCTACTGAAGAATTGAAGTACATAGCATCAATAATATCAAAGCAATAGGTTCTCTCATTTAAGATACAGTTTGTTTCACTGTGTTCCTTCACCAAAGACTGGGCAGCCATCCTACAAATGTGTTATCAATCACAGAGAGGAGTAGGTGCAAGAATGTGGAAAAAAGGATTAATATGAAACCATCACCATTTCTAGAAAACCAACTCAAAGTTCAGGCCCTATTGACTGGATTGCTAAAGTCACCTTTTCAAGAAATAGTGCATGGGTTGCAATTTTCAGAACGTTTTTGTGTCCCATTATTTCATTTGCTTCTCATCCTACGGAGTATCTAGGGTAGACATTTTATATATAAAGACATTGGTAGTCCAAAATTGTAATAGAATGCCCAAGGTCATATGGAAACTGTGAAAAATGACATTTAATATATCTTTTGTTTTCCTAATATGGGTGAGATGCAGATTATAACCCATTCCTACTCTCTTATGATGACAGCCTTATCCACATCCTTCCATGAATAATCCAAAGTGGGTCTTCCAAACATGCTGGGGCATTATGTGAATGCCAAAGGAGCACATAGACAATCCATTCATTTATCATTGCCCTCGATACATGAGCAGTCCACCTCCTTTTTCCAGTAATACATATTTCTAATCCATGAGGTTAATATGTCGTAGTGGAATAAGTGCTGAGTTTAGAATCAAAAGACCTAGGTTTAAATCCTGGTTCTAATATGACCTCTGTATCTTTGGGCAAGTCACTCGACATCCATTTCCTCACTTGTAAAATAAAGGAGTTGGACTGGATAATCTTTGAGGTTCCTTCCAGCTCTATGAGCCACTACTTCTCCAGTGTAGTCTTTAGCTATCAATATGTTACAGTTCACTTGTGCCCAGCATGCATTTCTCCACTGCCCTGTGGGTGAATAGGAAGTTAAATTCTTCAGAATCAAGCATTCCAGGATTCCCAAACATGCAGCATCACTGGAAAATATTAGATGGGCTTTTGTTTCAGGGAGAAGCTTGATCTTGTTAAAAGAACTGTGTAATTATGCAAAGGCAATCTCAGCTTCTATCCTCCTGTTGCTTGAATCTGGGCTCAGTTCCCTGTCCAGCCACATTATCCATCTATCCAATTGGATGATAGTCTGTGTAACAGGACTTCTTTATCTGCTATTTTCTTCTGTATTTTTGGTTAGACTGAACTTTCTTGAGTGATTATGGATCTCAGTTTCCTCATCTGTAAAACGAGCAGGAGAAGGAAATGACAAACCATTCTATTATCTTTGCCAAGAAAACCGCAAATGGGGTCACGAAGAGTCAGACGTGACTGAAATGACTGAAAAAGTGTGTCCCAGGGCTTCGGGCATTTAGTGCAATATCATCTGAAACCAGGAATATCTGGGAGACCTCAACATCGATAGCAGGGGTTTTACCCTATTTTGTGTTTCATATGAAGCCTATGGATTCCTTCATTGAATAATGTTTTTAAATGAATGAAACAAAATGCATAGGATTACCAAGGAAACCACTTACATTGAAATACATTTATCAAAATATTTTTTTTAAATAATAACATCACAGACCCTAGTTTGAAAACCCCTGGCTGGAAAATCCTTCTTTATTTAAAGTGTTCTGGGCATCCTTCATGACAATAGCAAATACCTTTGGCAAGCTTAACTCTCCCTATTTTATGCCTCACTTGATATTTATAATCAGAGAATAATCAAATAAAGTTATCCCTGTTATTAATTACATCTTTCAAGAAATCCTGCATGATTTTGACAAATGCATGGGAGACACCTTGTTGGAGGAAAGACTTACAAGGTAGTGTTTATTCAATTGAATCAAATGCTTTTTTTTTCATAGTCAACAAACAATAAGCATTGTGAAAATGTGTATACTCTGTACATTTCAATCAATTGCAGGCTTATAAAGATATGGTCTACTGTAAAATGTTTGATGTGAATGCATGCCTATTTCTTTCTCATACCTTCATTAAGGATGACCTTAAAGTAAGTATAAACTATTTTCATAAAGATTTGAAAGGGGCAAAAAATACATTTGTGGATGATTAATTAATATTATCTTAATTGCCTGTTTAGTAATAATAAAATCCTCAAAGAGACCTGAAATCTCTGGCTCAAGGCATATAGGCATTTTAATCAATATAATATGAAAGTTCCAAATTGCTTACCAGAATGGTTAGCCAATTCATGGTATATCAGTGGGTCTGTATTTCTGCAATCCCTATACTTTAAATGTTTCCATTTATTATCAGGTTTTTTTTTTTCAATTTTATTGGGTTTGAGCTGAAACCTGAAATTTGTTTGATTTCATTTCTCTTATTATTAGTTTCTTAGAGAATTATTTTATATGCTCATTTATAGTTTGCTACTTTTCTTTTGAAAATTACTTTTTTTGTGAACTAATCCGACCGTTCTGGAGAGCAATTTGGAACTATGCCCAAAGGGCTTACAAACTGTATATATCCTTTGATCCAGAAATACCAAAGAAACATCCCAAAGAAATCAAAAGAGGGGGAGAGGACATATTTGTACAAAAATATTATAACAGCTCTTTTTGTCGTGGTTAAGAATTGGACATCGAAGGGATACCCATCAATTGGGGAGTGACTGAACAAATTTTTATATATAGTTGTAATGTAATATTATTGTGCTATAAGAAATGATGAACAAGATGATTTCAGAAAAACCTGGAAAGAGTTACATGAACTGATACAGAGTGAAGTGAGCAGAACCAGGAGAACATTATACACAGTAACAGCAATATTGTATGATGCACAACTGTGAATGCCTTACCTATTCTAAATAATGCAAAGATCCAAGACAATCCCAAAGGATTCATGATGAAAAAATGCTCTCTGCCTCCACAGAAAGAACTGAGGGAGTCTGAATATAGACCAAAGCATACTATTTTTTGCTTCTTTCCTTCCTTTCTCTTCTTTCCTTTCTTTTTTCTTCCTTTCTTGTTGGAGTTTTTTTTTTTTACACAAATGACTAATATGGAAATGTTTTACATGACTGCACATGTATAACCTATATCAGATTACTTTCCATCTCAGGGAGGGGGGAAGGAAGGAGGGAAGCATAGAATTTGGAACTCAAAACTTCACAAAAAAAAATGAATGTTTAAAATTGTTTTTAACATATAATAGAGGGAGATAAAATACTATTTAAAAAGAAAGAAAGAAAATTGCTTGTTCATTTCTTTTGAACATATCCATTATGAATGGCTCTTTGACTTACTTATCTGTGTTAGTTCCCAATATATCTGGGATATCAGACCCTTATCAGAGATTATTCAAGTACTTTTCCCCAGCTGACAACTTTCTTTCTGTACTAATTTTAATAGTGCACAAGTTTTCACCTTTCATGCAGTCAAAATTACCTGTTTTATGTTTTGTAATTTTCTTGTTTGATCATAAGAATCTTCCCCCTTAGCCACAGCTATGTACAACACTGGAACTTATTCTTATCTATATTTCTGAAGAGTGTGACCTTTAATGTGGGAGTTATGTATCTATTTTGAATTTGTTGAGTCATATGGTGTAAGGTACTGATCTAAAGCTAATACTTTCCATTTGTTCCAGCACTTCTTGTCAAAGAGGCTGTTTTTTCCCTAAGAAATTGAAGTTCTTGAATTTAGATTATTCTAGGTTATTGAGATAATTTTCTTTTTATTCTTCCTTATATAGTCTGTTCTACTGATTTATTTATTTATTTATATTTTTTTCGTTGATCCAAAGAATTGTTGTTGATTATTGCTTTATAACAATTTGAGATCTCAAAGAGCTATTCTCTTTCATTCCAATTTTTGTTTTCATTATTTTCTTTCAGATTCTAGACCTTCTGTTCTTTCAAATAAATTTCGTTATTGGCTTTTTCTCACTCTATTAAATATCCCCCTAGCAATATCATCATTTTTTATTATTTTAGTTTCCAAACCTCAGAAATTATATCATTCCAATTATTTAAATCATTTTTTCTTTAAAGAATGTTTTGTGATTTATGTCATGAATGTACCTTGGTAGATTAATTCCCAGATATTTAATGTATTTTGTAGGTATTTTGAATAGGACTTCCATTTGTATTATTTCCTCCTACTTTGTGCTATTGCTATAGAGAAATGTTGCTTCCCCTATTAATAGTCAAAGGATATGATTGGGAGATTTCAGAAGAAGAAATCAAAACTACATGAAAAAATGCTCTAAATCACTATCAATTAAAGAAATGCTAATTAAAACAATTCCAAGATACCACCTCACACCTATCATATTGGCTAACATGACAGAAAAGGAATATGACAAATACTTGAGGGGGGTGTAAAAAACTTGGGACACTAATACATTGTTGATGGAGTTGTGAACTGGTCCAACCATTCTGGAGAACAAATTGGAACTAAGCCCAAAAGGCTATAAAACTGCATGCCCTTTGACCCAGCAATACCATTACCAGGTCTGTATCTTAAAGAGACCAAAGAAAAGGGGTAAGGACATATTCATTCAAAAATATTTAAAGCAGCTCTTTTTGTCATGGCAAAGAACTGGAAATTGGGAGATATTCAACGATTGGCTATTGGCTGAACAAGTCATATGTGATTGTGATGGAATACTATTCTGCTGTTAGAAATGATGAGCAGGATGGTTTCAAGAAACCTGAGAGAAATGATTATTAAAAGCCAATGATTTGGGGAAATTTGGATTTCCCCCTTTATCTTTTACCCTCATTTTAAGACCTCAATCTCTAAAGGTTGAGCTAACCTTCTTCTCTATCCAGACTCCACCCAGGTGGAGCAGCTACTATGTTCTACTGAGGCTTGGGTGGAGATAAATTCTTTGAATAGACTGCCCAAGGCTGGGGCTAACCTAGAAATAAATTAAAGTTCAGGTCCAGCCCCTCCTTGTAATATTCATTCTCTCATTGTTAGCCAATCACAGTTGTTTGCCACCCTGGAGAATATACATTTTCCAAAGTGGTATTTAAGCCATGAGCCCACAACCATGATTTTCTTTGGTCTAGGAGAGAAATAGCCAAATGACCACCCTTTTGCTAAAATGCTGGCATTATTAATAAAATGATTAAATTACCCAGAAATCATGTCTCAAACCTTTTTAAATGACACAAAACCTAGAAAGTCTTTATCAACTGATATAAAGTGAAGAGAATAGAACTAGGAGAACATTGTATACAATGACAACAATATTGTAATGATGACCTACTGTGAATGACTTAGATATTCTCAGGAATACAATGATCCAAGATAATCCCAAAGGACTTGTGATGAAAAATTCTATCCAACTCCAGAGAAAGAATTGATGGAGTGTGAATTCAGATCGAAGCATACTTTTTAAACTTTATTTATTTTTCTTTGTGTGTGTGTGTTTTCTTTTGCAACATGGTTAATATGGAAATTTGTTTTGCATGACTTCATATGTATGGCCAATATCATATTGCTTGCGTTCTTAAGAGGTAGGGAAGCAATGAGAGGGAGGAAGAGCTTTTAGAATCTGATTTTTTTTAAAAAAGAATGTTAAAATAATTTTAGTGTAATTAGGAAAGATTTAACAAAATAAATAAAAACATAAAAAGAAATTTTGCTAATTTGGTGGATTTATTCTATATCTTGAAACATTACTATAATAATCAATTTCATATTTATGAAGTTATTTTATGCTCCATGCTCTATTTTTATGCTACTATGTCCATCACTACCCAACTCTCTGTCTTTTTTTTTAATGTTAAAAAATATTTTGTTGAATGTTTCCTATATAACACTGACAAATACTTCCTACTTCATCTCTTCAAGTGGTAAAATGAACAAAAGGTGGCATTCTATCTTTAATGACAAGCAACAACATGAGTTGGCCATAGCCATGAGGACTAAGCTGTTTTCCCATGAACTCTTGCTCAGCAGCTTTACCTTTTCTTTCTAATTTGTTGGGGTTTTTTTGCATTTGATCCCGTGTTTCTTCTTGGCTATGGATGGGTTCTGGTCAAATTCTGGGCTTTATATACTCATGGGGAAATATCAACAGGATAGTGACACATTATTATCTTGCCATTTGATGTCAAGTTTGACTTTGCCATGTTTTCTTTAACAATTAATTTCCTTTCCTTGGGCTTCAGTCGGCGCTTCGGTTACAGTCATCTGGAAAAGAAGAATATGTAGATTTGTAACAAACACAATATATAGGTCTTTTCTGGACTGGAATTTGCCAGCTAAAGACAACTTTACAGGTAAACATAGTTCTACATAAGGCTGATTTAACATCATTCTGGGTAATTAATAATAATAATAATAATAATAACTCATACTTACATAGTACTTCAAAATGTGCAAGCTGTTTTATAAATATTATCTCATTTAATTCTCACACAGTCCTGGGAGGTTAGAGGCTATTATTATCTCCATTTTACAGATGAGGAAACTGAGACAGCCAGTGGTTAATTGACTTGCCCAGAGTCACCTAGCTAGTAAGTGTCTAAGTAGGATTTTACCTCGGCTCTTCCTGATTCCAAGTTCAGTGCTCTGTACCACTTAGCTGTTTAATAAACACAGGTATCAGATGGTGTTAAAAAATGTTTTTAAAGGAAACCACTTTTTTTTTTCCCGAATACTCTTAGGATGCATGTTTCTACTTTAACCCTTGAGGGCTCTGTCCTAACAATACACCAGCAGAAGCTACATTCACCCAACCCTCATGCACAAGAAGCCTCTCAAAAATTTTCTCAAAGGAGGTATTTGTGATATATAGATGTGGACTTTTCATATAACAAGCAAATTTTTGGTCTCTCTCTTTATATTCTCAAACCAAGTTTTGTAAAATATTTTTCACCATCCTTTACATTGAAATCATTGAATATTAAAATATATATGTTGATTTATTCTGGAGAACCTTGTCAAGTTTGGGGGTGTTTTGGGTAGAATTTCTCTTCCTCATCATCTGCAGCAAATGAAAATATATAAGCTGCATTCGCCTTCATGGTAGTCTTTTTGTTTCTAGTGCTTATCGTGATTACTACAGTTTGAAATATACAAATGTTTCATGAAATTTGTCTTTGGACATAGAAGATAAAATCCCTGGCTTCCTTCAAGTTTTATCTAAAATGATACCTTCTTCAAGATGCCTCTCCCCATAATCCTCATACCAAATGCTGATGCCTTCTCTCTGAGATTGTTGTTCAGTCCGACCCTTCATGACCCCTGCAGACCATATCACAGCAATATTGTCCATGAGGCTTACTGGGAAAAGATACCGGAGTAGCTTGCCATTTCCTAGTGGATTAAGGTGAACAGAACTTAAGTGACATGTCTGGGGTCACACAGCTATGCATACATACATACATACATATGTGTATATATATATTTTATATGTGTATAGTTGTTTATATGCTATCTTTCATATTAGAATGTGAGCTCTGTAAGAACAAGATACATGTTTGTTTTTTTTTTCTTTCTTTGTATCCCCAACACTTAGCACAGTGCCTGGTCACTAGATTGTAAGTTCCTTGAAAGCAGAGGCAGAGACTATTTTGACCCTTCTTTGTATCTCCATCACTTGACACAGTGCCCAGCACATAGTACATATTTAATAAATGCATCCTCACTTTACTTGACATAGTAGGCATTTAATAAATGCTTATTGACTGACTGAAACATCTAAGGATAAAAGGTACTATATTATTCTTTTTAGCACGAACTTCCTTTTTTCCCATTCCATCTACAGAGAATGTCAACGGTGATACAATCCAGGTCCTCGAACAATACGTCCTCTCATTGGTCACGATACAAGGATCGTATATTTAAAGAACCAACAGCTAATTAATGTTTATTCTCTAAAACAACTGTCCTCCATCTCTCTGAACCACTCAGCCACTATCATTGCAAAGGCAGAATTCTGCATCTTGTGATCATGGACCATTTCATGTTTTTCTTCATCTTATGAGTTGTCATGGCCAAAGAATTAATCACAAAATAGCCCACCTCCAAGTGAGAAACCTTTTCTCGATCAGCTAGGATGGTCTCCCAAGGTGGATATAGAAGGCAGGACCATGCCCAAAGGCTTTCAAGAATGATAAAATCTCCCAGAGCTTAGTGTTTCATTGATATCATCTTTGAGAGCCCAAGATAACTTCTATACTAAGGCATCATTGGAGGACTTTGTGGTATAAAACTGATTCTGATTTTGTATAGCTAGCAGTGTGGGGTAGGGAGGGAGCAGCTAGATGGTACAGTGGATAGAGTGTCAACCCTGGAGTCAGGAGGATCCGAGTTCAAATGTGGCCTCAGACATTTACTAGCTGGGTGACCCTGGACAAGTCACTTAAGCCAGTTCACCTCAGTTTCCTCATTTGTAAAACGAGCTGGAGAAGGAAATAGTAAATCACTTTAGTATCTTTGCAAGAACACCCCAAAGGGGGGAGTCGGATATGATTAATTGATTAAACAACAAAAACAAGTTGGGTAGTAGCGGGGGTGTTGGACATCCCCAGAGGGTGTTACATAGAAAATGTTTCTTTCAGAAAGCTCTAAGACTTTTTACATCCTTTAGATCATTTTGCTCACAGAACCTCCCCTGCCAGATAAGGCAACAACAACACTAGTACACCCATTTTGTAGAGAGAAACAGAAGCACAGAGATTCTTTCTACTAGATGACACTGTCTCTCCAGGGAAGATAATCCCATTCCAAGTAGTAGATTTTTTACATTAAGCAATGTACCACCAATGCTTCCATCCATCTCCTCACCAGTCCCTCCTCTTTCCCATTTCCCCTCCCCAGCTCGCCAAGAAGTGGACTTCAACTGGAAACAAAGAAAAACAAATAGAGATCGGTAAGACTTTTGTCACTTTAAGACCATACTCAAATTGACTGATGGGCTATAAATAATGAGTAACACTTAGTAATGGATACATCATTAAATTGGGAAAGTAAGGCTCTGCAAGGAATAGGATAGGGGATAATATGAGCTTTAATGTTTAAATTAATATCCTGAAGGAAAAAGCATGTACCTCTGGGCACAACAAAATAGAAAGGCTCACAAACACAATGAAAATCTTCAAGAAAAAATTTAAATGGAATCAGATTTAATTTAGATAAATCCATAATAACTAGCTTGTAGGAAATTTATTCCCATTTTCTGTAATAAAAAAACAGATTTTGATTGGTACGTGCATCATTTTTGTGAGCAACAGCAACCAAGTAAGCACCTGGGAAACTTGTTTTTAGATTATAACTGTATCCATGTGATCCCATCAACTTTAAGCTTTAGCCCCAAACAGTTGTTAGATGCCCATCTCTAACATCCAGTTTGAGGAAACAAATTATTGCCTGGGTGGTCTGATCTAGCATGCTCAAGGCTGAGAAATCCACTGAGAAATCTGTAGTTCCATTTCTCTTTGATGCCTGGGGTTCAGAAGCAAACAGACCCGGGGGAGATAAGATCAGTGACTTCAACAGCCCAAACAAACCAGGGCAGATAAATCCCTCTGCTTTAAAAACAAAAACAAAGGTAAAATAGTTTCTAGGAAAAGGAGCCTGTGCATCAGATTGGAGTGGGACAATCAAGACAAAGTATGGTGAGAGTTAGATCATAAACTCCTCCAGGGCAACAACGGCTGCTGGCTTTGAGTACTCCGGTGCTACCAAGAACTGTGATCTGCACACACTAGATGCTCAATGACAGGATGTGACCTAACAAGAAATAGTCAAAGTAGAGTTGGGGGGTTTTAAGATAAGCTA
This sequence comes from Trichosurus vulpecula, assembly GCF_011100635.1. Taxonomy (NCBI): domain Eukaryota; kingdom Metazoa; phylum Chordata; class Mammalia; order Diprotodontia; family Phalangeridae; genus Trichosurus; species Trichosurus vulpecula. The sequence goes on along the minus strand of NC_050580.1, from coordinate 190,136,499 downwards.
TTTAGCCATTTTCATAAGAAACTGCAATGAGATGATTAGATTGTGTCATTGGTGTGTTCCAGCAAATGAATTGTGTGTGTGTGTGTGTGTGTGTGTGTGTGCATATTTGTGTGTGTCCAGTAGTTCCACACATAATCAACATGGCTTGGATATATGCAACTTGGGCTCATAACCCAGTCCAAATCAGGGGCCAAGAGCTCAAAGGAAAGGAGTTTACAGTTAAAGCTACAAATTAGCCCATGCTTAAAAATCATTTATCTGCCTAATTTCAGGATAGATTTATTATGCACTTACACTGACATTTTCATTGTTTGAAAAATTATCCATGTCTATCATTCCCATTTTAATTTTTCTCTTTCCCTCTATTCCATAAACATTTATTAGGATAGTTTACCTTTTACTATTCTTTCACTGATAAAATTAAGTAAATTAGGATCATAGATTTAGAGCTGGAAGGGAGCTTAGAGGTCACTTAGTCCAACTTCTTTATCTTAAACATGAGGAATCAGAAGCCCAAAGAGGTCATGACTTGTTCTTTTATATTTAGCTAATGCTTTGACTAATAGTTTACAAAATATTTTCACATACATCTTCTTATTTGATCCTTCCAACAACCCTGGGATACAGATAGTAAAAGTATTACTATATTCAATAGATAAAGAAACTGTCATAGAGTGGTTAAGTAAATTTCCCTATATCCCTATATCAAGCAACTAATAAGTGGAAGAGACCCAGGATCCAAACCCAGGTCTTTTGACTCCAAGTTCAACATTTTTTTCTGTTGCACCTTGCAACCCGGCAATCAACAAATAAATATCTGAGTGGCTTTTCTATGAATTGTCAATTCAACATGATGAACATCTGAGCACTGAGACACTGTGGGGAAATGAGGCAGTGAAAGGTTGTGACAGGGTTTATAGATCATAGATTTAGAGTTGGAAATGACCTTAGAGACACTCAAGCACCACCCTTTCATTTTATAAATGAGGAAAGTGAGGCCCAAAGAGGGAAGTGACCTGCCCAAGTACATGCAGGTAGTACATAACAGAAGCAAGGTCCTCTACCTTCAAATACAGCCTTCTTTGCATTATTCTATAATACAATATGTAGCTAAAATGTCATTTGACTGGGGTAGATTTTTTTGACTAGAAGCTAATATTTAATCAAATAATAACTCGTACAATTCTTCTTTGTCAATTCTTTTCCTGATATGTAAATTAAAACTGCTCAACTTTGATTTCTTCAAGTTTGTCTTCTCAATTCATAGTTGTAATTTGAATGGTTTTGACATGTAACTAGGCATTTTCCCTTAGTAAAGGAAGATGAATAAATATCAACAAAGGCATTATAAAATTTGAGGACTTCCATATGCAGGCTGCAGCTTGAAAACTTAAATAATAGACAATGAATTTGAGCTGCTAAATTATTTCCCTATTTAAGTACATCCCAGATCAGTTTTTTCCCCCAAAAAGTAAATTGTTGTTAAGATCTTTTATTTTTATATCATTTACATTTCCCTATGTGTCCGTCCCTCATTGTTCTACCAGAGATCAATAAAGAAGAAGAAAAAAAGAAAAACAAAGAAGAAATAATAAAGAAGAAATCAACTGACGTAACACAAAGATGGTCCATACCTGAATCCCCTACCTCTGCAAAAATGCAAGGGGAAGGGACTTCTTATATCTCTGTTTCTTTGAATGGATGAATAGAAAAGCATTTATAAACAGCTTATTATGTGAAAAGGATGGCATTAAGTACTGGAGATACAAATAGAAAATCAAGAAGCTCCCTGTTCTCAAGGAATTTACCTGTTAATAGTGAGAGACAAGACACATGGGAATTTTCAGCTTCAAGTCAGATGGAAAGATGCAAAGGTCCATGGGGTGTGGTACCAAAGTAGATAGTGATATATGTTGCCAAATGTCATTTACATCACCAAAAAAATTCTAGATAGAAGGAGAGAGAGAGAGAGAGAGAGAGAGAGAGAGAGAGGGAGAGGGAGAGAGAGAGAGAGAGAGAGAGAGAGAGAGAGAGAGAGAGAGAGAGAGAGAGAGAGAGGGAGAGGGAGAGAGAGAGAGAGAGAGAGAGAGAGAGAGAGAGAGAGAGAGAGAGAGATCTAAATATTTGTTATGTCAGATCATTCTACAGTGTCAAGAACTTTGGAGATGAGAACTTTCTTTTCTCAGTCTCCTGTCTGGGAGAACATGTAAGGTCATCTCTGATGAACCAAGGATGCTTTTTAAGACATTCCCTCCATTGGTAGGGTCATTAGATTTGTTGAGTAGCATCTTACCGAATCCCATATTCATCAATAATATTGGTCTATGGTTCATTCCTATTTTATCCTTCCCTGGTTTAGGTATTAGAGTTATAAGTGTGTCATAAAACAATTTTGGTGAAGGTTCTTCCCTCTCAATTTTTGAGAATAACTTTGCAGTTCAGTTACAATTAAAAAACTCATTTGTGTTGCTCTTGAGGCACCCCAAAATTTGCAGAATAGGTCCCTAGAAAAAGCTACCCCAGATTAAAGGTAGTTTGAATGAAAAATATAAAATAAAGCAAAACAAAACAAAACACAGTTCAAGGTTTAAACCAATATTTTGATCTTTAATAGGGAATAATTAGTTCAAAGTAAAATCTTTTGATGATATAGCATGGTAAGAAAAGTAACAATAAAGTATTTTCCCAATAAACCTGTGGCATACTGCCCTCAAAACAGGCATATTATAAGTAGGTAAAGTGGATACGCACAGAAAGGCACATTTATGAAGAATATGTGTGGTAAGATCCATATATCAAAGAGTACACATGTATGAAATGTGTATGCATGTGTGTCACACACATGAAAGGGAAACTCATGCCTCTGATATCTCTGATGTGAAGTCATCACGATGTTTTTTGCAGGACCTGCACCCTGGTAGTCTTCAGTGAACATATAGTTTCTTCAGGATTCTGCATTCCTATAATATATTCTCAATTAGAAACTGTCCCACTGGACGCTACTCAGTTGAATGCATTGTCTTCATCAGGAACTGCCAGGAACAACCCTCTTGGGCTCATTGCTATCAAGTTTTTTTTTTTCATTTCCAGCTTCTGACTTCAGCTGAAATCCTTGGCCTCTTCCTCATGAGAAGATTGGGCTTTGGCATGTTCTGAAACTTTTAAAGTAGTTCCCTTAGAAAAGCAAGTGTCCCAGCCATCACTCTGTGAAAGCCTTTCCTAAGGAAAGATCCTTTAAGTTTTTTTTTACCCTTATGACAGAAAGTGGTTTAATCCCTTCAGAGTCACAGCTAAGACACTCTGCATCTCTAAGGACGTTCTAGCCCACTCTCCCAGAGTCTGAGTTCTACCAACCCTTCATAGTTCTAGCATACCCTGAGGGATTTGGAGTGTCTCTTCTTCAACAGCAATTGGCTCAACCCCACGCCCCCACTGACTATATTTCTCCCTCTTTTAAGTGCCAATGACTAACACATCAGGTTTATTTAACCACAAGTTAATTTAATTTTTTTTTTTAGTTTTCAATTCAAAATTCCCTTCTTCCCTCCCTGCCCTCCCCCCACCAAAAGAATAATTTACTTTGGAGATATAGGAAAAACAAAGTACAAAGATTTTCCTTACTATCTCAGGCATCTACTTTCTCCTTTACTACTACAGTCTTTATGGGGAATTGCCTCAAACTTAGCTCAATTTCCGTATAACTCTAGTCTCACCAAGTTCATTTCCAAAGACGGCTTCACTGGCTGATGAGCCCTTGTCTCAGCTATCCCTGAACTGAGTCCTGAAAGTCACTCCTAGCTCCCTGGGGCATTGATGCTGTACTGACTACAAACCTGGACTGTAGAATACCAGGATGCCAGGATGTTTTCCTAACGTTATGAAACTCATAAAAAAAGAAACTCATGAGATCAGTCTACTCCCTTTACTTAGAATGGGGGGGGGGGAATCTAGAAATAAAGCAGAGTTCAAGAACTAAGGTTCTTTTCTTGGGGCCATATGTCCTCAGTGGGAAGAAGGCCTCAGGGCCACTCCTTTATAGTACCTACCTAAGATATATCATACGTACTTTGTGTCAGGCACGTGTTACATGCATTACAAATGTAATCTCATTTGATCCTCACAACAACCCTAGGAGGTAGGTCTTACTATTATTCCCACTTCTCAGGTGAGGAAAGACTTACCCAAAGTCACACAGCCAGTAATTGTCTGAGGCCATATTTGAACTCAGGTCTTTCTACTCTAGGTCTAGCATTCTATCCACTGCATCACATAGCTGTCTCCTTGTGTTTCTCACTTGATATCTGAAGTCACTCAATGAGATAATTGTGAGGGCAAAGCTGAAGAGGGGAAAAAAGAAAGCCTTTTTGAAGATACCAGTTTTGGTTTTGTAGCCAATCAAATTAAGGCTCTCTTAACCGCATAAACATAACCAGTCAGAAAATGTGCTCAAGTCTCTCAAAGGCATTTCTGTTATATAATATTACAACTCTCCCAGAAGCAGGTTCCTCAGTCTTTCCTCTGATGCACTCTGTTTATGCATCAGTCCACATTATACATCTCCAAGAGGAGGGTCTTTGCCCAAGACACCCAGCTTCTAACTAGCTATATCCTTAGTAGCAAGACTGTCATTTTAAATGAACTATCTGGTCTTTGATATTGGGTCTTTGTGGGTAATCTGTCATGAGTAAGCATTCCAAATGACTACCAATATAAATCTCTGAAAATCAGGCTATATCTCTTCATCTTCCAGGTAAGGACTATTCACCTGTCAATAGTCAAAACACTCTAGGTTTCCGAAACACCTCAGTTTCTCAACTGCAAGACACTTACCCTCTCCTATGTTGATAAATGGGAAGGGAAAATTCAGAGCCCAGCAAAAGTCCTGGGGAAAAGGTCAAGGACTATCCTAGAGTCTTAGCCACATTCTGAGCCTTTCATACGTAGATATCATTATTCAAAGCAATAGGCTTTCAGCTTACTCTTATTTCTATAATGATTAAATTCCATAACTAATATCATGTCCCATTCAATAAATTGTTTTAATGTTAGAGGAGTAAAATAGTTCTTAAAATATAGATTTTAGCTGTCCTTTTAATATCATGAGTAACATTTAAAATAAAAACATTTTAACATTCTACTGCTAAATACTACTGAGGTTAAGTGAAGAAAGGATCCATCACAAAAATAGTCCGAGAACCACTAGTCTAAATTTAAGTGTCTTATCCACAAAGATAGAAATTGACCAAATACACTCTATTATAATGTGCAGGTATATGTAATTTAGGATTGTAGATGTTTCAAAAAAGTAGTTTGAGAAACATTTTCATAAAATTAGTTATTTTCCTTTTGTCTCCTATTCTCATGTCAGAGAACTATTCTGATGAAATTCTGAGAAAAAGTTTGGATTACTGAGGAAGTAACCCCAGAGATTAAAGGTCATTGTAGCAAGAAACAGTGCAGTGGAACATTGTGGCCAACCCAGTCCTACGATGTATCACCCTGAGATTAGAATTGGGTTAGGGTATGTGAATATCTAGGCTCTGCCTACGATGATGCTACCCCCCGAGTCTGAAAAATGGGTCTGCTGCTAGTGAACCCTTGTGGGAAATAGCCACTGTGTATTATAATATCAGACATTTATATAGCACTTAAAAGTTTGTGTTGTAAAGCAGGAAAGACTCCATGCAGAAGAAAGTGCCTGAGTTGAGCCTTGAAGTTACTAGGAATTCTAATAGAAAAGGATGAGGAGAAAATCATTCTAAGCGTGAGGGTCAGTAGAAAGTCACAGAAATGGCAGATGGCCATGAGGAAAAGTCTGAAGACCTGTTTGGCTAGCCTATAACATAAGTGGAGAGGAGTAATATGTAATAAGGTTGGCTTATATAAGTACGAATAATGGGTCAGTGGCTAATGAGCTCGAATTCTCCTCAGGTGAATAAATACCAATTGACCAGAGTATCCAGTAAGAATTCTTCCTCATTGTTAAAGCTATGTAAGCTTTTAAGGGAAGTCGTTTTACAGTGTAGTCAGCCAAGGTGGAACAAAGGAATTTCTAAGTTCTTCCAAACTATAGCAAGGAACTACATCATTGGAATTTATTTCTTATGATGTCATCCATGGTGAAATTTAAGTTCAGGAAAGCATTCTATTCATCAGTTCTTTCTCTGGATACAGATAGCATCTCTCTTCACATATCCTTTGTTTGATGAAGAGTGAAGTGAGCAGAACCGAGAGAACATTGTATACTATAACAGCAATACTGTTTTAAGAATGACTTTGAGCAACTAGATGTTCTTCTTGCTGCTCCCTCTCCACTCAAAATTTTCAAATTTCTTCCGAAACTTACTTGGATCTATGAAACCACTTAAACTCTTAAAATATAAGAAGAACAGAGACAAGAAGAGCAAGTGGAGAGAAATTGAAGACAATAGAAAAGAAGGAATTTTGTTTCTTTTTCTAATTCTGCCTGCCTTAATTTTCTACTGGGTTTCTGCAACTTGCCGCCCCTTCTTAAGAATCATTCATTGTGTGTTTGGGGGTGGATTAGAAGGATTCTGGGATTTCATACTGATTCAACTGTGAACAGGTCAAACAAGCCAGAGGAAGGCATAAAATCAAGCAGCAAAGTCGTAATGAACACATGATATAATGTAAGCTTCTTGAGGATGGGTAAGGTCTTTGTTTTTGTTTTTGCATCCCTAGGACTTATCGTGGTGCTTGGTATATAGTAAAGCAGTTAAGAAATGCCTTTTTTGTGTATCCATTTGGTCATTTAAATATCATAGTGTTGCCATAATCCAGCTAGCAGCTGCTATGGGGGTGAAAAACCAATAAAAGCCCAACAACAAGAATTCTGCAAGCCCAGGTTCTTTTGATCTGCTTTACTAAGGAAAGCAATGTTAAGGGGTTAACAATCTTACTTTAATCCAACATAAAAATACCATTCACTCAGCTCAGGGGGAAAAGCCAGCACCCTGAGCTTCAGAGCAAATACAAACAGAGCAAATAAACATGAATCAACAGACAGATTTCCATCTGACAAAATCATAATATACAGTTACCAGAGAAGAATCAACATGTGAGTTTTCTCCAAAACTGGGGAGCTCATCACAACAGCTGGCCCAGAGTCACCCGCCACTCCTGCTGTGGCTCAAAGCTCCAAAGGAGAAAGCCAAGCTCTGGGTGTATATATCTTGTTCAGGGTCAAAGGTGAGTCACACATGCGACTCACCCGTGTGACCTAAAAGCTCACAAAAATGCAACTTAAACCCATGTGGTCTAAAAGCCTCTGATGTCACAAACATGTCACTCAAACCCATGTAAACTAGGCTTTCCCTTGAGGCAAGGAGGTCATCAAGATCTCTTAATTTAATCAAGGAAATAAAGACCAAACTCTTCAAGGACACTTGGTTGAATAAATGCTAAGAGCCCATCTTGATTGCCAATACATATAGGTATTTAAATATGTATCTGCTGCTACTGATGCAATATCACCCACAATGGGAAAAGTGGCCTAGTCTATCTAGGGGAGGCAGGAATAAGTCTATATCTTGATTCAACTGATTTCTGATGTACTTGGCGGTAAAATGAGATGATCTTGTGGCACTTTCCTTTCTCTAGCTTCGAAATGCAGAGACTAAGTCCCTAATAGAGACTCCTTCACAGGGTCATATGTAAGAACAAACAAGGTAACAAATGTGCAAGCATTTTCACAATGGCTCCATTGCCTTCCACATTCAGGGCCTTTGCCTGCCTTTTAATACCTTCAGCAATCTCACTCTATTGCCTGTCCAACTGACCCTATTATTCCCTACTTCTTTACACAAATTATTTACTCTGGTTAGGCTGAACTCTTCACTGTTTAGTAAATACACCACCCTCATGCTCTGCTCTTTTCTTCTCCAATTGTCCAAATTCAGCCTCTGCCTCAAGGCCCAGCTTATCTTCATCCTACTTCTACCATAAGGCCGTTCTTATCCACACCGACCTTTAATGATAATTCATTCATTCTCTTACCTGTACTGTCAAAGTACTTATAATCTGTGTCACCAAATTTAACATTTAACAATCCACCCATCAATAAGCATTTGTTAAACACCTATTATGTGCCAGGTACTTAATGATATACCCTCTTTCACTATTTGCTCGTTTTTCCAGTTGCATTACTCTTGTCTTATGTTGACCAAATTGTAAGTCCCTTGATGTCAGGGGCCATGTTTTAGACTTCTATGCGACCCAGGACACAGAGAAAAGTTGTAAATCCAAAGCTGACATCCCCAAAATTCTTATTGATTGATTAAAATCATTTTCGACATACAGAAAGTAGGCACATTGAAAACTGAGGTGCTATTGTTTTGTATGGCTTTTATCTTATAAGTTTCTGGCAATATTCTAGCAATAGAAACTAAATTTCCATAGTATGTAGCATGGTATTAAGTGCAAACAGCAAGTTGATAAATTTCTTGCTATAAAAGATCAAACCAAAGATGTTTATGGCCTAGGCCCACTTATTGAAGGGGGGAAAACTGGGATAAAGATGTTTTGTTCAGTTGAATGATTGATTGATTTGTAAATTATCTAAGAACAGTTTAATTCTTAGCATCCTCTTTCTCTTTATCCATTGTTCTGCAGACATAGGAGGAAAGCCTTGCCTGGTGGGACTAAGGGTCATTTTGTATTCGTCTTTGTTTCATGGTTTGCCATGGCCATAGAATTCATCACCAAGTAGGCTGGCTACTGGTGAAGAATCTCTTTATATTTAACTAGGACCTGAAAATAGTACCTAGAAGCAGTGCTCTGTGGCATGCTTTTAGTAAATAAAATTGATCAGTGAACTGAAAGGAACATAACCTCCCACATGTGTGACTATGCCGCCTAACAGAGATGTTACTTTTAATTCTCAAATAACTTAAGACATGACACTGCCTAGTGGGCATATCACAAAGGTTCAATCCCTTCTCTGACCTGCATGCGCCATACTACAAAATGCCCCAGTCTTGCTTCCATCTCAGTTTTTAAACCTCATGGCAACAGGAAACACAGAGGGTCATGGTAAAGAAGTTACCTGATCTTTGGACTAGACATGATGTATGACATTTCAGGAAAAAGTCACAATGAGACTCAGGGCTTCCAGCACAAACATAAACGGTTGTCACAAAATGTTAGCCCTCTTTGCAGTAATGCTCCCTCAATGTTCAGGTGAATGAAATGAAGTCAAGACTGTGGAGAAGCCTAACAAAGTCACCTGGAAGTGAGTTGTTTAAGTAAAATGGCCAGAGTAGGATGATTTCTCCATTCCTGCAAGAGGAAGATGTCATCATTATGTTAAAGAAAGGTTATCCCTTAAATTCCTATTTTATGTTTTTTAGGTGCTATTAGCTGAATTTTTCTGGCAACTAACTATAATCTTATAATATTCATCTACAAAATGAAGGAACGAATGAATAAATAAAGCCTTTATTACATATTTAACTGTATATGCAAGGCACCATGCTAAATGCTGGGATGCGAGTGGAAAAGTAAGATTGCTCCTACTCTCAAGGAACTCACAATTGAAAGAAGATGACAGCAAGTGTGTAAGGTTTCAACTATAGGACAGAAGGAAAAGTCCCGTTGGTCATTAGGGTTCAAGAGCAAAACAGATGCGAATACTTCCTCTTTAATGTCATTATTTAATGTCCCTACTCCAGGACTCCTGGTTTCAGGGTCTGGGCTGTCCCCATGAAGGTCTGAGGGGAGATGGTTGTCAAGGTGGTGGTAGTAGTTTGGCCTATCTGGAATACACTGCCTCCCATTTCTCCTCCAGGGTGCCCTGCTCCATCAGCTAATCTGGCCAATGCCCGCTCTTGTGTGACAGTCAGTTGGCACATAGTGGAGATGTCTGGCTCCTTCTCCACAGTAGCTGCCTCCCAAGATGATGACTTGCAGGGCTGGGTTGAAAGCAGGAATGATGGTCAAGAAGGTTTTGTCATCCCAAGGGTTTCCATGCCTACTTGCCTCATGGTGGGTATTGGTCAGTAGTTGCTGCTGGCTATGAGGAAGGTAGACTTCCTCTCTGCAATTCCTTTCTGGGGAAGGAGCCAGCAAGGGTGGAGTGCAATGCTCTTCCCAAGGCTCTTGGGTTCAGGATCCTAAGCTATCTCCCTGGGCTATCAGATCTTCAGGACCTGAAGGGAAGTGATGACTAAAGTGATAGTGGTGGTTAGACTTGCCTAGCATATGCTGGCACCTTAGGATCTCTCAGGATCCCTGGCCGCTTTAGCTAGGCTAACTTGTATGTCCTCTGTATGGTGATTGGTGGGGATGACTGACCCCATCTACAAAGGACTGCTTCCCCAGATTATGAAGAACTGGACCAGAAACAGGAATGGTGGTCTAGGGCTATCACCACTCCCAAGGCTCCTCAGACTCTCCTCTACAAAAGACAAACATTTCCAAATTGTACCGTTTTGCCTTATTTATGCAGGCTTTCGTTTTTCCTTGTTTGTTTTTAAAAGAACGTTTGTATATTTATGGTTTAGTTCAAGGATAGAAATGAGGAAAGGAGGAAAATGTCTTTCCATCCCTAACATTATCTCTGTCACCTGCAGCAAGTCACTTAATTGCACTGAGCCTCAGTTTTTTGATCTGTAAAATGGAGAGGATGAATTCGATTACCTAGCAGGTACCTTCCATCTCTAAATCTGCAATCCTACAAACATGTGAACATAAGAGAAACAAGTAGATGCAAAAAGTTTTGTAAAATACTGGAAACAGAAGGGGATATCAACAAGCAGGATAGTGCTGAAACTACCATCTTAAATTTGAATTATATGACAACAAAAAAAGCTATTCATAGTATGGAAGAAAAGGAGGAGGAAGAGACTTGTTCCTAGGTTGAAATACTGCCACCCAAAAACATATGCCACCATAGTTGCTTACTTCTAAGGAGCTGAAGATTTTGATGAGTACTTTTTATCATCCAATGTTACAGACTCTAATGGTAGGGTTTAACATACACATTTTTCTCACCCTTCAAGGCCTTATACAAATCCTTTTGTCTTTATTTGCTCATTTATTATCATCTATAATTATCTATTAATATTATCTATTGAGTATCTATTACATGCAGAGTCCTAGACTAGGCATTGCATTGTGGGAGATACAAAGAATGATGTCTGGTACCTGACCTCAAGGAAGTTACAGTTCAGCAGAGATAAGAAGTGTTCCCAATTAAGAGAGGAAGAAAGAAAGGGATAGAGAAAGAATAATGAGAGTTCAAAGTGAGGTAGGATCCATTCTGACGGGGGAAATCAACAAAGGACACATGGAGGAATTGGCATTTCAGTTAGGTCTTAAATAAAGTTCAGCTGGAAGCAGTAAGGGAGAGGGCATGAGCAAAGTTATGGTGGTACCATAAGTTCCTTGTTGGGGGAGAGGAGAATAGTCCTATTTGATTGGAGTATAGGCCGTATAAAATGGAATAACATGAGAGAAGAGGGGCAACGAGGTGGGGCAGTGTATGAAGTGCAGGCCCTGGAGTCAGAAGGACCTGAGCGCAAATCTGGCCTCAGACACTTATAGCTGTGTGACCCTGGGCAAGTCACTTAAGCCTATTTGTCTCAGTTTCCTCATTTGTAAAATGAGGTAGAGAAGGAAATGAAAAACCATTCCAATATTTCAGCCAAGAAAACCCCAAATGGGGTCACAAAGAGTCAGAAATGATTAACTGACAGAACAACAACAAACACAGGAGAGAAGTCCACAGATTGTTGTTATCATTAATCCTTCATTCTTGAAGAGGACCATGACACCAGGAAAGAGATGTCATGACTCACAAGTGAATTGGATTTAAGTGAGGCAGGACTGCGCGAAGTCATCAGCCTCACTGTCTCCTCTGGAGCCATCTGGGTCCAATGGCAAGATACAGATCATGACAACTGGAGATGGCCCCAGATGCAGTGGGAGACCCTGGCCTTTTTAAGCAAAGTTCTTTCCCAGGTCTCAGTTTGTCTGAGGTAATACCTATTCAGTGATTAAGGCTAAGTAAAAAGGAGGCAAAGAATGGTCTCTTTTACGTAGTCAAAAAATGAAATCAATCTGGCCAAAACAGAAAAAAAATGTTATTTACACTCTAAGCCATCAGAATCCAAATGATGACCAAGTAAAGCTTGGACAGGGACCCATTGTTGGCCAAGCAGTGAGAGCCAGAGTGATTTGGGTTTAAAGCATGACCCTTAAAAAATAAATCTAGCTCATAAACCCCAAGATATCTTGCTAGGTTTCAGTGATCAAAATTTATATTCTTTTGGGCAGAGCACTCACAAGAAAGGGGAGGGAGAGAAGGGAGAGGGGGGAAGGAAGGAAGGAAGGAAGGAAGGAAGGAAGGAAGGAAGGAAGGAAGGAAGGAAGGAAGGAAAGGAAGGAAAGGAGAGGAGAGGAGAGGAGAGGAGAGGAGAAGAGACGAAAGGAAAGGAGAGGAAAGGAGAGGAGAGGAAAGGAGAGGAGAGGAAGGGAAGAGAAAGGAAAGGAAGGGAAAGGAAGGAAAGGGAAAGGAAGGGAAGAGGAAGGAAGGGAAAGAAGGAAGGAAGGAAGGAAGGAAGGAAGGAAGGAAGGAAGGAAGGAAGGAAGGAAGGAAGGAAGGAGTTGTATTACCCAACTGGAACTGGCCTGTTGGGTCCCCAGTGGGGCAGCTACTACTACTTACAAGTTGTTGTAGAGTGCCTTGAACACCAAACCAAGGAGTTTGGATTTTATTTAGTAGGCAAGAGGAATCACTGAAGTTTTTAAGCATGGGAATAACATGATCTTAGCTATGCATCAGAAAGTTTAACCCAGCAGTAACATGGATTCGAGGAAGAAGAGACTGTAAATGGGCAGCCATGTTGGGAGGCTGTTACAAATAATCCAATGAGCAGTAATGAAGGCCTGAACAAGAGTGGTGACATAAGAAATGGAAGAGAGGGGAAAACTGTTCAAGTCATAAGAAAATAAAATGTAAGTCAAGTGTAAGCAAATGGTGAGTTGGCTAATATGGAAAACTATAAAGCCAGCTCAAGAAGATGAGGCTATTAATGCAGAGAAGGTCTAGATGACTTTGGCCCTGTTGCTACCAGCCTTGCAAAGTGAGTGGTTTCCTCACTTGCTCGGAGTGCATTAACCTCTTCTGACCACTAGGGTTCAAAGTGCCCCATAAGGGGTAATTTGTTAAATGGACCCTAATTTCATGTTAATGCACCTCCCAAAAGTCACTTCTCTGTTCTATGATTAGACCTAGGATTTGAGAAAAGCTGTCATCCTCTTTGTCTGTAATATTATAATGGAGATATAGCAAGTGAGAAGTTAATCCAGTCTATCAACATTGGACAGCTATATATCTCTTCTAGATAGACATTAATACCCACAAAGATAGAGAGACGTCAATTTCTGGTAGACGAAGTATAAACGAAGTGAAATAGTCCTGATTAACTGGTGATCAAGAGAAAGGAATCTTGTATTTTGTATCTTTCACTAAAAACATTTTAATTTATTTTAAACATTAACACAGTTTACAATTTTTTGTTGATTAAGAGGGTTCTTGTCAAACACTTTTTTTAATGGAGTTCATGCACTTTTTTCCCGTGTTTCCTGGAAAAAAAATTGTTCATATTTTGAAATTTTTTTTCAACCTGTTATCTACTTTTCTTCCTCCCTGATTGTTTTGCATGCAATGCCACTGACAGGTTACTTTCCTTACCAACTTCAGCTAAAAGAGCTGCATGGCGTTTTGCTTAACCATTTGGCATAACGGATTATGTCAAAAATGCTTTGGGATGAAAGGTGTTTGCTAATTAGCAGGGCCAGCAGAGGGAGTACACGAGTATTATTTTTTTTAAAAAAACAGATTATTTTTTAAATAGCCCTTTAGAATTTTTTTAAACAGCTACCTAAACCATAGGGGACTTTATAACTAAATCCAAATAGAGAGAGAAAGTCTGGTAGCTAGTATAAAAGATTACAACCTAAAATAAAAAGAGCTGAGTTCTAATCCATCAAGTCTGAGTCAGGCATAATTCTCTAAAAACATAGACAATACAAGTTCCCAGATTGTAAAATGAAGATAATAGTAATTTACACTGGAATGGGAGCAGCTAGGGGAGTAAGATACTTTGAGCTCCTAAAGGAAAAAAAAATCTTTTAAGCAAAGGATGGGAATTAGTGTCTCTTAAAAGAAAGTGATAGAATAAACTATTACCACTTTTAAGGAATCTACTTTACTCCTTACTTTGAGGCCCAAGGGGGAAATTCTGAACAGTCCCTTCAAATACCCTGTGAACATGACTCCACCCCAACCTAGAAAATTAACACACCTCTTTTCAACCAGAGTAAATTAGAATAATGACACTAGAAAGTGGTGTATAACTAAATTGACAAGTGTTGTCTCCCATGGTGAAGTTTAAGCTGCTTGAGGGCAGGGACTGTTTTACTTTTGTCTATTTATTTCCAGTGACTGACGCAATGCCTGGAACATAGTAGGGGCTTAAATGCTTGCTAACTGACAAAATGATTAATTGAAGTAGGGCCTTCTATCATAAATAATTTTCATACCCTATTTGTAGCTCCATCTATTTTGATCACTTGCCCTTTGCCAATAAATCTCATATTCATTTCCATTTGAACAAAATCACACATTAACAATCCATTTTTTTTTTCAGAATATCTTGCCAAGTAGAATTACAATCATACCTGCCATTCAAGGGTTTATGCTCATTGAAATGCCATCAGGGTTATCCTTTGAGGAGTAAAGTATGCATCCTGAAGTTGAAAAATCCCAAAACAGCCATATCATTCACATGGGCCCACAAGTCATTTTTGAAAAAGCATCAAGAAAATAAGGTTAGACTTCATTCTCTATATAGGCATCTAGTAAGTTTTTCAAGGTTTTGTTACTTCAAATTGAGTCTAAGCTTGACACTGGTACAGTTTCTCTAAAAGTTTACAGGGAAAAGAGTTTGGAAAAGAAATCTTCAGCTCTGCTTTCTCCAGTAGATGTCACTTTCTGTACATAGGATATCAGGATATATAAGATACACAAATTCCTTAAAAATACAAACCAGTGAGGGGAGGAAAAAAAAATTTTTATGCCAGCTGTAGGTAATGATTTCTAATCTATCACTTATAGTTTCCATTTTTAAAGCCACAAAAGCAACAGAAACATCAAAATGAATGTTAGTAATTGAAAATACTTATGCATTTGTGTGTATTCTTCACAACAGCCATAAGCATAGCTGTGTTTCTTACAAATGCTACGTAGACATTTCTAATGTTGTGGCACCCAAGCAGCATCCCCAATCACAATATAAAATTAACTTGACAAAAAAAAGTACAAGTATGAACTACAAGATCATAAGCAATCATTAAAAAGTAAATGCATACTTCTCTGGTGCCTAATTCACTAAAGCTGAGTTCACCTTACCTATCACTGGTTCATGGCTTATTATTACCTTTGGATCCAGGCAGTCTTTGAGATGGTGCTGCTAGTTTAATGTGACTGAGGGGAGGGGGGGAAATCAGCTCCATAAAATCTTGTTTCTTTGAATCACAGAACAGTAGTATTGTTTTTCTAAAAAGGGGGGGTGGGGAAAGTGATGATAAAAATGGAGAAGGAGAAACAGGAGAAAAATAAAATAAAGGAGAGGAAGAGGAAGGGGAGGGAGAGAAAAAATGACAAGCCTTAATGATACATTTTATAGCATCCACATGTCCAAGAATGAAAATCACATGATGGAAGAATATTAATGGCTAGGATTAGATTAATTCTCCCTAAAATACTTTCCAAAAGAAAAAAAATGCATCTTGCATTTCTAAACACAAGCCTCATTATGCTGTCCCATTTGTATTCTAATCAAGTTGATTTTTGTATTTGAGTTGTTTTAATAGATGACTCCAAAATGACAAAGGAGAGCACATTTTTGTTTTCTATTGATCCAATCAAGATTTTGCTTGTAGCTACTATAACTTGAAATAATAGGAAAGGCTACAGAGGCTTTTTAAAATGTTGATGTCTAGGTCACATCTGATTCAGTCGTTGTATTGACAAATGTGATTTGATAATTGCCAAATTAAGCAAAAGGGAAAATTAGTTAAACAGCTACTTTTATTTTTAGATGCTTCTACAATAGCTAGGAATTTTGGTGGCAAATAATGATGGGATGCCAGAGCATATACTCCATAAGGAAGCAAATCGGCATGAGACATTTACCAAACAAAATGACTTGGTCTTCAAAATAAACAATGTCCGAAATGGTTTCCTTGGGTTTAAAATATTTTGTGCCAATAGCAAACTCAAAAGGTCTGATTCTTATCTGAGAGGAAGACTTTGTGACATGTTAGCTGGAATGCTCTCTGACATTCTTGTGTGCACTTGGTTAAAATGAAGAGATTATAGGGGTTTGGGTAATAAAGACATTTAGAGGCTTTCCCCTTTAGGCTACTAGCTCAGCTCTGTTTTAGGCTGAAGAGATTTAAAATCACTGCTATGTCATCTGCTTCAGAGTAGTCAACTTTGAATGGTCTGAGTTTGGCTCTACTTCAAAACCCCAAACTGGTGTCCATTTCATTTGTTACTATTCCCAGCAAATACCACTTCAAAAGAAAAGAGCCGAGCATGGACACAGGAGACGGTCCACATGATAAGATGCAGTGGGCAGGGCCAAATAGAACATCAGTTATCCAACAAATGTCGACTGTTAATACTATCACCATCATCATCATCATCCTTGTATAAAACATCCTTGCCTCTGTTCCTTTGCACAGGCCTGCAATGGACTTCCAACTCACCTCTACCTCTAAGAATCTCCAGCTTTCTCCAACATTTAGCTCTAGCACTGTCTTCCAAATGAAGGGTTTCCTGATACTCCCAGTCATTAGCATTACCTCCCCACCCCTGCAAAATTACACACACATATTTATGTGTGTATATACGTACACATATATACACACACACACGCACACACACGCACACGCATATATCCTTAGATTTATTTCGCATATACTTCATAGGTAAATGTTGCCTCCCCTGATGTAACATAAGCTTCTTTCAGGCATAGACATTTTCCTTCTGTCTTTGCCTCCTTATCGCCAAGCACATAGACCCAATTGTTGTTGTTGTTTGTCCTTCATTCTCAAAGAGGACCATGACATCAGGGAAATGATGCCATGACATGCAAGTGAATTGGATTTAAGGGAGGGAGGGCTGTGCAAAGTCACCAGCCTCACTTTCTCCTCCAAAGCCAACTAGGTCCAGTGGCAAGATTTAGATTGAGATGACTGGGTGGCCCAGGATGTAGTGGATGGGGTGGAGAGGACCTTGAGGCCTTCTCAAGCCAAGGTCTTTAACAGGTCTCAATGTGACTAAGGCAATGCTTTCAGTGATTAAGGCTTAATAAGAAATGAGGCAGAGAATTGCCTCTTTACGTAGTCCAAAAAAAAAGAAAAAAAGAAATCAATCTGGGAGGAGAAGACCTTCAGGGTTTCTGGCTGAAACAGAAACAACAGAAGACATTTATTAAATGCTTGTTGTTCGATCATCAGTAAAAGCTGTCAGATCCTAGAATTAGTTTCAAACATGTCGTTTCCTTATTCTTTTTAGAAATGACAAATTCTCATATCACACACCTTTCATCTAAGTAAAGTGGTTCATCCAATGTTCTTCACATTCAATGTTCCCTCCCCTGTCTCCTGCATTTCTCATAGGGTATTCCCTCACTCCCTGAATGCACTTCCCTCATTTTTCCATCTTTTAAAATCTGTGGTTTCCTTCAAAACTCGACTCCAATCTCCTTCATGAGATCTTTCCCAATCCCTAATTTCTAGTGCCTCCTCTTCCCTTAATTACCCAGTTTTTTTTTATTTTGTGCACAATATGTGCACATATTGTCTCCCTTTATAGACTATAAATTCCTTGAATGTAGAGTTGTTGTCATTCAGTCACGTCCAACTCTTTGTGACCCCATGGACTATAGAACACTAGGCCCTTCTATCCTCCACTATCTCTTTAAGTCTGTCCAAGTTCATGCTCATTGTTTCCATGTGAACATAGGGGCTTTTTCATTTTATCCCCAGCACCTAATACAGTGCCAGGCCCACAGCAGGAACTAAATAAATATTTGTCAATTGACTGATTAATTTATTGATTGGTAGTCAACTCTACCATAAAGGAAAATACTCAGATTTAATTTTTTTTTCCATTGTGACAAGAATCTCAATCTTACCCCCAACTAACTTCTATCTCTGTATTTCACAACAACCCATAGCCCCTAGACTAACTGATCTTTTAAACTTGCCTCCAGACCTCTTATTTAATCTGTACATGGGATTAATTTTATATTTAGAACTTTTTTGGACAAACCTAGCCAGAGTGACATTTATGATTTTCTTTTAAGACTGTGTGGTGAAGATTGAGTACATCATGAAAACTGGGGTGTCCTGAATTCACATATGCCATCAATATGTGTGTTATTGAATTCTGCCTCAAAGTCATAAAGAAGTATTCTAGGCCTGAACTCAAAAATAGGAAAATGGGACATTTGAGGGATCACTTGATAGAAATATGCCTGGGAACACTGGTGGATTGATTACCTAATGGCAAGTGAGACATATGTGACAACAGATTCGGGAATAAAATTACCACCTCCATAAAAAAATAAACACAAATAATACTAATGATTAATTTATAAATATAGTTTAAACTAAATTTGAAGGCATCAGAGGTGTTTCGAATTAATACGAGAACTTTGAACATTTTGTATAATAAACCCTGTCACAATATCTCATACACACATAATCACCTAATATTTTCAGGAAATATTTCAGATCCTTAGGCTTCAGTAGTCAGGGTCCAAACAACAAACTATTAAATTTACTTCCACTATTCACAATATCTTAGATGTAAATAGCTCATGTACTATTTTTTTAGGGATAATTTGTTAAAAAAGATAATTCCATATTTGTTTCAATATCACTTGTCAGCTCTGCAGCAACTATATAAAAATTCTGGATTTTCTTTGTTATTTATTTATTTTTGTTACATTTTAAATTCTGAACTGTCTCCCCCTCTTTCCTTCCCTCCCTACCTTGCACTAGAAGGCCACCATTTGACACAGATATATAAATATATATGAAACCATACTATGAATGCTTGTATTTATCAGCTCTTTCTCTGGAAGTAGCTAGCATCTTCCTTCATGGGTCCCTTATAGTTTATTTGAGTATTTATAATAAATACTCAGAATAATTTGGTTGTTCACAGTATTATATACATTCTCCTGGTGCTACTTATTTCACTTTTTATTATTTCATGCAAGTCTTTCCATGTTTTTCTAAAACCAACCTGCTCGTCATGTCTTACAGCATAGAAATATTCCATGACAACCGTCTGCCACAACTTGTTTAGCCATTCCTCAATCGATGGGCATATCCCCTCAATTTCCAAAGAGTTGTCTGAATATCCTTCCATGTTTTTCATTTAAAAAGAGAGTCAGGCTCATTCTTTCATTTTAATCCTTCCACCCTTCACTAAAATTATTTTAGGGAACTTGAGGAAGGGAGTTCCAGACCTGTGATTTCACTAGTGTAAGGAGGCAAAATTGTTACTAAACAAAGTAAGTCAGAGATTAGAATTTTAGGACAGAAAGGGACAGTAGAGAATATCTGGTTCAACTCCATCTTACAGAAAAGAAATATGGCTCACATCTACTTGAAGTTTTATGATACATTATTGCCTTCACTCATTTTATTATACAGCCAAACTGGCTCGCTTACTATTCCTTGGACACAATATCCCGCATCCTGTCTTCAAACCCTTCCATGAAATGCTAGATTTGGAGAAAGAAAAGAACTGGGTAATATATTGTTGGTGGAACCATTTTTGAGAGCAATCTGGAGTTATGCCTAAAGAGTTATAAAACTGTGTATACAAGGCAGCTAGGTGGTGCAGTGAATAGAGCACCAGCCCTGGAGTCAGGAGGACCTGAGTTCAAATTCAGCTTCAGACACTTGACACACTTACTAGTTGTGTGACCTCGGGCAAGTCACTAAACCCCAATTGCCCTGCCTTCCCCCTTCCAAAAAAATAAAAACTGTGTATACCTTTTGACCCAGTAATACCACTATTAGATCTGTTTCCCAAGATGGTCAAGGAAAAAGGAAAAGAATCTATGTGACCTAAAATATTCATAGCAGCTCTCTTTGTGGTGGCAAAGAACTGGAAACTGAAGGGCTGCCCATCAAATGGGGAATGACAAAACAAGTTGTGGTATGTGGTTGTGGTGGAATATTACTGTGCTCTAAGAAATGATGAGCAGGTTGGAAAGACTTCCATGAAATAATGAAGAGTGAAATGAGCAGAACCAAAAGAATATCCCATGTAATTGTGAACAACCAAGTTATTCTGAGTGTTATAAATACTCAAATCAACTACAAAGGACCTATAAGGAAGATGATATCTGCCTCCAGAGGGAGAACTGATAAATAGAAGTATGCATAGTATGATTTTACATGTACTTATACATCTGTGTCAAATGGTGGCCTTCTCTAATATGGAGTGGGGAGGGAGGGAGCTAGAAGAAAGAAAAGGACTGGGTTCAAATTTTGTCTCTGACATATACTAACTGTGTGATCAAGGGCCACTTATCATCACTGATATTATTTTCATCTGTCAAATTGGGATAATAGTACCTTGTGTGGTAGGCCATATAAGAATGACATGAAAATCAAGTAAGGCAAGGCACATAATATATTTTGTCAACTTTAATATGCCATTCAATCATCAATTATTATTAAGAGAACTAATTTTGGAGAGGGGATTCAGGAGAGAAAGATTCCCCCAGAATTGTTGATCTATGAGAAGCCCTTGCCAGTAGAAGTCATTAAGACAAATGCTATAGATGAAATACTTAAAAGAAAGCCTCTCATTGTAAGTATCAGCTTCCTCACCTGTAAAATGAAGAGGTAAATTAGATGAATTATAAGATCCTTTTCTGAACATTCTAGGACTCCTTGGATGAAGCGTTATAAACATTACTGAAATAAATTGCCTAAGAAAGGAATAACAAAAGTTTTTGGGAAAAAAAAGAGCTAATTTCTTTGGGATGAGCAGGCAATAGGAAAATTCTGGCTGGGCAAACTTTGGAGACAAAGCCATTTGTAGCCACCGAATTACTTGATCAGAACCAATATAGCAAGTCAGAAGGCAGATTTTGCAGAGAAAAGGCCATAAAAATTCTAGAGCCATTTGTTTCAAAAGGGAGCTTCTTAGGATACACAAGGGGTATTAAACAGGGAAATGGACAGGGAGGGAATAAAATAGCATAGTGAATAGTCTGGCCTTAGAGTCAAGGAGACCTCGGTACATAGCTTGTCTCTGACTACCATCTGTGTGACCATGGGCAAGTTATTTACTTTCACAGTGCCCCTGGCAAATCTCTAAGGCTACTGCATCAGGGGAGGGAGTTTCGATGCTGGGGGTACTCCATCCTGATCAAAGCACAAATCTGGTGCAAAATAAATGAATAAATAACCCACTAACTTCTCACAGCCTAACATACAGAATCAGAGAGAAAACAAAATTATCACCTTCCAAACATCCCACATCTGGATTTCTCTCCTCCAAATGTGACATAGGCTAATTGTTGACTTCATTCATCAGAGTGGTTGTTTTAAAAGCCCAGCCCAGCAGAAAGATGTAGATTAATTTTCTGAAAGGACCGCAAATCCCTCAGCCGTTTCCAAAATTAGTACTATTGTTTGGTTTTGGCGTCAACGTGATTTCCACAGTGACGTCACTTGCTTCATCAATCATTCTGCAAGACTGGCAAGGATACAATGAAGAGGCTCACAGAGCATGGTGCCTGAAAGCCCTCGTTTATAACTTGCAGATAAGTCACCCAAATGTGCACATCTAAGACAAAGTAATTGGAACCATTTCTGCTCTAAGTGAAGGACCTAGACCAGTTAGCAATTTGTTTAGGGTCAGCAGTATTTTAAATTCCTCCATTTCAAATATTAAACAACATCTAAAAAAAATGCCACTGAGACAAAAGAGACAAAATGTAATTAATAACCCGTGACTTGTTGGGGGAAAAAATGAAAAGAAACTTTGATTTAAATAGTTGTGCTACCCATCTTTTACAGCCCTGTTCTCTTCCAGACTTACACTAGCAATTTATTCTTACACCTGTAATTCATCTGAATCCAACTCCCTCCAAGGAAATTCATTGAAAGAGTGCTTGTGGTCCAACGGAAGTGATTTTACAGTGGCTCTCTGATTAGAAGCTTAGTCATCTACAAAAGTCACCGACACTCGGTGATTGTTTTCATCTTAGAAAGTGACTATATAGGAATCATTGAATATTGACTTTTTCTAGAATAGCAAGCCAGGCCAATTTAGAGATGGGACAGCAAAAAAGAGACAAACTCTATTTTGGTGGGGAAAAACCAGACTACTCATTTTCTCCCCAGCAAGTCTCCAAATGCATGCTGAATTGCAGAAATCTAACAGGAAAAAAAGGGAGTATTTATGTGTCTTCCTTTTTCATCAGATACACAGTATTTTTTTCTCCGATCTCACAAAAATTGTAACTGCAATTTACAAGTATATGTACAATCAAATTGCTATTGATTTAACGATGCATTTCTTTGGTGTCCCTTGCCTTAACCTCATTTATAAAGCTGCTTTACATTATTCCAAACTGTCAATGATTTGTGACTCATGAATATTCAGATCTAATTTGCACTTACCTTTTTTATATGTATGCTTACTTGCAATATGTCTCTACATTTGCCCTTTTGTTTTGTATTTATTTGTAGATTGTTTTATTAAAATAATACAGATGTAAAAGCATAGTGAGTCTGGTTCAACATAGGTTCTGTTGATTGCTGGTTCCTTCCTTGATCTCAGGGCATAGCCTCAATACTTAGAAAATGTCATCTTTTATGCTAATGCTTTCCCAATAACTAAACAAGGATTTTCCTACCAGTTTTTTTAGGGGGGTGGTTTTTAGTAATCACACAGTGTGATGGGTTGAGTCATATTTGGCTGATTGTCACCTGGTGGGGGGGATGTTGTGCTTGAGAGTCAACCATTTTTATCCCAACTTGAGGAGAAAAAAAGAAATGGATTGTTTTCAGTACAAAAAACAAAAAAGTTCCTACAAAACTGAACCCCTCACGTCAGTGTGGATCAACTTTTCCACTTAATGGTGTGGAATGCAAAAAATGAAACCTAATCTTCTCAAGCACTAAAAAAAAAAAAAAACTCTTTAGATGTCTTTCAGATGATAATGGTTACAAAAGATACCCAGAACAGTAGGAATTGCAGACATGTCACCAGTGATTGAAGCCTGAAAACAGCAGATCAAGGAGCCACCTGCCCATGGAGAAGGGTAAATTTCTACTTGCAAAACCTGTTCAGGAGCAAATGGAAAGTGACTTGAGAAAATAAGGAAAAGAAATCTTGTGAATGATTTCTGGATCCAATGGCAATTTGAAGAAAAAATAAACTGTGATAAAAGAAGCTCTGAAAAGAAGGAAAGAGGAAAGAAAGAAAGAAAGACAGAAAGAAAGAAAGAAAGAAAGAAAAGAGGAAAGAGAGGAAGGATGGAAGGAGGAAGAAGAGAAGAAGAAAGAAAGAAAGAAAGAAAGAAAGAAAGAAAGAAAGAAAGAAAGAAAGAAAGAAAGAAAGAAAGAAAGAAAGAAAGAAAAAGAAAGAAAAGACGGAAGGAAGGAAGGAACGAACGAACGAACGAAGGAGGGAAGGAAGGAAGGGAGGGAGGGAAGAAAGGAGGGAGGAAAGGAGGGAGGGTGGGAGGGAGGAAAGAAACAATTTCAGATAACCAAAACCAATACTGGTTGTGGAAAGAGAAAGATATTTACTAGCATTTTCTGTGCACCAATGGCCACTAGGTTTCTTACATTTGCATCATAGACAATGCCCAATTGGTCCTCATCGGCTCTCTAGATATCAGAGCTCATCCCAGTTTTTTTTAATCACAAAGAAAAAGTTGTGATCATATAGAGAATAAGACTCTGGGCCCCAGATGGACACTGGTCTCTGTTCATCTTAATCTAATCATGAGCCTATGGCAAGTAAAAATTTCTAGTAACTAATTTCTTGCTAATTTTCCATCTTCCCTCAAATAAAAACACTTCTTCCAGGGAATCATTTTCCATTTAAATCTATTAATATTGACAGTGGGTTTTTTAAATTGTTACTGATTCCTCATCATTGGAAGGTGCCCCCAAGTTTTTAAATGGGTTATATTTATTCACATTGAATTAAAATACCTTAGTATTCTTATGAAAACAGTTTTGACTTCATGGGTCCCCTTAAAGGACCCTCACAGATCCCCAGACCGTATTTTGAGAACCATTGATCAAAATTAATTTCCTAAATATGAAGGGGATGGAAGCACATGGATCTTAGGGTCATTGTATTGCCCTTGGACTCAAATAAGATGTGAAGAAGGATAAAAATCATGATTTGTGTCTAGAGTTGGAAAAGTAGAAGAATTTGATAGAAAGAAGAAAAAAAGAACCAATTAACACTTGGGGCTCAGTCAGTAATAAATATGAGGTTCTTCCTGAAGAGGAGAGAAGTAGAACTTCTAGGCAAGATGCTGTTTCTTGTCCTGTAAGGCATTGTTTTCAAAGTGAGGGCCTTGACCTGACTGCAAGGGAGACTTGGTCTAACTATAAGGGATATGAAGCTGATGGAAGATGTGAAGATGAGTCATATCTCTGCCTTCCCATGATAGCCAATTGTGGGGTTTAATCTTCAATAATAACCATACCTTGTGCCTCAACACTGTTCCACTCTTCTCTTTCCCTCTGTAGTACAAGCTCCCAATCTTCCCATTTTGAGCTGAGTCAATCTCTCTAAGTCATTTAAATCTAATTGCTAGCCAGGGACCCAAGGCAATAGTTATGCAGCTACCGTTGGGAAAGTTCCCCACTCCCAGCATTGCCAGATCATCTGGTGAGTTCAGCGGCCACCTCTTAGAGAACTACTTCAATACTTTCTGGAAGTGACTGGTAAATAACAGTCCTACTCCCCAACCTTCCCTTGCCACCAACACCCCTTTTGATTAACTTCAGGGGAACAACCATTACTGAGTTGTGATTTTCAGTCACTAATCTCATTACATTTCCTTTCCCTAAAAACCCATCCTTCTTCTAAACCTCTCTACTATTTCTTTTATTTTTTAGAGGCAATCATGGCTAAGTGACTCTCCCAGGGTCATACAACTAGTAAGTGTCTGAGGTCAGATTTGAACGCAGATCCTCTTGACTCCAGGGCCAGCATGCCACCTAGCTGTGCCACCTAGCTGCCCCTAAACTTCTCTATTACTTCTAAGGACACCAACATCCTTCTGATCATATAGCTTCACAACCTCCATGTCATTTTCAGCTCCCCACTCTTCTCACATCCTACATATTGAATCTGCTGCCCATTTTCTTTAACCTCCTTGGTATCTTTCATATTGGCACTCTTTTGCCTACTCATACAGTTACCACCCTAGTTCAGCCCCTTATCATCTACCACTTGGACTACTATAATAACCTGTTAATCAGTCTCTTTGATTCAAGTCTCTCCCTTTTCCAATCTAGCACCCCTGCCACAGCCACCAATGTGATTTTCCTAAAGTATATAGGTCTGATGATATCATTTACCTACTTAATAACCTTCCAGGGCTTCCTATTGATTCTAGTACCAAATATTATGCAGTGGAGCAAGGAAGAGAATGCGAGTATTACTACGTTGGAGACAAATCTTGCAATTTGATTTTTACCTCATCCCTTTTCAATTACTCTTTTGTGTAAATTTCCTGATGTACATTATTCATACAGTAGTTGATTCTATAGCTTAAGTAAGCAAACATGCACTTGGGTGGATGCTCGAGAATGTTTTACTGATAGCAGTGCACAATAAAAAAAAATTGGAGGCCAGTGTTCTAAGGAATTATGATATGGTTTCACAAGTGCCATCAGATGACAAATCATAGAGTAAGGTGTCAAAGGAATAAAAGACAGATAGCAGAGGTTAATAATTCCTTATTTAGGCGTATGGAGGCAACTATTTGTCTCATTGATCTTAACAACAGAGGTCTGCTTGTTACCAGAGCATATATCCAGGATGTAATGGAAAAACTCTCAACAATTGTTAAACTTGATAACTATTGCCCACTTCTAGGGATTCACATGGGAACGACTGATGCCTTCTGCCAGAAGGAACTTAACAAACATTGCCAAGGATTTTGAAAATCTGATCAAGAAACTCAACACCTTATGATCCCAGGTGTTACTTTTATCATTGTGCCAATGAAGTCGAACTCTTCAGAAAAAAAAATGGGGGGGGCAACTTTAGGCCTCATTTAAGAAGAAAGAATCTTAAGAACAGATTTGAGATTTCTGGGTTTCAGCCAGTATTGCAAGACTGGTCTCTTGGCCAAGGTTCTAGTACATTTTGCTGATTCCTGCCCCAACCTCATTTAAGTGCTCTCTCCCTCCCCCCTAAAAATTATTTGTATCATTTTCTATTTTCTTATGTGTCCACATTTTGTGCCATACCACCTACCCTGCTACAGTAGAACATAACCTCCTTGAGATAAAGGGCTACCTTGTTTTATCTTCTGTATCCCCAGAAACTAGCATGGTGTCTTGCATACACTGATACTTAGTCCATCTATGATCACTTTGATGAATGTGTTTCATTCACAACCTAGCTACGTCTGCCCATCCCATACAACACTTATTTATCTCCTCCCATAAGTTCACTGCAAAGAGTACCGTATTTCCCCATGTATAAGACACACCCTTTTTTGAAAAAATTTGGGGTCTAAAAACTGGGTGTGTCTTACACAGTCATTGTAGATTTTTTTACTTGCATTTTCAGCTTTTTCGCGCTTGTTATCTCTGCACCCGTTTCACATTTGTTACCAGTATATTAGATTATGTTTTGCCACATTCTGACCAGAAATGGCTCAGAAAAGATTTTCGTACAGCGCTGAATTCAAGTTAAAAGTGATCCAGTTGGCAAAAGTGAATGGAAATCGTGCTGCTGAATGTAAGTTTGGGCCTCCTCCAACTGAAAAAACAATCCGAGACTGCTTACGGGAAGAAGAAACCCTACTGAAAACACCACGGCAAAAGAAGGCCATGAGAGGCAAGTCAGCAAAATGACCTGATTTAGAGAGGGAATTGAAGATATGGATTGAAGAGCAAAGGGCAATTGGAATTCCTGTGTCCACAAAGATGGTTCAGCATGAGGCAAAAAGAATTGCTGATGAAAAAGAAGTTACTGATTTCAAATGAGGACACAATTGGTGCTTCAGGTTCATGAAGTGGAATGGACTGAGCATGTGTACATGCACCAGACTTGCCCAAAAGATGCCTGAAAGCTATGAGCAGATGAATAAAACTTGAGTTCAATAACTTTATGTAATACATTTTTTTTCAAATTTGAGGCCCCAAAATTAGGGTGTGTCTTATACATGGGAAAATATGGCTATATCCAACCTATTAGGCATCTTTCCTTTTTTCATCTTTTGTAAATTATTTTTAGTTTTTAATATTTACTTTTATAAGATTTTGAGTTCTAAATTTTCTCACCCTCCCCAAGATGGCATGAAATCTGATGTAGGCTGTACATGTACAATCTTATTAGACATATTTACACAATTAGTCATGTTGTAAGGAAGAATTAGAACCAAAGGGGAAAACCACGAGAAAGAAAAAAAAGAGAGAAAATAGTATACTTCAATATGCATTCAGACTCCATAGTTCTTTCACTGGATATGGATACCATTTTCCATCATGAGTTTTTTGGAACTGTCTTAAATCCTTGCATTGCTGAAAAGAGCTAAGTTTATCAAAGTTGGTCATTGCACAATGTTGCTGTTACTATGTACAATGTTCTCCTGGTTCTGCTTACTTCACTCAGCATCAGTTCATATAAGTTTTTCCAGGTTTTTCTGAAGTCTGCCTGTTCATCATTTCTTATGGAACAATAGTATTCCATTACATTCATATACCACAACTTGTTCAGCCATTCCCCAATTGATGGCCTCAATTTCTAATTCTTGGTCACCATAAAAAGAGCTGCTATAAATAGTTTTGTACCTGTGTGTCCTTTTCCCATTTTTATGATCTCTTTGGGATACAGATATAGAAGTGGTATTGCTGGGTCAAAGGTTATGTGCAGTTTTATAGCCTTAGGACATAGTTCCAAATTGCTCTCCAGAATGGTTGGATCAGTCCACAATTCTACCAACAATGCATTAATGTTCCAATTTTCCTACATCTTCTCCAATATTTATAATTTTCCTGTTTTGTCATGTTAACCAATCTGATAGGTGTGATGTGGTACCTCTGACGTGTTTTAATTTTTATTCCTCTATTCAATAATGATTTAGAGCATCTTTTCATATGACTATAGGTACTTTTAATTTCTTCATCTGAAAACTTCCTGTTCATATCCTTGGACCATTTATCAATTGGGAAATTACTTATATTCTTATAAATTTGACTTACTACTCTATGTTTTAGAAAGGAGGCCTCTATTAGAGACACTAGCTATAAATTGTTTCCCAGCTTTCTGTTTCCCTTCTAATCTTGCATTGGCTTTGTTTGTGCAAAAACATTTTTATGTTATTAAAATTATCCATTTTGCATTTCATAATGTGCTCTGTCACTTGTTTGGTCATAAGTTCTTCCATTTTCCATAGATCTGACAGGTAAACTATTCCTTGCTCTCTTAATTTCCTTATAGTATAACCCTTTATGTCTAAGTCATGTACCCATTTTGACTTTATCTTGGTATATGGTATAAGATATTGGTCTACATCAAGCATCTTTCTTGTTTGTTTTTTGTTGACATTATAAGAATAAGGTAAACCCAAGAACTCCAGGACCAGCATCACTCCCTAGACTACCTTCAAGGCTTAGAGCTTGATACCCCACCACCAACAAACATGATCCATGAAAGCAATCTCTTTTGAGAAAGGGGCTAGCCATTCTAGCTACCACCAATCCTTTTTGGTGACTAACTACCACCTATAGGGATCAATGGCCTAGAGAATATTATCTCAGACCATCAGCCCTGAGAAGCAACCCCTATGGAAAAGAAGCTCACCATCCCTACTTCTACCAATATCCAATGCCACCAATAAAGCTGGTAAGAAAGCCTAGCTGAAACACAAAGTCTTTCTGCAAATAAGAGAGAAGGCAGAATATTCAAGGTGTATCAGACCACTCCTATCTCTTACACCACCATTTCCTTGAAACCCCTGCAGACACTGTGCAGCACCCTGTGCCCAAAAGTTCTGGGAAGAGGATTTACACTGCTTCCAATCTGCACACACCCCCCCCACTCCCACATCATCCAAACTGATCAAACCCTACTAAGAAGGGTCCTGCTATTCCAACTATCACCATCATCAACTACTGCCTACATAAGTCCAAGCAAAAGAACCTTGGGAACAGCAGCAACCTCTAGCCCACAGGCCATGTATCTGGCCCACCCCTTGCAACCATCCTTCAGTGGAATGATTCTTGTGGAAGTGTGATCTGTCAATTGCCTCTTCAGGTCTTATATCCCCTCCTCAACAGCCACAAGTACTGAAGAACCAAAAATCAAATTTCTCATCACCAAATTCTTTGCACTGACAGAGTTCAACAAATGTGGTTTTATCCATGGAAATAACACTAATGAATATGTACTACTATCTGCTTTGTCACTGCATTCTAAGAACCACTGGATCCTTCCCTCTGACTTGCAGCTGAAACTTCCCATGTGTATAATTTCCCACTATTCCAATGTGAGCTCCTTAAGAGAAGGAATTATCCTGCTTTTCTAGGGCAGCTCAGGGGCATAGTGATTAGACCTGGAGTTGGAACACCTGAGTTCAGATCTGGCCTTAAATACTAGCTGCATGACCCTAGGCAACTCTACCTCAGTTTTCCTCATTGTAAAATGGAGATGATAATAGCACCTACCTATGAGAGTTGTTGTGAGGATTAAATGAGATAATATTTGCAAATCTCCTTCTCCATAAATATTAAAGTGCTGCATACATGCTAACAATTGCATTTTATACAAGTATTATGATCAGAATAAATGCCAAATCACTACAACCCTATGAGGGAGATATTGCATGTACTGTAAATAAACTGAGACTTAAAAGAGGACTCCAATGGACTCTAATCCAGGTATTTGGTATTCAAGTTCACCACTGATACCAGTATATCATGTTGTCCCTCCAAAGATGTGGAGGTTTGAAAATATTAGAAAACAACATTACAATGCTCGTACTCTGACAGAGCCCTTTATTGTTTATGTTTTTTCATTAAAAATTAAGTTTCTCCTAGATTGACTTTATAGTTCTTTTATTTTTCTTTATTCATTTTGAACTTAAATACATAGACAGAAAAAGAATATTTCCATGTACACAGCACAGCACAACATAAAAAGAGGACTCAATATAAAAACATGAATGTCCGTTTCATACTGTTTATTAAAAAAACTAGGCAATAAGTATTAAACATCATTTTCAAAGCTACCCTATTTTTCTGTACTTCCTTCTAATTTTTGTGTTCTCTGTTATGCACTTTTTTCTCTCTCTCTCCTCACCCACCTCGAGAAGGCTATCATTAGACCTAAATATGTGTGTATACACATACACATGTATGTACAAGCATTAGATATATGTACATGTGTTTTTATACATATATAATCATATTATATATATACACACATATATAATTCACACATACACACAGTTCTTTCTCTGGAGATAGATAGCATCTTCCTTTATAAATCCTCTGGAATTGATTTGAGTAGTTATAACACTCAAAATGACTTGATCGTTCAAAGTTGTTCTTTGAACAATATTGCTGTTACTGAGTACAACATTCTCTTGGCTCTGGTCATTTCATTCCTCATTATTTCATGCAGGTCTTTCCATGTTTTCCTAAAACCAACCTGTTCATCATTTCTTATAGCACAGTAGTATTCCATCACAATCATATATTACAGCTTGTTTAGCCATTCCCCAATTTATGGGCATCATCTAAATTTCCAGTTCTTTGCCACCACAAAGACAGTTGCTATAAATATTTTATAACATACAAGTCCTTTTCCTTTTTCCCCAATAATCTTAGGGAAATGAGGATAGCCGTGGTATTGCTGGGTCAAAAGGAATTCACAGTTTTATAAGTCTTTGGGCATAATTCCAGATTGCTCTCCAAAATGGATCAGTTCACACTTCTACCAACAGTGAATTAGTGTCCCAATTTATCTCCTCTAATATAACTTTATGGTTCTTAAGAAACTTTAATTTTGGTTTTGCATAAGTTGACCAACTGAGAGTTACTCCTTTAGCATCAATATTAAAGGTCATGGCTGATATTAGAAACAAAGTAATCTTTCTATAACTCTCTTTTCCCTTTACAGGTTTAAATTCCATGTTCCCCTAGAGTTAATTGAAATACATGATACTTAGCATTCATCTTAATACAATAGGAATACAATACAATGCTTTATAGGTTTTTGGCAGCTAGATTTTTTTAATTGACAAATTATCAATGCTTATCTTCTATTTTTCAGCTGAATTTATTTCCATCACTACAAGAGTCCAGGGCCTGTTAGCCAAACTAAACTATGTTTTTCAGAAAACTAAGAAAATCTAAACTGAAAATGTAATGGGACAATTATCCACATTAAAAAAAAATCCAAAAATTATTCATCACAGACTTCTTTTATGTACTTGAGCCTTACTAAAATATGAAATGATTCAACAATTCTTCATTAAACATCTGTTTATGTGCAATGTGTTTTTCTAAAAACTCTGGAGATATCTTTTTCTAAGACATGAACCTTCTCCTAAAGGAATTTCCTATTTCACCTCCTCCTGTCTCTCATAACACATTGCTCCTCTCATATTATCAAATCATATTTTGTATTACAACTATTTGTATATCTCTTATCTCTATTGTAAATCATTGCCACAAGGAAGAGACCAAAAGAGCCTAGAAACCACCTCAGCCAGCAAATATTCTTCTTGCCAGGTAGAGAGATGTGGCAGCCAAAGGCAACACCAGTTTATAACATAAACTCATTTGTGAAATCATAAGGAGGAGGGTGGTTGAAGATTATGAGCTGTATTGACTCATAAAACAGCGAGAAGCCTTGGAAGGAGAAACAAATTTATAGAAAGCTTGGCAAGAGACTCAACTAAATAAAACCATCCCAAGGGTATTTAAGGATGAAACTAGAAGGAGGAAGACAACACCTCCCCCTTAAAAAAAACCTGATTGGTAAGAATGGATGTAAGCAAATGCTTTTATATATTAAAGAAAGTGGAGCTGCCTCATTTGGACTCTAACATCATAGTTGTTCATATGCTACACGAGGAGGTGGAAATGTCCCTAGAGAAAATGGAGACGGAAACACCAACTAGACTAGGTCAAGTATAAAAATAGGAGGTTTGTGATGGACTAAATACAGCTTGGAGGGGACTGAGGCATCAGCTCTTAAAGCATCTGGAAATAGCAAGGATATGAAAGGCTTGGGGAAAATCCAGGTCCCTACCATTACCAAAAAGGGGAGGACCAAGAAAATATTAATAACTACCAACTCATGTTCCTCTTCCACCTTTACAAAAGCTTTATGAGAATAATATACACAGGCATTAAGGACATCCTTGATGAGGATGTGACAAGGAAATAGGCAGGGTTTGCAAATGATATTCCACAGGATACTTCATCTCTCAGTCAAACAATTGACTGAAAAGAATAAAGAACATAAAACCCCACTGTATATATTAAATAATTATAATATAATTATATAAAAAATTATCTGGTAATACAAAATATTGCTTTAAAGGCTCTTCTCCAGCAAAATGTCTCCCACACACATGTCAAAAT
The DNA here is from genome assembly GCF_011100635.1 of Trichosurus vulpecula. Lineage (NCBI taxonomy): Eukaryota > Metazoa > Chordata > Mammalia > Diprotodontia > Phalangeridae > Trichosurus > Trichosurus vulpecula. The sequence continues at coordinate 190,103,562 of NC_050580.1, read as the reverse complement.
CCTTTAAGATACTTTGAAAGATGTAACAACAGAGATAACTTTGTTTAATTACCATCTGATTACAAATATCAAGTGAGGCATAAAACAGGGAGATGTAGGCTTGCCAAAGATATTTTGCTGTTGTGGAGCATTTCCAGAACAGAGTCCAAATGGAAGAAGAGCTCTCTATAGCTGGCAGTCCATTAGATGCTTCTCTTTGGAGATGACATTGTGTTATTTTAATCAAGCACTAGAACCACTGCAGAGCCACCAAATGAGATCTATAATTACTCAGAATAGTTTTATCTAACTATCCAAATAGGAAAAACCAAATGGATGAAGGATACCTATTGTCCAGGCTATGGTATGTAGTTAATTGAACAACCCATCGAACTGCTCCATAAGTAAATATAACTTGGACAAACACTGTGGATGAATAATGATCCAGACCTAGAATTGAATGGAAAGTACAAAATGGGCTGGCTTGCCTTTGGGAAATTACATTGTGCTTTTAAGGAACCATACACACACACACACACACACACACACACATCTTTTTTAACATCTTCCTGGGCTTTTGTATGGTCACAAGTCATGAAGTACCAGAGAATGCAAGAAATCAAAGTTTAGGCTCATTTAAAGAACAATGCCTCCTCATTGAAATGGGTGATGGATATCAATAGGCTGTAACTCATTACCAATAAAAGAGTTTACGGCAAGCTACACAAAGGATGGAATCAGAGAGCTAGCCATATTGTATGACCAGAAAAGGAGGAAAACCAGTCATGTGATGAGAATTAGGGATAACTGAGGACAGCCTATGTGCTCATTACTATCTATGCAATGTCAAGACATCTAGAGAAAGGCCCCCACTACATTGGGTAACCCCATTCCCCCACCATGGAGGATTTGGAAGACTTGGACAAGAGTCAATTAGGGTGGTCAGGAATGGTTAGGCAGGAATTGGAGTGAGTCAATTTACAGTGAATAAATCATGTATTCATCAAAGCATCAAAGTCTTTATATTCTAAATTTAGAACCTAGGGAACTAAGAGAATAATGATAGTGCAAAACGAAATAAAGAAATCAAGAAGAGATGATTTGTGGGGGAAAATTAATTTAATTGTATTTATTTTAAGGTGCTGATGCATAGAGAGAAGTGAAGATGTCCAACAGGCAGTTGGAAATGTGAAACTGGAGTTCTCTGTACAGAATAGAAAGGTTCATTAAGGCTATAATTAAACACTTTGAAGCTGTTTGCTTAAAAATGATAGATGAATCCACAGAAATTGATAAACCTTCCAAGGACAAAGATCCAAATTGTTCAGTCCCACAAAATCCAGGGGAGAAGGGAGTTTAAAGAAGGCTGTGTACATCATCTATCTATCTATCTATCTATCTATCTATCTATCTATCTACCTATCTATCTGCCTATTTGTATGTCTATATGTATATGCATGTATACATATACACACATAAATTATGCGTATTATATAAGTGAATGTATAATGCATATCCATATATTATATTTATATATACATATGTAGAGATAGATCGATACAGAGATACATACATAGATATAGATAGAGATATAGATATGTAGCTAGGTAGATAGCACACATTCTTCTTTAAACTCTCTTCTCCATTGGATTCCATGGGACTGAATAATTTAGATCATTCTCCTAACTCTCCTGATGCTCTTTATCTATTTCACTTCCTTCAGTGTAGATATACAGTGATAAATATTGTTCCTGTGAGAAAATGGATTCTAATTTCATTTCAAAAGACATTGTGTATATATGTATACATATATACACATATATGTTTATGTATTTATATATGTGTATATATACATATATGTTTATGTATTTATATGATATCCAAACACATGTAATATATGAAGTCATTGCTTAAATAAAAATATGTATCCAAACATAGAATATTTTATAATACATAATATTCAAACCAATCTTATTTTGTAATGTATATGCAGCTAGGTGGTGCAGTAGATAGTGTTGGAAGACTCGTCTTCTGAATTCAAATCTAGCCTCACACACTTACTAACTGTTTGACCATGGGCAATTCACTTAACCCTATTTGCCTCAGTTTTCTCCTCTGTAAAATGATCTAGAGAAGGAAATGGTGAACCACTCCAGTATCTTTGCCAAGAAAGCATCAAATGAGGTTAAGAAGAGTTGGATACTACTGAAAATGACTGAACAACAATATGTATATATACATATGTATATAATATGCATGTGTACACACACATATATACGTACAAATACATATGTGTGCGTATATACATACACACAGATGGATGGATATATAAAGTTATTGCACAGATGTAAACATATAACACATATACATGCATATATATGTATATGCATACATATATACACAGATACATTACATCTCCAAACAATGACTTTTGAAACAAAATTAGGAATTTTATTTATTCAACTTGGCCTCAGAGGACAGACAGACCTAGGAATAATGCATGAAAGTTACAGAAATGCACATTTCATTAACAGATCAGAGGTTCATAGATTTGGACCCAAAAGGGACCTTAGGACTCATGTAGTCTGACTCCTTCTTTTACATACTAAGAAACTAAGGAATAAAGGAGCTAAACAATTGCCCAATGTCACATTGATAGTTAATGAAAAAACCCAGGATTCGAACTCAGGTGCTTTGACTCAAGATTTGGTATTGTTCTACTGCACCATTTTTCCCACAAGAATATTATATGCGGTAATTAGTTTGCCAGGACAGCCAACTAACCCTATTTATCCTATAATACATCAGAAATACAATCTACCTAGCAGGTGAAATCTTGGGGGCTGAATAGACCACAAGTTCAAGATAAATCAAAGGTGTATCTTGAGGGTCAAAATGCTACTGCTATCTTGGGTTGCATTATGTTCTATCATAGGGTCCAGCACAAGGGAAATGATAGATGGTTTGTCATTTGTTCTGGCCAGACCACATCTGGAATGTTGTATTTAGTTCTAGGCACCACATTTAGTGGGGGCATTGACAAGTTAGAGAGAGTACAAAGCAGGGTAACCAGGATAGTGAAGGGACTAGAGATCATGTCATGTGAGGATTTTTCTCTGGGACATACTCTGTGCTTAATAACATTTGCTATGTTAGAAAAAAAGACTTGGGGGAAACATGGTAGCTGTCTTCACATATTTGAAAGATTGTCACCTGGAAAAGGACTTTTATTTATTCACTTGGCCTCAGAGGACAGACAGACCTAGGAATAATGCATGAAAGTTACAGAAATGCACATTTCATTAACAGATCAGAGGTTCATAGATTTGGACCCAAAAGGGACCTTAGGACTCATGTAGTCTGACTCCTTCTTTTACACACTAAGAAACTAAGGAATAAAGGAGCTAAACAATTGCCCAATGTCACATTGATAGTTAATGAAAAACCCAGGATTCGAATTCAGGTGCTTTGACTCAAGATTTGGTATTGTTCCACTGCACCATGTTGGAGGACAGAGTTTACTTTGATTTTCTTCAATTTCCACATTTGTCTCAGCTATTCTGACTGGGCCACATATGTTATAGTACTTTTCCCTTTTGTATTGAGGTTTTTGGGTATTTTTTTAATGATGTGTCTACTAATCTATAAAGTATATTATTAGTCAGCTATGTGGTACTGTACATAACAGCACCAGGCCTTGAGTCCAGAAGACTCAAGAGTTCAAATCTGACCTCAGACAGCCCTAGCTGTATGAACCTGCCTCAGTTTCCTCTTCTGTAAAATGCAGATAATAATAGCACATATCTCCCAGGGTTCTTGTGAGGAACAAATGTGATAATAATTATAGGGTACTTAGCATAATTCTTGGAACATAGTAAGTATATAAGTATTATTGTATATAAATTATTGTTGCTGCTGTTACTTCTATGTCAAGTAGCAGAATGGCTGGTGCCTAGGCCAGGAACTACTGGTCTGTCTTTTGGACTTTATATATAAATGTTATAGCTCTTTTTGTAAAAAAAAATTAATAGTTATTGTATTGCACTAATTCATTTATCAACCCATATTTTGATGTTAATTTTGGTACATAAAATTAGCAACATTATATCTGTTGGTATAATCCACAGGACCCAAGAGTTTGGTACATCTTTTAATTATATATTTATATATAATGGTCTTATCATCTTCTCTGCCAACTTCAGAGCCCCATCTGATTTGCCAGGGCAGTCTAAGGACCCTTGGGTCTTGATACCCACCATAGAGCTAAAACACAAGGGCCTTTCCATTGTCATTGCAATTGAAACCTTCTATATGTATTGTCTCCCCACCCCACCTGCCCCCATTAGAAAATGAGTTCCTTTATTTAGTATTTATTTAGTATGTCTGTGCAGAAGCATGAAGTGTCTCACTTACCTATTTGTATCCCCAATATTCATTATTGTACTTGGCATGTAGTAAGCACTTAATACATGCTTTTTTTCATTTATTCATCCATTTGTACTTGCTTCGCCAAATTATTGTGCATTTTCCATACCGATGAAGCAAACAAGGAGCTCCTTAAGATCATAGATTCATTGACCCATAGATCTAAAAGGGAACATAGAGGATACCTAGAAAAGTACTCTAATTTTACGGAAATAGAAACAGAGAACTATAGAGGTAAAGTAATTTAGATAAAGCAACATAGGTAGTTACCAAATGAAATTATGTATGTAAACCTTAAAACATCACTATACATTAAGTAGCAACAGCAGCAATAGGGAGGTAGGCAGTGTGGTTTAGTAGTTTAGTAGACAGAATGCCAGTCATGGAGGTAGGAAGAAACAGTTTCGAGTGCTGTATCTGATTTATACTCTCTGAAAAACGTTAGATAAGTCATTTTGCTTCTTAGTACTCGAGGCAATTCTCCCTTGGTGGAAGAAGTTTTCATAACAGGAGTTCTCTATAGGGATGAAATCACAGGTCCAGACATATGGATGTAAATGTACGTGTATGTATGTATATACACACATGCATATATTTACATGGATGTATTACATATATGTGTGTATACACACACACACACACACATATATATATATATACATATATATATATATATTTACTAGAAAACCCATTTCTCCCTACCCTTAATACTTTCTACTGTACTATACTTTCATTTTGAAATTGGCAGAATTCTTGGTGGAAATATCTAATCCCAAATTACAAACATTTTTCAATTTCATGTGGTATCATGCTTTACTTTAACACTAACTTAGACAACATTTTATCTAATACTAATATGTGCAAAAATTTTTCCTGTTCTCCTCAAAAACCTTGTGTCAACACTTCCAGAAGGAGACAGAGAGGAGAGACAAAGAGAGGGGGAGGGAGAGAGAGAGTGGGGAGGGAGGAAGGGAGGAAGGAAGGAAAGAAGGAAGGAAGGAAGGAAGGAAGGAAGGAAGGAAGGAAGGAAGGAAGGAAGGAAGGGAGGAAGGGAAAGGAAGAAGGCCAGAGTTTTATCCATGTTACTCACTCTAACCTGTCAGATCTAGGTGCTAGTCCTATCTTTTCCATCAACTAGCTCAGGCTAAGTGAAAACAGTGAAAAAGTTCACTTAAGATCATTCCAGAAGACCTAACATTCTGGTTGATATATGTTGCAGTTCCATATAGAAAGAAGAGTTTTTCAGAGACCATCTTCCTAAGAAGATGCACCTTGGTGTGGAGTTTTGAATCTTGAGACATGACCGATGTATAACACAGCATGGGACACATACAGTGACTACAGGGGCAATGCATTTATAGGGCTAAGGGCCAGAATCTGTTTTGTATTGCAGAAAATAGCCCCATTAGAATTTCTTTCTCTCCTGACCCACCTACATAAGGCCAAGAAGTTCCACTTAATTAGGCTATTAAAGTTCCAGGCTACTAAAGTTCCATCTAGGCTGTTAGGGGGCTCCATGGGATCCAGCTGTACATGGTGCTTGGACTTCTCTGTTCCATCTACTATGACTAGAACAATGAACAAAAACTAACTCAGGACTAGCCGGATGTAGAGAAGAGCAAAGTAGCAAGAAGCTTAAATGAAGTAGAACTGGAAACCTGTTTGTGAATGTGTTCTTGAGCATTTCTACTGGAATGTTCTGAGTCCTCTCTCAACAGAGTAAGAGAAGTGGAAGCTCTCAGTGAGAGGTTTTCAACTACTCTAGGCCTGACCACTAAAAATTTACAAGGGGGCAGGGAAAAAACAAAAATAGATAAACTGACTGAACCATCTCTATTGAGTAAGGATAAAAATTCCACCCAGAACTATTGGTAATGGGAATTTTTAATACACACACATATGTGTATGTGTGTATATATATATATATATATATATATATATATATATATATACATACATACATACATACAGGTACTGTAGAAATATACAGGTGGTACAGTAATATACAGGCCAGTATAGACAAGAATGTGTTGAGAAATCACAGTGCATTTTCCCATAGAAACAGGCCCACAAAACCCATTTTATCCATAGTTAAGAGACATCGTGGGGTAGTAGAGAGCCAGCCTTAGAGTCATGAAGACCCAGATTCAAGTCCTTCTGCCTTTTATGGACATGAGCTGCATGAACCTCAGCTAGTCATTTAATCTCTCAGAAACCCAGGAAATTGTTCAAGTGAGAGAAGTTATAGAAATGTTAGCTAGCCATGCCATCAATTAAGGGAGTTTCCTCACCCCAAAGTACCCTATACTAATGAAATCACAAGTCATGACTAAGGCAGTGGGGGGGGGGGCCCTCAGGAATTAGCTAATGAGAGAGGAAAGTGAGGCCTAAGTCAAGAAGACCCTGGAAGCTTGTCGTTACTCCTTTCCCAAGGTTCTCCTTCTCCACCTTCCACTATAATCAGAAGGGTGGTGAACTACCACCCCTTCTCCTTTGTTCTCCTTCCCCCCCCCCAGCTGTCATAGATGAGGGTGGGAAAGAGGAGGGGAGAACAAGAACGAGCCTTCTAGTGTGAGACAAGAGAATGACACCAACCAGAGAATGTTTCATATTCTTCTGGCCAGGAAGGAACCTCTTTCCATCACTCCCATCACCAACTTTTGTGGTATATCAGCCTTTCCTATTATTCAAATGTCCCTGAATTTATCAGATGTCTCTTCAGTAATTATATCCACCCAGCAAAAATGATTATGGATAAGCTGACCCAGTACCATCCCCCAAGGATATAGTCTTTATGGTCTAAGGAAGGGGGGTCATTGGCCCCCTTTCCCATTTCAGCCTCATGTTTCACTTGTACCACAGACTCATTTTGTGATTTTTCTTTTAAGTTGCTGGAAGATACTCCAAGTTTGGCTGATACTTTTGCCCCAGGGTAATGAGCCTTCTATGAGAAAGAAGCAAGTTTGATTACATTTTCAAAAGCTATCGGTACAAGGAAAACATGTCTGTTCTCTGAAAGAAAAAAAATAATCTAAGACAAGTCAGCAGGCATTTATTAAGAGCTTGCTATGTTCCAAGTACTATGCTACAGGAGTCCATAGGAAGTTTGGAGTGATATAGAGGAGCCTAGTAAGAAGTCCCCACAAAGCCTGAGTCTTTAAACATTGCTTCTATTGGAGGACCAGTTTTGCTTTGTTTTTTTTTTTTTTTCCATAAAATGTAAAGACAGGAGGGGACTTTAGAGGTGCTTTCGTCTGATCGTTTCATTTTACTGATGAGGAAACTAAGACCCAGAGAGATTAAATGATTTTTCCAATGTTACACAGGTGACTAAAGCAAGATTCTGATGTCAAATCCAACATTTTCTTAAGATCCAGTTCGAGCTTATCAGAATTTTCTATATGATTTATTGATAATCTTCTCCTCCTTCTTCTATTATCCTTATAGGGAATACATAGTGTTGAAAGAAAAAAACACATTTCCTTGATTAGTGTGAACCAGAATGGAAGGCTAGGATCAACTCCTTCAATCTTAGAATATTGGCTAAATAGACACATCATAGTTTGTGTGGATTGTGTCTTCAAGGAAACATGGAAATCACAAAATAGATTTAATAGATAAGGAAACTGAAGCTCAGTAAGGCATCATGATTTGCCCAAGGTAGGGCCCAAGTCTACTAACTCAGGGTCCACTACCATTTCCTATAAAATTCCCACTTGCATTGAGTGTTGTTACCTCTATTCTTATCCTTCAGAAGACCCAAAGTCAAAACAATCACCGCAGACAACGGGATAAAGAGAGTTTCTAGGCACATACAACCTCTGACTTGAGGCTGAATTTATAAATCAGCCACCTGTACATACAGGGCCAGTCTGACTTCCTCATCTACAGGACTACTGTCACTGTTATGCATTTAGAGAATCTGTAAGTTCGGTCATGCAAAAAAAAAGTAGAGAAGAGAAAATAAAAATAGCTTAAGAGAACAGAATCTCTTCCTTCCTAATACCAAGGTGAGAGAAATGACAAGCAAAGTTAGCCTGCTTCTAGCATGTGGCTATGTTGTCCCAAAATACTTCCCATACTCACTATGGCCTTTCCCTATATGCTGGAAATATCTTTTACTTCACTTTTCGAAAACATATAACACCTGAAATGCTACTAATTTGAGATACATTTTGGTTAACAAATGCCCTCATTTACAAATGCAAATACTGTTGGAAGGCTTGGTATGTTATCAGCCATTTGTATATTAGTGTGAATTAGTCCAAACTGTTACTATCCTCCACCCATAGCTGCCGGGGTGAGGGGTGAAAAGATTTTAGTGGGTGGGGTGAAGGAAAGGTAGGTAACTTTTGCATAAAGTACTTTGGGGGATAAGATGATAGCTAGGTAGAATCCTAAGGGGCTTAGGACCTTTTAAGGTACTTGAGATCTGGGAGAGAGGAGTGTAGAAAGGTTGGCTAGGTGTCCAAGAGAAAACAACTTTTTTCATGATTTTGCCCAGGGTTCACTATGTACCCAGGAAAAGGGGAAGAGAGTGTCTTCCTCTTTTTTTTTTCTCATTCAAAAGGCATTGTCAGAATTCTGAGCAATGTTTCAGCTAATTATTAGTGAATAAAGATTTGTGGGTTAGCCTAGGAACCTAAGGAATAATAACAGTAATAGTTTTATTACATAATTATTTGGTGTTTCTATGGGAAAATGAAACACCAATTCTAAGCCAGTTATCTACCAACCCACTCCTGGGTAGTTAAGCAGAAAGAAGCAAGAACTTGGACGGTGTAAATAAGAAAGATCAGTGTAGGCATAATAATGCTCTAGTCCACATCTGTGATCTGCTGTGGTGAGTTGCACACTGGCAAGTCCGAGTAGATCCAGATAATGACAACCAGCAGAGTGAGGCAGACTCCAAACCAGTCCATACGTGGGTCAATTGAAAGAACTGGGATGTTTACCATGGAGAAGAAGAGAGAGGGGGACATATCACTCTCTAGAATATCTGAAGAGCTTTCACATAGGAGAGATTAAATTTGAATCCAGAGGGCAGAACTGGGAGCAATGGGGGATGTCACAGGGAAGCAGATTTCAGCTTGATAAAAGGAAAAACTTCCTATTAGAGCTGTCCAAAAATTGGAATAAACTGCCTCCTGAAGTAGTGAATCCTCTGCTTCAAGAACGGTCTCTAAGCTAGAGGTTGGACGAACACGTGTTAGAGATGCTATAAGAGAACTGGTAGTGGTTAGAAGAGGCGACCTCTGAAGTTCTTTCCAACTATAGGATTCTACGAGGGAAAGAACACACAACATGTTTACCAGTAAATTTTATTTCTTTCGTGAATTCTCATTGGAATTTTTTCGCTGCTCTGATGTTGATCTATAGAGTGACGGGTACACACAGGGTACACACATCCATAGGGAACGGGCTGGGGAGCGCAAGACATTTCCATCCTGCAGACCAGCTTTGAAAGGAAAACAATCACAGGCTAGGACACTGGGATAGAGAGGCAAAGCTGCAAGCGCAGTCAGTGACTGAAGAAGTTCTGGTGCATATCAGGTTCGGATTAGTGACAACTCAACTACCCTAGGTGCTGGAGGAGGGAACTTTGCCAAAGTCTAGGTACTACACCCGAGACAGTGCCACTTTCCTCGGAACAGTGGAAGCTGGGCGTACGTGGCTGTCCCAACCCAAGTGAACACCCGCTAGTATACTCCTGCTCAGAGATTGAGTTTGTCAGCGATCATAAAACGGGAATTGATTATTCCAGCCACAATTGATTAGGAAAGAATGCTTACTGCAGCAGTGGGGAAAAGGTTAAGAGGAAATTGACCTTCTTCCTAGGTGACATAAAGTCATTAGGTAAATGAGATATTCACACAGGAGTTTAAAAAGGTCAGGCTCAATTTTTATTTGTATCATTAAAAGTCAGCCTTGAGCTTCAGTTTGGGGGCAGAGACCTGTCCTTCTGGAGATCGAGAGACCGAAAAGTAGAAAGAAAAGGCACTACCTCGAACTGTTATGGGGAAAATCTCCCGGGAAGGATGCGATCCCGGAGTCAGTCACCGCTGCCAGAGCCAGCTCCTGACCGCTGCTTCCCCACGTGTGTTCTCTGCGTGACGCTGAGCCTGCCTGCCGGTCCTCCTCTCTCTATACGCCCGCTTCAAGATTCCGAGCAAAGGCGGACAATTAAAAATGCACATGATACTATAAGCCAGTCGTGTCTCTCAGAGAGAAAACGGGTAAAAAAAAATATGTATTTATGCACATATTTATCCCCCTAATTATAGAAATTAATCCTCTTACTTATGACTAAAAGGTAACGTCTAAGGACTTCCCTTTGATGCAGAGTAGCATCATTTGTGACTCACATTCAGACTGATTAAGGAATAATTGTTGTTAAATGCTTTACAAGTGGAGAGTGTTTAATTGAGGGGCATTCATAATTTTACAGCTTAGCACAAAATTAAGCGTAATTAAAAACTCAGAAATTCCAACTGATTTTCCAATTATTTTTATTGTCTGAGCTAATTATTACACAAGAGTATCTCTTCTCCCCAAAGGCGCAAAAAAAAAAAAAAATCAACCATACCTTTTCCAAATGTTATCTAGGAGGCTCTGAGTTTTCTACAGGTACAGCTATTGTAAAGGTCTCAGCACCCTCCCTCCACTTTAAAATTAAACATTCCAACCCCTCTCTCCCAGTTCCTGCAACACCTTAGTATGTGCGAAAATGATGGCCGTTCTCTTCCACAGATCACTATGGCCAAACTCGACGTTTTGTAGAAGGTTGATGAATTTTCCTCAAGAAACACTTGTCATACATGGCGGACAGATTGGGGGGAAAAACACTAGATAAACAAAGCACTCTGGCGGTCATACCGTGATGCCTCTGCCTTAGTATAAATGGATGGTGGGAGGTAGCACACAAGCATGTAATGGATGTATGAGTCTATGGTCTATTTATGTTTACATACATATGTGTGTATATTTACAGATACACACTCACGAAACTTTGCTTTCCAAAACCTTTGCTTTCCACACTTTTTTTTAAATCAGGCATGAGGGTGAAGAAGATTATGAGGTCTACTCTTAAAAAAAAATACCTGCTGTGATTGACCGCATGCAGCCAAGCAAGCTTTCTTTTTGAGTAACATCTCCTAACATCCAAACAGAGTATTCAAATGAAAGGGCTTTCAAACTCGCCTAAGCGTGTCAGGAACGAAAACAGGTCCTTCCAGCCAGGCCAGAATTGACCCTATTCTTCCTACCATAGTTTAGGGATAGGGAAGGGGGAAGGGGCACCTAGAGGAATAAAATTGGACAGAAGTGCACTTATCTATGTATATTGCAATTAGTTCATTAAATCTGAAGAAATGTTTGCTTTTCAATGGTCTTTAACTTTCCAGTTATTTTTCAGGGCAGGAACTTAAGTGAATACCAGCTTTCCATCTTCTTCCCCCAGCCCCCACACCAAGAATTGCTTGTCTCTGATCTGATGCGCCCTGGTGAAAATGGGTAGAATTAAAACTGTCA